>NC_134424.1:11205000-11830000 GCF_030867145.1 Opisthocomus hoazin | reverse complement strand
TACACGTCTTTGGCCAATGCATTTGGAAGTGCAACGCATGTTCAAAAGAAAAACGCAACTTAGTTGAATTTTACACAATACTTATATAAAATGTATGCTTTTGGACTGAGAATTTTCAAAGTAACTTGAAATAATGAGTGGCTGGGTTAGCAGTGCTCTGAGGTAGGGCGGATTTGTCAGAAAGGATTGATTTCCCCCAACTTTTGAAAAATCTCTGAAGTTGTTCTTGGTTAGGCATTCAGAATGGTAGCGTGGACTATGCCATTGCATAACTATTTCAGAAATTTAGCTTTGAATTGCACTTATTTAAAGGGATGCTCAGAGGTCACTAACCTTTAAAAATAAAACCTGCTGCCTTGATACAGAATTAACTTTTATAATTGAATGTATATTCTTTAAAATATATTGAGGGTATTTTTTCAGTGTATACTGTTCCTTTCTTGAATTTCACTTAGTAAGGACAATGAACATACTCCATGAAATTAAATAATGAAAACATTTTTGCTTGATTAGATTTCATAGACTTCAGTAGCCTAAATTTTGAGCTTTAGATCATGTTAGAAGAATGCTGCCTTGTAGTGTTGTGATGACTCATGTTTATGTATTTCTGCTGTGACCAGTACTTTAGAGACTATCTTGTACAGGCTTTAAGTCTCTCTCCACCTAGCTGCAGTGTGGCTTCCAGATGTGCCCTCCCTACACTACAGTGTTTTTTTTTTCTGTGAGTATACACAATTCAGTACAAAAATAATGTGTTCATTATGAAAACCAGTTACGACCATCAGGAGAAACTGAACTTGAACATACGTAGAAGCAAATGTTTGCCACAACTGGTACTGAAATAGAGATCTGAGTTATAAATGTTTTGAGAAGCAGTAATTACTTTATTAGCCTTAATTCTTTTCATTCTTCTGGTATTTGAATGTTGTCAATTCAGTCTCATGGCTCGAGTCCTGTGTTAAAAGCAATAGTAGTGAGTGAAAGGTTAAAGGCAGTGCAGGTGGTCTCGTGCATGCAGCTGACACGCGTTAGCAATACTGCCCAGTCTTTCTGCTGCTTGCTAACACCAACTTCTGCTCCATCAATTAAGATTTGTGCTCCATGGGGGAGAAAAACAGGTGTTGGACTGCAGTTTTACCAGTGATGCAGGAAACTAAACCAGCATTACCGTATTAGAGATCAAGACACAATTTTCTACAGAAGTGCTGAGCTTTTATATATTTAATAAAGTACAGTTTTCAAAAGGTTGGTCTGTAGGCTTCTTTTTTATTACCTTTAAGTGTTGCACGTTTCATGTCCTGGAGTAGTGCCCAGGTACACAGAGGATTACTTTGTACCTTCCAGATGAACTAGTTTTCTGTTGCTGGTTGAGATAAATGTGTAGTTGGGTTTTGTTTAGCCTGCAGACATTTTTCCTATTTTGGGAAGCACTTTCCTAAGAGCAGCTCTGCTGTTATCTGCTCTGTATGCTTCTGTGTGGGGAAAGGCTGATTCCAGCCCATTACTGACTACTTCAGTAGCAGTAACTTCCTTGCCTCCGTAAGATTACTTGAAAAATGCGGTGGTTCAACCTGACTGGATACAGCATCTTGTATTTTTGAAGAGCCTGGGGGTTTACCTGTGCATTCAACAGCTTGTAATACTTTTTCCTTACATACCCATGTGTGCACAGGAATGATGCAACATCCAGCAAGACTCCTTTCACAGACAAGAACTGCATCTTTCCCAGGCTAGGCGCGCTGGCAGAGCCAAGGCTCGCTTCCATTGCACGTTGCATGAGTGTCATTTCTGTAGAAACAACTGAAGTGGTGTCTCTCTTGCTTCCGTGCCAAAATCTGACAGAACGTGTACCTGATCTGTCAATCACCGCTCCTTTCTGCTTTGCTCTCCCTTAAAGCCTATTTACTCGTTCATCTTTTGCGTGCTTGGGTTACCAGAGCTGGCTGGTGGCAGGGCTGAGGAGCAGGACCCTGCCCTCTGAAGGCGTCACTGTCTTCCCCTGCTGACTAGAAACAGTCCCTGGACTCATCACTCTGTGCCCCTGTGCCCCAAGTTCAGAAGTAATGGTGTCGCTTTGGTACAGCTGGTACCAGCTCCCATTTTAAGCAGACAAAAAATCACCACAGAATCACAGAATGGTAGGGGTTGGAAGGGACCTCTGTGGGTCATGAG
This sequence comes from Opisthocomus hoazin, assembly GCF_030867145.1. NCBI lineage: Eukaryota > Metazoa > Chordata > Aves > Opisthocomiformes > Opisthocomidae > Opisthocomus > Opisthocomus hoazin. Next base: position 11,827,828 of record NC_134424.1, on the reverse strand, counting down.
CTGCACGTGGGCCCTTGCATTCCAAGTGCTCATCTCGGGGTGTACCCTGCCTGTTGGCATGACGACCAGCACAGGAGGAACTACGGCCCCTGTGCCCTCTGCAGTTTTACCACTTCGTGCAAGATTTGGAACTTTTCTTGAAGCCGTATATACAGGTCACATCTACTCCCCAAGCCTCCAGCTCAGATGATTGGTCTTTATTTAGAATCTGGTAGCAAAACCTAAAAAACTCAGCACCATGACCCTTAACATTAAAGCAATTCACAAGCAGCCAGCTCTGTGATATCCTGGGACCCAACCTGTGACTTCCGGAAATGCTACAGTGTGCTCTTCTCCTTGCGTGAGCGTCCTTCCAGGGAAACGGAGCTGCTTGAAGAATGAGCTGGCTGGAGGGCGGGTGTAAAGGACAACATGACTCTTTTTTTCATACTTTATTTTGTTCTACAAATACAGTACAAAAATAGATGTTTTTCTGCACATAATTAAATATAATTATTTTCTTGTATTTCAATCTTTCTAACGATGTCCACCACCACCTAGACTGTATTTCTCTCTATTTTTAAAGCGACAGTGTCAGTGTAATTTAATTATAAAAATACTGCAAAAGATAGATCAGCATTTCTATTACAAAACTGCAGGAAAAGCTTCTGTAGATGTAACATTCCTCTCTTAACAGTTTTTAAATGCTGCGGTACTGCATAACATTTACAAGAGCTCTCTGGTTTCAGTGAGTTTCGTTTCTGACAGTGACACTCAGCCAGTTTTACAGGTTTTGCTCCAGAACATAGCCGCATGGTCTTGATAAAACAACACTGAAACAAATACGTATATATTCAAATTACTTAAGAAGAAATACTTAACCTTCTGCTTGAAATGAGGACAGGGCTTCTCCCTCCTAATGCACGAGATTTCTGAAAGTAAAGGAAGATTGCAGGCTGAAAAGCCAAAACTGAGTTTTCATGAAAGGCAAGTGTTCTTTAGAAAATAAATGTTCAGATTCCTCCAAAGCTTGACTGTGTGCTTCTTTACACCTTAGGGAAGTATTTGCCCTTCGCTGATGATGAGACAGTAAGACCAGAACTCTCCTTCACCACTCATTTGGATAAGGTAGGAATCAAAGAGGGCGTCAGCAGTCCTTGGCTAGCTCACCACAGACTGTAAAACAGCAGCTGCATGCTTTAGTTCTGGGCAAGCAGGAAAAAATGGAAAGGAGAAAAATGGGAAAAGACAGTGCTAGTGAAAGGAATGCCTCAGAAAACAGAATTATTAGTGCTGAGTGATACACAAGAGAGCAAAAAACACCAGCAGCACAGAGTGATCTTCTCAGAAGGTACAACCACCCATCTGCTTCTGCTAAGTCCAAGGACAAAAAGATCAACCTAATTACCTGTGATTGATAGTAAAAGAAACTCGATACTGGATGAGGTTGGTCCCTGACAGCTCAGAACACAAGTCCCCAGGAGGATTAAGTCCTTAACCGTCAACGGATACTTCTGTTGCGACTGTTGTTCTTGCATCTGGAAATGGCAAAGAAACGCTTGTTCTGATCACAGTTTCTCAAAAGGGAACAACTGTGCTGCTTCTCCTTTCTTTTCTCGCTTGCTCTTTCTGGTTGTCTTCTCTTCTTTTTTTTTCTCTAACTGGCGATTTTGGGGCCAAGAAACGGCCACGTTCCCTACTGCAGTCTCTGAACTCGGGCCTCCTTCTTCATCAGAAGAGAATCCAGCTCCTTTCTCTGTCGCAGGTGCTGATGGCTCAGTCTGGAAAAAACAGGTGTGAAAACTGAAAAGTTGCTCTAGAAATCCCTCGTAACTACCCCTTTCTAAAAGGGATTGTCTTCTGTCACAGTGACGCTTGATGGTATTACAAAACTTGGTTGCTCAGGTTTGGGCTTCTCACCCAAAGCAGCGTGTTTCTATTCCTAGATGTCAAGCATTCTTTCAACACAAGCGAAATATTTTTGATGACGGAAGAATAAAAATAAACCTGCTTTAAAAAGATCATGCTTTTCACTTTTCTCAATGAGAAAAAGATTAAGAACTAAAACATCTCAGTTCATAACAAAAAGTAACCCACTCTCATCCTGTTAGCTACATGCTTGGCTTGGAGGAATAAATCTAGGAAGGGGGTATGTCAAAACAGAAAATAATACCAAAAAAAATGATGCTTTAGGAAACAGTAATCTCTTGCTAAACAATAATGAATCTTTCACGGACATGACCACATTGAATTTCTGGTGTAGGTTTTTTTACTAGTTGCTAGTCACATGCTAACAACAGGAAAGAAGATGATTTTTGAGCAAATACACTCTGGAAGTTCTACACTCTACAGCTGGAAACATAACACATTGGAAAGACTGGGAAAAAAATCTCTTGGTAGAGAAATATCATCCTGAAAAGGAAATAACTAATAGAAGTGCAGAATACCTTGATGGAGTAGCGTTGCTTCAGTCTCTCTCTGATGAGAAGTCCTTTTGTCAGCAGCTTCCAATTCCCCACAGCTCTTTTCTCACGCTTCTGCATGGGATTGTTATTGAAAAGAGAAAAATTTACTATCGTAAGTTTCAATACATTTACGCCCACAGAAAACCAAAGCTTAAAGATTTTGAACTGCCATTAAAAGAACCATGCCAACTGAAATGTGTCACGTTAAAAGGTTATAGGCCAGTAGGATTCTTAAGAGTAAAATGTATCGGTGTCCAATGATCCGCTAAAAACATGAATTACTGTCACTGTCCAATGTGCACCCTGACTGTGTAAATTACAGCAGATCCACCTCCAAAACTTTAACCTCTCGTATGTGTATTTCTCCTTTTTGTTTCCCAGCAGCCATGGAAAGCTATTCCAGAGTTTGGACTATTTCAGATATTGCTACACACTTGTATGGGATCCACTGCAGTCTGGTCAGCAAGCCCAAAATGGGGCATTTGGGGAATTCAACTCACCCCTCCCAGTCACACAGCTCTGTGTCTGTTGTTTACACAGCACACCCTTGTTTGGCTGTCCACAGTTTGAATGAAATTTACTTAATAAATGGAACAATAAGGAAGCTGCAAAAATAATTCTCACCTCCTTCTCCTTCTTTTCTATTTCTGCTTGTTCATTCTCCCAGGCAGCAGTCAGGACCTCTTTGTACTCCTCACAGACAACATAGCCATCGGTACTAGGAAGGAGAACACAATCCTCTGTCAGCTACTAGAATAAAAAAGAAAGGGAGCAAATGCCTGCTGACCCAGCCAAACCAAAAGCTACTGAATATCGACAGAACTGCCTGTCTCATAGGATCTAAGTGTTTGACTCATCACATGTGCTCCTTAACACAGGCTATACAACTTCTGCAGGACGTCAAAATCTGCAACAAAGCCGCTTTACGTACACTGGGTGCGAGTAGCCGCCATGAAAATCAAATCCAGTGATGGCCTGAGCACAGTCAATGTCCAACTTCCGCGCCAATCTGTTCAGATTTGGGAGCCGCAGCTGCACACAGCCAATGGGTAGCATGCATGGCAGGAAGAGATAGACATTTCCATATTCATTCCGAGGAACCTGTTTTTGCAAAATTAAACAGAAATGGTGACACTCCCGCTCTCTGGAGAGAGGTGAAAATCCCTGCTGCAACTCAGGGACTTTCCTTTCCTTCTGACCTGGTACAATCCACTCCAGTATTCGATTGCTATTCACATGACAAGGGACAAGACTAGATTTTAGCTGCACGGTTCTCTCTTAACTATGTTCTCTGCCCAGGCCTTGTTACTCAGGCTGTAATGCAGAGAATTAGCAAAACAAACATGGGCTAGGCAAATTAGATCAACAAAATTATAGTTAGTAGTCTGCACTGCTAGCACTCATTACTTGCACTCAGGAAAGAAAGGCCTCAGTGAAGTTTTGACCGTTTCCTCCTCGGTACTGTTACCTCTGAACTCTTAATCCTGAATCCAGATGCTATTGACTGATCTCACCTCGGAAACATGCAACTTCTGGAAAAATAAAGCCCATAGCTCCACACAAACACTTCCTTTAACACCAGCCCTCGGCCTTCCTAGCTACCTTTCCATCCACGGCTATAGGCGGCTGATACTCCTCTGTCTGCCAGTGACCAAACAGTGCCAGGTCCTTTTTCTCCCGGTTTGCAGGCTCTGCAAGGCGCGCCCTCCTCGCCTGGTTAGAAAATCCTTTCACCATCTGTGCAAATACAATGACCAAGCCTGTACCACCACAACAAGAAGCTGCCAGTGCTTTCAGACTTTCCTAGGACATCAAAGGAGAAGGCTCTGGGAGAGAAGAAATGCCCATTTCCTAGCTTCAGTATCCACAGCTTATAAATGATAACCCACGGCCCCGGTATGCAACAGGGAGCCAGATCCTGCAGTTCACACAAAACGGTAGGATGCTTTTGAAGAAGATGAAAAGGCTGCAGTTCTGCTAGATACCCTTGGAGTGGGAAGAACAGGTAGCTGGGCTTTGGGTAGCACATAGGAACTGTAGGCATATTAGGTGCTACATAGACTCATGATGCAGCTACCACAAACCATGCAAGCGAGAAATCTCTATCTGCTAACAGAGAGAAAGCAAGACTCAAAACAGAATAACAGAATTGGGCTTGAACTTTAGAGGGCAAAGGTATTGCACAAAACCTCTTGTCAATGCCTCTTACCTTGTAAGGCACTTCTCCAATCCTCACCACTCGAGCTTTCTTCAGCCAAGTGTCCTTGGAGTGCAGCGTGTGTACGCAGTCTCTGAAAAGGCCAGAGGGAAGCAACCATAAGAGTTTTAAAGTTTCTCCATAAAAGACTTCCAAACTGTTATTCACACGTTAGGAAGGGTAAAAAAGCTGTATCTAAGTGATATGCAAATGCTGTCTGAGCAGCTAAATGCCTCACCCTGCCCGTGCTTGTGGCCTGAGACTAATGCTGATACCATCACGGTCTTCACACAAATTGGCACTTAAATTTGTTACAAAGATCACAGTCGCACATGATGTGCAGAGCTCACCTGGAGTAGATAGCCTCTCCCCTGCAGTACCCTAGGATAGCAGCTGACTCAGGGTAGATCGCCTGGTATTTCAAGAGGTGCCTCTTCAGTGCGTAAAGAGGGTGGTTTTTGTACTCTCCAATTGCTGTTGGTAGAGGTTGATCTTGAAGCTTAACTTGAAACTGTAAGAATTATACAAAGAAGAGTGATTTCACAACTCTCTCACACTACCCTTTGTAATAAAATAAGAATGATCATAGTATGGATCAAAGGAAAAAAACAACAGGAACTTAGTGAGATGAGCCAACAGACCAAAGCATTCTTGTTGCAAATAGGTACTTAGATGTGTACCCAGATCTATGTATTTTGAAGACTCCCTTCAAGAAGGGTAATGCTAAACTGTACAGAAACCACATTACTAAGTTTCTAGCATGGGCTGTCCAGTACTTTTGCTATCCAGATTTCTCTGAACAGCCTCCACTTCATATTATTTTAACCTATCATTGTATATTCCCTTTAGAACACGCTCAGTCTGAACATTTCAAACTCAAATACAAACATCCTTCCTCATGGAAAGATTCCTAATGATTTTTGCCTGAATGAGAATCCAAGGACTGGACCCCTGGCACTAAATGTCCTGAATAACCTATTGCCATTTACCTCATTCTCCTCCTTCTTGTCTCTTTCCACACAGGGACTTCTATATGGCTGCAGCGTGTCTTCCCACCACTCAGGGTCCACACGAGTCTTCCTTGTTGCGGTCATCCACACTGGGTCGTATCTTTGCGTCACGTCCCTGACACTCCCATCATTGTCAAATCCCACAATGTAGGAAAGTGGCTTTGTGGCATATCTGAAGCACACCTGGGGCTGGCCAACATTGCCATGAACACAGTCTACACACACCCACTTGTCCTCACGTTCAAGGAAAACCTCCAGCCACTGGTCTGTGCCCATTCCTTTCCTTACCTCCTGCTGTCCATCATCCTCATCACTAGAAATTATTTTGTTTCTCTTTTTCTGTGCTTGAGGCAAGGCTGGAGCTGTGCTTTTTGCTGGCCTAGGCTCAGCTCCATCTGAATTTTTGGATGGCCTTGATTCTGAAGTCTCAGTTTTGGGGCTTTTTACAGCTGTCATCTTTGACTTCTGGGAGCCCAGTGACCTCCTCTGCCTTTTAGAGACAGTTTCAAAATCCTCATCAGAGAGACCACTCTCCTCCTCTGAAACCTCAAACTCCGAAACACTGTGCTCATCACTTCCACTCTCTTCTTTGTAACACACTTTGGAGGCCACTCGTCTCCGGCGATCGTTCTTGGGCCTAACATGCACATCTTTTTCTGCTAAAGTGCTCTCCTCATTACTAGATTCCTTCTGTTCCTGGCTACCTGTAGTCAGCTTTGACTTGCGTGTCCTTTTGGTCTGAGCAGTTTTGCATTTCTTTGGCTCCTTGTTGTCTTCTTCGCTCTCTGAGGATTTTTCATGCTCTTTGGCTTTTCTGCAAGGGCATTTTCTTGCCACAGTTCTGGGTGTTGTGGCAGAGTTCTCGTGCCCCTCAGAGGTTCCGCTGAGAGACTGCCTCTTGGATGAGCTTTTTTCCTGCAAAGAAAGAAGTTTAGTCACTTTTATTACCACGGCTAAGAGTATGTTAAAAAGACAGACTGAAATCAGCACGAGGTGCATGCAGACCAAAGGCTGGCAGGCATGGTCAATCTGCATATCTTAGGGACATGAAAATTTAATGGCTGAAGAGAGGTGTACTCAAGCAGCACGTCTAAGTTGCTGTCTAAGTTTTAAAGAAATTTAAAACCACTGAAGCATAAGAAGTCTTTGCTGCAACACACAAAAAGGGTGTTTTTTTTAAAGGATGGCCTAAAAATTAAGGGTTTGCATCTTCTGCACTATTACACAGAACACTCTCGTCACCCTGGTTCATGCAGTAAGTGATTCACTTCAAGCTGCAACAGCCAGAAAGTTTTTTCAATCCCACCCTCTAAATCAGTGACCTATTCCTCATTCCATGCACCCAACAAAAACTACCTTTGCTCTTGTCTCCTTGAGAGGAATAGGCTGAAAAGACAGCACAAGGCGACACAGCAGCTGTAACGCTCGCAGAATAATTAAAAATATCTGCAAAAGAAAAAAAAAAGCGTTTTTAACCTTTTCTTAAGGTATATGAAAAAGAATCTTAAAACTCTTACAACCTGGGTTCTGTCTCAAATAATTTTCATTCCTACCTCTTACCCAGTGCTGTATACACTGACACAGACGTGTAGGTAGCCCAGTTGCTACAGTACTAAAGCACTGTACAATATTCTCTGGCTCTTATTTATAGTACTACAATGACAGGGGTACTGCTGTTAACTCACAGATAAAGAACCAATGCCTAAAGAGGCTAAATGACCCATCCTGCTGGAGCAGACACAGTAAATCACCCAAATCCCATCTACCTTATCAGTCTCTCATTCACGAGGGAAACCAAGTAAGATGACTCTAAAGTCTGCCTCTCAAAGGCAGCCAAAGCCAACCATGTACCATCAGCTGAACCCAGCAGAAACACCAGCCGTTCAGAGACTGTCACTGCAGTCACAACTGAGTGACTAACAGCTGTGACCTGGCAACTGCCTTCCTGCATGGGATTCAACTGAAGCTGCCTAAGCAAGGTTTGCTTTGTCTTTTCCTCCTGCCCCAGGAAGTGACATCTCTGCATTTCCACAGCAAGCCTGCAAAGCCACCACAGCGACTGCTTCCTGCTTTGCAGCAGAGAAGCTGCAACACCCCACTTTACCAGCAACAGAGCAGAGCTGCATGACGCGCAACTGCAAAGCAGCAGCTCATTTCTGCTGCTTCAAATGTCCCCTGTCAATCTGATCTCCTGTTTTCCCCCCTCCCTCAGTTGTTCTACCAAAATCTCTGTGTGACTTGAAGCAACTGACTCCACTTCTTCCCTTAACCCAATTCCACCACAAAATGACTGCAGAGCTGAAGTCATTTTGAAGCCTTGTTTTCGGGCTGCTCTAAATCAAAGCTCAACTCCTTTGGCCTTCAGTGGTGACTCATAGTAACAAACCAGCAACATTCCAACTCAAAGATCTGTGAAGAGTTTCTCTGGCTGCAAGTAAGCCCGAGCATATCCTCATTCAAATTTGTACTTAGAAAGAAACGTATTAAGCTGGTTTTCTCTGATCGACACTGCCAAAGCACGCTTAGGAAAAAGTAGCTCTATACCCTATACATAAAGCCATCCACAGTAGAACACAGAGTGTGCAGTGACACCAACCAGAACGAGAGGGTCCAGTTAGGCACAACTGAAACTGAAGAACTGAATCACAGAAGGACCTCAGATAAAAACACAACAAAAAGCCAAGGAATCACCTAAGTCACCAATTTGTTTTCTCCAATCCCAACCCTCAAACACCACTTTGTGAATGACCTGACAGCACTGAGCCATGAGCTAGCATGCAAGCTCAGCAACCAACCCTGCACTGCCCAGTCACTTACATGAACCAACTCTTCATCATCTCGTGCAGCATAGATGGCAAAGCGCCTCTCCAGGGCTGACTGAAGGGCCTCTCCTTTTTCAGTGGAAAGCTTATCATTGACAGTGAAGGTTCCAACAAACCTGAAACATGAGACACTTACTTATTGTCTAGCATTTGTGACTGTATTCTTAAACTTTATAGTTCATCTGTTCCTTCTGTAAAAAGGACAGACTCTCAACCTTGTATTTAAAATCAGAAAAATCACTGAAAATTGGTAATTACATTTACCCCTCTCCCTGAACCCTGGCTCTACTTTCTATGTGATAGCATGATTAGGAGAGAGAGTTTTACCATTTCACCAAGTTGGAAAGGCAGACAAGGTCCACTTGGCCTGCAGGCACTTTTGTGAAGTGGGTGGGGATGATGGATAGACCAATGGCATGAAGATCTGGCTGGTTGCAGATCCTGTTCCTATAGAAACCATTTGCTAATAAACACAAGAGGTGAACCTGAGAGAAGAAAGTTTCTATAGTGAGTTCACAAGAGATTTTCTTTGGTGGAACTACTGTCCATGGTATAGGCGAGGAAGGCTTTACTGCTCCTTTTAACAGAGACAGGCAACAACAAAGCCTCCCAAGCATACGCAGGGTGGACATGGCTGTCTTCAGATCACCCTCAGAAGACAGTAAAGGCTTGAAGCTCCTATCAGTGTCTCCTGCTCTACATGACTGACAGTTTAACCCATACAGAATGAACAGATACACACTCAATGGAGAAACATACACCCTATGCACATCTGCTCTGATTTAGAATTTTACTAATGCAGTCACTGATGTCTCTAATTTACAGTTTAGAAGTCTAATGAGCATTTGTCAAGACTACAGCCTTTTTATTTTTTCACTTCTAGCCATGGCCCCAAATTATTTGATCAAAATTAGTTTTTTCTTCATTACGATTCAGTTCAGACATCTTTATGCTTCATTGTTTCTTCACCAGGTTTCTCTGTGACTAATACCTTATGTGTGTCTTCATGCACCTCCTTGCTGAAACGTTTCATCATTCTCCGAAGATACATCTCAAATTCAGCTTTCCTTTTTTCTCTGTATAAGATTACAACAGACATGAATGTTGTGGCTTTTCTATAGATCTGCCTTTCTAGATTGCCGAACTGGATCACTTCACAAAGAGAATCTATGCCAGAGAATCTTCTGCGCACACTTAACAAAAGTTTAGCTACTGGCTATGTGAATAGGCATGCAGGCTGCATATGATTAATAAACTGTGAACTCCATGTACCTGGCTCCTGAAAGCTTGGGTATATTGAGATGGCCTAAATCCTACCTAACTTTTTGTACCTACAGTTTCCTACCAGACAGCTTTGGACAGCTCCGTACTAACTTATAATCCACTGTCTGAATTGTTTTACTTTCAGATCACTGCTAGAATTCCATTCAGATTCCTGGGAAAATGGTTTTCTCTTCATTGATGAAGTCTTTTAACTTAGAGGCAACCAATATTCCAGTTGCTTTGTTACTAAGGGCTGGCCTGCAACAGCACCCACCCTGTGACAGCACGAGATATCATCAGACGTCCAGCTGCCACACAAAGTAAGCCTTCCTTGGTACGATGCTTGGAGACATCGAGGGCATAAATTCCACCCACCTGTTCACACCTCAGGTATGTGCACAGAGAGGCTTCCACCTGAGCCGTTAAGATATTTACAGTACAACAATGCCATTCACCCACAGTTCTCCCTGAAGAATGCTACTACTGTCCCTGGTTTGGAAATGTAGATACTAAAGCACAATAAAGTTACATGCTTAATTTTCAAGGAAGCTGAAAAACCTCCGTTCCCACTAACTTCCACTGAAGATTTCTGGTAAAACCGCCAGAGTGTAAACCGTTCTCCATCCCATGACCTCGCATCATTCCAACTCAACAGTCTGCACAAAGTGGGGATTTCCACCCAGAAGAGAGCAAGTCAGTGACAGTCAAGGCTTAGCATATTTTTAAGTTCATCCTTTAACGGCCCTCCACTGCGTTCCCTGTTCTTACCTCCTTTCTCTGTTCTTCATCTGCTCTGGGGTTTCAATCTCTATCTCGACAGGATTGCTTGGCAGCACCACTGCCGGAAGAACAGCAGCTTCTTGTAACTTATCTGTGGCAGGTTCCTGGAGTTCTGGAAAAATAAAATATTACTAAATGGTAAGTAAACACGGAATAGATGCCCCAGGAAAGTCTGACAATGGGATAAGAACCTACCTATTCCTTCTCAAGTGTTCAAACAACCTACAAACAGAACATCCCCCATAATTACCAGCTCCTGGATCTTCCATAACACTGTGTGTGCTCAGTTATTTCAAATAACTGTGGGATGCCAGTCACCTGCTGTTGAGGAGCCAGATCAGCAGTCTAATGGCAAATGACTGTCACAGGCAAACTCCATCAGAAGAAAGGTGAATGAAGCAGATGTGACTTGACGGGCACTTGTAGAGTAGCAAATTAAAAAGACTGACAATTGTTCACTTTAGAAGGCATAAATCTGTAGCAGCAAAATACAAAGATTATGATCATCATGATTCTTATCACAGTTTGTCGATCGCCACCTAATCAAACAGCTCAGTTGGTTTCATCTCCACTCTCCTGTACTAGGAAGTGTCAGTTTTGAATCTTCAAACCAACTGATTCTTAGCTGCTCAGTATTAGACAATAGAAACAGTTGTGAAAGTGCTTTATGCATGGTAGCATTATTTTAACGTAATCCAACAAATGGTCAAATTCAAGGCACTACCATCAGGTCAGTAGTTGTCTGGCTTTTTTCTGCTTTGGAACCATTATAAAAGCATTGTGAGATATGAGCTTTTAAAGACACAGATATGCACATAGAGCACACTTTAGGTATAGAGAGTATATACGTTTACCTGAATCCAAACAAGAAATGGTTCAAAAACCAAATTACTAAAAAAAAATTGCGTTTAGGAATATTTACTCCTTAAAACAAATAAACATGCAATTGTTACCTTCCACGTCCTCCCATTCATCTTCACTTTCATCATCATCATTGTCAGCACTGTCTTCATCCATCTCTTTTTTAACAGGAGAGTCTTTCTTCAACTTTATCTCCTTCTGAGGGGGCTTCAGCGAGCCACTGTTAAGATTATCATAATGGCTTTAGCATCAACTGCTTGTTTATTTAAGAAAAATAGAGAAAGAACACACTAAAAATAGGGAAACAAATGAAGCATGACCTCTGCATCAGTAACAACAGATTGAGTATCTGACAATTAAACCACAGATACCTTCCCTGTAAAGCAAACCATCTTTGCCATAAATAACCACGCACTCAATGGAGCAACACTTTTCAGTGCAAACTTAGGACCTGGGTCTGCAACAATCCTTAGGAAGGAAGATGCCCAAGCCTACGAAAGGCCCCATACTTTATAACCGCTCGTACAAATGAGTCCCTGGAGAAATGGTTCGCTAAATCATTTGTTCTCACTGAACTTTCAAAGTGTACTGAAACTGGAACTGTTTCTGTTTGACTACACTAATACCCAAGGCTCTGGATGGCCAGTGAAATGAGACAGGTTAATTTCTTTTTATTAATTCATTTGCTATAGTAATCTCCATGGGCAGACCATGCTGATATTGTATTTGGATTCCAAAAAACACCATAGAATGGTATGTTTAAAGATTTCTGCTCATCATTTGAAACACAAATCTCAGGCCAACGTTGCTATTCATGCTGGATTCCATAAAGCCTCCCTAATCCCATGTAAAGACTGTAACAAATTAAATAAAATTTTATATTTAAACCATTGAGTTTGAAAAGGCTCACACATTTGCTTCCCATACAATCTTCCTGAGGACTGATGCTGCAATGACTAAGACCTTACGTCTATGCAGGTGTGTGATATAAATATACTAAACTGGACTGACAGTCTAAAATAAATGGCTCCATCGTCGTATGCAGCACTGGGCCCTACACAGATAACACATAACCACGAAGATGGAGCTCCTGTAGACTTCAGTGACACGTAAACTTACCTGCATGTTTCCTCTTTCTTACGATTCCCTTTGTTTCTAGTACTTTTTTTGTTTCCTTTTATTAGTGATTTTGCCCCTTTTTGTTTTGAAAGCTTATCTGCTGAGTTGAAAACTCCAGAATCACAATCTTCTTCCTTCTTCCTAGCCTGAGCTTTTGAGCCATTTTTCTTTATGCTGGGCTGCTTCTCTTCAAAATCATCTGCATGGGACAGAAGAAAGGAAGATACAATAAAGGGCGAACTTCCACCTCCATGGACATCATCTGAGCCAGCTACAGAAGACAGTGAGCACTCACAATGACGAGCATGTCACTGTTTCTGAATAAATAGTTAAGAATTGATCAACGAGACCCGTTTAAGGAAAATACTCGTAATAATGTAATGCACAAGAAGTGCATAAAGATTCCTATGGTCCCAGCAACGGGGTCAGTTGAAAAATAAGCATCGCCATCGCCATCGCCGTCGCCGCTCCCAAGCAATCATTCTGTGCAGCCACCCTGGAGAGCTTCTTCCCGGGCACCTCCCGCCAGCCACGGGGAGGGGGGTCCGCAGCCCCGCCACGGCTGAGGCGAGGCGAACCCCCACCGGGCCGCCCGGCGCCGGACTTTGGCCTTCCCCGGTGCCCCCGCACACCGCGCGGGCCCCGCCGGGCGCGGATTTAAACCCCCGGTTCCCTCCGGACCGTGGAGAACGGCGAGCCACGGCTCCGGGCACAGGCACCGGCTGCCCAGGTCCGGCGCTGCGCTAAGGGCGGCCGCACACCCGCTGCTCCCCAGCCCCCCCCCGCCAAACACCAGCGGCCTGGAGCGGCCCCGAGCCGCGGCGATGGCGCAGCGCCCGGCCCAGCCTCCCTTGCGCACGCACCCTCTTCCTCCTCCTCCGGCCCCGGCTCCGGCTCGGCCCGCGGCACCCCCAACCCCCCGGAGCGTCTCTTGCTGGCAGCCGCCGGCCGGGGCGATGCTTTGCGCTTCCTCGCCATGGCGGGCAGCGGGCAGCGGGCAGCGGTCACCCTCCGACCCCGCCGCCCCGCCCCCGGCGGAGGGGAAGGGCCATAAAGTCTCGCGGGAGAGCGCGGGAGGCGGTTTGAAAGATGGCGGATGAGGTGGACCAGGTAAGCGGCTCTCGGCTTCCCTCGGGGCGGGAGGCAGCGGCGAGGGCCCGCGCTGCCGCCCTCCCGCTTGAAACCTCCGCGGGTCGAGGGGCGTGAGGTGGCGGCAGGCTCCCGGCTGCGCAGCTGGGGCAGAGCCCCCCGCCCGGCAGCCCCCCTGAGGGGAGTTACCTCACGGCGCGCCTGGGTGTCCGTGCTGCCGCCGGGGCTGCAGGAGCGCGGGCAGGGCTCGCCTCAGGCCGCTCCCCCGGGAAGCGGAGGGAAGCTGCTGGGGAAAATACCGGTTGCTCTGCCCCGCTGGGAGGGACGTAGGTAGCGTGCTGCGGGGCGTGCACGGAGGCGGTCGCAAGTTTTAGCCGTGATCCTGAAAGCACACTCTGTTATCATGAAAGAGAGACCTCGGCCTGGCGCGCGTTCGGGTTTGCAGCCGGCTGCGGGGCCTGTGGTGGCTGTGCTGTCGGGCTGGGCTCAGGGGGGGCGGCGGGTTACCCGCCTGGCTGAGGTGCGCTGGCGACAGTGGCAGTGCCCGCTGGGGTTTGCAGCCTGCGCTGTGGCACGGCACCGGTGTGGTGCCCGTCCGTAAGCTGGCTGCTTCACGCAGGTCAGGCTTGCTGCTGCAGTATGGACAGTCCTTGCTGGTAAGGAATATAGCTTTTGCAACATATGTATGAGGTGTGATTTGCTGCAAACTCAGCTGAAGTCTTCTAACTTGTTTTAACTCTCAACTTTTACTCAGAGGCTGGGAAACATCTGTAGAGTGGTAATATCAGCTGCACTCAGGTTCAACAGGATGTGGAGGAAAGATTTTTGCATATTTGCATCCAAGTTCACATGCTTCTTCTGTACAAATAACTCTTAATTTTATTTTTTTTAGCAACAAACAACAAATACTGTAGAGGAGCCACTTGATCTCATCAGACTCAGTCTAGATGAGCGAATCTATGTCAAAATGAGGAACGACAGAGAGCTTAGAGGAAGACTACATGTAAGTAACACTTTCAGAACACTACCATGCTTGTTCAAGTAAGCACTGGGCAGCCTTTTTTATGTATAGCAGTCTGGTACACGGATGCTCCATCCCTGGAAACATTCAAGGTCAGGTGGGATGGGGCTCTGAGCCATGCAATCTGGTTGAAGATGTCCTTGCTCACTGCAGGGGGGGGGTTGGACTAGACGACCTTTAAAGGTCCCCTCCAACCCATATGATTCAATGATTCTTCCATTGATTATTTAAAAATGTTGGTATAAAAGTGCAAGTAATTGTATCTCATGGTTAAAAGTGCAGAAGGAGTTAGAGAAGGTAGGCTAGAGGTTGTCTTAGTAACAAGGGCAGAACCCTGTCTCTTTTCAGAGGTGTAATGTCATCAGTGGCAAAATCTAATTTGTTCAGTACTCTATCTGCTATTAAATGCTCTCTAGAGATTCAAGAGATGTATTTTGTTTTTCTTGTCTCCTGAATGATACCAAGCAATTCATTCCACTGCTTTTGGCTTCCATTTCTGTGTCTGTGAAATAAGCAGTAATGCTGCAGGCCTCTGCTTGTGAAGTCTCTTTAAGATTGCATTAAGAAGAGATTATCATTATCAATCAGAAATCTCCTAAGGCACACCCTATGAGGGTATGATGGGGTATGTATTCAGCTGGATTCTCTCGAATCTGAAGTGCTTTCTTCTGAGAGTGACATGTCTCTTGACGAGAGAGTTTTTTGCTTTCTGTGAAGTCAGTCATCCTTCCTGAGTACTGTACTGTGTTGTGGAAGAGATCCAGTTGCCCCATGGGTTAACTGGGGCTCAACTGCTTTGGGAACACAAAGATGAGAAGTCCATGAGGCACGTGTGTAGTTTGCAACATGCTTCTGTAAGGTATTTGGAACACATGCTTGTTTTAAGTTTTTGTAGCACTGAGTGAATTACAACTTTTATAACATATAAGTTGGCCCCAGGCAATCAATTTCAGGAGGCTGGACTGGCAGCAGAGAATGTGTAGCTGGTTTAATGTTAATGAAGTGTGTCTGTCTCTGAGTTCTTGTATGTGTTCTCACTGAAAGCTTCAGAACTATTTCCTGGAAGAGCGTTTCAGTGAGTATAAATGTCCTCCCCTTTTTTTTTAATGCTGCGGAGTACTGATTTGTTGGCATTTATGTTTGAAATTGTAACTATAACTGATACTACTTTGTTTTGACATAGTGGCACATTTTGGTCAAAATCAGGCTAAACTAATTGTGTGAAAGTGCTGCTATAATTTCCATTTTAATGAGCTAGTGTTTTAATTTTGGAAGAAATAATAAACTAACTTCATTCCTACAGGCATATGATCAGCACTTAAATATGATTTTGGGTGATGTGGAAGAAACTGTAACTACAATAGAGATTGATGAAGAAACCTATGAAGAGATTTATAAAGTAAGGACTTTAGTGTATTTGTCACCATAGAAAACTTTTTTAAAACTAAACTGTGTTACATTTTTGAAGTAGTTGATTGCTGACTGCTTTTGAACAAGATCTAAAAGAAGTTGTGTGCAAATTGTTGTGACAGTATGAAGGACATCCAAAGCTGTGGTGTTGGTTGTATTGATCTCTTCAGAATGCCAGAACGTCGTACGTTTTAAGCTTGTATTTCTTGGAGTTGTTTCTCTGCTTTATGATTGAATTTGGTCATGTGCTTAGCAGATATGTTTTGTAAACTACGCTGTTGTAAATGGAAACTTTTCTTTCCTTCTTCATAGTCTACCAAAAGGAATATTCCAATGCTCTTTGTGAGAGGTGACGGCGTTGTGCTTGTAGCTCCCCCATTGAGGGTTGGTTGAAGCAACAGAGGATTTAACCTTGTTGGAAGTTTCAGACATTTGGACAATGGTTCGTGTTTTGATCATGCATTTAAAAATTCTCTACATGTTTTTTATAGGATGTTTTTGTCTGTTCTTTTGGGAAGGGGAGGGAAGGGGAACCATTTTGTCTTGCAGAAAGTATATGTAGTCAACTGAAGCAGTGTAAACCCAATGTCATTTTCTCAGAATTAATGTAACTGCTGTGAGTTGGCTGTCTTGTCACATAAGTAAAAGAATCCTTAATTTTTTTCAATCTTAGCAGTAGCACTGTCTTAAATTTTTGTTTTAAATAAATTTGGTTTGTATTTCAGATTTGTTTTGTCATGGTTTTATGTTGAAGACAGTATTCTTATGTTCTTCTATAGAGCTAGTGCTATATTAAGTTGTAATACGTAGCCTCACTTACTGAGAAAACAGCAACTTTTGTGTGTGTTGTGTTAATTTCTATCCTTACTAATACGTGCGTCTTGCAGATTGGTGTTTGGAGGGGCAATACTACATGAATCAATGGTGCTATGATTTATGGCTTTTCTGCTTTCAAATTCTTGATACATATCCTTGTAGCAGCACAGTGGTATATACATGCATCTTCACTCAAGTTATGTAAAGAAGATGGGCTTCTTTACCATATTTTCAGATGTTTTTATTGTGGCTTGGCTAACAGAGCTGTGCAAGGCCGTAAGTAGAGACTGAGGTGGTTGTCCCACATGCTGTTGAATTGCCTGCTGCATGCATTCATTTCCCACTGGCTGTAGCCTGTTTCAGTTCTTGAATACATTAAATTCTGCTGAATTCATTAGGTGCTCATTAGTTATCTGCAGTGAAAGTATACTAGAACCCTGAACAAAGCTCCTTTTTAATACACACTTTCTCAGGCCTACCCCGTTTGTTATTTATTCTCCTTGTATGAGAAAAAGAAGGCACCTATGCTATGAAATGTTTTAACAAGTATGTTTGAAAGGCATGTGAGAGATGTAGGTCTACACTGGGACATTTCCTACAGAGCTTGGCTTGTGACTTAATAAACTTAATTTATTGAGGTTCTTAGGCATGCTCTGTAGGGATAGCAAAAGCAGCTTGCTCTTGCACTTTCTCCTACAGTTAAAATCTTCATAACTTATGTCCATAGTTTGTGATAGTGGTGAGGAGTGCAAGGTATGCCTTAGTAAGCTTCAAGCCAGATTCTTCTTAAAGGAATACTAACTTTTTTGGTAGTAAAATATATATACTCAGAAGATGAATGTATACTTTATGCCCTTCAAAATAAGGAAAGCAGGGACTGACAATCTGCTCTGCTTCCAGATGGCATCTGTACTCTCATGCAGTGTCATCTGACACTGGGATAGATTTAAAAAATAGGAGTGATAGCTGAAGCTGAAATAGTGAATCCATAGTTGAGTGTGTTAATAGCAATTGTAGTCTCAAATTTTTAATCATGTGGAGACTTGCTACCATATTCCTTGCACTTCGTTCTAGACAGGACAAATCACTCTGCTTGTACACATACACAAGGATTTGTTATTTTCAACTTGTGCACAATGCTGTTTTCATATATAGGTTCCTTGTATGGAAATGAAAGAAGAAAACATCTGTACAGCTTACTCCTATAATGTTATTTGAATGAAGAACAGGTATGCAGTGGCTTTGTAGCAGACTTTCCTCACTGTACCATCTTTGCTTGAAGCTGGCCTGGACCAGGATGAGAAAACTTTCCATGGTTCTCATCTATTCCTAGCGTGCTGTCTCTGCAAGAGTTAGCTCAGCAAGCATCAACTCCTGTTCCATATGTACACAAACCATGATGTCAGAAGAAAGCTAGTGACCCTACGGTTGTTCCCCTGCTGAAAGGGGTACAAGGATGACTGCACTGAGATCCCTTTTAGTCTGTTATCTCCTACCGCTCTAGCAGGCCAGGATAAATGCTTAGGAGGAGAGAGTGAGATTAGGTAAACACAGTGGTTGTCCACCAGTTCCCAGGGATCTGCACATCTGGGAAAGGAGAGAATATGTTTCACAGAACCTGAGGGATTTCTCTTCTGTTACTTAGTCTACGTCCTTTTAGGAGTCTGGTACGCCCTTTGCTGTGTATTGTAAAGGTATGTCACAGGCTGAGCATGTGTTCTGTGAGGAAACACCTTTGCTTTTGGCTTTGTCTGGTTTGGGGTTGGTTTTGAACTTACTGTCTGTCACTTCCATGCGTGTGACAGACAATGTTGGCTTGGTGGTGTTCAGAGACAGCAGATTATACACTTAACCTTTCCATCTTTTCTACTCCTAATTGTCCTTCAGTTTTCTCTTTTCCAGGTTGCAAAGACATTTTCTACTTCATCGTTTTTGAAAGCTGCTCCGTTCCTTTTTGTGCGATATGATTTTTGTATTGGAGGACTGACATGATACACAAGGTGTTGGTACATCAAGAACTTCTGCCGTTGTAAATTTTAGAATAAATATCTGTTAATAACACTTGTTAGGTTCTCTGAGAATGATAATAAAGATGTGAGGTCTACATTTCCTTTACGTGAGCCACATTTGCCAGCATAACACATTTATCTCTATGTCCAGTTTTTCTGTATTACAGAGTATCAGCATGATTGAAAGAGGTCAGCTCACTTGACATAGCTCACCTACATAGCACAGCTGAATCCCTGTAGATGTCTTTTAAAAATTGTCTCATCTGTCACGTTGTTTTGAAGTTTTAAGTGAGAGATTATACATGGTGGTTGCTAGCTCAATTGTTTAATTGATTTCTTGGATATTTGCTGTCAGATTATAAAGATCTGTTACTGTTTACGTCCCTGGAATGTCCAATAGCATCTTTTACTGACCTTCCAATTTTAAATGAGCTCTCCAGAGTTGGAGGCAGTCTCGGCTTCTCCATGCTGAATGTGGATTAAAAAAAAATATGTTAAAAAACCTTTTCTGCAGTCTTGTTGCTTTCTTACTGTTCTTTCTATCCTTTGATCATCTACAAGATGTACTAACCCTTTGTCAAGATTCTTGCTCCTAATGTGTTTGAAAAATAATTTATTGTTAATTTTCCTCAAATAATTTATCAAGATTTCTCAAATGCCTTTTCATATTGTCTTATATTTGTAGCATGCTGGAATCTTTAATACTACTTAGCTTGTTGAAGTTTGCCTTTCTATTTCTAGTAATTTTTTATAGGTAATAGTAACCTTGCTAGTAGCCCTCTGGTATTTTTTAACCTTTGGGCTGCATCTTTTTGATAGGTGGCAGTGTAATTTCTCAATTTATTGTCTTTAAAGAATTTCTGTTCTGCCTGCAAACATTTGACTCACAGCAGCTCTTTTTTTAAGAAGATTTTTATTATGCAATTTCCTTTTTCAGAAGTGCTGCTATAGGGGGACCTCTGGTGTCTTACTGCTTTTGTGAGAGTGTCAGCTGCCTGTGAAATTTCTGTGTGGACTTGTAAAATTGTTTTTTTTAATGTCGAACTCGTGTAGGACGCTAGATGGTGCTGCATTTCCTCAAATTCAAGCTTCACTGGCTTTGCCTGAGGGATGTATATAGCCTGTGTCAACAAGCCCTGTAGTTGTACAATTAGTCATTTGTTTTTAATTAGGAAGGCACTTGCTGACAGTTTTAAATTAACTCTGCTGTTCACCCATAAGTAAAGATCAAAATATGTTTTGACGTTTATGTGAGCACAGACCAAACCCCCAAAAGAGTTAAACAGCATGTGTGCCTTGCATTGTCAGATTTTAAAATGCGTGAACTCCAGACTAGCAGCTCTGCTAGTAGAATTAGCTGAAGAATTACTCTGCATAGAATAAATTGTGGTTAACCACTTTGCTGCTAAGCGCTGCTTGGAGTAGAACAGCACATTGCGTGTGGTATACACACACCCACTGATTCAGTTGCTAGTTCAGTAACTTCATTGGAGAACTTCATTGCAGTTAAAATTCAGCAGGGGGAACAGCCTGGAATTATGAATGTATGTATGTTAAACTCCCAAATGTCCCAAAGTGACAAATATTTCAGTTTATTTCTAGTCACCAGTGCTGCTGCATTTTTGAACCCATAGAAACGGATTTTGATCCAGTTTATGTATTTGAGCAAGCTAGAATTCTGTTCTAGGTCATGTAGGTTTCAGGTGGATTGTTTTTAAAGTTGAACAGAGACTGTGTTTCATTCCTATTCCCCAGCACAGGGTGAGCCCAGGATTTGTATAATAGGTCATAGTAAGACTTGAGCAGTGTGAGCAGTGGTGGACTTCTGCAAGGCCCCAAGACTGGAAAAGCAGGACGGTGTTGATCACGTTGCAAGTGCTGCAACATGTGTCTCCTCTTGGTGTTTCTGTTCTTGTTCTGTAGGCATTGGAAATCTGTAATTTGAAATATTTGAGAAGGAGGCTTATAAGTCCTTATTAAAAATGTAGCACTGGGAAGGGAGCTGATTTTGTGCAAGATGACAAATGTTGTGCATTGTTTTTTGGACTGATGACATGTACAGAAAATCCCATCAGGCTTATTAAGGTTTAAGGCATTCATGCCAAGATCATTGATGGGCTGAATACATCATTACTGAGGGTGTAGGACTCCCATGTTTCTAAACAGGAAGCTGCTTTCATATACTAAATGGGAAAGAAAAATAGAAAGTTCTACAGAAAATTGAAGCACAGTGTCCAGGCCAGCCATTTTTTTTGGGGGGAGGGGGGAAGAATGGGTGGAAGGAAGAGAATAGATGATGTGGGTTGGAGCGGAAAACCAGAACCACTGACGGAAAGAGATGTAGTCAGAATCCCTGTTTATGAGTGAATTTTTTTATTGTTACCCAAATTAGTTTGAATGGAAGAAAGGCCCACTCCCAAATTTTGGAAACTTAGGCCAAAAAGCCTATTTAGTTTTACAATGGCATTTGATCGGTTTATGATGTGACTGCCTGCAACAGCAAGGGACTCGACATGCTGACTGTCTGTGTGGGTGGACAAAATATTGCAGAACACACTGCATGAGCCTTTGGAAGAGTTAGGTAATTGACTGATCATGGAAGGGAGGGTAGCAAAGTTTTCTTCTGTATGATACATTGTAAACAAAGATTTACTTACCGAAGGTGCATATGGGAGTGTTAGGGAGAGATCAGAATATTACAATGTAGGCATGCTTTGTGAATCAAGGATGTTGTTTGATCCAGAGTATGTACGGTGTTCCTTCCTTAGTCGTATACATTTTTGTGTTCTGAAAGGAAGGGATAGTGTAAACCTTGAATGGAAAAGATAAATTTTCTTATTTGTGAAGATAATAAAGTATTTCTATGGCAACACAAAATAGTTCTTGAAAACTGGTATAGTTCCAGAAATTTCAGTAAGCCTAATCTGTTTTACATATTTAGATCATAAGGTATCTTTAATACCTCAGGTAACTGATGCATTTCCAGTCTTTGGTTTTAATGATGAAAGTTGCTCTAGGTCTTTAAAACCCTTTTTTTTAATTAATTGTGTGATAAAGACCTATGCTTTATGCAGCTGTGCTGGCTAAACATGGTGCTCGTTGATCACAGTCTGCTTTCTCACAGCTTTTCTCACAGCACTCAGCTGTTGCCCAGAATGGTGATCATCTTTGTTGGTAAGGAGGCTGCAAAAACCTTTGCTAGCAACAGCACAGTTTATTAAATGATTCATAGTCTGATCACTACCTAATAGAACTCATAGTTGTGGCACTTCTGCTGCAGTAAATTTTCATTTGCTTTTCTTAAATCTAGTGAACTGTTGGGCAGTAAAACCTCTAGTTCTGTGTAAATCATTGTATCTAATGTGTATGTCACTGGAGCCTGTCACTTAACGTTAATCAGGGTGAAAGGCTGCATAAAATTTTGACCAAGGAAGTCACATAACCCTTTCCCCAATCTATTCTATGGAAATCACAAAGAACTTTCATGAAAGCAAACTTTCTCCTTTTAAAAAGAAGAAAGCATGCTGCTGTAAATTTAAGTTAAAGGATGTAGAATATTAAATATATAAAGTCTATGGTTGTCAAAAGTGAATGTATTACTGAAATTCTTCCAGAGCCTTCAAATTTCAGTGGCAGGGAAAACTTTTGAAACAAGCAAATGGTGCTCCAAATCCTGATTTCTTTAAACAACCTCTGCAACAGATGACTGTCACTCATCCCTAGCGTATAATTGCTCTGATTAAGTTGGCTTTTCGTGCTGTAAACGTGATACAGGCTAGGTAGACCTAACTACCTTTTTTGCAGCAGGTGACTGTTACTAGTTCTTCCTGTGCTGTAGGCGGTGCAGTAAAGCAGTGTGGTCTAATTTGTTCTGTAGCACCTATATTTAGTACTTCTTAGTAAAACAGTTGCCTCCCCCGACTGCCCAGATGTTTCATGCCAGTGGTTAGCAGAAGTTTGAGGAAGAAATGAGATATCAACTGATAACATCTGAGAGCTAATTTGATTTGTTCTACATTTGTAATGCATTCCTCCAAGTTAAATTCTTGTTGACTGAGGTGCTGCTTATAAAAGGCAAGAGATCCAAAGCTCCGCTGCAACCCAGGAGAATACACTATAATTAAATTGAACACAACTCTTAACAATTTTTTTTTTTTTTACCAAACCATCTGATCATTATTGCTGCCTATTTGTGTAATTCAAATATTCAGAGTTGTTTCTGTATTAATGTGTCCTATCTGTAAAGCACAGGCTCTAATCTCAGGATCAGCTAATGGAGATTTTTGTCGTGATTACTTGTTAAGCCTTTATAACTTATTTGTCCTGCATTCATTCCCTGAAAGCCAACCTAAAACCAGCATTGCTATATGCACACATCTTCCAGATCCACAGCATCCTATGGGTAACACAAGAGATCCCGGTCCACTGTACTCAATCCTAAAGCCAGCTGTTGTAGCTGTTTTTTTCTTGTGGTAGTGTGATGTCTATGCAATGAATTTCTTCCCCCTCTCATGCGCAGTCTTGTGAGTTAGGGAGAAATATTTTACATGTGGTGTTTCAGGTGCTGAATGTGAAGTTTACTGTGTAATTTTCCAGTACTTCTGTTTTCCTCTGGATTTTCTTTTAGTACTGTTGTCCCACAGAGAGGTTACAAGATTTCATTGTTGTGAAGGGCCCTAACAGCTCTGGGATGAAGCTTCATGGGCAGGTATTTCTCCCTCTTACTCTTATCAAGACTGGTACCAGAAAGATACACAGCTCTGGAAAGAGAGTGAGCACTGCTTTGACTGTCACAGCTGCACAGAGAAGACAGGCAGTCACACAGAGAAACAGTCGTAACATCACACAACAGAGATCTGCTGCTTCTTGATCCAGTGTCCCTTCTGCTATCTGGATTCTTTCAGTATAGTTCTGTCTCTTATAACCTTGATTTCTTTTCTGAAAAGGGTGCAAGCTATACATCTGATTCAATAGAAGTGACTCATTTGATCACAAAAAAGTTAATTTTAAGGACATAAACAAAACCACTGACCAAATCTCCCTTGCATTTTCCTTTTTCTGTAGCCTATAGCTAGTTGTCAGCGTGAAGAATATACTCTGCTATGTTCTTTATTGTGACTGATAGTTTTTAAATTTCTCTTCTGTTCTCCTCTAACTAGTAATTAGGGTTTTTTAAAGACAAAAGGCACTCGTAAATATCAGTGAACACTTAAACATCTACATGTTGGTGAACCTTCTGAAGACACTGCATTGATCTCATAGAAGACATGTCAGTAAAGTTGGCAGTAGGGAATATCTGCCATATCAAGGAAATCTCTGAAACTCTTTGTAAACTGCAGTTACAAACTGCAGTTAGTTTTGACCTGATGGTGATCTCAACATACAAGTAGGAGAAATGTCAGGTGCATGACTTCCTTTTCAAAAACACCTATTGTCATCAGCTGTTTCATAAAGAAGTACAGCCACGTAATGAAGGACTGAACTTCTGGCCTGTTCAAAACTTGCAGATACTTCTCTCAAGCATTTGTTTTCTGTTGAAGGTGTTCCTACCCTAGGAAGTCCTCTCCTTATGCTGAAGGGAAGGTGTTAGGCTGTGAATTGCAGAGCATCCTTTGAATTTGTGCACCCACTTGTTTTTTTGTTTAATGTAAGCCTTGCCTGTGGCATTAGCAGTTGCATTGTGCTAATGTTAGTCATTAATCCCTAGGATTTTTATTTCTGAGAGTTAAATGATGGCTGAATATCTAAAGCCATGGCATTCTGTGTGCAAAAAGTACATCAGAATGTTTGAAAAGTCTGGCTGCAAAATCTTCAGTGTCCAGAGATGTGACAGGTGTGGTCTTTGTAGTAGTATTTTCTTCTAGGTGGAGATGAACCCCCTTCTTCCTGCGTTGCTCTGCTCAGGGATATTCTAGTCTTAGAGGAAATTTGACTTTGTGTTTCCACTCTTGAAACCCACTGTTGCAGCACTGCTTGAGTTCTATCAGCTAGGCGTGCAGGAGATGAGGTGCAAGTCTGTGTAATGGATGAGGGAGAATTTCCAGGAATTTTTCTGTTACTTGGTACTTGCTGATAAAAGTGCTTGCATAGCCTAAAATAGGAATTGTTTGCAGTGTCTGAGCACCTTGGGGAACTGACACGTGTAGAAGAAGGTCTGTAGCTTTAACTCAATTCTCAGGGAAGAGTAAGCAAGGCTTGCAATTGAGGGGAAAAATGTTCATTAAGCTACTGCTTAAAGTAACATCAGAGACCCTTTAGCGAATAGTGGAGGTTTGAGTCCCCTGTTTAGCTTGTTAGTACTGATACAAAGCAGGAATATGTATGAGTGTTCAGAAGAACTGAATATGGTGGGAACTGGGATCTCAAACAAGAATTCCTAGGAGGTATATGGAAGGTAATCCCACTCATCATACTTAGCCTATTACAGATTTAGACGTTTTTAAAAAAAAAAAAAAAATCATCAGCTAAACCAGTAAAGACTATGTTCAATTGAAATTTGAGATGAATGTTCAGTAAGTTGTTTTTTTCTTATTTCATAAGAAGATACTCACCCACGTCTTACACAGCTGAATCGTGAGATTCCTACAGAAAGGTTGTAAACAGAGCATGAAAATATATGATGTAAGCAGCCAATTTGCCTTGAGCAGTTTTTTCTCTTCCACAGGGCTGTGTTGCATAACTGTCCGCTTCAGTCTGGCTCTGGCATTTATGGGCTGAATGGTTACATGAGAAACTAATCAGAACATTTTCTGCTTCTAAGGACTAGCAATTTCTGAAGAAATCTGGAAGTTCTGCGTGTAGGAAGAGCATCCAGAGAAGCAAGGGTTAATTTCCATAGGATTCCTTCCCAGAGTTTTCTCCAAATAAATATTCTTTGAGTTAGGAATGAACTTAGTATTTTGTATACTTTGAGCAGTAAGCTTGGGACAAGAGGCTTTGTCTTATGTTCTGCTGTTCTAGGGAGTTGGGTAGGGTGACTGCTAATCCCTGGTGTGTGTCTAAGAGCAGCAGAAGCAATTACTGCAGGTCGTGATGACCTCGCGCTAGGCTCCTTTTGTTTTTAGGTTGCTTATTAGTTACCCTTCTAACCCAATATCCTTTGTCTCAGACAGAAAGCCATTGTAGGAATGCAATAGCAAGGGAAGGAAGAATGCTTCATTCATAAATCTGAGGGCATTTACAAAGGAGGTTATAAATTATCTATTTTCTTTCATCTGAAGAAAAGAAAGCAGGATATTGCAAATAAACATTTTGTTCAAGATTTCATGCTGAGACCGTGGCAGAGCTGCAAATAGGGCACATTGCTGTCCTCTGTAAAGGGTCTCTTAAATCCTAGAGCCCAGTAATGCAGGCTGTACTGTGAATACATGGTTCATTTTTTCCACTGTTATACTAGTAACGTGGAGAAGCTGGTACCGCCAATACTGAAGGTACTGGAGGAGGAATTAAACAACCTACAGGGTAAAATTTAGTTTCCTTCAATATATAATGCAAATAAAAGTGAGTAATCTTAGTAAAAAAAAGTAAGTTTGTTTTAAGATTTCTGTGTAGGTTTAATATTAAAAAAGATCAAATACATTTTTAAGTGTCAGTCTTTAAAACAAAAAATCTATCCTGAATAAGTCTCTCTACAGAGAGCTGATAGTGGTTGATCATACTGCAGTAAAGTTCAATTTAACAAAAGGTAACTTGAAAGGCAGAATAGAACGCTAGACTAATTACAGAGATGTGATTCTCAGATTTGGCCCAAGATCGGGCAATGAGAAATTACAAATTTATTCTAGTCCTTTCTTCTTCTGTTGCCACAGCTAAATAACTATCAGCACAACTGATACTTGTATGAGGACTTTTGTACTGGTAGCTCTGGATCTTCACTGGGCGATAAACTGACTTAACTGGAACTCTGGACGTGCAAAATCTTTGTCTCTGCATTCCAGTCTGTTCTTAGCTATTTCACAGGTGTATTGAGAACTTGTCTGTAACATCTTTTAACAGCAATATACCACATGTGTATTAATTATAATAACAGCTTTCCATTGGCAACCTGGGAAGGTTGATATGCTTCCAGATCTCTTCATTAGGGTTATTCCATGAAGTCCTGTAAAGGTATTGCAGAGGTACAGCTGCAACTGCTTTTATTCAATCTTGATTTTTCTAACACTCCTTGTTATTTAACACTGGGTCACATGATATAAATTATCTACTGTGAAAATTCCCTTGTTTTTGTGAAACTTTGCATGACCTTATTCCTTGCTGTCTTATCAGACATCTTTACAACAAAGCATATACTCAATTTCTGTGTGATTTTGGCTGTGTGTCATTGGATTTTGGTGAGGTAGGAGGGAAATGCACTTGGTTTGTATTTTTTAGTGACCTGTAAATATTAGCGTAGGACATGTATTACATGTGAATGCAGTTCATCAGGAATCAGCGAACTGATGTGTGAATATGTACACTGTCAAATATGAACTTCTAGACAAGAAGCAGCGCTGTGGGAACCTTGCTGGTTACATAAGTTACACCTAGGTCTCATCCTCTTGAAATCCAAAATAAGCCCCCACCTCTCAAGTACTTAAAGATAAAGGAAGCTGGGAGCCTCCTTGATTGTGGTGTCACAGTATGGCTCATGGAAGGTACAGGTCCTAGCATGTGATATGTGTTAAGTTGGAGCAAGATGGAGCACTAATGGTGAGATCCTATAGTCTCTGTGGGCTGTACCTCGGGGTGCTGAAGATGAAAGCTTCAACAGTGTGAAGCTCTGTGTGGGCTGTGTTTGGCCCACAGGCTATGTTCACCATCCCTCATGTTCATTGGAATGTAGAACTTTCCAGCCTAATACAGATTGTGTTTGTTTTTTTTAACTGTTTAACAAAATAGAACTTGTAATTATGTGACCCCAAGTGGGAGTCACATAAAATGCATTAGTCAAGGCCAAAGGAATTTCCATTTCATCCATGGCTCACACTAACCCTCATTCTAAGCTCTTCTATGTTGAGATACCGCCAACTCAACTGCGGATGAACCATCTTTACTGGCACAATATTGCTCAGATTGATGCCAGGCATTCTCACTTTAGACTTGGGCTTTTACACAGAAACCCTGCATATCCCTTGAGTACACTTTTACACAAGTGTGAACTTCCCACTTAGCGCTCTGCCGTTTTTGAATCTTGAGGCTGAATTGATAAACCACAGCACCCCAGCTTATCCTCTGTGGCTTCACCAAGGGGACTTAAATTCTGAATGAGTTTTACTTTTTAGAGAAATGAGGCAAGTAGTTGAGAAGAGCCTTACAATTAGACAAGATAAACCCCTCTAAAATAAACCAGAATTCACTGGTTATCTGGATTACAGAGTAAAATGTCAAAGAATTTTCAACAGGGGTTCAGACCATGAAGTTTGTCTCTGGCAGACTCCAGCTTCTTCAGCATACTGCCAGCAGCTTCATCCTTCTCTCCTGCTCTCTGTAAAGAGTCTTTCTCCATATTTGTTAAGAAGTCCTTTTTAAGGTGGATGGCAATTCACTTCGAAAAGTCAGTGTTTAATACTCAAAATTTGTATTGTTTTTGGCAAAATATCCTGTCTCAGATGTAATGTTCTATTCAAATCTGTAGGGGACAATGTACAGCTCAAGTTTAGATGAATGTAAGCATCTGCCCATTTGCTTCTCTTCCAGGCCAAGAACATACAAGGAGGCTTTGTCTTTTTCTTGTCCTTACAGAAAGTATCTACAAAGGTGATGAGGCATAAAGAGCAATCATAATACAAAATATTCTTAATATGGGGTTATGTGACCAGTTGCAATGGAGGAAGGAAAACTACGTGTGCAGCAGTTCTGCCTTGGCTAGCCTTGTGGCCTTAATGACTTGATGATCTGTAGCGGGGGAGTATTTTTCCTTTTTTTTCTTCTGGAACTTCTGATCAATAGATTTACCAATAGTTACACGATGGAATGACAAAAATGATCCTGTTTCCTAAGAAATGTCTCTGGTGGCAAAGTTTTTGAAGGTCTGGGAATTTCCCTATTGTGTTTAATGGGGCCTTTGGCTCATGAACGCATTCAACAAAGAAACAATAGATTCCTAGGGGAATTTTAAAAGCTGAAGTGTAGGAATTTTAGTAATATTATGAGGACCTAATATGTCTGATGTGGGAACTTAAATCTGAGGCAAGAATTATTACAAGAATATTTGAAGTGAAGATTTAATTACATGATTTATTCTTAATCGTTTATTATTATATGTACAGTGCCAGGGGCACTCCTGGTGCTTTACAGATGATTACAGAATAGCAATTCCCAGATCAAAGATCTTGATCATGCAATCTTGATTCGTGTAAATATTCCCCATGGTGCCTGATCTTGTTCCATGTTAAAACTCAATAATCCCCCCCCAACACAGGCCATCGTAGACAATTAAAAGAACTTCAGCAAGAGAACACTGATTAATTATCCTCCCCAGAACTCTGAATATTTTGGTGCCATATATTGTATGGATAAAAGATATCTATTGTGTTTTAGCAAACCTCACATTTTTCTGCAGCTTTAATTCTTAATTACAGTGTCAGCAAACATTATTTCCATGATAAAAGCAGCTTATTTCTGGAAGAAAAAAGTCCACTGGCTTGTCCTCATATGTTTCAGACCCTGTTGATTTAATGGAGCCAATTTACTTGCATGTAATTGTTCCCTCAGTGATCAGTATAGAACACTTCACCTTCAAAGACAGATGCCGAATGTGAAATACTCCTGCGAGCTATGCAGATGCTGAATCTCTGTTTGCAGAAGATTCTGCTTTTCTTTGTTCATCCTGTGACACTTTGCACTTCACTGGAAATGCCATCAATGAGAAATGCACTTAGATGGTTTTCTTATTCTTCAGCTGAAATGGCTGTTTGTCCACTGGCTTGCTGTAGGCAGCCACAGAAGTGAACACAGCTTGTGCAGCCATCTTTTGGCTTATGTCTTTGAGACATAACAGCTCTGGTGGGGAGAGATTGAGGCGATTATGCGCAGAAGGAAAAGGAGGGGGGTTTTTTCCTCCATCTGTTACAGGATTTTAATACAGCTTTTTGCAGCATGCTGTCCCATTGCTCTAAAAGCAGTAGCACGTGGCACAGCGAAGGGTATTTTGGCTAGCGATGTGTGATGATTACATGCCTAAGACACCAGTGTAGTGATCAGGATTCAGATTCCAGTCTGAATATGGTTGGTCTAGACAGTGGGTAGGGAGTATTGCTAGAGGAGGCAGTTTGGATGATACTCAGCATTTCCTGCTCTTGAAAGCACTTGTTTTTACTTCAAGGTTGTGTTTAATCATTAAGATTTTAAACAGTTTAAAGTGTCATATAATTACCCAGGATGTTAATGAAGTCTAGTACTTAATGCATGAATGAGCATTGCTCTGGCCAGTAGCTGGCTGGCACTATGTTTGTGTTTACAGGTAATAAAAGGGAAGCACTTTTTCGTGCAACTCCTGATTACATTTAGAAACTTACTGCCACGAGATGGTGTGGAGGTCAGGAATCTATCTAGGTTAAAAATGGGACTAGGGTAATTTATGGAGGGGAGGTCCATTTGTGACTGTTAAACACAATAGTTCTGGTGTGATATCTCAGTTCTGAACTGTTGATTGCTGGCAAGTAGGAGGATGTCCCTGGGGAAGAATTGCACTATATACACACCCTGTTTCTTAAACTCTTTATCTTACTGTTGAAAACAATGCACTGGGCTAAAGGGAACTGTCAGCTGGCTCAGTGTGATTGTTCTTCCATTATCACGTGTTCCAGGTTCTTGGAAACTTCTGATTTCCGACCCTAATAGTGTGGCTCATAGCATTATTAATCGTCCTTATGTTGTATTCATAGCCACACAACCCTTCGTAAACTCCCTAACTGCTGTCTCAACATGCCTAGGATTTTATTCTCAAGAAGGGCTGGTCTGTAATTGCTACCAATTCTACCTGTAAAATTCTGACTCCCCTGGATCAGTGACAAACCTTTAGAGGGACTGGACATTCACTGCAGTCATGGATCCCTTGGAGATTGCTCAGATTCAGCAGCAAACGAATGCTGACTAACCAACCTTCACAGCTCCCTTCCAGCTCTCTCCTAAATGCTTTGGCAATAAGCAGTTTTGACACGCAAAGCTGAAGTGTGGCTGTGAGGTGATTTACTTAAGGTACAAGTGAAGGAATTCTGAACCAGAATTAGGATGATCTAGACAGAGAATGTCAAGTTTCTGGCCAAATCATATAATAGCACTTTTGGAGGGCTTCTAAACCATGTAATATTATGTTAAAGATCAGCTTTACAGTCACAGGCAAGTTTGGCTGTCATGAGCAGAAGACATATCCCTGTCTTTCCCTTGTCTTTTCTTGAGCTATCCCAGTTCCCAGTCTAACATACTAGCAAAGACTGTACATTTTAGTTTATGTGAATAAAACAAGCTATAGTGCATGGTAACCGAATAGGACTGCATATACTATTTAGTCCTCCTTGTTGTGAGAGCAATGAACTCTGGCGTCAAGTGGTATAAACAGATGGGAACGATAACTGCCTCAGCTCCCACAGCTACATCCACCTCTGATCGTAAGCCAGAGACCTCATGGTGCAAAATCATTTGGGAGTGGGACAAACTCATTCTATAGGTCGGATACAATCTGTAGGCTGTCATTTTCTCTGATCTAGACAGCCGTGGTGTTCAGGTCAGAAGGCCCTAAACATGCTAATTTTTGTTGATTATTCTTGTGCATATTCTGGTAGTGCTTGAAAGCCCAAATTGAGATTGGGATTCCATTGTGTTAGGTGCTGTGCTAACACACACATTGCGTTTCCAATTTCAGTCTGTCTTGAGTTCATCAAGGAGCATCAAAACAAAAATGGAAATTAAAGGCAAGGGACTACTGATAGGAATTGTCATGGCTCCACTGAAAACAGTGGACGTTCTCAGGTTTAGATTTTTCACAAAGACATGTTTTCCTGGAGACTGAAAACATTCTCTTCACTTTTTGAAACAACTTTGGACATGTTTTTATCTGTAATGCCTTTTGTCAGTATAAAGCCTCACAACAGAGCCTGCAACTAGACGGGATCCTGACATGATTGCAACTGGTCTTCAACAGTGAGTAGGAGAACTGGGATTCACTTTATCCATAGCTATATGTTTTCTAAGTTTAATGTAAATGGATGCTTAAGAAACAAGTGACCTCCGGAAGACCTCGAGATTCAAAGAATAACTCAGAAGTGTCCATACAGGTTAGTGTGACCCAGAAAAATATCCATTACTCATTCCTCTCTAGCTCTGAAACAGCAATGCTTTTGTTTCTCTCTTTCTCTTTTTCTCTAACTTGAAGGCAATAACAAGACCTGTGGCTTTGCTCTATACATGTCACTGCCTGCCAAGAACAGCAAGCAAATGAGTAATACTATTCCTTCCTTGAAATTCCTTCGTTGAAGTGAAATTAATGAAAATCTTTACCATGAAAGAGAAGAATCCAGTTTTGTGGAGAGGCAAAGGGAGGATTTAGACTTAGATTGGTTTACCCCATTTTCAATTGTTTTTACAATAGTGCTGGTGGAAATAGCTAGAAAAACAATGGGAAAAGGAAAAGAATGGTCAAAGTATCCAAAAAAATCCTTATCTTCTGGCAACTGGCTAATTAGAAGCTACCAAAGCAAACTTAGACACGACAGCATTGTGATCAAAATGGGAAATCCAGTCATCTTAAAAATACCTCTCCAGCCTCTGATGCTGGAAGAGTCATTGTTAACCTATTTTTGCACTATGAACCTGGAGCTTCAGGACAGGACTTTGTAAAGGCCATCAGTTGAAGGAACGAAAATCTGGTCACCACCGAGTATGCTGCTATGCTGATTTTTCAAAGCCGGGAGGTAAATGTATAAACAGTCTCTAGAGTAGCAGAAGCAATGAGTGGTAAAAGGGCTTGCTGTTTTTCTTGTGTTTCAAACAGAGTGTTCACCAGATTTCAGTGGTGTTATCATCAGACAAGTATTCTCTTGTAAAATTGATACCTCCCCGTCTACTTCTTATTAGTAATGTAATAGCCGCATTGAAGTCATGGTGGTCTAAGGATAGAATGGAAGCTAGGCATTCAGAGAGATATGATATCTTGTATTAGATATTTGTACATACATTCTGCCTTCCGTAAGAGACCTTAAAAGAATCTAGTAGGCAAATTTATAACATAAGCTGATGAATAAAAGGGATGCTTTCTCACCCTTAAACTTGTTCTCCCTGGGCATGGTGCAAGAATGATAGCAGGGTAATGTAAAGAAGCAGCTTGACTTTTGTTATCTGTGCTGTTTGCTGTATGAGGAAACAAAGGACTTCAGTCTCCAGCACTGGTTTTCCTCTGCTAAATGCTTTTGTAAATGCTGATGGGTGGATCAGGGGAGGATAGAAAGAGAAGTGCCTGACACGTCTTGCCAGTACTGAATTCACATATGGATCAAAAGTGAAGTGTAATTACCACCCAGATCAAATTCTTTCAAGAGCTGTCTAGACCAACAGCAGATACTTATTTTTAGGGTTAATCTTTGTGGATTTTATTAGCAATGCTGCTTCCCTGGGGTAAAACAAGGGGGGGAAGAACACAAAATTCTCTTGAGCTTCCATTGTTAAAACAAGCTATGTAAGGCTTACAGGAGAAACATTAATTCTGAGAGCAAGCTGATTTTTCTGTGATGTTGCTTCTGAAATATTCTCTGCTTTAAATTGGCTTGAGGAATCAGTGTAAAAAGTCTGGCACTTGAAAACTAAATGATGTATTTAGAGAAAAGTAACTTTGGAACTCGGATAAAGGGTATGATAATGAGGTTTTTTCTTCAGTTGAGACAATCCTGGGCAGTTAATTTTACCAGTCATCACAATGCATAGATAGTGAGGTTTGTAATTAGCAAAAACCTAGATATGTCTGTTCACCATAGCTACGCAGCGGGAAGGAGTTGGGCCCATTCTGCCAGTAGTACTGTTAGCACACTGGTGTGCCGTTGCTGGGCTCCGAGGCGTGTTCCTGCTGCGTGCTGGTTTGCCCCCGTGGAACACCTGCACACTAATCTTTCAAACTTAGCAAGCACCAACTCCGTTATGTTCTGCTGGGTTGTGGGAAATGAGCAATCTGAAGGTACGTTATGAAGTTTTTCAAGTGGGCTACTCGGATCGGGAAGCTGAGGAGACGAACTTGGATGTGTTGTTAAACAACAGATCTGCGAAAGAAGCTGGAGCGGGATCCTAGCAACTTGCCTTCACCATCTGTAGAGTGGGTGCTACTCTTCCTCTTCGCCATCTGGGGAGAAGACAGACTTGCTTAACAAGACTTTGCAATGTTCTAAGGGTCTCACGCTGAACATCTCCGTACAAAATCAGCTGTCGTTTCTGCAGTGCTTTATCTGAACAGGACCGTCCTGCCCAGCAAAGCTGGCTGGTGTACGCACATCCCAGGCCTCCAGCAGCCGTTCTGAAGAGCCCTCCTGTCGCAGCAGCAGTGAACCCCTCTCTTCCCAGCGCCCTTTCCCAAGGGGTTGGCGGGGGGGGGAGAGAGCGGAGAGGGGCGAACAGCACCGAACCCCCCTGAGATACCCCCGGCCGCTGGGTGCCTGCTGGAGCCGGCTGCCCCGCCTCCGCTAGGTGGCGCTGTTGTACCGAGGGGGCCGCTCGCGCGCTGGGCGTTAGCCCGCGCTCTGGCGGGCGGGTGCGTGAGTGGGCGCGCTCGGGCGGCTGAGGAGAGGCGGCGAGGAGGGTGCGGGTGTGTGAGCGGGGTGCGCGGGGGCGGCTGAGGAGAGGCGGTGAGGAGGGTGCGGGTGTGTGAGTGGGGTGCGCGGGGGCGGCTGAGGAGAGGCGGTGAGGAGGGCGCAGGGGTGTGCGGGTCCGCAGCCGGGACGCGGGGCCCCCCGGTGCCGGTGGAAGCGCCTGTGCGGAGGGGACGGGGGTCCAGCCCGGCCGCGGTACCTGCAGCAGCGGTTCAGGTGTAACAGCCGAGCTCTTTACGTTTCTGTGCACGCAGATAACGCAGCTGTTGCTTACGGGTGCCTCGGGACCGGCGGGAGCCGTCTGTAGCTTTGAAAACAGAAATTTTCCTGCCGGGAGCGCGAATTAGGTCTTGAGCAGGTGTGGCATCCCAGGTACTAGAAAGGAGTATTGCCCGTGTTCTCCTATGGGAAATGGGATTCCGTGGCTAGGATCAGACTATTGAAGTTTCTGGCTGCCAGTCCAATGGGGAGAAGAATAGATTAGGACTGATTTTGCTTTTTTCCCGGTTATGCCAATCCTCTCTTCCTCTGACATGCTGTTTCTATCACTTCTGAATGATAGTGACATTTTTATGTAACAGTGAATAAAACAAGACAAGTGGATCAGGAGCTTCTAACCTCTGTCTCAGGACTTAAGAACAAACATCCATAGAATTTCCTGACAGCTGACAAGTTCATACTGGATAAAAGCGAATGCTTTCAACCATCATAAACCAGAGTTCTTTATTATACAGGGTGGAAAATGTTGCGGTTGATCTTTCTTGTTGCCAGACTCTTTTCAAGACATTTGGGATAAATTACTATATAAAAGAAAATATTGCAGTTGCTCTACATTTTGTTTAAATTTTGAAGAGTTAAGACTTTGTAAAAGCAGTCCTTCAGGAGCGCGCATGTGTGGGATGGTGGGAGTCTGTGCCTGAACCGAGTACTTTCTTGCCGCTGTGATGACTCCCAGCACGCAGCCACCTGCAGGGAAGTTCTGTGGTTTCTGTACCTGGAAGTTTAAAAGCATACTGCCTGGAGGGCCACACAAATGGAGATGCTTTGTTATGTGAAATGGCACATGGTCTCTTGATTGTCTATGGCTTCACATGGTACAGCTGAAGCAAATGTCAAGGCGATGCTGCCGCTGTAACAGCAGGTGCAGCTGTATGATTTGTCTGCCTTGGAAATGGGACCTTCTACCTCCACCCTCTGATTTCCCACCTCTTTGAGTCTCTGCTTTTCCCATATTCCCTGGGGCAGCTGGATGGCAGTTTATGCCACCTAGCTTCTGGATGTGTTGGTCAAGACAAGGCTCAGAATACACTTTTGTTATGATGCTCCTATACCTTTCTCTGTGGCACAGCCGTTTGTTCCCATTGCTTTTTGTTGGGTTTCCTCTTCTCACTGTTTCAGTGTGGCTGGAGAGCTCTGACCCTGTTAGGATGCTCTCTACTCCCGATGTCGTATTTCCTCTGTCCTATCCTTTGACTATATTCTCACAGTGAAAAATACATGACCCGTCCTGTATTACCCAAGTTGCTTAGGAAGGCCTATACCTACCTCACACTTTTTTAATGACGTTGCTAAGCAAGACCATCTATACTTACCAAGAATAAGCAGAATTTAATGGCAGGATTAGTATTGCAACATTTATGAAGGTCAAGATAATGAAGAGGCCCATAGAAACACTCTCCCAGCTTAGGGAGAACAAGTCACAGTGGAGAGGGTGCCAAAGCAGAACCAAGCCTTGATTAGCCTTGAAATCTGAGGACATCTGGACCCAGATAAAAAGCTGTGGTCAGCTTTCTTCTCTAACATGAACTGAATCCAGACACCCTTGGACTTTGTGTTGAGCCAGTTCTGGAACCCATCCCCCTCTCTAATCTTTATTGATCTATGTCCCTTTTTGTGTGGAGCTAAATTAAGAGAATTTGGCATTTGCACAAAGTGGCCTAGCCAAACACTCAAAACTTGGGAAACAGAAGAATTTAAGTTGTTGCTACAAATTCACTATAGCCTTTGTGCCATATGCATTATGGTATTGTCTTTAATCACAGGCTCACATACTATTAAATCTCTGTTCTGTTCAAAGTGCAGGATGGATATTGCTCACTTAATGAGCAGCTATTTAATATTTTCTTTTATATTCATTGTTCAGTGTGTACCCCATGGCTTATTTACTGCACACTATTCAAAGCCTGTTCTGAATACAGAATTATTAATTTCCTTGGGAGCTTTCCTTTAGCAGTCATCGTTATTGTATCTGGGTGCTTCACAGACATGAAATAATCTATTTTCACAACGCCTCATTGAAGTAAGGGGATACTGCACACCTACTTCGACAGATGGCAAACAGAGATAGGAACATGAAGAGAAAACCTTGCCAAAGGTTTTTGATTGTCTGGGACTTGATTTTTTTTTTTTTCCCCTGAGTCCATGGCACTGTAAAATATTTTATCTATTCGAAGCATAGTTCCTAGCAATTTCAGTTCTAGCAGTGAGTGTTCAACAGTTTTGCAGACCAGACTTTAGGGTCTCCTGTTGGATCCCTAAGAGGATGACTGACAAGTTGTAAAAATGTGGATTAATTGGTTTGCTTAGCAACACATACAAACACTGTGGTGGAGGGTGGGGTGGAGTCCAGTTCTGCAGGAGCAGCATTCATACGTCTTTAGGAGAGACCTGGACTGATAAGCAGAGGGAGAAGAGACTCAGTTCCCCTACTCCCAGATGAATTCCCAAACCCCTTTGTCCAGCTGAACCGTGGCAATGAATCATCTCTTGCCTTTGTCACAGCTTCTCTGTCACAGAGTCTGACTTCAGCCTCATGAGGTTCATTTCTCTGGTGAGAAAGGTTTCTCCAGAAAGCGATTCAAATTAGGAGCTTAGTTTGGTCACCATTCCCAGCAATCCAGTGGGGCAAGTGCTTTCCCCACTGACTGTAAAGGGACCTGAAGGACACCATGCACTCTAGGCTGAAGTTACTCAGTGTAAATGACCTACATTTCCATCTCTGCTAATTGCTCCGAAGCTCACTCAGTACATTTCTAGACTCCCGGTCCCCATAGCTGTTTCGTCTTCTTTCCCCTCCCTCCATCCCCAGTTCTTTCATCCGACACAGCCCTGCGCTCAGTTTTTGCCCATCCTCTAGTCCGTGCCTCACCAAAGTGTTTCAACCAGTTTCCTTCCCTTCCTACTAGTCTTGTACTTTTCACCTTCTGCCTCAAGACAGTTTCACCATCACTACAACTGGCTTGGCAGCAAAGTGGTCATTAAAAGCACAGGTGAGTTGTGGACCTGCCCCTGCCTTTTAATGCCAGGATGTATCTCAGATAGGTATGTATCTCAAACATGAGAGTATGCAGAAGAAAAAACCCCAACAAACCAGCTCCAACAACATAGTCCTGAATGCTGTGTGCTCAGTTTAGAGGTGTAAGTTGGCTGGCACACACATGCACACCTTTCCCATGTAGGCGCTGCTGGGGAATGGAGATCTGTAGCAAAAATTGATATTTTTTTTTTTTAAATAAACTTTTACCTAGTATTGCAGATATTTTCCTCTTCAAAAAATATTGTTTAAAGTCTTTGAAACACAGTTTCTGAGTTTCAGAGGAACAGCAGGAAACACCTGTATGATAAGAACTCTCTCTTCTCCTTCAGGATCTCTTCTGAAGTATAGAGATTTCCAAATATTTTTTTAGAAATGACCAAAACAATGTTTTTTTCTCCAGTTTCATTCTTGGAAAAGGCCGACTGTTTTGGCTAAAATTTCAATTTAGATAAATAAATCAGCTTAAGAGAGACACTCAGCATGGAAAATTTCAGACTGGATAGCTAAAGGTTGGCAAAGTTTTCAGCAATTGAAAAGAGGACTTTATAATGAATGGGAAGTGTCAAGCAACCTTTGTAATAATTGATGCTACCAGCCCTTGCTTAGAATAAGTACAATTACCAAATGTTTCAGTAAAATCATCCCTGCACCAGAAAGAAGTTCCATTTTAGTGCCAAATCCTTCAGGCTTATACCTTTGTTACTAAATAAGGCCTCAATTGCCAACCTCTGAGTACTTAGAAAAGAATGTTCTACTTAATTCCCATTCATAGTTGTAATTCATGACTAGTCTGAACTTTGAGTGCACCTGTAAAGGTGCTGTTTGTGTGTATTGTGTTGCTGGCAACAGTGACTGTAGTAAAATGCACGGAACAGATGCCACAGTTAAAGTGCTTTCCTAAGATAATAGGAATATTGCTCAATTAGAGTACTCCAATAAAGATCAAAATCAGTAGAGATGGTAGGAAGATGAGGTAACTGGCACTGCTGTTACCTGCAGTGTTTTCTAGACAAGCAGAAAATGGCGCTCTCCAGTCTTAAGTAACACTAATCTGATGGTGAAAATATTAGCAGTGAAAATGAACACAGTGTATCTGTGGGTAAAGGTTATTGAAAGCTGAGCCTATCTTAATTTTAAGGGGGTGTGTGTATATGTGTAGGCAATGATGAGTTCTGAGATCGGTTTTCAGATGTAATTCAGAGACCAACAGCAAGGAAA
The DNA here is from genome assembly GCF_030867145.1 of Opisthocomus hoazin. Lineage (NCBI taxonomy): Eukaryota > Metazoa > Chordata > Aves > Opisthocomiformes > Opisthocomidae > Opisthocomus > Opisthocomus hoazin. Next base: position 11,788,686 of record NC_134424.1, on the reverse strand, counting down.
CCAAAATTAGAGTCAGGAGCTGTATTCGGTTAAAATGCATCTATGTCTTGTAAAGAGGGTTATGTCAGAATGGGGTCTTCCCACTCAGCTGATTTCTGGGCAGAGTTATGGGCTTGGTAAACACAAACACATTTTTTGTGCTGCCAAAGCAGCATAGAGGGAATTGGACAGAATTCCTCCTTTAGGATGCTGCTTATTAAGTTATGATTGGTTCCACCGAGGTATCAGTGGGGTTTATTTTCAAGACAGTGGAATTGGAGGACTGCCTTTGAAAACCTTGTTTGGCCTGCAGAATCTTTACAGATGCTAAGAACAAAAGGATCTAGTCAGAGTCAAAAAGCTGCGCAGTCGATCTGCAGAGTGAATTAAAAGGTTGTTTGTCCAGCATTTGATTTTTAATCTTGTTTTCTAGGAAAAAAGAACTGAAAACTGGTAAGGAGTACTTCATTCATAGGTGTGACACAGACCACATATCTTGACACTTCATCAGATCTTTAACTTAATTTCGTTTCTGCATCTTGTGGCAACATGCTAGAGTGCTTATATCCCATCAACTTCCAGCACTGTGTATAGCAAATATGTAGGAAAAGTCAGCTGATGAGGCTGAAGGAAAACTAAACACAGACACAATACAACAGAATAAAGAAGTAAATTAGGAAAAAAGGGTGGCAAAAATCTAAGATCTAGAAATCTACCATTTTTTTCTACCCAGTTTGTTATTTTGATGGACTGGTGTCCCCTTCAGTCAATCTGATATACCCACAAACCAGTTCTGCAGGCCACGAGAGTCTTGTGGCATTGACAGCTCTGTTGGTACCCAGGAACTCGAGTTTTCAACACCTTCTCTGTTTCATCTGGATTTGCCTGAGAAAATGACTTAAAGTTCTGATGAAGGGATGGCTGCATTTTCCTAGAAGATACTCTCCTCAAAACAGAACTAACAAATTACCAATAACAACCTCAACAAATATCCAAGTCACTTTCTAATGATTCCCAAATATGCCTTTGTTTCAGTGGATTTTCATCTGTCACCTTCAAATTCCAAAACCCCATGACAGTCCCTGTAGGCATGGAAGTTTTAGTCTACCTAAGGCTGATTATGATCAACTTAGTTCTATGCCTTCACGTAATATTTTCATCTATCGATAGTTTTAAAAAAATGTATGTATTGATTTGTTTTAAGTTACCAAGACACTTCTTTTTCTTTTCCTGAAAACAGATACAGTAGATTTTTACTTCAAGGTAGTTATAAATAACTGGATTGAAGCAAATCTTTTCTTCAGATTTAAGAAAATTTCATATTCGTTTTTCGAACTCAGATCTGAAACTTAGGACTACCTTCCATACATATTTGGAATCAAACAAATTTTCATCTCACCAGATAAAAATTTGTGGAAATTTTAGGTATGAATATGAATCTAGGAATTGACTTCGTGACTCAGATTAATCTTTAGACGTGAAAAACCCTTCTTTCCAGCCCATTTTATGATTGCTGTAAGATTTCAATAATAATGACTAACCCAAGAATAGGGTAGAATGCCTCCTGGTTTTCCCTGTGAATAGCTGCGCGCTTTTTTTGCTTTTTTTTTTTTTTCTTCTGATAGTAGCAGTGGACAACAGAGGCCTTGGGCAGGAGAATGATTTCAGGCACCAAGTGGAGTATTCTCCTAAATTACTGTCTGTTTTCAACACTGTTTGCCAGCAGTTGGCAGAAATATTTCATGTAAATATTGCTTTAAGCTGCTTTAAACTCTAGGAATGGTGACTTTGTTGTCTCTACCTACCAATTTCATGTGATCTTAGCAAAATATTGACTTCAAACACAATCTTTGTCCCTGAGTTCTATTCCCCTGACATTTTGTTCGTGACTTCTGTGTTGTAAGTATACTGTCTCAAATAATTGGATCCAGCTTCTTTTCATCACATGGTAATAATGATAATGATTTAATTCTAGGGAAACACTAGTTAAAAACAAAATCAGTGTAATTTTCAGTACTTCATAGGTTAAATAAGAGTCAAGAATATCCCTCTATAACAGTGTTTAAAACATGCCACTTCAGACATGTAGTCATGTTCCTGTTCAAAAGAAGATTGCTCTTATCCCCCATAGATCATACCTGGAATGAGCACTTTTCTATTGCTGATCTTCAGCCACTTCATAAAAGTGGGTAAGATGGAGGGGTTCGTGACCCTGCGTTTAATGCCTTTTCCATCTGACTGTGCTGGCTGATGCTTAGTTTGTCAATAAAAAAGTCCAAATGCTGCATTCTGTGCTAGAGGAGATTACATCTCCTTTTTATTGGTGCAAAGCATTCAGGGCCAAGTCTATTCTCACAGAGTACAATGGTAGCACTCCCAATGAGGGGCAATCAGTCCTGGGAATCATTTGCTTCACCAAATATCTGTTCAAATTGCTCTCTGATGTCTCCAAATATATCCCTCATTTTCATCACCCTATTTCTGCTGTTGCCTCAGTACACAGGCTCCTGCAGGGACAGTACCAGCTCCCTTAAGATGCTTGTAATCCTATTGCAGCACTGTGCGAACTGTGCTAGCGTTTTTTCCCTTTAGAAAGGGGAAATAGTATATGCTTTTGCTCGATATATTCTGTAGCCATATTTGTCTATTTGTAAGATACTTCTGCCCTCCTACTTTATCTTCTTCACTTGCCCATGTTCTGAAGCATCCAAGTGTTCTTAAATATATGTTACCTCTCCCACATCGCTCCATTTGGTTGACATAAAATACAAAATTGTACCTGTCAGTGAGCTGCTGGTGGATAGGAGCCCATTTGCAATCCAATTTTTATATGCATTTTATATCAGAAAAAGTTGCTAGTATTTAAACCAAACCATTTACAAGCAGAGGAAGAACTTGGGCAATTAAGGAATCTCTTTGCTCATTGATTTAATTATTTTCCAAACAGTAATATTCTTGTTGTTAAAGAAGATCAGAAAATTGCTTATAAACTGTTGATAAGGAAGAAGAGAAAGCACCTAATGTTCTTCCCCTGTGGCTGATAGTCTTGAGTGGTAGGTGTCACAGATGCTACAGTTAAATACACTTAGGGGCAATCCCAGGCATACATGCTCTTATTTTAAAGACAGACAGACAGCATCTTTCCTTCTTCTAAGCTGATTCTTGAGTGCAACCCATGTGACACTTTTAATGTTTAATTTTCTCCATTGCCAAAAACAACATTGAAATTGTGATTCATTCCCCACATATCGCTTGTCACTCTAATGCTTTCTCATATCCTCCCAAAGCCATCAAATGCAGAGTTTGGAGTTGGACACTGACACTGTGCTGTATTGTGTCATGTTCTGTCCATGTCTGGTTTTATCCTAAACTGTATCCGCAGTGTAATGTCATCTGGAAACATGGTGCTGGGACAGGTTTGAGTGTGGTGTTTAGCTGCCATAACTTAAGATTTTTATTTATTTATTTCAATCTACACTGTATGGCTTTGTGGGGTTTGCTTGTCGTATTTCAAGAACAAAGAAGTACACATCTTTTTAGGGGAAAAGTGAAGATAGTGATATAGCCAATCTATAACCCGTTTTACTAAGTGAGGAACAGTGTCTAAAACTGAAGTTTTCCAAGGAGCCGCAACTGTGAGAATTGAATCTCATACTACTAAGGGATACAGGTGCATTGCTTGCAGTTTACGCTTGTATACTCAGCCTATCCACCTTTGAGCCATGTCTCCACAGAAATAATAATCTTGATGACTTTCAGAGACTTATGGCTTTGAGACACTTTCTGTAAACAAAAGAAAAAACATAGCCAGTCTAGAATGGTCTAAGCCGGATGAAATAAAACAAAGACATCGTCAACAGAACAGTACTTTAAAAAATCATTTTGAATAGACTAGAGTGTTATCCAGATTTATGGTGATTGTGCCCCTTGAAGCACTTGCCAAGTTTATATGCAGTTTGTGTGTGGTTTTTGAAGGCTCGGCACAAAGTGACATTGAGAGATTTTTTTTCACATGCTCTGTTTCTCCCATTAATTCATACTCCCCAGGGCTTCTCATAGAATAATCACAGATACTGTTAGCTAATATGTTCATCTGCATAATATCATCTTTAAGATTTTCTCCCTATTAAGTGTGTAATCAGTATGAGTTTTTGGGGAGGCCATTATCTGAACTGTGATCTTAATGAAGGGGACTGGGTATTCAGATGTCGGCCTTGAAGATCTCCACCACAGTGCCGTGGTATTTAAGAACTGCCTCAGGTGCACTCTGTCCCAAGAGACAAATTGAATGACTGAAGGAAGAGAAGACAAATCAAAGGGTCCAAATGATGCACACAATATAGGTCAGGATGGAAACAAAAGGTTACCTAAAGCACATCTCTCTGATTTGGAAAACTTTGACTCCTGTCTTTGAATGACTGCAAGTGTGTTTCCCCCACCAGGGGTATTACACTGATTACCTTGCTTTTAAAAATAAGACCTGGTTTATTTTTCAAAACCCAGGCCTAAACTGTCCTCTCACTGTGATGCCTGAGAGAAATCTAGAACCTAATGATGCTAAGTTGAGCAGCATTTGGAGGTAAGACTACTCAGAACCATTAAGCTAGACAGTATCTAACCTGTCCAGCCATGTAGGCTTATCATTAAGGAACTTGTCAGGCGCTTTCTCACAGGACGCTTTTCTTTCAAAAACACTGATTTGTCAAGAATCAGCTGGAGCAGATGTGAAAGTCAGTCCTACCCCACTGTAGCTGGTAGCAGAAGTGCTGCAGAACTCACCTGCAACAGGACTGAGCCAGGATTCAAAGCCAAGTCTGCAACTAGCAGAAGGGACTTCATCCTGGTGTTTTGCTGCCAGGCTGTAGATCAGTGGTCTCACATGTACACACATGCTTTCACTAGTTTTGGCCCAATTTGTATTAAATTATTTATACAAAATAGACATTCCCAAATAGAAAGACTGGGTCAGAAACTGATGAAAAAAAAAATAGTCGGGAGATTTAACTTGAATGACCCAGGGACAAGTCCTAGGCCCGACGCAAGCAGAGCAAGGGCATGAATTTGTGTTTTCCCTGTTCTTGAAGATCACAAAGAGCACTGAGCAGACAGAGCTCTGCAGTCATTGGTGTTTTCCTCTTAGCCCATAGCCTTGGCTTTTGCAACTTGTTTTTGAACTTTTATGACGAGTAGGCTCTTTGAGGCAAAGGCTTTGCTTTACTCCTTCTTTGTACAGTGCCAGGTACAGTGAGACCCTGACCCTGATCAGGACCTCTGGCTGCAAATGAAGCACATTGGCAAAGTGTATCGTTGTCCTCTGGAACGAATTGCTTGCCAGCAAACAGCAACCTGCTATCAGTTGAGGGACTTACACCCGTAGTTTCAGTGTAAGAGGTCAGTGTCATAGATTTGAGGGCATCCCGTTCAAATCCAGAAGGGTTTGAGTATGGACCCAAACATCACCCTTAGAAATTTACACAATAACAGGCTGACTGAAACCCCATGTGAAATAGTTGCATAGTTTCAGTGCTCACAGGGCGTATGCTTGATACAGGGCAACCCATAGTAGTAGCTGTATGGCTGCGTCAACAGGAATTTTTTCTGTCCTAATGGGACTGAGAGGCATTAACCGTAAGGACGTGGTACTATACTGAAATACCTGTCAGGTGGTGCAGCCGAGGTGTTTTGTTCACCTAGAGAGAAATCTGTTGATTCTAGGGAAGAAGAGCAGATTTTATCAGACTTTTCACCCCTCTGACATACTTCAGATTTTGACTCTCAATCAAGCCCATTCTACTGCTTCCTGCCCTCCAAGAATCTGAGGTTTTTTTACTAGGGCAAGATTGTTAAGTCCAGGTTTTCATGGAATTGTAGACAAGAGGTAGCAATACTGGACCCAGCGCAATACTTACTGGATATGAAACAGGTGGAAACTTTCTAACTATGCCAATTATGGTCCCTGCATAGTCATTTCTCATGATGTCTTCAGGCTGCACTTTTCGAGACATTTAATGTTGTACTTAAAGCCACAGCCCCTGAAGTCATGTGATTTTTGACTTTCATAAAAAATTTTCTAGGCCCTAGTTTGCAGAAAAAAATCTAGGAATGAAATCTCCTCAATGGTTCAGATAACAGCAGATTGAAGAGGGGGAAGAAACAAACACAAAGCATACAAGCACATCTATGGGTTCCTGGTTTTTAAACCCATGCCATTAGTGTTGGCAGGTGGGAACAGATTATGTTGTAGGATAGGCTGTGAATTTGAGCTTTGCTTTTGAAAGTCAAGAGGCCAAAGAGGCAAATGACAAGGCCATCAGCAAGTGTCTATAAAATTACATTCCAGTAGAGTAATGGAAAACAGTAGTGGGAGAAATGGAGAAAGTACCAGTTGTGTACAGCACAGGAGAGATAAAGATAGGGGATCAAACACTTCATAGTGACGGAAAGGATTTCAGTAAGCTGAAAGAATAACAACATAAAAAAGAGGGCAAATTTTAGCATGATAAAAATTAGATCATTTGGAGTTAACAGCCTGACAGTACTATGGTGAAGTTGTTGCAGCTCTACTGTGTAAGCTACGTCCCATATCATTATGAATGTTGTTTTGTAAGGATCAGTATTTTGTCCATTTGCACTGGCACTCGTAAATGGCACAAGCTTCTGAATGGCAGTTTCTGGTCATGGAAGTATAAACTGCCTGCAGCATTAATGTAACACCAGCGACTAAAACGTCTCCTTTGCAATGTCGTTAGAAAAGGAAATGGATTGTAATGCAAGTCTGGATGGAACTGAATTGGTGCTGTTTGAATGTGAATTTTGAGGGGGGAAAAACTTTGTGCTAGTCTGAGGTTATTGATTATGGAATTTAAAAAGCTAAATTCCGTGGAAAGCTACTCCAAAGAGAGTTGGTCTTTGGAGACCAACAGCACTATAATACGTGAGATATAACAGTAAAATGGTTTTGATGCAAGTCTGCAGGGAGAAGCAAAAATGTCACTTCTTTACACAGAAAAATTATTTCAGTGCCAGTCCACAGAGACCTGTAACAATACTGTTTGGGTGTGAGACTCTATGGGAAATGATTTTCAGTACCACTCTGTCAGGCTGAATAAGGTTGTTAGATTATGATGAGAAAATTATTTGATGGAAAGAGGGCTCAAGCAATAGCCACAGAACAGATCAATGCCAGTAAGCTTTTGTATGAGGCAGCAAAGATACCCAGCCTTTCCTGTTCCTCAAGCAGTGGAGGCTCAGCTGGGGCTTCCGAAGCAGTGTAGCAGATTTTAAGCACTTGGGGATCTCAGGGGGCCTCTGGGACAGCTGAGGAGCAGGTAAATGACTGGCCGTTGCCACCTTCTCTTCCCCTATCCTGCCCGCTCCCCAGTCTCTGCCTCAGTGATGAGGAGTTCAGAGAATTGACACCCACTGCTCTGAGGCAGCTACTGATCTGTTTTGCTCTGCAAAGCTCGGCACAAATCAGTCCAAACTGGGGGCTCGGGAACAAGCATCATGTCAGGGAAATTGTTTTCTCTTACTCACTTCCTCTAGGTACAGTTGTAGCAGGCCCAGTGGGGCATGCTTGATCCAGATTTGTTTCAACAGCTCATGGTGTATTACACAAGTGTTACTCTCCCTGTGTCCAAACATAATCACAGTTTAGGGAAATTTGAGCTCAAGTCATCCTGGCTGTCTACAAACCTTGGCATTTCAACAGCTTATAAGGTAGTTGAAGTTTGCATTCAAATCTAAATTTCACTGTTCCAGCCAAACTATCTCAGCATGAGCACACCAAAATAAGATTCCCATCGAAAGAAGTGAAGGACAATTTCCAGGCAAGTGATTCACCTTGAGTCCTGTAAGCACAAATTCTTGGGAGATAGCATTAAGCAACATCTTTAGCAAATGAGGTTATGATGAGACAACCTGAACATTCTTATGCGTTTCCTATGTATGATGTTTATAGAAATAGCTTTTACTGCCAAGGTCATCAGCACCCAAGAAATACCATAGATAGGTGGGAACAGGAGATGTGAATGAGTGGACTGATTCAGTTATGTGTTTTGAAAATATGCTCTTAAAGCCACATTTTGTATAATTTATAAGCAATACTTTCCATAATATGACTGTAAGAAGCTGTTTGAAAATTTAGTGGTGCTTGTTATATGGATATGAAGAAAATACCAACCAACAGGACAATAATCCAAAGTATTAGTGACTTGCTGGTCAAAGCACGGTCTTTTCTGAAATGACAGCTCTGTGTGGTCCCACTGTATTCACCAGGTTGTGGCTGGTGTCTCTGACTGAAGCAATCTTTTCATGGCAATCCATTTGTTCACCAGCTTTTTCCCCTGTCGTTCCAGAGAGAGACCTAAACTACTTCTCATTTATTATGAATTTCTGTATAAAATTAGCCATATTCTAGGCAAATGTAATGTCCCTCTTCTAAGCGTTCACAGCAAAAATAGATAGTCATGCAGAAAGTCCAGAAAGAGCTATTTGTCTGAAAGGAAGAAATCGACATCTCTGACACAAATTGTCCCTCACTTCGGGTTTGTGTCACAACCTGTCTCGCATTCCTCTTGTGGCTCTGGAAGATGTGTGCTGCAAAGTATAAAGGTAGGTCCAGCTTTGGAAGGATGTTCAGATGCAAAAGTCAACCTGTGTCCATCTCTAGTTCTCAGTATATGTTGATGTGAAATTTAAGGAAGGCACTGTGCACTGGTTTGTGGTTTTTTCTGTAACGATCCGCAGAAGCAGTAAATCATATCAAGAAGTATGTAGTCATGGCAAATGACTCAGTTCTTTCTACTAATAAAAGCAGAGGCTTCAGCTCCTGTCTTACAGAATAGCTGATTGATTTATAATATATCAACTTCTCCTTCAGGCTTCCCAGTATTTGTTGTGCAAATAGATTTGGAATGGGAACTGATGAAACCTGAAGAGAGGGACCAGATTGTGATCTTAATTGCTTCTGGGAATGGATCTTTTCAGATTTGCTAGATTGTAAAGGCGGAAAAGCCAATTTATAGAATCCTGTAACAATTCAGTGGAATTTTTTATCGTTGTTTGAATTAATCATCTGCCTATCATTAATCTTGATCCTTTGGAGAAAATGGACAGCCTGTATCCCATTATCTTCCAGCAGAGCTCCCTGAGCTTTCAAACTTTCTCTTAAAAGGGCAGAGGAAATCTTATCTGTTGCATTTTGTCACAGCCATGTTGGCAAAGTATCTTGGGGATGTTCACAGCATGGTTGGAAGCAACATAAAAGCAGAACCCCTTATTATTATAGATGTCTTGGTTTTAGATGTAGCCTCCCAAGATCTTGGAGCAGCAGCAGCTTATTGCTTTGATCAGCTTCGAGTTGATTCTTGCTTCTTGCATATGGGAAAGCAACAGCAAATCTGTTTTCCCTGGGGATGTATTTGGTGGATACTCCATGTGAGAACCCTGGGAGATTTTCCTCCCGTGTACTCTGAGCCACTGGGCCTCATTTACACAAAGGGTCATTCTACACGGAGAAACTACACAGGCTTAACAAAATTATTTTCCAAATCCCTACTATAGATTGGTACATCTCTGTTACATGGATGTACTTACACTCATTTACCTTAACTGAGTAACAGACCAACTGCAGTCGGTAGAAGCTTGGTGAAGGAACAAAGCTTTATAAAGAAAAATCATGTCTATATTTTTCTACAACTGTTGGGACTGTAATTCAGATTTTCAGCCTCTGGCACATATTCATCCCAAGTCTCTTCATATTTAATGGAGTCACTCTGAATTTGCATTCAAAAGAGGGCAGAAACATAATTTAGTTCCTTTAGAATTCCTGATTCTCTGTTGCTTGATTTCCCAGTCTTTTCAGTGCATTAATGTTAATCTGTTACCTTAAATTTTTTTTGCTCTTTATTTTCATACCTAGTTAGCCCATCATGTTCCAACACAGTATATTGGGAAACAGTTTATGCAACCTTCTGTTACTACTGAGAAAAGCAGATGAAGCATCTATTATACTTGTTAGTCAATGAAGAGGGAACAGAAGTAAATCAACTTGGGCTGTAGTAAGATATTCAAGACCTGCCTGAACGATGTCCTGTGCAGCCTGTTCTAGGTGACCCTGCTTTGGCAGGAGTCTTGGACTAGATGACCCACAGAGGTCACTTCCAACCCCTAACATTCTGTGATTCTGTAAACATTAGGTAAACCTTTACATAGAGTACTTTAGCTGTGGATCAAGATGCCTAGTGAAGTTGTGGAATTAGACTAACAGGAGACTGGAGGTTGACTAGACACATGCATTTCAAGGAATATTGGGGGATGAAGAAATCAGTTGTGCTGTGCATGATGAAGTGCTTTGGACAAGATGACAAGCTAATATTTCATTTCAGCTTAAATAACCTTACACCCATTCCTCTGTAAAAGAAAATATTCTTGGGTTAAAAAATGGGAATGAATGTACACAAGGCAAATCAGGTGAACAGCAGAAATTACCAGATTCTCTCAGTGCTGGAAATGTCCCATTTCTCTTTCCCCCAAAATACACATGTCAGGGCAATGAGAGATATACACTTTGATGTTAATTCACATCTATACAGTCTAGAGAACACACACAAATCCAGTAATCCTTTGTGCTTCTGAAGCACAGATTCCTTCTCCTTTCCCAGCGGTAGAACAAACAGTCCTGATGGATGTCAGAGATCCATCAGAATGGACCCTACAGATCAGACTTCTGCTGTTAACTAAATACCACACGCAGGCCATCACACTAAGAGCACATGCAACCATTTCTTCCCTTTAAAAGACAGCATTATTTTATTATTTCAGAGTCTTACATAACTGCATGGTGAAAATGAGAACACAGATCTGGGCCACGAAACATTCCAGCAGTTCTCATTGCGAAAGAAACATAAACTTCAGCATCCATCAGACAATTCTCCCTCCAAATGAATAGTGAACATACAAACCCACCATCTCAGTTTGAGTTCCTTTGCAAAAGAAAGCCCTCTGGAGTTATTAAAAATAATAATGAAGTAATCCAGGCTCCCAACAGACAGCATTTGAACATCATGTCAAGTTCCTATAAAGCAGCGTAGCAACACCTCTTTGTACTAATTTCTCAAATTCCCTAGGGACTTCCCACTGCCACAAATTAAGCCTACATTCCTTTCTGTAAACCTAGCAAGAATTGCAGGCCCCGTATCCCCTGTGCACAGCTCTTTGAGGTCAGATACTTTGGGTTGTCTGCTGTTCCTCATGCCTCGCACTGTGGGGCCCAGTATTTCCCTGCCCCTCCATTTCCCCTCCACCCCCAGCCCATTACAAATGACTGCTCCTCTGCAGGGTGTCATGGAGAATGACTTTGTTGGGACAATGTAGGGTCAGTGACAGCATCAGGCGCGTGTTGAGTGATCTCACAGGGAGGGAGCAGTGTTCTGCTGAAGGCAGCAGTCTGCCTTTCATTTTAATTGCATCTTCAGTCCAACGGCTTGGCAAAGCCCAGCCTGAGATCTGTGCTGTGCCTGGTGCAGATGTGGCCAACTGTGTTCAGCTTCTCTTTGCGTCTGTAGTTCTCTGTCCTTTTAATCCCAGTTTTACCTTCCCTCTGTGTTCAGAACTCTGTCTTTATTTTGTTGTTGCCCGCTTCTCTGCATATTCCTGATCAACGTCTTCCCATTCCTTCCTTCGTTGGAAAGCACCGCGCTGCTTGGCTTGGCTCAGCTTGCAGAAACCCACTACGTGGCTGCTCAACATGTCAAAGGCAAGTCCCCATGTGCTGCTGAACCAAAGCCAGAGAAAGCAGAGACGTGTGGCTAAAACACGGGGATACCTGTCATCCCTCTCCCCCGAGAGCCACTGACTGCCAGATGGAGCAGGAGTTTAGTCCCAGGAGCAGGTGCTTAGTCCCTGGAGCAGGCGGGTTCGTAGGTGGCTTTTGGGGAACACAAAGCAGCTTCTTAGTGGGAAGGTCTTTCCTGTGGGATGCTAGGGAAAACTAAAGGTCAGGCAGCCTTTCAGTTGTCCTAATTAAGGACTTTATGGTCTTTGATTAGGCAAACAGATACAGCACTGTACTGTTTGTACTCTTTATCTCTTACAGTGACAGTGAGAGAACAGTGGCAGCACTGAGATTCACTGAGAGCAGTGCGCTTTGAGGTCAGGTCTGGGAGAATCCATTTTTTCGTCAGCTTGGGGAGTAATGTGTAGCTGTTAGAGCCAGAGACTGGCAGTGTTTCCCATTGGGTACTGCTCCGTTGTCTCCGCCAATGTCTTCTGCAGAAGTGTTTCACCTTATTGTACTTCACTTTTTCCACACTAGTCTTAAGAAAAATAAAGATAAACAAATTTTTTCCCCCCTTGTGAAGCACTGACATGGGTGAAAGACACAGTGTTAGCATAAATTGTTATGGTCATCACTGTTCATTCAGTGAGCACGTTCACGGGAAGTTTGTTGAAACCGGTGCTGCTTTGCCGGATTAAAGTCAGCCATGAATGAAGCCACTCAGATATGGATCTGTGGCCTGGTGCCACGGTCACCAAAGGTTAGAGCAAGGGCAAGCGGGGCTCCTCTTTCCCCATGCTAAGGTATGGCATAACAGTAAATACTCATCAAAAATTAGCATTCCACTCACAGGCAGGTGGAAAATATATGTAAGAAACCCGGGTTCAAGAGCAGGGTGGTTTTTGGAAACCCTTGGTGACAGGAAAAATAATTGGGGGGGAGGAGGGGGAAGAGATCCCAGAAAATGGCATTAGCGTACTTAGAATTGGTGGTGACATAGTTGTCGCTGAAACTGCAGGCACAGAATAAGTTTGCTCATGTTTTCATATGAAAGCAATCTGTAAGTGAGAGGAAGAATGTCCATACATGATTTCCCTTTCCTTATCTTCTCAACAGGTATGTTTTTTACCCCTCTGTTTTTCTTTTTCCCCTGAGATCTTCTGAAATGTCTGGGTAGCATCAGGAGGTGAGCAGTTCTGGCGAAATGGAGTCATGGTAGAGCCAGAGCTGTGCAGACAAGTAGGGCCAAACCTTCCAGAAGCTGTTAGGAAAGCAGATCGCTACCTCTGCTTTGCTGAGAGGACTGGCTTTCTGCACTGTGTGCCCACGAGTAATCCACAGCAGGACACTTTTGGAGAATATGCCCTGAGCCCAGGTGTGGTTAGAGAATGCATGGATGGCACCATCACAGTGCCAGCAGCTGTGAGTCCTTTGGTGGGGTGAAGTAATTCATGTCTTTCTCCCCAGCAGCTAGAACTTGCAGTGGGGACTGTTACCAGGAGAGGCTCCTAGATAAAGCCTGGCCCTTTCTGGGTGTTGGGTGGCAGTGATAAACCTTTGCCATCCCTCTGACCATCACTGCTTAGAGCCCACGGGCTCCCTGTTCTCCCACCACACAAAGCTCGGCTTTGTCAGCAATAGCTGTCACTTTATCCTCCTGTTCCGAGCCTCTGGGGACTTAAATACAGTTATTCTGCAAGAGCACTAGCAGCAACAGGAGTCTATACATCTCCTCCTCTCATCCCCGCTAGCCCTCTTGTCACAGGGCAGGACATACTTTCATCCTATAGCCCCAAAACTGATTTTCCATGTGAAGCGGCTCCAGTTAGATTTTTTTCTTGGACAGATTCCCTGGCCTGACTTAGGTGCCCAGAATGTGTGTCGTAGGCTCAGCAGATCCCACCCAAGCAGTGATTTAATCTGACAGTTATACTTATTCATGGTGACATCCCAGGCAGCAAGCAGCAGCACAGAATGTTCAAGCAGCACAGGGAAGAGAAGGAGGGACGGACGGGTGCCACCACCGCACACCAGAGGCCGGCTGAACTCACTGTTCCTGGCAAGAACCGTTCCTTTGCCTGCTCTTCTCAGAAAGGAGGTGGGCTGCCTTTCCATTCAGCGTGTACCAGGCCAGCTGCTCCCACAGGCAGCTTGTTACAGACAGATACACACTCAATAGGCTCCCTCAAGCAGAGTAAATTATGTGTCTGAAGAAAGAAGAGGAGGAAAAAAAAGCAATGCAAAGCAGTCAGCATGATGGAGCTGTCGCCTGGCTGCTCTTTTTGGGGATCACAAGTGTGCAATTAGCAAGGAGAACTAGGACATTTTTCTTTGCCCTAAGATACCCACTGCAGTTCTTGGTGGGAGCCTGGGCTGGTAACTTAGTTTTTCACACACACAAGTTCCTAGACAAAGCAAACGGCTGCAGGGTCAGGTAACGGAGCTGTGGGAGGGCCGCACTGGCTGAGCTGGGAGACCTGGGAATCCCGCACTCTTGGAAGTGCAAAAGGGGTGTATGTGCACAGATGCCTGAAAGTGTGCCTTTTGGTTTAGATGTGTGCAGCATGAACTCGACTGTCGTTCTTCGGACCTGTGGTGCAGGCCTGTGGGTGTGTGCAGCACGTGCCCTCCTTGGCATTAACAAGAGTTTTGTGGTATTTAAAGGATATAGAAGAAGATGTTCTGCATGACCCCTCCGGGCTTTCTCTGAGCTACCCACTCGTTTATGGAAATAATGTAGTCTGGAAAATTTAATGGAAAACTGTGCTTTGGAAATCATCTGGCACAGAAATAGGAGTATTGAGCTGAAAAAATTGTCCAGTTTTGTCCTTAGGCGCACAGCTGCAGCTTCTGTTGGGGTCAGTACTCACAAATATCTCAGGATAAAAGTAAGGGTGTTAGCATTTGCCCCTACTAATACTCGAGCAACTCTACACAAGGAGTCTTAGCTGTGTATTTTCAGCCTGCTGAACAGCAGCCCCAGGAGCTCTGTGTTCCTTCAAGATCCCTGACCACTGGGTTGCACAAATGCCTGTGATGCGATGTGTGTTTGTTTCTGTCTGTCCAAGCAGATCTGGAGAGATTTCTATATCCTGTCTACAAACTGTACATAGTGAGAGGACAGGAGGGTTTTCTTCTTGATGCTAAACCACTTGCTAGGAGATCTGGCCGTCAGAAATGTATTCTGTGCTGCACACTTGGTCTGAACACGTGACGTTAAATTTGGCAGGCATCCCAATTAATTGGGACAGTTTTGTTTTCTACAGATTTGTCCCGAGTTCCTGGTAAATCCTGAACATCTGAATTTGTTGTGCTGCATCTGACAGCCTAAACAGAGCACAATTTCACTTCAGGAATCTGTGAAGCTGGGACCTGGTCTAAACAAGGCCAGTTTTAATTTTTTGGAACTTTCTGCTGGGATGTTAAAAGGGGCTGTACTCTGTGTAGGCTGATTTAAAAGCCAAAAGAAAAAAAAAAGGAAAAAAGATAGTAAAGATAGTGTCCTGGAGATGCATACTATTTTTTGTACATGTCATTTGACAGTCCTCTGCTTCCTCACTGCTCCTCTTGCAGCAAAATCCAACTACATTTAGGATTTTTCTGTGTTATCTGATGCAAAACAAACTTCAGAAGTTGATGGCTAAGGATGCTAGGAGCATTCCTTGTTCCACCAAAGCATTAATGGGTTAATCAAGACTGGAACAGGATCCTGAAAGGGGATCTGTGCAGTGAAAGAGTCAGATGTTTGCTGACTTTTAGACATGGGAAGGGGGAGAGAAAAGTTTCCCCAAAATGAGTAATATACAAGACAGCCAAGAAATACTTCACGTTGGAAAAGTTTTGCAAAAATTATTATGTGTGCTTTTTTTTCAAATGTTACAAATTTTTAGAGCTGGTGATCTTCGTGGCTAAGTGTAGCTTGTTGTAGATGTGTGTCTCTGGGGTCAGAGTCAAGGCCAGGTTCTTCTGAGGAGATGATACCTTCGTCTTTCTACAGGGAGATGGATACCTTCCTGTCGTAATTTAATCTGGCAGCCGGCAATTGGGACCTGACAGTCACTAGCTCACCCCTCCCCTTACCCGCAGAGGGATGGCAAGGAGAAATGCATAAAAGGTAAAACTTGTGGGTTGAGATAAATGCAGTTTAATAAGACAACAAAGGAAATATTAAT
The DNA here is from genome assembly GCF_030867145.1 of Opisthocomus hoazin. Lineage (NCBI taxonomy): Eukaryota > Metazoa > Chordata > Aves > Opisthocomiformes > Opisthocomidae > Opisthocomus > Opisthocomus hoazin. Next base: position 11,772,756 of record NC_134424.1, on the reverse strand, counting down.
ACTAATAATACTATTAATAATAATGATAATTATTATAATAATGAATATGCAAAACAAACTACATGCAATACGATTTTCTCCCCACCCGATGACCAATTCGCAGTCAGTCCCTGAGCATCAACCACGGAAGGCCAAACTCACGAATTCTGCAAATTTTAAAAAATTCCCAAAGAAGACTGAACTCCCAGTAAAGTTTGAAATCCCAGACAAGAGAGGATTACTAACAGAAACAAGACAGAAAGATTCCTGCCCCCCAGCCAACCCCCATTCATAAACCAAGCATGATGTCCATGGTGTGGAAGATTTCCATTGTCCAGCTTGGGTTAGCTGTCTGGCTGTGCTCCCTCCCAGCTCCTGCACACCTGCTCATTAGCTGAACACAAGAAACTGGAAAAAGGTCCTTGAATTCATAGCAACAGCTGAAAATATCAGTGTTATCAACATTGGCCTCGTACTAAATCCAAAACACAGCAGCTACTGGGAAGAAAATTAACTCTATCCCAGCTGAAACCAGGACACTTCCCAAGTGATTCTACCTCCAATACCATTTTCTCTCCCTCACCTTTATTTCAGTGTCATGATGTTTTGATGGTAGCTTCCTCCTTCCCCTAGCTTTAAGAGGGACTGTCCTGAGTCCTCCCTCCTTACTATCAAGAAAATCACTCGTGATCGCTCTTCAGATCGTCCAGTGACCCACTGTGCAGTTGGCATCAGTAGGTGGAAAGATGTAATCACAGGTTGGGGATCAAACTTTATATGAAAGGCCAGGAGGGCTCTTGGCACAGCTATGGAGAGTGTGCTCTCCCAAACAGCAGTAAGAAGGACACTTCTGCCCGAAGACTGCTCCCCCAGACCCTGTCATCTTGCCAGAAAATCAGTTTGTGCCTGTGAACAGTTACTTTTGAATTGAGAAGTGAGATAATTCGAGAAGAGTAGAAAAAACTTGTTTGGGAATGAACTTATTTCATTGACCCCAACTCCTAGTACTCACAGCATCATGCATAAGGCTCCAGAAAATCATGATATTTACATTTACATTTTAAAAATAATAAGGAGTTGGTATTTTTTTTATTTGTTGTCTGGTGGTGTAGCCTCCAGGGTTCATAATTTGGAGTTGCACTTTACAATCAAGACAGCTAACATCTTTTCTTCCTTTTTTTAGCAACATGAAATTCTCAGTTTATCACATGAATTTGCAATCTGGGGATTAGAAAACCTATCGAATACTAAAGGGGCCATAGAAAAAACAATGACATTTGGCAAGCTTGTATTCTGCAGCTGTAACCACCATCACTTTAAGAAGTGGGAAAGATCAAGGAGATTATAGAAATAGTCTTGCAGGGGCAATTTCCTAAGTTTGGGTGCTCTGGAACTGTTTGAAAGACTTGTATAGAAATTTGCAGGTCACAAAATGAGAGGTTGCTTTTCACAAATCTTTCTGAATTCATAGAAATGCCATGGCTTTGCTAAGAACAATAAGAAGTTTGATAGAATACTTTTGACTCATTAACAGACTGATTTGACAATGCAAGTAGATCAGTTCCAGGCTTCTTTTTCTATCCTTTCTTTTCATGGAGTTGGAAAGAAAATGTATTTTTAATATTCAAAATGCAAAATGGTGAATTGTGAAATCTTGCTCTGGCATAGGTCGGTTGCTCAGGATATTTATTGAACAAGCAATTTCAGCTTCCAGAGTTCCTTATAAAGCTGCCAGTTTAAACTTTGCTGTAAAATGAGCAGTTAAAACCTGTGTATTTTATACTGGTGAAAATTACTGTTACTGGTCTTTGGGAAAGATGCCATCTCCGACATTAAGGTGGTAAGGCCTTATCAGAACTGGTTAGATAGATACCCTTGGAACTTTCCAAAACGGCTTGTCATTATGAGAAAAACAAAACAAAACAGATGGTTAAGATGAGCTAAAATTCTGTTGAAGAAGACAGAAAGATTTTTCCTATTTGTGTGTTAGCAAGCCAAGTACAGACGGTTGGAGACTGGGCTGTGTCATGACTTGTTGGTAGTTGAGAATATCAGCATGCCTTCTCCTCTGTAATATTTTTCCTTGTGAGAGGACTATGTATGCCTTTGTAGAGGACAGTATATCAGTAGTAAGAGTGTCTATGTTAGGCTGCTGTAGACATACAATATTGACATTCAGAACAAAGGTTGGCTCCTCAGGAATCACTGGGGAAGGAGCAGTCCTCCTGCTTCCACTTGGCCACTTAGTTTGGGTCCTGCTGGCTCCTTTCTCCTGAGGTTGGCCACAGGGTCGTGTACATGCTACCCAGAGACAGCCAGGGCACAACATCTGAGCTGGCAGGCTTTCCAGCTCGTCACCACACTGTGTGTGGACTCACCAGCTGAGGATTGGAAACAGGGGTTACTAGGGCAAGTGTGGCACCATGGGAATGACACTGGGCTGCCACCAACACTGAACTGAGGCACTTCTATTCATGGTGTTCCTTCATCATCCGATTTTCCAGGCTGTAGGCAGCAAAGTCCTGTGAAGTGCCTTCATGGTGAAGACGTGCAGCAAGCACCCCATGTTATGTCCTTGAAGAGCAGTACCCACAACTATTAGTCTGAATGATCTGATGCAAGTGTTTTCTAGGCGGTGCTTGGTTTTTCCTACCGTGATTTGGAGATGTCAGTCTACATGAGCTAGAAAACCACATCTTACGCTGCAGAATTGTCACGTGTCACTACATGTGTTACTGCCCAAATTCTTTGATATCCTGAGTGTCCACATGAGCATTCCTGCTTGTCTGTGAGTGGAGCCTGTGCCTGTGAATTTGGCTGGAAATCTAGAGTAAAGGACGTGTTGCCCTTTCAGCTCTGATCCTAATTGCCACTTTGAAATACGGAGGCATGTGTGGAGCCAACAGCTGTCCAGGCAGTAAAATATATCATGTTATTTGTTATAAGAACTGGCTTTCTGGGCCGGGCTAAAAATCCATGTTGCTCTAAATCCTCTCTCTAGCCCTAGCCAGTGGTGGGAACAGAAGATCAGGAGAGGTGCAGAGTGGTCCTTTGCCCAGTATGTCCTCCAGCCTTCCAGAAGTCTGAGATTAGAGACCTCCTAAGTCAGAAGTGGGATTCCACCAGTAACCTTGGAAATGCTGACCCTTCTTAACACAGGGGTTTCAGGAAGGCAGTAACCTCTCAATGTGGTGGATATTTTTTCTGGGTAGGTTGCACAAGCTTCTGAATAAGCCAATGTGTAGGGGAAAAACATGTACCAGAATGATAAATATACCAAACTGCAGCCTCAGCATAGTACTGTAGGTAACTTGTGGAGAGGGTTTGCTTTGCCCCAGACAGAGAGTGCTGGCTGACATCTCTGACTACGTGGCTCCAGATTCTGGATACAAAGGAGGACTTTAGAGACAGTACACTCAGGCAACGTGCAGTTTGCTTGCATCTGGTGGCAGTGATGACACATAGCCCTGCTTGCCAGGCAGCAATGTCTCAAGCTTGCTTTTGATGAGAAGCATCACCAGTAGCTGTACCACTGTCTGGAAGGCTGTGCAGGGCGGGCATGCCCAGAGCTCAGGATCTGGCCCTCAGAACCCGAAGGTTCAGAGGTTAAAACAGAAAACGATAAAGCAGATCTCCAGATACAGAGCTGTGCGTCACCATCCTGCCTGCCCCAGCTGCTGACCTCAGGGCTGCCCTCACGCCAGCTGGTCCGGGGACATCGGGCAGAGCTGCTGTGGCGGCACACACATTTTGTGCTTTTAAGAGGTTTGGCTTACCCGGGCTGGGACTTAGCGGAATGTGTGGGCTGACAAAGAGCGTTTGTCCCTTCCCCCATCCATGCTCTGCCAGAAAATGAATTTGTGAGACTCTAGCTTCTGCCTCCAATCTGCTGCCATGCGGGGACTGGCGCTCGCAGGCACCGGCACACATGTGCATGCATGCACACACACATGCACGCACGCACACAGAAGTACTCGGAGGCACAGTTACTCTGGCAACGTGCGATCTCACGTGGACCCAGGCAAGCAGATCAGGGCTCCAGGCACTGCCGCCACAGGAGGGATGGGGAGCTCCAGTCTGTGAGATGTTGCTTGTGTTATGGGTTTGGGTCTCATGAGTAGGTCTCAGCCCGCAGAAACTCCTCAGGAAGATCATTCTTACCTTGAGAGCAATTGGGGATCTTAGGTCACCTGGAGGCATAAGCAGCAGGGTTAAAGGAGGAGAGCCCAGCTGGGAAGGCAGGGTAGGGGATATGACCCTTGTAGCCCTAAGCATCTGTCAACACAAGGACCCCTGGAGCTCAGCACAGAGCTGCCTGTATTGTCACTCCGTGTGGGTGGTACTGAGATGGCAACCCCACTGTTTCTCCAGTTTCAGTGGGAGGGGAATGGCACTGTGTTTTGTTCCTCCCATCTCCTTAGCACCTGCCGACTGCTTGCAGTGGCTTAGGGCTCGGGGTTAGCAAGGATCTGAAAGTCCTGGGAGTCAGGAGATGTGGATTGTATACACTGCTTGTTCACGGTCGAAGTGTTGGCATGATAACAAGTCAAAGCACTTCCAACTCCCACATGAAATATGGGATGTTCCCCTGAAACTGAATTAGTGCAAATCAGCCGGAGACAAATCTTCAGGTCCTTCCTCTACACTTCCATAGTTGTTCTTGAGACTGAAAAGTGATTAGCTTTCATCTAGAGCTTTGCTGGAGTTATTGGTGAAGACTAGAGGACAGGGCCCACTATTTAGTTTGACTCAGAGACAGGTAGTTCCCCATCAACGTGCTGTCTAAGCAATAGCACACAGATTCAGGATGGGCTTTTGCTGAAGGTATACGTTTCAGGTCAGATGATTTAAGACTATGTAAAATCAACTGCTACAGAAAGAGTTAACAGAAAGAGATGTGGAGGGGGGGGGTTTGGGGAAAGTCATAGTATCAGGTTTTCCTCTAAGGGGCTCTCAAATGATTCTCAGCCCTGCCAGAAGTCGAACATCTCCTCCCCAGTCTCCCCATCTCCTCCTCCCTGAGGATGTCTGTCTTTTTGACTCAGCTGCCAGAGTCATGTTGCAGAATTTGATCCTTCTGACTGTGTCCCTTCTCCCCTCTTCTGCCTGCCTATGCCCACTACCCTTCTGAAGCTTGAAAGATTTCAAGACCGTGAAAGTGCAAGTGATCTCATCTGGCCCTGTGGGCAGTGCAGCAGGTTCTGTCTTCACGTACGATACAGTTTCAGCCTTTGTGCTGTCCTCTGCTGTAATGCTAGATGGGCTGAACAGATGGGGAGGTTTGATGGCAGGGCTCAGGGCTGACAGCTGCTTTGCAGTGATAAGTCTGGAATGCGATTTGAGGGGTCTAAGATACTTAGTGCTGGGACCTTAGTGCAGGAATGTGTATCAAGTAGGTCAGGCTCTGCACCAGAGGAAGGGTGCAGGGAGTAGCTGTTGTATGACAGGCAGTGCTGGTCCTTCCTTGGGAGGCTTGTGTTTTGACACCATTTTGACCACTCCCCATGTTTGGTCATGGATTTCTATATTTTATTCTTAGGTTTAATTTAGTATTAAGACCAAATTCTTGTGGAATGGGACTGAATTTCTTACTGATTTTGCAACTTTTGGCCATTGGTCCCTACTGGGAGTGTAAAAGTGTTTACCCATGTGGCTTCTCTCTGAGGAAAGGGAGCATTTATACCCTGCCTGGTTTCTTTTGTGGGAAAACAGAGGTTTGTGGCGGTTAAAGGGTTTGTCCAAACTTTGGCCTCGCTGGAAATTCGTGTGAAATTCAGCAAAGTGTCCCTATTCACAGCATCCTCCTCCTCCCTGTAAGCACACAGATTATAGACTGAGTTGAATTCATCTGAACCTGATTTTTCACTACAGAGGACTCTATTCTACGGAGACTCATGGCATGGCTGGATGGCACCGGAGTTCGCTCTGCCCATGATAAACCACAGTGTGGACTGGGCCTGCCAGGTCTCAGCTGGCTGAGGGATCTCTACAGGGATCCCCATCGCGTGGCATAGGTCCAGGGCATGGCCCTGCTGCAGGTAGGTGCAGTTTGCATGCTGGAACCATGGGAACAGGACAGGCTGGTTATTGACTGGGGGGGGGGGCGCGAAATGAACTTCGAGTTCTCAAAGCCAAAAAGCTATGCAAAACAGGCACATCACCAACTCTAGCAAGTGAAAGCTGTGCTAGAGAACATGATAGTTGAACACTTTTTTTTCCTATTTTCATGCAGCAGCTGAGATAATTTACTGCTGCTCCTTCTTTATGGCTTTTCAGTTTTGGCACAATCATGTAATTAGGACCTGGCCTGTCTGTGGATGTTTTTGCTTTGTCAGTCTGTCTCGTTACTGAGGAGAGGTGATCAGGGACTTACATATCACAATGTGCTATGCGCTTTTGACTTTTGCAGGTGAAGTTCATTTATGCAAATCCAACTCTTCAATATTTAGCTGACATGGAGTTTTCAGCTTCCATCCTTTTAAGCTCAGTGTTACTGTAACTGATCTCTGCCCCTGGGACCAGAGTTACATAGTCTGGAAAATGGCAGTGAACGGTACCTGAAAAAAACATGACAAAGACAGCAAAAGAAAGACTTATTGGTAAAGACACTGGTATAAGGCCTTTTCATGGAGGGATCATAGCTCTGTCGTCTGATATTTTCTGACTTTGCAAATAACCTTTCATAACGTCAGTCCGATGGGTCATTATGACTGCATTGGTTTCCATCTTCTACAGGCAGCCACGAGGGGTGTGGGACGATGCCCACTGGGGTGTTTTGGTGGAGGCCTGTGGTCAGAGGTGCCTAGGAGGGCAAAGCTCCAAGACACTGTGGTTTGTGTGTTACCTGTTCGCTCTCTGCCTTGTACTGTGATATACTTCTGTTTACGAGAAGTACTGATAAAACAGAGATGCAAAGGACTTTCATTGCCATTCCTAGACACAGAAGACTTGCAATCTTCTCAAGCCACTGCCTATATCATACAGCGTTACATCTGTAAAAAGCAGTGTGTGGACTGGGAGCTTGTTCTGGAAACTTTTGTGACTGTTATCCTCAAACCTTCCTCCTCCAAGATCTCTGAGAGAATGGATGTATTTGGATCAGCTGGAAGTGTAAATACTCATTCTTTAATGTTTCCTTCAGACCTAGAAATAATCCCATTTTTACTGTAGCAATGTCCTTTTTCAAGCAGTGATTTACAATGTATGGTACCATTATTAATATGACCACCTAATTTCTGGACTTTTAACAAAAAGCAGCAAACTCAAATTCTGAGAGTTTTTGCCTTTCAGTATAAACATTCTACCCCTTCAAATTATGGTAATCCTATAGAGTGGCAAGATCTCCTGAGTCAGTGGAGAGTCTCCATTCTCCAAGTATAAATCTTCAAGGGGATTGTGTGGGAGACTAATGTGGAGTAACTCAAGCAGAGAAGTTGGCTTGCTGCCCTTCTCCGACATGAATAGATATTGCTGTCTCATAGTAATGGCATCTCTTGTATTACTAACTTCAAATATTTAAATCTTATGTGTTGGGCCTTCACAAATGTATGTTGGGCATAAGAATAACTTTTTTTTTTCAAGAGCACAATTAGTTATTAGTCTTACAACAACTCAATTTTAAATCGCTTTTTCAAGGTTTTTTTTCCCAATCCTGTGAACTACAAGATTGCTTTTAAAAAAGAGAAAGTTGGGATTCATATCTTACCAAGAACTGGAGTTAAGAAACTGGAAACGTTGGCAACATTGAAACTTCATTATTATTTCTGGTCATATTTTGCTTGGTAGCATTTCCAGCAGCAGGTGTGGAAAGTGTTCACCTTGGGCCCTCAGCCTGAACCTCATGTTCACGTGTAGGAGGGGATTTCTTTAAAAGCTTGAACTTCAGGTCAGGCTTGTGATAAAATGATAGGACAAATCCAAATTTTAGCATGTGATGAGATACTGAATCAGAGCATTGACCTCTTGTTTTGAGGTAAGCAAAAGAATAATGTTTCTTTCGCAAGAAATACTGAGGCTTTTGAAACATGTATCCAAAACTTGGCCTGGCTGACTGTGCATGACCCAGCTCCAGCTTTGGGACGTTCAGCAGGGTCACCATGCTATTAGGCCACACTGTTTAGTCTGATCAGCTCTGCTTTTCAAAGTCAGTCTTTGCTGCATCTTTGACATATGCGAGGGTCGATCTTGCAGTGTCCCCCTGGAATGGTGGCTGCGGTCCTCCAAATGGGGTGCTGAGCCCTACCACTGTCCAGTGTCACTGCCAGGTGCCCCTTGACCCCAGACCAGGAGAACAGTTTTTGCAGTGTGAACATCTAAACAGATCTGAAAGCTCTGCAGGATTTTTTGCCATAAGGAACAGCAGATGGTGCCAAACCTTGCTGCTCATAGGCTTCAGGTCTCGCTTGGATGTTCAGGAGTCTCCACGCAGAAAATCTGCATCAGTTTTGCTATAGTGATAACACCTTTGAATACTGAATGTCCGTGATCCAAAGGGGTTTTTCCGGGGTGGTCAACAACAAGCTAATCTGCATGGCTGACAGCTTGGGAAGTTTGTATATTAATTCATGAAGTTAAATAACTGTGGATTAAAGTGTTTGAGGTCCAGCAAGATTAACAATATATCCCCTGCCAGTGTGAAAGGCTGAGCTTTATAGGAGGGTATTTCCAATATCTGTGTGTACTGTACGAAACAGTAGCTGCTTACTCAGCCTTGGACACAGGATACTTTGCTTTCCAGTATCACAGGAGAAGTTAATCTCAAAATAGACTTTGTGCAGTAGCACAAGAGCAAGGTGACCTATCTCCCAGCCTTTGAGATGCCCCTTCCCTGTAACAGACCATACGACCATACTCCCTCAGCGCCAGCCTCCATCTCTTGCTGCAAGCAACACGGTGTGTGACTGAGAGGGGACACTGGCTGTGCCAGCCAGATTGCTGCTATCTGGCCTGGAGAGCTGGGGTGCTGCAAGCTAAAGAGGCAGCAACGGGATGATGGTTACTATTACTGGAAGAGGTCTCTCTGTTTCACCTCTTGCCCCCCTCATTTCTGCCATTTCCCTGGGCAGCAGGAGTCCAGGCCCATGGTGTTGTGGCAGTCACTGAAGAAATCGTTCATCTATTCAGGCTCCTGTTCCATCAGGCATTCTCTTCCCCTCCAGGAGAAGGCCACAGGGAGAGAATCCAGGGATTCGCCACATGCTCCTGCATCCCTGTGAGACCCATCGTGCAAACAGCAGCACAAACCAGTCCTTTCCACTTTCTGTTTGTAGGCTCTTTGATGCCATTCTTCATCATCCCTTATTCTTACAATAAAAGCATGGATCTGATCTTTGCTCAGTGCAAGAGGCAGCAGCACGCTTGTTTGGGACCTCTAAGAGCTTCTAGTGGTAATGGTCAGAAATAGGTGTGGGAATGTCATGTCAGCCAAGGTAAAGTCAAGTTCTCAGATTTACTTTCTATACCTTTGCTGTAAAGTATCCTTCATCCTTTTCTCCCCTCTAATAGTCAAAGGATTTTTTTCCTCACTCTCAAGAGATCACCACCTTCTTATATCAAATCCAGAGGGACCAATTCTGCTCTGCATCCTCCCTCCCCCAAGGAAATCTGGAGAAGCTCCATTAATTTAAATGAATTTGCTTGTGATTTGCATTGATGTAACTGAAGCAAATCTGGTCCAGCGATCTGAACTGCAGTTTCCGTGGCAACAGGCAGCCCTTTCAGAAGCATAAACCACCAGGCAGAAGGTATGTTTGGCGTTGGAAGGAGGGACTCCTGCATTCAGTTTTCAGCTATGGGATAAGAATGTAGGCTATGTTTGGAGCACGAGTCCAGGGCTCTATTTCTGACTCTACCAATGATCCCTTGGGAAAACTGCCTCCCACTGCCTTAGTTTTCCTTCCAGTAAAATGGGGATAGTGTTACACAGGAGTGTTTTGAAAATTGATTCAGTCTCCTAAAATGCTTTGAGAGAGATCCTCAGATGAAAGGCGCAGTAGATCACAAACTATTAATAATATCACTTTATGCCAGCATCAAATAAAAGGGGCTGCGTTGTCAGTGAGTAAGTTCTTATACAGATGCGGAATGTAGAGCATTAAAATGGGAAGCACAGCAGGGCTTTCGTTCAGGTGTGCTGACGTATCTTTGGTTATTTCAGTCTAACCCAATGGAAGGTTCTGACACAGTTTAGTCCCAGCTCAGGTTCAGAAGCAGCCAATAAGCGACCCAATTGAGCTCCAAATCCTCTTCTTAAATTGGATAGAGCTGTGAGTATTAGCTGGGTCCTCTGAATCCTTGTCTAGCACCAGGAAGGAAGCAGTAGGTTTGCAGAAGTATTAATAGCTGATGACTTAAGTTCATTATGAGAACAGTATAAAAAGCAGTTCACTGAAGGAGGCTGGTCAAGTTCAGGTCATGCCCAGGTGTGACCTTTGGTCTGAGTAGAAATAAAAATGCTTCAGTCCAGGATCTTAATTTGTATATTCATGAGAAACAAATAGACTTTGTGACAGATTGCAAGGAAAAAAAAAAGCCAACAAATCCACCTTGCCTTGCCCTGGGCTGCAAAACTCTGTTTCCATGGCTATAGGAAGGCACTACTGAAGGATTTCAGAGCATGTGCTGTTGCTGTGCTGTAGTTACAGCAAAGATTTGTGGTAACAAAGGAGATCTAAGTAATTGCAAAAGGGAAAAAAAGTAGCAGTAGTTTCCAATGAATGGAAGTGGCTTTTGTAGACTATGAAGTTTTAATATCAGAGGGGACCATTCTGACTTCCTGCTGAGCTTTTGCCAGAGAGCTTTGCTGCTACGCTTCCCACCAGTGATAGAAACACTATTAAACATTTCCTGCCATTGCTGAATCTGGCTGAGGTCACATACCTGTAGTGTAAAGACCATCCTGGTCCTTGTTTGCTAACTTCCTTGACCCCAGACAAGAGAAAGGCAAGGGAGTGGAGAACCTACTTTCTTTTATTCATCGCCACAGGTTTTTTTTTTAAAAAGCACAAAACTCCATGTATCTTCCTGATTAAAATATAACTAAACATTTTTTATTTTAAAAATTCATTTGGAAATGCTTGCTCAAAACAAGGACATTGAAAAAAGCACAAAACCACTTTTCAAACACATTTTTGACCAGCCGTAGTTGGATGACAAGTGCTGGTGCCAGACCATTTGCTCTAGGGTTCCCATTGTTAACACTGCTGGAACTGTACTGGTAACAATGGAGGAAAATATGTAGTAAATTTTGCTAATGAGAAGGCGACATTCTCACACAGTAATTTTTTAACATTTAAAAGAACATTCAAAAGCACAATATATAAAGCAAATTCCAAAAAGATTTATCCTGGGAGAGAATGCTGAAGCAGAGAAGAAAGCCTTTTCATTCCACCAATATTAATTCAAAGAAATGCATTTGGCACCAGGATTAAAAAGTTCTGAATGTTGAAGGAGTGCAACTTATTTTCCCAAGAGAAAATACTGGCAGAGCAGCCAGGCCAATTAGCTTTGCTGTTTTTGAGGATGATTACAGTATTCTTAAAAGCAGCATTCTTTTGGGTTGTCTCCCTATATTTCCAGGCTGTAAAGTGGGGTGAAAAGGTCTGCTCCATCACCCTGTCCACACCCGCCTGTGGGGCACCCCAGGCTGCAGAGGTGACTGGCCCCTTGGATTGAGAGTAATTGATGTTCAGACAGAGTGGGGAGGGTGAAGGGGTATTTGATGGGAGCATCTTGCCTTACAGTATAACAACTAAATAAAGTAAGCTTTATAAGCTAAGTATACATGACCTAGCTCTGTAAGTTGATTAAAAGGTGACTTTAAAACAATCTAGAAATGTTTGAAAAGAATCGTCACCAGGAAGGGAAAGAGCCACAGATAAAAACAAAAATACAACTCAGGGCTTGATGCTGAGTAGAAGACATACGATGGGCACTAATACCTTGTTTTCTGGACATAAAGCCAGTGTAACTAGGGAAAACCAGAAATACTTATTATGGAGGCTTAAATGCAAGAGTCAGGCCAGTCCTTCCTCTGACACACAGAGAGACCGTGTGAAGTACAGTCTGCAGCTGATAAAAGCAATACCATGGATGATCTTGAAGGCTTTTTCCTTCTGAAGCTCCGACAGTTTGTTTAGACACAAACTTAAAGGAATGCATCAGCCCTAAAGATACATCTCTATGAATACAGTGAAGTTTGCAGGGTCTGATGGACCACGAGGTTTTGCATTTCAGCTGCAGAGGCCACTCCACAGTATAGGAAGCATCCTGGGAATGACTCAGATGCAACATCTGGAATCTCCTGGCTTGGTGTCAAGGAGATGACGTGCACGCTGACATACCTGAGCATCGATCAAACCTCATCGGGCAGAGCAGTGCCCAGGGCTGTATGGCCAAGGCTTCTGGGAGTGTTCCTACATTTGTACACAACCATCTCCATTTTCTTCCTACTATTTGCTTAATGTCAGAAATGCCCTTGGCAGCATACAAGAAAAAAAAAAAAAAGCCCTGAAGAGTTGTATTAGTGCAGTAGGCTGTTTCCTGCCCTTGTCTTGGTTGTTTTATCCTACAAGGAAGATTAAACAGACACAGCGTAGTTCTCCCTAGCTGTCAAGTCCAATCATTTAATTCCACTTCCCTGTGGATCTGTAGGAGAGGAACTGCTCCAGTAAGGCCTTCTTTGCTTCAGTCTTCAGTGCTAAGACTGGCCCTCAGGAATCCCAGGCCCCGGAGGTAAGAGAAGAAGCCTACAGAGAGGACGACTTTCCCTTGGTCGAGGAGGACTGTGTGAGGGATCGCTTAAGCGATCTGGATGTCCACAAATCCATGGGCCCCGACGGAATGCACCCACGAGTGCTGAGGGAGCTGGCGGATGTCATTGCTGAGCCACTCTCCATCATCTTTGAGAGGTCCTGGAGGACTGGAGAGGTGCCCGAGGACTGGAGAAAGGCCAATGTCACTCCAATCTTCAAAAAGGGCAAGAAGGAGGACCCAGGGAACTACAGGCCGGTCAGCCTCACCTCCATCCCGGGAAAGGTGATGGAGCAGCTTATCCTGGAGGCCATCATCAAGCAAGTGGAAGAAAAGAAGGTTATCAGGAGTAGTCAGCATGGATTCACCAAGGGGAAATCATGCCTGACCAATCTGATAGCTTTCTATGATGACATGACTGGCTGGGTAGACGAAGGGAGAGCTGTGGATGTTATCTACCTTGACTTCAGCAAGGCTTTCGACACAGTCTCCCATGATATCCTCCTGGGGAAGCTGAGGAAGTGTGGGCTGGATGAGTGGTCGGTGAAGTGGATAGAGAACTGGCTGAATGGCAGAACTCAGAGGGTTGTCATCAGGGGCGCTGAGTCTAGTTGGAGGCTGGTGACAAGTGGTGTCCCTCAGGGGTCAGTACTGGGCCCAGTCTTGTTTAACTTCTTCATCAACGACCTGGATGAAGAGTTAGAATGTACCCTCAGCAAGTTTGCTGACGACACCAAACTGGGAGGTGTGGTAGATACACCGGAAGGCTGTGCTGCCATTCAGCGTGACCTGGATAGGCTGGAGAGCTGGGCAGAGAGGAACCTGATGAGGTTCAACAAGGGCAAGTGCAGGGTCCTGCACCTGGGGCGGAACAACCTCATGCACCAGTACAGGCTTGGGGTGGACCTGCTGGAGAGCAGCTCTGCGGAGAGGGACCTGGGTGTCCTGGTGGACGACAGGTTAACTATGAGCCAGCAGTGTGCCCTGGCTGCCAAGAAGGCCAATGGGATCCTGGGGTGCATCAAGAAGAGTGTGGCCAGCAGGACAAGGGAGGTTCTCCTTCCCCTCTACACTACCCTGGTGAGGCCTCATCTGGAGTACTGTGTCCAGTTCTGGGCTCCCCAGTTCAAGAAGGATGAAGAGCTACTGGAGAGAGTCCAGCGGAGGGCTACAAGGATGGTGAGGGGACTGGAGCATCTCCACTACGAGGAGAGGTTGAGGGAACTGGGCTTGTTCAGCCTGAAGAAGAGAAGGCTGCGAGGGGACCTTATAAATGCCTACAAATATCTGAAGGGTGGGTGTCAGGAGGATGGGGCCAAGCTCTTTTCAGTGGTGCCCAGTGACAGGACAAGGGGTAATGGGCACAAACTGAGGCACAGGAAGTTCCGTCTGAACATGAGGAGGAACTTCTTCTCTCTGAGGGTGACGGAGCACTGGAACAGGCTGCCCAGGGAGGTTGTGGAGTCTCCTTCTCTGGAGATATTCAAGACCCGACTGGACAAGGTCCTGTGCAGCCTGCTGTAGGTGACCCTGCTTCGGCGGGGGGGTTGGACTAGATGACCCACAGAGGTCCCTTCCAACCCCTACTATTCTGTGATTCTGTGATTCTGTGAAGGCCTCTAGTGATTTCAGCTGGAATCTTTCTGCACATCAACTTCTCATACAGAGCCAGGGTCCTGGTTTTCCTGGGCACAGCTCACTGCAGTTTGTTTGGGAAGGTTCCCGTAGTGGCACTCGCGAAATGCAGAACAAGGGCACCGCAAGCAGCAACAAAAAGCCCTTTCAGCATCAGGTGCTTTGACGAGGCACGGACGTTCAAGCATGGCTGCTTCAGCATGTCATTTTATAATGACAGGTGTCGTTTATTTTTGGATTCTGAAAATGTTCCAGTATATTTGCTTTCAAATCCTGCCTCTGAATCCACAGGTGCAAAAAAGCCTACAGACGTGAGGGCACCAGCATGTAAGGGCAAGCAGCAAGAGCATGGCAAGAGCACCTGTGGAGAGACAGCCCGCACCCCCTGAGGTGTGCTGCTGGAGGGGTGCAGGCTGCGACTGTCATTGGAAAACCAGTCGCAGCATCTTCCAGCACATCCCTGCTGTGGACCGTGATGGCGTCGGATGCAGAGCAGTACCCACCATCTGACAGCGGAAGGAGGCGCTCCTGGGACTGGAATTATTTCCCTTCTGCCTCTGGAGTTCACTTGTGCCCAGAATAATTAGTAGGGCCAGGAGCATTTAAACGCAAGCACACATGACTGTGTCTCTGATAATGACACTGGAAAAGTAAGAGAATCTAATTATAATTAGAAATCAGCCCCAGCAACGTCCCAGCATCACAACAACCATCCTGACTTTGCCACAACAAATGTAAAAATATATCAGCATATTTATAGCTTGGTATCTCTGTCCATTTGCAGCCTGGTGACGGGCCCCCTCTTACCCTATTCTGTGTATGCTGCTATGCTTCACATGCAGTAAATAACAGTGACTGATGTGACTGATGTTTATATGGCATCTACCGCCCAAAGTTCCTATTCTTTTTTTTCAAATTACTCAATCTACCTATTAGTCTAATCTGCCTGATCTGAGAGATCTGTAAATTGATGTATATTAGTAGCAACCCCAAAGTCTTGTAGGACACAGCAGCAAGCCAGTCTGAGAGTGACAGGAGAAACTTGAAAGGTGCTTTGGACTAAAACTTCCAGATTTTTAAGATTCCCTTGTTGCTGCTCACTTTTTTGGTCAAGTAATTAATTTCTCCTTTCTTCATCCACTACACAGAGATTTATAAAAGTCATTTTTAGGGCTGGCCTCTCTGAGCTCAGTTTGTGAAAGGCGTGGTTTTGGCCTGGCGATGGAAAGAGTTTGTGGTAAGAAGGGGATGTGAATTTGGTAGGCGAAAGTTCTGCCTGCAGGGCAGGAGGAGGGACATGTTTTGCTGGAATTCATCTGAATGAGTTGCTACAGGACCAGATATTCCATCCTAGATAATTTTCCTCTACTTTCTGTCTTAACCTGCCCTGGCGTGTTGCCATAAGCATTCAAAGAGTTGCCACGCTCCCTAGGCTGTGTTCTGCAGGGGGTAATTGATGATTTATAGAAGCACAAATTTGCACACAGCCTGTGCAGGCTTTACTCTCTGCTCTGCAGCCCAGTGGCGAGTTGCTACATATTTCTGCATTTAGGCCTCAGAGCATCCCCTGATCTCCCAGGTAGTTTCCTGGTATCTTGCCTCCAGCTTTGGCTGTCCTTGGTTACGCTCTAACGCTCCCTTCAACATTCAAGGTGTCTCTGCACTTTTCGCCTCCTGACTGGTGAAGTGTTTGGATTTCTCACTGTTTGCATCAGCATCAGAAGAAGTTCGTAAAACATTTAATTGCTTGTTATAGCAGATTAATCACAAATTCTAGCTACAAAAATAAACTACAAGCAACTCAAGACCTTCAATGCTTTCCCTCCTCTGAAAATTTATTTCCAAGTCACAAATTATTAAACTAGTTACGTGGAAATAAAGGGTCAGTCCTGTCACCCTTTCCTGTGCGAATGACTCCCCTTGAATGATTGCTGAAGGTCTGACAAGGATTTTTTCCTCCAGTTCTTGGAAAAAGTTCCTCTGAAGTCAGTGGTCACATCCTAATTGTGGTTACACTGGGTTAGATCAAAAGTTGGCTCATGGAAGAAAACAGAATTATCCCAAACTTGTTAATGATATAATTGATATCTGAGTCTCATCTAGTAGATATACCACATTTCAGGTGATTTCGCTGACCTAGTAAGAGTTTGACTGCCTGTGAAGCAATTTGTGACTGTTCCCAACCAACTGTCTCTATGAACACTGTTAGCTGGAAAAGACTGACTGATTCTTAATAAACTTAAACCAGGTTGGGGACGAGTTGCATTGGTTCAGAGTTAGGCATTTTTATTCCAGAGTAGGCGTGACCACAGAGAGAATTAATCAGGAATAATCATTCTGCTTTTAATTCATGCTGTTTGAAACCAAATTAAACTCTCTGTGTGCACAAGCCTGAAAGATTTATCTAAAATTGCTGAAGAGCCTCTAGATGTGCATGATAATTTCAAAGGGACTATTCCTCTGAGTGAATGCCCTGTAGAACTGAGTTGCAGTTCTTCTTCCATCCCCAAATATCAGTTTCCCCTGTTGTGCTTAATAGCTTTATGTTTGGTTTTGCTGTTAAAGACCATTACAGATTAAGTGTGTCCTTAAAATTTATTTTCTGCTCGTATAGCCTATGTGATGAGCTAACACTTAGAATCAGTGTTTGTACATGATGGAATAATGCGATTGCCATTTCAGAACAGGACTGGACGCAGCTCTGGCAGATGGGGACAGAGGCAGCGTCCCCAGTCCCAGCTGCCCTGGAACCAGCTGCTGGGATGTGCGCTCCATGTCCTCTGCTGAGGTCCCAGCTGTGCTGCCCAGCCCTGGCCTCCGCACCCCAGCCTGAACAGGGTAGGACTCGCTTCCTCCTGATTCTCAGTTTAGTTTCATTTCCCCGTTGCTTGAAGATTCAGGGTGAACAGAAGTGTAAAGCGCCTGCAGCATTTGTGTTCGTACTGTATTTAGGCAGCAGAAGGGCATTTCTCCTCTGCCTCCTCCCACCTCCTGTGCATCAGCTTCAGCTGGAGCCTGGTTTGTAAGTGGACACTGGTCTGCTCAGGGTTAGGCTCTCCTTCCCAAGTCACTTGCTGGAGCTGGCCCCAGACAATAAGCGCTGAGCTCTCAATTCCTAGCCGTTCATGCAGCAGAGTGGAGCCATTGTTTTGTGTTGTAGAACTGTCTAGAGAGCAACACATAACCCATATTGGCAGCAAACAGCTTTCCAGCACTGTAAGCAGGGCATTCTGAAACATCAATCAATATGGGAAAAGTCTGAAACCCTTAAGCACACCATTTGCCATCTTATGCAAGTAGAGGCAAATATGGGCAGGCTTATATAGTGATTTTCTTTGCTTAGTTCAGTCTCAGCTGAGACAATCGTTCCTACTAGCCCAAAGTCAGCTTGGAAGCAGCCTTCAGACACTGCTGCCTGCATGGCCCTGGGGTGAGCTGCTGAAGAGGAGAAAGGAATATTGGTGTGAGGGAATGCAAAAGCCAGGAATGCTTGCAATTTCAGTGCATTCTGTATTTCCCATGTAAGACATTCCCCAGATTTTGAGGGTAGAGGTTATGAAAAGCTCAATAATAAGAGTTCTTCATCTATGCAAGCAGGAGCTATGCCAAACAGGAACAATTCTGGGAAATAACTGTTTTATCTTTGGTACCTAACTGTATTAAAAAAAATTAAAAGCCTTTTATTATGATTAATTTCTTGTGCTCAGGAAGTTTATGCAACTGTCCTTGATGTGGGGTGCTTGCCCCTTGGTATTCCAGGTCCTATGAAGTCCAGCAGTCATAGAACAATGTTTTTCAAGTACAGCTCTTTTATTTCTCCTCTGGATACCTTAACTCAGTGGCAGAATTAACCGAAGAAACTTACTGTGAGAAATACAGAATCCTGTAAAGGGATTTAGAGGGATTTGGGAGATTTAAAGATTTTTCATCATCATGATTTGGAATGATCAATTTATTTTTTGTACATATTTTCCCATGTTAAGCTCATGAGGAATATGAAAATCCTATTAGGAGGGTGAAGCAGATATTTCTGTTCTTAGAGGGTGCAACAAGCCCCCTCCTGTAAGAGGTGGGCTGCGAAGGCCGTTGCATTCCTCTTGCTGTCCCCTATCCACTGGAGTCACTAGACTCCAACTGCATCAGCCATCACATCTGTAGCTGTGTCCCACTAAGTGAACAGCACCCTGTTTAGTCCAGCTTTGAAATGATGAAGCTGTTGTAGTGGGGAAGAAAGTGGTATGGAAAGTGTTCACCTGTAGACTGACCTCCTGGTTTTCCTCGAGCAATTCCTCTGTGCCCACGTTGCAGAAGTCATTCCTTCTTTGTTTTAATCCCTTTTTATTTATTTTATATGAAACAATCCTTATTGTTATCTACTATTTGTTATTTACTATCTCCTATTATATTTAGTACATGTACTATTTATTATTTATGACCTATTTTATTAATCTAAGTGCCATTTGACTGGGAGGCATAAGAAATTCTTCAGGTTGCCCACACAGGGCAGCTCAGTATATTTCCAAGCAATCTTGAGGAAATGGAAATCTTTGAAATGGAAATTGCCAATACTGACTGTAGGCTTTCCCTGGGCAGGCTAGAGCTGTAAGCTGAGTCTGCCTCAGTCTTGTTTCCTTGTAATGTGGAAGGTTCAGTCTTAAATCCCAGGTGTAGATTTTGGAATTGTCTCCACCCATCTCCTGACGTTCCCCAGAGATAACCTCTGTTCTTTCTCACAGAGGAGAATATGGAAAACGTATCACAAGCAAAAATTTTGAAAAAATAAAATCCTCTCAGACAAGGCATTGGTTTTTCCCACCAAGAGATAAGTGGAGCAGTGTGGAGCTATAGAGACCTCATGAGCAAGGCTGGAGCAGAGTCCAGGAATTAGTCACAGAAGTGAAAACCAGAGTCAAAACTAGCTGCAAAGTAAGCATGAAACGTGGAAGCTAGAAGGAAGGAATGAGTGACTTCCGTCAAGGCAGCTGCTGGACTGAGGGCCACAGGGAGAAATGGCAGAGATGAAATGAAGGTAACAAGTGAATCAGGTAATGCGTTCTAGACTGTACTTCTGTCCAAAAATGTCCCTGTCTTTGAGCCATTGAAAGACCTTTAAGGTAAAATAGGGTTTATCTGTTCTTAAAAGCTGAAGACCTGGTGGTGATGAGCAGAAAAGACCAAGCAACCTGCTTTTCAGAGGGTCGGTCCCCAGTCACGAGCAATTGGTCCCCTTCACATTCCAGCCATGTTCCTCTTCCAACGGTGAAAGACTCCACAGGGTTTCTGGTTTTAGCATCCACAACTGTGACAGATTGTCTCTGTAACTTCAGGTCCTGAAGACACTGTGCTGGGGTATGGAGGTGAAAACACTTCCATGTGAGACGCTCACAAGGGCCGGGTGCGGTGCTTTGAACTGCTTAAATGGAAGGTGTGACACAAATTGTCATTTAGATCATCCCAGAAGATGCTTAAAGAGAGGAATGCATGTATTGGGGTGACACAAAGGCAAAAATTGTTGGAGGGAACCTGTTTATTTGAAAAACGTGCCTTGCTGCTCCAGTCTGAATTGTTTGTCTTCCTTGGAATGAAAGAATGTAGGACATGGAGGGGAGGCTTGCCAGAAAACCCTTTTGGAATTGCAATGAAATGGCCATGTTTGTGCTCAGAAGGGTCTCAGGCTTGTGTTCACATCTGCTTTAAGTTATCCTGATGTTGTTTTTTTAATTTTTTTTTTAATTGAGTTTAACATACTGAGAAACGCACAAAGCTCTCTGGCCCCCAGGCACAAGAGGAAAAACCTCAGCAACATCCACTGACCCTGCCACCATGTGCTTCCCAACAAATATTCGCAAACAAATGCTAGCGATGACAAATAGGCCTAGAAGCAACTTGATGGCGGGTGCTTAATTGCACACAACAGTGCCCGGCGCCTTGGAAAGACGAGGGTGGAGAGCAGATAATGAGGGTCGGATTTGCTAACAGTGGGCATCAGCCACAGTTGGCAGGTTCGGGGAGCACAGATCAAGACAATTATCGCGTTTTGCTGCATGATGGATGTTCAGCTGAGTCAGCCAGCTGCTAACCAGGACCAGAGGGAAGTTGTTCTCAGGTCTTTGGTCTCGCTTCTTAGCAAAGGTGGCTCTGAGCAACCTTCAATTCCTCCTATATATAGAGTTTCTTCAGGGCTGTTTTATTTCTGAAATAAAGTGCCTGCAGGCTCTCTGTGGTACTCATGCAGCTTAGGGCAAAACAGTGTGCTGTGACCGTGCCTTTTCCTCCCTGCCTTCTGCATGCCCAGTTCCCAAGGGGCAGGCAGGGAACCAGCCATGAGCCATTCGGGCAGCCCTGCTCTGGCCTAAAAATACCAGAGATTTTCACTGGGATGATTTCTACCCAGTTCAAAGAGGGAGAGCACAAAAGGGATTGGGCCCTGTGGGCGTTGATTGGCCTAGACAACAATTCAGTTGTCATGGGCTTGGTCTGCAGACAGCAGCTTCATCATGTGAGCCTAAAAGATGACAAGGGCAATCATAGTGCCTGGCTGTCCTAGGGGAATCTCAGGATCTCCACCCTTTCCTTTTGCACATGGATGCCAGGAAATAGCAATTGAAGAGAGATCTGTGTCCTGGGCTGATGGACAAAGCACTGCTGCTTGTGGGTGCACTTACCCTGGAAGAGGGCAGGGAAAGGGATGTCAGTCTGTTTTCATGTGCAGATACATGGTTGTTTGTATGCAGGCATGTACAGTGAGAGGGCACCTACCCGTGTGTATCATGGACCTCAGGGATCTGCTGTGAAGGGGACTCTCGTCTTCTCTGGAAGGCAGATGTGGTGCCTTCCCCTCCCAGCTTTGGGAAGCTAGTCCAAAGCTGCTGTGTTTTAACGAAAGCTCATTCTGCGTTTGTTTGCCTTAAAGCGTCAGGCTGCAAACTGCCAGATTTCCCTAGCAAGTTCAGCTGCCAACACAACAGGCACAGGGCAGAGAGCTGGAGGTGCCACGTGGTGTCCGCGCATGGCACGCACGTGCACGGGGTAGGTGACCCCCGCCAAGTCACCGCTGTGGGTTACTGGGAGATGTGGGGAGTAGCTGCCCTGCTGGCACTATGGCTGTGTGTACGCATCAAGGGCGGCTTTGTTGCTGCATGCGTGGCTGTGTTCACGTGTCTGCTTGCAGGAAATGTGGATAGTGCTTTAATTATGTCAGGCTGTGCAAAGCTGGGTGCCCGGACAAGAGCGGGCAGAGCTGGGCATGCACCCATGTAAGAGGACTTCTTGTGGTACACACATACAGGAGCATCTCTGTGCAGCCTCCTCGTCATGTCCAACATGCCACTAAAGCTTCCTCCTGCCCCATTTTGCCCATTATGGGACTCACTGGTCTGTTCTCAGGTGCGCAGAGTGCTTGCCAATGACAGAGACTGCCTAGACATGATGTCAAGCTGACCAGCTTCAAATCTCACTCAGCCCTGGGAGGGATAATCACAGGCCTAGGAGAGGCCTTATCAATAAAACATTTTCCCTCCAGGAGGGTAAAGAAAATATGTAGTGGGTGATTCAGGTTTGTGGGAGAGAGGGGGAGCTCTGTCTTTCTGTCCTGCCAAGCTAGCCCTCATTTTCTGTGTCAGCAAGGTGCCTGTTGCTAGCTGTACCTTCTTTGCTGGGTTGTTTGTTGTTAATGATAGTTTGTTTTTAGATAGCAAAGCTCAATCTGTGATGGAGTTTTGTTTTTACTTGTGGGTGAGGTTTGCTTTTCTTCTGGGGAGGGATGCAATTTACCACTAAGCTCTTTTGGCATCTGAGGGACAAGTTCAGTCGAAAAAAAAAAGAAAAAAAGCCCATTCAATCAGCAAATAAAGCAGGATGTTATGTAAGAGGAATAACATTGACCCGGCGCTCCCAGGCCGCGGTACGTCTCCTCCTCCGTAGGTGATTAAAGGTTTCAACACGCCCGGGGAGGGGGCTGGCATTGCATAAGAGCCTCTTTGCTTCGAAGCATTTTCCCCTCTTTTAAATCTAAGGGACCTGGTGGATTTATGACCAGCCTGGGCTTTTTAAGCAGATGGCTGGGTTTGTTATCATTTTATTTGAATGATAACTCTGCAGGCTGAGAGGATTAATGCAAGAAATGGAAAGCACCAGCGCTTTTTTCCCCCCATGGTGTTTTCCCACACTAAAAGGGCAAAACAAGCAGCACCAAATCTTTGCCTAGTGTAAAGCAAGGGGTTTGCACTGACAGGTGTCACAGGGCTGGTGTGTATTTCCATAGGACAATGGTAAGTAAATAAACAGGCTCCAGATTCTATTTCCTTTTCTTCTTTATGGAGTGAAAAGAAGTCAAAAGTATATTGGTTTTTGATTTTTTTAGGACTTTTAGGCATATACTAGCGGCTCAAGCCCTGCCTACCTTATATTTCATGAAAGACTGAGGACAGCTAGAGAACCTGTAGGTAGAGAAAACCATGAGCTGTGAGAGGAAATGAGTTATATTCAGTTTCTGTTTTCTGTTTGTATTAACATCTGCCTTTTTTAAGTGTCGTATAAATTGCTGATCAAAAATCTTTGCATATTAAAGAATTCAGCAATCTGCCGTTGTAAAAAGAAAGTGAAATCTCACTGTCTCTGCTGCTGACTCTGTTTAAAACTTTGAGAATCTGCCTTTCTTAACACGTGAAGACTGAGTTCAAAATAATGAAATGGAAAACAAGTGTTTCTGTAAGCATGGAGCCTGGTGGATTTGCACCTGTGGTTGTGTGTCTGGGTGGATTCTCTCATGTCTAACATGGTTTGAATCTTGCCACAGTGTCCCCTCATAAGAAACCAACATGGTGTCTATCCTTCACCACCTGCTTATTTGCACAAACTGTATAAGAAGTTCCTGTCTTGGAGACCTTTGCAAGCCCTACTTCTGTAGAGTAGCAGGCTCAGGCCTGGAGTTCTTTCTCTTTTCTTTTTTCTCATTTTTGCCATTCAATTATTGCATCTTTTTCCTACTGCCATGAGGGAACAAAAGAAAGTGAAAATTTGTATTTATCTCATAAGTCTGGTTGCTGGAGCTGTATGAAAAACAGTAGATTTTAGAATCTTGTGACAAAATGGTGGCAGCTGCCAACATTTTATGACTTCTGAGGTCTCCAGCCAATTTGCTATCTCAGGAAAGAGCAGACCAGCCATGCCAGTGTTCTTCTGGAGGGAGACAGAAGAGAAAAGGATGTCTGGGGGCTTTGTAACAAATGAAGAAGAAGAAAAAGTGAGGGAATGAGCTAGAGAAGCTAAACCACAACCAAATTTCAAGGCATGCCCGCTCTCCATGGGTGCTGTGCTCTCCAGTGCCACTGAACTGCAGTAACGTCAGCATGCCCTGTGGAGGCTTTCATGGACGCAAAGGCTGTTAAAGAGCTTGGTGTCCAGAGGTGGGAGAGGGCCTCAGAGCTGATTCTGAGTTTCACTGCTGAAATCTAGCAGGCGAATCATGGGTAGAGTTTGCTGGGGATTCTCTGACAAAATGTTTTATTCATCGGAAAGCAATGATTAACAGAAAACAAACATCCTCTGTTTCATCTAAATGAATAAATTCCCACTGAAATACAGGCTGAATTCCCCTGGATCTGTGCCTGGTTGCTAGTATGGCTGTCAGAGAGCTGGGCAGGCACTGAGGGTCTGCAGTTCCCAAGTAGCTCAGTCATGCTCAGCTGGGGCTCCCAGAGCTCATCCAGGAGACCGAGCGGATTTGGGAGCCCTGCAGTTCACAGCATGGGTAGGGCTCCAACCTTCTTCCCTTCTACAGGAAAGGGAGTTCACTGGTACCAAATGCTGTGGCGCCCAAAAAACAGCTCACGGTGTTTCCAAAGCATGAAATGCTTCTAGTATCGTATTTGTTGTATTGCTCTTTGTTCACACATTGTCATCCTGCAGAGAGAAGTTGTCTGGTTGATTTGAACCATGACGCCTTGCTGGGAAAAAAGTCTTTGCTTCACCAGGATGTTCTAGGCACAGGCTCTTTGCAAAGATGGACTTAATCCCATGGATGGCTCAGCTCCAGATGCAGAACACCTCTTTGGAGAAGGAGTAGTACTGCTCTTGGCAGCACCTAGATAGCCTGTCATCACAGGCAACACAGGTTCTTACGAGGGCCATGAGGGTCCTGAGGCACTCCCATCACATTTCCTTTAGGAAAAGGAAAATCTGAGAAAGCCAAGCCTTCACTATTTCGGGATGTTTGAGGGCAGCTGAACTCAGAGCCAGATCACTGCAGGAGCAGGGCAGCACTTCTGATAAGAGTTACTGGTTACCTGGAGAAAAGCGTGGCAGTGAGCAAGAAGGCTGGTATGCAAGATGACCTCCTATTCTTGATCTTCCCTGAAGCTCTTGCATGTACCAGAGGAACAAACACCAATTTAATGGATTCACTGTATGTTAAATAAAACCTAGCAGGAAAGCAATGCAACTACTATAGCAGAGACCAAGGGGATGCTTTCTCTTATTTTCTTGGGGACATGCTATTCAGTGGTTGCATCAAGCACATTTATACAAACTGGTCTCTGGGAGCCATCTTTATTGGCTGCAAGTGATCTCAGTACCATCACCATGAGCTTGAAAAAGGCAATTAAAGATGAGATCTGTCCTAAGATCTTATGTAGATTGTCATCCATTGGAAAGGCAAAGCTATCCCATTATATTTGTATTCTTCCCAGTGTTAATTTTCATCTGCTGTTATAAGGTTAAAAAAAAATTTACCAAATTTGTTCTTCATTGCTGTTAAAATGCTCGACATATTTAAAACACTTTGTATTCCCATGCTAAAAGGTATTGTGAAACCAGTGTTCATATTTATTATTAGATTGAGGTTAACAAGCAGTCTTGCCTGTAGAGACATCTGGCAACAAACCCATCTGAACAGAGCAGCAGCCACTTACTAATAAGGTTTCTAAGTAGGGAAAGGGACAGGGTGTTCTCAAAGATCCTGTAGCTGGAATTAAAACAAGGAGATTGAGTTTATCTGTATGATTTGTGCATCTCACTTCAGGACCCTTTCTGGCCATTACTACATGTATAGCTGAAAGAACACTGGTTTCAACTTATAGAGCTAAAAATGAACTCTGCAGAGAGAGTCCAGAAGCATTCTGGGCAGGCAATGCCAGCACCCAGATTATTTGTTTCCTTTCAGAGTGGACAATCAGAATCAGTTTCTCCTGCTTGCTCTGGGAGTTATTCTATTCTCTCTTGATATAAGCTGTTTAGGGTGAGCTAAGCACATATAAGCCAACAATCAGCAAAAGAAGTTTGTTGGAGACATAAAGAATTTTTTCTCCCTTCTTATTCTAAAGGCAGAGAGGAGGAAGAAAATACAAGGGTGGCAGCTGAGGAGAGGCGACTCAAAGATTTGCAGACACAGTAACAAGGATTTGATGTAGAAAATGGTGGGTGTACCCCACCTTTGTTTTTTAAGTGGATGCCTGACACAATCTACATGTGCATGAGGTGTGATGGGGTCACTAGAATTTAGAGTCCAGGGATGACCCAAGCATGTAATAAGTACCTTTTAAAGATGCTGAATGTGGAAAAAATGCAGGGTGACCAATGGGAAGGAAAACACCGGGTGCTTAACTGACCTGTGCGAGGGAAGCCAATAATCTTCACTAGACACCTGGTACATGAAATTGCAAGTTTGTTAGTAAATATTTTAATTAATCCATCAAGTTAAAGGCAGTACTATATGATTGGAGAATAGAAAATGTAGTACCTATACTTAGGATGGAGGGAGGAAGCAATCTGGAAAATTAGAAAACTGTCAGTCAGACCTCAACAGTGTATAGGGATATCAGAACAATTTTGGAAGGAAACAATAATCAAAGATGAGGAAGTAATAGAAAAATGGGATAAAATACAAGTGTTTACCAAGGATAATTCAGGTCTGAATAACCTCATGGTTTTCTTTGATAAGATAGCTGATCTAGACAGAGGAGATGTGACAGGTCACATCTGTCTAGACTTCAGTGAAACAATAAAGTTGTAAGGTCATGATGGGGAATTTTTAACAGAGCTGGAGAAGTTGGGGACTACCACAAGAGTGAAAAAATGGAAAAAGAGCAGGCTAGAGGGGAGATGACACAGGGTGACATTAAAAAAGGATGGAGGGAAGTTACCAGTACAATTCTTCAAAGAAAAACTTGATGCCTATCTTAATAGCTCCATGAATAACATGTTTAAAATTATTCCAGTGAAATCTGGTGATAACACAAGGCTTGAAAAAATTGTCAATGCAGAGGAGAAATAGGAAATCAAATGGGAATGAAATGGTCTATTAGGTTGGTCCTTGTAGAGAAGCTATCATTTACAATGTTAAAATAACCTTTTCTTATTATGCCTATGAAGATGAGGCCAAGCGAGGAAACAGTTGTTCTGGCACACAGAACCAGGGTGTTAAAACCTATTTAAGCTGAAGATCAACTTTGGCACAGAAACAAAAAGGCAGGAACTGGCTGAGAATATTGCTATATTCTACTGAAAAGGTATGCTTAGCCCAGGAATTAGAGAAGTTCTCAACCTTTCAGAAAAGTGAAGTTCTGGAGTGACTATTCAGTAGGAGTAAATAATCTATTTCTGAGATGACATTTGACCATTCTATGAAAGGATATTTTCTGATGTGTGAGGATTGCGCAGGTCCAGCTGTCCATACTGTCTGTCCTTGCCTCCCCTCCTAGGGATGCTGGAATTCTGAGGAACTTCAGGTCACAGAGAATCTGGAAACATTCCTCCATTTACTGGGACATGTTGGTTCACTTCTGACATTGCAGATATGAGTCATATGCAATGTGTCTGCGAGGAATGACAATCTGGTAAATAGAGCCCTGGGACATAGGGAATCTGGGTTTCATTCCCATCCTATTCCAACTTGTTTGCATGCTCTCAGACAACCTACTAACTAAGGATCTAAGCAGCTAAATAAGAATTTTAGTGAACTGAAGGCTCACTTCTGAGCCCACGGCCCTCAGTGAGTGGCCGCCTCACATAAGGGAGCAGTTAAACCTTGCTTCCTCATTTGGTCTGAAAGTACCTGAGATACCCAATGCTCTTTCTAAATATGCTCCCACCAGAACACTTTGATGCTCGTTTCCCATCTCTGCCCAGTCATGCACTGAGTATTTCTCAACGTTCTTCCGCCAGCTGTCCCAGGGGCGTTTCAGCTAACATGCTGTTGGGAAGGTTTCTGATTTGCAAGCTGGAAGGGAGGAGAGAATAGAAGAGAAGAGCCCCAGTGCTGGACACCAAAGTGAGGTGGGCACTCCCTGCTTTGAACCACTGGGACATCTTCCTCGCTAGAAACTGAAAGAATAATGCTAGAGCCTGATTGGGAAAAGCTCCAGCATCTTGGGTCTCTCTGCCCAGCCATGAAGGCACTCACCTGGGATAGGGTCTCTTCTCAGCAAAGGATAAACTCATTTTCTGGGGAAGATCTACGCATGTCTCATTTCATTCTTGTGCAGAACAAAAACAGTTGCTGAAACCTCACTTTTTTTTTTTTTTTGGATTTCCACCAACCTTACCTGAGGTCCCGCAGGAGGTCCTCCTCCCTACTAAGAATTAATAGCATGTGTGAGGGCTGCCCTCTGAGCCAGTGAGTATAACAGGGGAAGCAACTTGCTTTGGTCTCCACCCAAGGGGTCAAGCGGGCTGAAGGAAGCAGCTGTTCTAGCTGTCGCTTTTCATTTCGCTCCTCGTGCTGGAAACAGAAAGTCTGTGATTTCCTCCGAGTCCAGCCAAACACTGGGTTTGAGTGAGAAACCCCACAAAGAACAGAAAACTCGTGGAATGTTTTTGCAGCTGTCAGCTTTAACACAGAGCAAATGACAGTGAGGCAGCTGCAGCCTCTTGGTCCTGGGGCTGCCCAGACCCCAGCATCCTTTCTCCTTCCAGAGTGGAAGGCTTGCATTGGCTCCGATGGTTGCACTGACTGCACAACCTGTCTGATCTGCCTTGGCATTTTGAGAATCCTGCCATGCTGCAGCACACGTGGTCCCTGCAAGGCTCCACAGGCAGTGTGTTCCTCATCTCCATATCCTCAGAGTGGATATTCAGTGACTGCCCATAGTTGCCTCTTCCACTGGTCCTTTGATCAGTGTCATCATGACGGTCATGATTTTCATTGCAACTGGCCACAAAGTAGGTTGCTGCCCCACTTTAAAGGGCTCCAATCTCTTTCAGGTCAACCCAGTTATTTGGTATTATGTGATGAAGGTGTAGTTTTCTTTACGAAACATTGCACATCATAAACACTTAGATTTGAAAATGGTGATGTGCACAGTGGCTGGCAAAATCTCCCAGCAGCCTTGTGATATGTTAACCTGCTTCTGTAGCTGGAGAACAGCAAGACCAGAATGGGATTCATCTCAGATGCTCAGCCAAGTACAATACAAAATGTTTACATGGATATGATGTTACTAAGCTGAGAAGAAATATCAGGCTTTATGACACCAATTATGCCTCTCTAACTATTAGGCTACTCTGCAAGCCCTAAATGCATGGAAAATTTCAAGACAGACCCTGGAAATAAATTGAGAGAATATCCTCTAGGTCTTGATAATTAATTGACTGCTCTTCCTAAATACGTAAGCCTAATGGCCAAAGTCACTGAATTTTCCTGCGTGAGTGCATATAAGCTTGCCTAAGATGTGATCCAGGACCCCAAGAGAAGACAGGTAAAACAGACAAAACCAATTACTTTTTGTAAGTGTACTAAACACTGTAGTAAGGGTAGAAAATCAATGAAGCCCGTGCATGCATTTCAGACACCAAATTCAGATAAGAACATCATGCAACATAATTCTCTCCTCCTAGGGCCAGGAATATTCATGCATTCTCTGAGTCAGGATTAATGAAGGCCACCCAAAACCTCACAGCAAACTCTGCAAAACATCCTGCTTTATAGATACTGTATCCTGGATTCTCTTATTTTCTTTTTTTTTTTCCTCCTTTCTTTTTCTTTTACTCCTGCTGGTAAAGTACAGTTAGGTAGCTGTACCCAGACCAGAGGACTCAGGCCCCTGCTGCACACTTTAACCAGTTGTGTGCTAATGATGACCAACTTTTTCAGAGAGGATTAGCATTCTGGGTGCTCAGACACCAATAAAAGGGAATGCATAGTTACACAATGCTCCCAGAAATTGAGTTCCTTTGCCAGGGGCTTCAGCTGGGGCACCAGAGAGTAGAAAATGGTTCTGAGAGGCTTTGCCCAGGAAGAATTGCGATAAATAATTAATCTGCTTTTCACAGCTGAGACTACAGTTACCTTACCAGTTATCTACAAGAGAAAAGGAGAAATTGAAAGAAAGTGTCTTTCCCCAGTTTGTGAATAACTACATGAATCTGCTTCGGAGATTATTTGACTTTGTCTAAGAGTTTGCTTTGCCAGGACTATGTGACCAGGACATCACATCAGCATGTTTCTTCAGCTGTATGTATAGAAATGCGTGCAACGGAATGGAGGGAGTGTTGCCTAAAGGTCCGTGCACAGCACTTCTGGATTGCAGTCTGAGTTCCGCCACTGTTTTGCTGAAACACCTTATGAAACGCCACTTAATCTCTCTGCTTCTGTAACGAAAGAGTTTAATTACAACTAAAGAGTTCTACATTATGTCAATGGTTGTGATGCCTCCTAAATGATGGTTTGCAAAGAGCTCAGAGGGCCTGAATACTGGAAGTGTTGAGAGCATTGGCCATCTGGTATGTATTAAGAAAGGCAGAGAAAGAGATTCCTGTGTTCAGTGTTCATTTGTACAAGCTGAGATGAAGACAGGCAAGCTGACTGGAGCTGTGCATGACCCACGAAAGTGCAGTGGCCTCTGAGGAAGCGCTGGGAGCCCTGGACTGGTTCGTTCCACAGAGGAGACAGGCTGGCTGTGCTCAGATGCATTAAGGGATGTTCTGAAGGAGAGCACACATCAAATACTCTTGTTAGTAAAATGACAGAAAATGCTGTTATGGCTTGAGGCTACAACCGGGAACATTTAGTATAAAT
Source organism: Opisthocomus hoazin (assembly GCF_030867145.1). Classification (NCBI taxonomy): domain Eukaryota; kingdom Metazoa; phylum Chordata; class Aves; order Opisthocomiformes; family Opisthocomidae; genus Opisthocomus; species Opisthocomus hoazin. Next base: position 11,742,380 of record NC_134424.1, on the reverse strand, counting down.
ACTAGGAAAAAAAATTGTAATTCCAAGAAGAGTTTCAGCAATTGGGACAAACTATCAAGGGACACCGTGGAATCTCTTCTAAGCTTCCAGCCATCGCTCTGGGAAGATTAAACACATCCCTGTCTGTGGCAGTAGTTGGGGTGGTCTGCCTGATCCCTGGCACTCCCTTCAGCCTCAAACAATTCTCTGAATGGGAGGAATGGCTTGTTCATAGAGCCCACAGCTTGGGTAATGCACTGACTGCTCTCCAGGGCAGGGCCCATGTTCCTTTCTGCCTTTGGAAAGCAGCCAGAACACATTCGGCAGCACCAAAGTATAAATAATAACAATACACTGTCCCCATCTCAGCAGTGAAGCAGCTGCTTTCTTCAGATTCCCTCCTGCGCTGTGAGCTGCAAGGCCAGACAGTAGCCCACTCCAGCTGAGCAGTCATTTAAGAGTCAGCCGAAGGGCAAAATCCCATGGCTACAACACATGACATGGAGAGTTGGTCTCAGTACAGCTCTGGCAACTCTCCATCCTCTCCCCTTTCCATCTTCTCAAGCAGGTAGCGGCTCCAAGGACAGGACTGCCACCATCCAGTGGGTAGTTAAGACCTGACCTGGGGGAGGAACACTGTCTTGCCTGGCAGACGGTGTGCTGGAGAAGGTGGGATGATCACGGGTTGTTACAGGCACAAACTTTCTCACCTGGTAGCGATACTTGAGCTGGACCACAGTGGTGGTAGAATGGGTGCAGTGGCTGCTGTGGGTGGCAGTGCTGGTTAGTGGGCAGAACGGGCCTGGAAAGTGCCACATTATGGGTTTTGGCATAAAAACAGCTGTTGTGTGTATTCCTATGACTGTAATGCTGCCACCTGCTCTCTGAGAGCTGTCCTCCTCAGCAGGCTGAATTGCACTGAATAAATTTGTGTTCCCCTTGCTAAAGCACCTCCCTTCCTGACAGACTGTGGGGTTTTGGAAAGAGGGAGGGTAGCATCTGAAGCCAGATTTTCTCTCATTCACAGCAAGTGAGAGCAGAGCAGCCAGCTGAGAACCTGGGACGGTGCCAAGAAAGAGCATCCCCGGGGTTCCCAGCTCTCTGCTGCAGTGGTTGCACGGATTGGAAGGTGGCTCTTGCAGTGCTGCAAAGTCCCCTTTGGCCCCATCAGCTTGGACTGATGTTTCTTGGTCTCTCATTCTTGTCTGCAAGGGGGCTGCTTTTCCTGCAGTAAGCAGTCTTCCAGCATGCTGCTACGCTCTTCATACTATGAACGAAAGTAAGACTGGTAGCTGGTTTTAGCAGCCGAGAAAAGAAAGACTGAGAACAAACAGACACCCCTAGTGACTGCCAACTATACCTCTTCTGGGTATAGGTCCTAGGAATACTAATAAGCAATGTATCCTGTTTATTTTTCACTCATTTTCTGTAACATTTGAGCAGGAAAAATCATTCCAGTTGAGAGACATGCAGAAGTCCCTCTCCAGTTACTGAGTAGCTTTGTCAGGTGTTCCTGCCACATCTGTCTAGCTGGATTGCTCCAGCGTGTGCTCCCAAACCGGAAACAGAGCAGGGAACTCTGCGGTTTTTTGGCACTGCACTCTTACTGCAGAGTGTCTGCAGATTTATAGAGCTATATCAATAGTATTGGCCACAAAACAATACTGGCTACAAGACACACTTATGATGATACCTAAATAAGAACAGCTTCAAGCCAGAAAGAACATTCCCAGGGACATGAGTAGAATCTAATCTCCTAGTGGAGGGTGTTGAATGACTTATGGCTTCTGACTTTGGTGCCAGGAGATAATTCTTAAAAACGTAGGTTTACAAAGCACTGTGCAAACATGATTCCTCCCCCACCCGCTTCAGGGATAGATAACTGAAGGCAGTGGCTTTATTTTTGATGTGGAGAAGATTATCTTCAAGAGAAGTAGGTGTAGAGACATTAGCTGATTTCCTCAGTGACACCAAAATAATGCCTTAACAGAACATGATGAAGACCATAGCAGTACTTCATCCCCAGCACTGTGCTTAGACCAAAAGATCTGAGTCTTTTCCTGCTTTTTCCCAAGCTAATACAGGGCAGGCTTTCATGACCACTTTGATAAAGCTACAAAGCAGGAGTCGCTTGCAATGGCAGATGACATCTGTTTGACATGCCAATAAAAGACAGGTGATAATACTAATTAGAAAAATACAGAGAAGCACAATTCACATCTGAATTAGGGTTCACAGCTGATTTCAGAGTTAAAGCCAGGGTTTGAAGGATTAGAAATACGCAGCGCTTCTCCACCAGAAGATCCACAGCCAAACTGGAAATAGCACACAGCATCCTTCTGGTTTCAGCTGTAATTGTAAACCACAAAGCCCCACAGAATAGTTGGGGATGAAGAGGTATGCTGAAATCCACCTCTGCAGTCCCCATGAGTCTCTTGGGGAAAGGCCCGAGCACACCTAATCAGCCCAGGACACAGACACCTTGGCAGCCTCGTTAACCTGATGAGGGGCAGCTCTAAAAGGCCCTGCCCAGGGAAATTTCTGTTTCTTCTATTGAGGCTGTGAATTTTTCATTTGTATACTTGGCTTGAAGGCAGACACACCACTAAATGCTGAGGGATGGCTGTGTTGTGAAGGGTGAGTGATATTGAGAATTTGCTATGAGTTTTTTTTATTATAAAAGAAGCAACTACAAGCTATGTCTTATAAGGGAAGTATGTTAAGAGTCTGAGCAGAGCTTGGTAGCTCACTATATGTTACTAAAAAGTCAAAGAGAGACTAATCGCCTAAGAACTGGAGATTTGTTGATGGTTGTGATGAGGCCTCTAAAAATTGTTTTTTACTATTGCACCCCACAGCAGCTTTCTTATCAATGAACATTGAAGGTGCTGTTGTTTGAATTCATTGCTGTTTGTATTCTGTTGCCTTCTAGGGGATATTAATGTGAGACCATAGTATTGCTGCTCATAATTGTTTTAGTTATAACTGATCACAGTTTTTACAGCCTTCAGATACTAAAAAAACCTTCCTGCTGATGTCTCTGCAAAAAGAGAGGGAACAAACTGTTCCTATTTTGTGGCAAACTGGACAAGAAGAAATGGGTTTATGTTGCTGGAGGAGAAGTTTTGATGGTATTTCAAGGCAGTGAGGCCCTGGGACAGGCAGTTGGGAGTGCACAGAGCCTCCAGTATTGCAAAGCTCTGAAAGCAATTGGAGAAGTGCTGGTAAGGCATGACAAAGGTGGAGCTAATCCTATCCTATGGAAATGAGCTAGGTTGTGGGGTTGGGTTTTTTTGATTGTTTTGGGGCTTGGAATGTAAAAGCAAGCATTTAAAAAAGTGCTGCTTGTTGATGTATATCCCTTTCCACTGAAATATATCTATATGTCACTCTTGATGTCAGTGGGAGCAGAGTTAAACCAATTTTGCAAGCCTCAGCTGTACTAATGACTCCAAATCATCACTGTGATGCTGAAGCTTTTGGCCTGGGGTAACTTTGTTCCCTCTGGAATGAGGGAGTACTGCCCTGAACAGCAGATTTGTTTGTTTTATTCTCTTCTTCCTTTCTTATTCTTTTTGTGATTCTGAAGGATTCTTTGTGACAGATGTTAGTGTTCACCTCTTTCTTATTAATATTCCCATACTATTCAGTAACATGTTTCTGCTGCTACATTGCTGCTTGACAGCTTACACTTGCAGTATGTTGAGCCAAGATCTGTAGAAGTCCTGTCTGGCTCCATTCCTTCCTTATGCCCTGATTCAGAGGGAGGTTAGATTGATGGAGGGAGGAGGAGAGAGGAAGAATTGTGCAAAGACAACGTGTTTGGCAAGAGGCTTCTGTCTTCCTCCCATAACAACTACATAAAATGTTTGTAAGTGAGCAGGAGCTAGTATTTTTTTCCTATTCAGACATCTTCCTTTCTCTGGATCCTTTTCTGCAGCTGCGATTAAGCCGAGTGTGTTTTTCTGCTTATTGTCAGGAGCACCAAAGTTAGGACTGGTGTTTCCAAAATTAGGTGGGTGTTTCTGAGGGGCAGGATGCTGGCTGTAGAAGACCTGCCAGAGCACAGCCAGCTGACTCGGATATTCACCTTATGCCAGGCAGAATAGAAATAGCTGAAGCATCTGGACATTTTTCAGAAGTGTCATCCTTTTGAGTAACAGCTTGGAGCTGAGTTAAGTATGGGGAGCTGCGGGGGGAGGAAACTCAGAGCACTGCTGGCTGTAGAGGGGAAACAAAGCAGAAAGAGCAGGCTCAGTTGGTGCAAGAGATGAGCTGGAAGAGGGAGCAGAGGTGTGAATGAACTTTCCTTTTCACCCTCACTGGTGCTGGACCTGCCTTTAAATGTGAGACTCGCATCTGAGCCTGTTCCCCTGTCTGCTGGGCATTGAGTGCTGGGAAGCTGGCTTGCGGCCATCTGATCTATTTCTGGAACAGTTCTCAGGTTTTCTCTCCTTGATTTCTCAAGTCTGCCAGGAGAGGCACACAGGCATGTGTTAACCCTGCTCACCAGTCCCAGCTGTGCCTCTCATTAACAGAAATCTCCAGACTGCTGACCCTCATGGTTGAGGAAATACTGGTGGTCTGATGACATGACCCCACCTCTGAGCACCTGGCCCGTCAAGAAATGGACATCTTGCACTGATCTATCTGTCTGTCTGTCTGTTTGTTGGGCTGGCCCAGCTCCTGGGCAGTGCTCTCTGGGTCAGCTGGTGGTTCAGATGAGCCCCAAAGAGGGAGAAAGACCTTGAGGGTTGACTTCCTTCTAAGCTGACATTGGAACAAGAAACAGAAACTTTCCATGCTGTAAAAAGCAACTGGCCCTTGGCTTGTTTACAGATCTCTCATATGTAACCCTGCACATTGCATTTTACAGGACGTAAATAAAAACCCACATAACAGGCTTTCATCACCTAGCTTGGTGAGGAGCTCTGTCCCAGCCACTGCTGTATCCGCCTGCATGGGGAACACAGGTGTAGCAGAGGTGGGGAGATGAGAACTACAGGGAACAGGGCAGAATTAGTAGTGGTTTAAAGGGAGAGGTTATGTGGTGAATTTTTTGTGCAAGTTTCAGTCTTAATGTGTGCTCTGAGAGCAGGTGTTACTTTATCCGCGTGTTGGATGATATCATGATCCTCCTTAATACACACCTCCCATGGATGTATAGTAAAGGGTGGGAATGGAAGGAGTGGGAGGAAGAAAAGATATGAAAATAGGAAGAGGAAAGAGGGCTGGATGTAAACAAATAAATGAAAAAAGAAAATTTGTGGGAGATGGAGAGCTTGTTACTTAAGATGCTGTACCTTCAGTCCTACAGTGTCTACTTGAATTTTGCTGGGGAAAAAATTGCTTCTGAAACCTGTGATATAAAAGGCATTTTATCACTACCAAATGACTGTGGATTTTTTTTTTTCCTTTTCACTTATGAATATCAGCATTGAAATGACATTACCACCCAGCCTGAAAGAATTTGCTGGGGCAGGCTGATATTAAAGGGATGGAAAGCCATTTAAACATGCTGTTTATAGGGGAGATTTCTGCCAAAATCAAAGGTGACCGATCTGTTTTGGTAGATGGTGGCAGCTGGATGTCTAACATCTTTCCTGAAGACCAACCAGTTCCTTCCTCATAGTATAAAGCAGGAGAGAAGATTGCCTGCCCTTGAGCCTTTAGCTGGCTGGAAACTGGAGGTGTGTTTATCTTTGGCTGTAAAATCCTCTTGGCCATTGAACAGGCAGCACTGTGGATTAGATGGTTCCTCATCCTAGACGCCTGGGTGACTGTGGGTACCTAGACCCTTTCAAAATTTGTCACCAGCTTGGAATTTGCATGGGATGGGAAGAATTATAGGTCAACACACTTTGACAGCTGTTTAATGGCCTGTGGAAATAGAAATGTTGGGCACAGTCCAGTTTCTGTGGGGTCATATGTCAGCACCGCAGATCCTCCCGTCATAACTGATGCCAATTGTTGACCTTATTGGCAGCCTCAGCAGAATGGCTAAGGCTGAGGGAAACCTTGCAGGCTAAAGTTCAGGTGTGCTGGCAGGATGTTGCTTCCTTTGCCTAGAGTTATTTCTGTAGAAAGAAGTGGTCAGGCTCCTGTATTACTCTTGTGCCTCTGGAGAGTGTTGTGTTTGCTGTACTATGAGATGTAGGCAGGTGGCTTGGTTGATGTCCGCTGTACATACTTCCTGCGGAGTGAAAGAAGTAAAATACCTGGAGCAAAATAAGTGTAATGCTTAGGTCCCCAGACACAGGTGGGGCCACTTTCTCTTATTTTGGGAAGAAGGGGAGTAGTGAGCTTTGGTTATAGATGCAAATCAGACACATGCTCAGGGCAGTTTTAGAGATGGATGGTGGTAAAGGTGGGAGAAGGACTCCTGGTAGGCTCCACAACTCATCCATTTCCACAATGTCCTTAGCTTTGTGAAACACTCCTTTCTCTGCAGAGAGCAGTGCAATGCAGGTTTAGTGCAGTTACATGCTTAGTTTGCACATGGAGTTACCAGGCCTTGTGAGCAAGTGGGATAATGCAGTATGCACTGTTAATTAAATTTTAAGTGTTCTGCTAGCTAGATGTAGCAGATGGTGCGTATGGTCTGTTTAGACCTCTGATCCAGGGGTTTCTGCTATAGAGAATTGCAGAGTTATGAGGTTAGAAAGTTGCTGATTTGGTCATTAACTGCAATATTACAAGAGAAAAGATGATGGATGGCAGAAACCTGAGGGCATTGTTGCCTACAGAATGGCATCATTTTCACAGTGCAAATAGATGCTTTCAAATGTTTGGATTGTGAAAAATGTTTGGTTTCTGCTTTTATTTGTGTGAATCTCATGAGGAGAAGCCATACTGCTTTGTCTTTCGTCTGGGTGGCATTTATTTTTTCACCAACGTATCAAATGATGTCACGGATGCAATAACTACCTGGGAATACCCATACTGTGAAATGCTTGGATGTCAATAATAATAATCTACAGACTGGAATCACATATGGCTTGATTCTAAAAGTCTTTAGGCTTCAAATTTGTAAAGGTGTAGCGTATGCATATTCACATGCTTAAATGCTAAGCTTTTGAGGTTTTGGGGGGACAACATGACAGAGTCTTTCAGGGCATAGGAAAGTCTCTGTTCAAGTCTTCCATTTATTGTGTCTGAAGTTTTCAGGTTGTTGTTTACAAATTGTTTCTGCTGAGAAGTCATCACTTCAAAATGTCTAAATGTTCTGCTTTGGTGTTTTTGGAAGAAAATATTACAGAAATGCTGCAATATCTTAGAATTTTTGAAATTCAGTGAAGAGTTGGTCAAATTTAGAACAAAGAACAAACAGCCCCTCCTTCCTGCTACCTATTTCCCACCCACTGCTAAAAAACCCAACAAGCTTTCAATATGCTTAAATAACATGAAGACAGAATTTTTGGAGGAGTTGGGGATATTTCTGGCTTTAAAAAGTGATTTTAATTCTATTTAAAAAAAACCCATGATTTTTAGAGTCAATGCAAATTGCATTTCCTGGATTTTTCAGTTTTGCACTGGACTGAGAACTTGGCTATTTGCACAGCTGTGGTCATTTTCAGGTGCAAGTGAAAGTCTTTGTGAGATGTGAAACTTGAACATCATGCAACTCTATCACTGTGAGTAGCACCATTAAACCCTGGTAAGTGTTATACTTTTAGGCAGATGCAGGCAAGAGCTTGTAGACTGGGGAGAAGGGCTTAAATGGGACTATTTACAAAAGTCCTCAAATTCGGCATTTCATGTCAGTGTATGGGTTTCATTTAGGGACAAGTAGCAGGTTAGTTAGGCTCCAAATACCTTGTTTTCCTATCTGGCTGAAATAAGTACCACATTGAAGTAAATGTGGGCCCTAAAAGTAAATACCTGATTCTCATATTCAAACTGTTCTTAATGTGGCTTTTTTGGAACTTCCAAACTCTAATAATATTTTCACCTCCCTTAAAAAAAGCAGGTGGGTTATATTTTTCAAAACTAGGTACTTATGAGCAACCCTACAGTCACAAACCTCTGTGTGCAGTAACTGTTAGTCAACAAATTACTATATGCCCTAAAACAGCTCTACAATAAAAAGCCAGTTCATATGAAAAGTGTCAGTGCAGTGATGAAGTGCAAACACCTTAGGAAGGAAGCAAATATGTGGTTGGTTTTGGCCATAAAGAGACTTTTAGAAGTAGTAATATCTTTTAAAGTAATTTTAATATGTTTTGATGCTGCTTAAAAAATGCCAAAAAAGCTTGAGGGGTTGCAGGGAAAGACCACTGAGATGTTGTCTTTCAGTGACTTTTTATTTTTCAGTCATCTCTGTCTGCTTTAATGATTGTCCAGCTCCTCAAATGCTCTGCCATGGTGCTGTATCACCGCCGCCTCTATCATGTTAGCTCCAGTGACACTCAGGAGCTTGCCCCAGGACTCTGAAGCCAGTACAGTTAATGTGAGCCCTCTCAATATTACTGCTGTGCACAGTGCAGTGGGTTTTGATGGACATGCTGTCGTGTAACAGAATCTACCCAAGCCCAAACTGCAAATACAGAACACAGTGTGGCTGTGGCTCAAAATGATGGTTGTAATTATTTGTGTTGGGAACTTCCCATACCATGCAGTTCTCTTCCTCAGCATAATAAACATCTTGAACCTCAGCTCTAGTTTTTATTTTATGATGTCAACAGTTCTTAACCGTAAAAGTGAGCAGATGCCAAAAGCTTACACAGCAGAAGATCCTAATGTTCCCATGTAATGTTGCGCTTAGGCTCTGAATGCTGAACTTATGGTGGTCTGCTTCAAGTAAAGAGAGTTGTGTTTAACTGAATAGGGACCAGATGAGAAGGATGTGCTGTCTGTCACTGATGAAATGCTGTCAGATGTCTCCTGGCTCTTGATGCAAGTTGATGTCAAAACAGTAAATGTTCTTGCAAGAGGGAGATGTGAGCACAGAAAAGAATGACGGGGTGGGGGGAAAGGTCCTCCAGGCTTGGAGCATGCTTGTTTTCTTTGACATGAAATGAAATACAGGCAGTGCCTGCTAGCAAAATTTTGACTAACGCAGTAGGGAGGTGTCCACAGCAGCCTATCGTGCTATTGCCAATAGCTGTGCTAGAGAACTAGATGCAGGTTGTCATAGTTTCATCTCCTTCCTTATCAGCATGTTCCACCATGGAGCTGAGATTGCAACTGTTGTTCTAGAGCAGATTCAGCAGCAGCTGAGAACTTCGGCCTTGGAGAGCCCAGAATCATGTTGTGATGGGGTAGGGCTAGTTCATCAGCTGGGCTGGTGGGGAGTGAAATAAAGTCTCTTCTCTGCTAGACCCACATGTGTGTTGCTCCCCCTCCTGCCTGCACTGTCGGACAAGAGGAGATTTACTCCCTGTGTTTTCAGGCTAAGCTATAACCATGTTACATATCTTACTGAAATCAAGTCCAGTTTGAGTCTTTAAGCTGGACCAAAAGGAACAGACCACAGCTTCAGGGAGTGTGGGCCAGCCAATGGCTTAAAAAACAAAACAATAAAAAAACACAATCCAAAACACAGCCAAAGAACTCTAAATCAACTCTGCTTTGTGTCCAGAGACCAAAACGTAATTTGAAATGACTTGCTCAAAATCCCTTTGTGGTGTGGGTAGCTAAAGCCGTCGGGTATTTTGTTTACTTGTCTATAGAACATTTTTCTGTTGAGTTCTGGCACTGCACGCTGCTGCTTGTTTAAACATGCTTGGGAGGAGAAGCAGTGTGAAAACACTCTTTAAATCAATAAAAATAGTTGTAAGACTGAACAAACACTCCAGATTGGAACAGTTCATGATCTTCAGGATCAAGATGTGAATTTTTTTTTTTTTTTCATGGTGAGCTGTGGATCTCTGCACCTAGTTTGGTGATCAGGAAAATATGCGTGGCTATGGAGGGAAAACTGAGCTCTGGAAGAATCCAGATCTAAGAATGCACTTAGTGTCTTGGACCTATTTTAATCAGATTCGGAGCTGCTGTTGGATGAGTTAGTTAACTACAAGAGATATTACTACCTTTTTTAAATAGGAGATTTAGGGCTTTTGAAATTCTTAATATAAATTTTCAAAGCTCCTGAGGAATGATTAATTTTGCAGATTTTTATTTTGGTAAAAGCAGTTTGGAGACTTAGAAAATAAACTATTTTAAAAGTGATTAATTTTTAGAACATCTTGAAGTAAATTAATCTTGTGCTCTTTTTACTGAAAATATTTTAATGAATACTTTTGATTTATTTACATACAGTCTCTACACACTGAGAACAATTCTAATGTAAACTAGTAATGTATGGTAAAACTTTTTGAAAAACATTTCCCAGCTTTTTTCAGGATGAAACTTCAAAACAATGGAACATGGATAACATCATGTGCTTTACCAATTCTAAATTAGGGAGGTCATGAAAAAGATTCTGAAGCTCAGAAACCTTCCAAAGAGAGAGTCAGGTTTCAGACGAATGTGAATTTTTTTTTTTTCTTTAGAACCTGTTCTAATTTTCACACTTGCTGGGATATTTTCAGATAATTCTGTTTGTTCTGTGTTGTATTTGTGTTTTCCACCATACTGAGCTTTGGATGTAAAAAAAAAAAAAAAGGAATGCAAAGCAGAGGAAAAACAAAGTGTGAAATCTTTCAAACAGAAACTACTGTGTATTACACAGTGCTAGCCAAGCCCAACCGTCAGTGTAAGACTTGGACCTGGATCCCAAGGCTTTGGAGCTGCAAAATTCCTTCCAATTTTCTCCTTGTCATGCCCCTATGAGCAGAGTACAGGCCAGGTCTTTATACACAGTGTGAAGAAATAACACCCAGAGAAACAAAACAAGGAACCAATGAAGAATAGTCAGTCTTACCTGTATCACTGGTAGTGAGTGGACATCAAAATGCAAAAGCAGGCTGGGCAGATTTGTTTCCCCCCAGTCACACATTCCCCTTTGGCTTTTGCATACATAAAGAGAAAATATAAATTCCCTGCAAATAAGAAGCACCTTATTCTAAGCTTCAGAACAGCTTGGTCATCTGACAGTTTGAGCTGGAAGACATCCAACCCAATTGGTGCATCTTCTATGGAGTATAGCACTGCTACAATACAGACTGTTTTGGAAATAGCTCTTGATTAGCAGTGTACGGTGGAGTGGAAGCAAAGTAATTAGAAAATACTTTAAAGCTCCCTTTGTATGTAACCCATGGGCAGTGATTTTAAGCAACCTGTCAGCTTCAGCAATCTTGGAGATGACTCATGCAAGGATAAGTTCAAGGGTAACGATATCCCTCCAGCACCTGGTACTGCTGCTAGCATGAGGTGATTGCTGTGTCTCTAAACAAGCACGTGCTTTTTTATGTAGGAGCTGTAACTTGTATTTTCAGGTTTTCTTAAATGAGCACAAAGAGGCATTTAGTGTTAGATCCTCAGGTGGTGAAAAAAATTCTATCTGTGCTGATTCATCTCATGTACAGATGTTCCCCAGCCTGTGGTTTGGGCTTTGCAGAAGCGCTGGCCGAACTCTGGTGTTGTTTCTGCATTGATGCAACTGGACCAGTCCTGAGCATTGTGTCTCTGAATGTGCAGGTGTCTGTATGCGCGCGTATGGGCATTTATGCACAGATATGCACGTGTGCGTATATACAGCTGTTAAGTCTGAAGCCATGTTTCAGAAAAGCCAAAGGCTTTGTCCCAGAGCAATCATACAGGGTAGTCTAAGCTGGTCTGTGTATGCTGGGGGAAGGAGGGGCAGCCAAGAAAATATTCACACAGTGCAGAGCTCAAGTTGTGGGTTCATAGCCATAAGATTTGGAGATAACACCAACTTCATCTTTCTGCACCCCAACTCTCGTTCTAGGAGCAACTGATGACTCCTTTATGTGGATTGGGTATAGAAGGCTCTTACTATAGTTTGAAGTGCTGTGAAGCTTCATACGATGCCTCAGAAGTATGCTTTCCTCTCATGCTTTTTATGTGGAGTGAGCAGTTTTCGTTAATCTTGATTTGGTGAGTGCTGACTCCTCCTGCTTCATACCCCTTCCAAAATATATTATGTGGGTGCAACTGTTAAGAAACTGGTTGTGAGGGCTTGTGTGAGCTGGTGCTGCGCACTTGTGTTGTACGGATGCATTTTAATATGAGCATGAATGTGCACAAGGGGAGATGATCTTGCCATGAAATAGTGTCAGGAGACAGGATGAGGCTGACTGCTTTGGGGGCAACTACTGCTGATATTGTGGTTGTATCGCCAGTGCCCAGTATGAGACCTGATCTTGTGAGATGCTGAGCTCTATCAAGTTAGTGCCTTCTCTGCAGTCTCCATTTTCACTTAGTTTTATTTGTATGTCCCATTCCATGGTGGCGGCCACATGATAAAGGTTTAGTCTACTGTGTTGTTCCTGGGTGTTGGAAGTCATTCAATATCCACTCATATTTTTAGTTCTCTCACTGATTAGTGATGCTCAGCATTGTTTGGACTGGAGTATCTGCCTAAAACCAGCAAGTTCTACTTAATTCTGTGGGCATCCTGGTCTATTGTGTATGAGATCATATATAGCTTGGTGTGTGGATTGTATGTTGTTTGGTGTATAGCACAACACTGTGCACTTATGGGAATAGGTTAGTCCATCTGCCTTTTCTCCTTGCAAGGCTATAATATGCTAGCAGTTTTTCCTCCATCTGTAATGCAATAATTTTTGATGGCTACATCTGTTCAAATCCAAAGTTTCAGAGTGTATTTTAAAAGTAAGGTACCTCTTGATTTAGAGTATCTGAAAGGAAAGAGAGAGGAATGCATCCATACTCTGTCATGTTTTGGTACAGCCATGGTTTCAAGCACCTCAACGATTACCTGTTTATCAAGAAACTGCTTAATGGTATAAGTGCTGTAGGGAGGTTGTGATGATTCCTCAGGCAGCTGTTCCTCCTGCTTCCTGCTATAGCATGTCTTGATGCTTCTATGGCATCAATGGCCCTGTCCTTCCTCTTAGAAGAATGTCAGCATGCTAATACTGACGTGTCCAACACTGGTCAAATATTGGTGATATGCAGAAGAGAAGGCTCAAGAGTTGGAGTAGGATGAGGAGGAAACAAGGCATCTCTAGAGAAAGAAGAGCAACTGGGGCTGCTAGAAGCAACTTTAGGGGCTATAAGAGTTGGACGAGGGGCTGAGAGAAATGGCTTACAGCCATAGCCAAAGACCTGCTGCTTGTAGCATCCAATTACTACCTGGTCAGAGAGGGCTCTGAAAACAGAATTCTGCTCTTCAACCTAGCTTTTAGCAGCCTGGAGCACAGGACCGCTTGCAAGTATGCGGTAAATGTCATCAGTTACATGGTTATATATTTGCTTTTTATGCCTTTGCTGTGAGGGAAGGTTGGGAAGGAATTGCCAGCTGGTGATTCTGTAAATGGTCCCAAACATGCCTGAAATGCTCCTGCTATTAGTGTCTGGCTGAAAGCGAGGTGGCTTCGCACAGTGACCTATGACTCGCATGCGCTGCCATGTTTCTGCCTTCAGAGATGTGTATTAGAGGCTGTGCCTAAAGGTTTCTGAGAGGACTTACTCATTGGAGTGCTTGAATAGAGCCCTGCTGACATTTATTCTGCTTTTTTTCCAAGGCAGAAGACAGGTTACCTTAATCCAAGCCAGCCTCTGACTTCTTCCCCTCCACCTGTTTCATTTCAGTGGAAAGTAACTAACAACTTTAACAACTCTAGCCAAGCAGCCCGGAGGGAACTAGTTTACCGAGAAAATGTCACTTGAAATTCCTCTCTCTTTCTGGATCCTGCATACACAAAGAAGTAGTGTGGTTTTGTGGATATGACTCTTCTCTAGTAACTGAGATCTAGATTAACTTCCATGCTCTGGTCTTGCTCCTGAGAAAACTAGAGACTCGTTTCTCAGCTTAGCTACGATCTTTTGCTTGTCCTGTTCTTCCTTTGTCTCTGCCCGTCTAGGCTGTAAGCATTCAAGTCACGGTTTGTCCAGCTGATGTGTTTTTGTAACACGCTGGCCTGTGGTTACATGTCCACATCTGTGCCCAATCTGCAGAGGATATTGGTCTGTTATAGCTCCCAGCTGGCTGGCCTGGCTTTCCACCTCGAGCTGCAGAGAATCCTGCTTTTATTGCTCTGCTGGTCCCTGTTTCAACCCTGGTACTTGCCAAGACAGCATCTGCCACATTTGTACAGAGCAGTGTAAAACTGGCCCCGCTGTCTGTGAGAAATGTTATGGCAGTAAAAATAATAAGAGGAAAAGTAGAAAGTGAGAATTTGGCCTGTGAGGCTTGCCTTTTGCTATAGGTCACTGGTGGAAGTGTGCATCATCTGCTCTACCAAGCGGTATTTTTCCAACATTATTTACTACTTTTTTTCTTCCCCTTACCACAGTTACACTGCATTTATAGGAATTCCCTCCCATTGCCTCCAATGCTTCCAGACGTCGGCTCATCCCTGGCCCCTTCTGATAGGCAGCTCCTTTTATGTCTGCTCTCTCAGCCTTACCATTTCAACAGAGCAGAATGCCGGTGTTGGCTTTCTCACTGGGAGTGACTCAGAGAGGGGATTTGTGCGTGGCTGGGTGCCAGGGCAGAAAACTCAGTCAGTGTACATCAGTGCAGTGCCAAGTCCTTCCTGGGCATAGTAACTTTCCCCTCAAGGCTGCTGCGTGCCAGGAAGGGAAGATACGCCAAGCAGGAGAGGAGGTGGCAAATGGGAGCAACTTGTGCTAAAAACTGACCTGGCAAGCTTACATCAACTACGTGCCTTTCTGCTGGCACTCAGAAGGTACTTCTCCAGAAGACAAATAAAGGTCTCTGATGTTGTCTGGTGATTGTTCACATCCCAACAGGTAAATGCTGTGCCTGCAGATTTAGTGACAGATGCTTTTATTCTCCCACACATGTGCACTTGTAGGGTCCTGGAGGTGTTTTAGGTGGAACATAAATTACCCAGATGGGAAGAATAAGCGATTGGACACTGGAGTAAATCAGGCTGTTTCACCCAGTCCACTTCTGTGCTCCCATCACAGAATCACAGAATGCTGGGGTTTGGAAGGGACCTCTGTGGGTCCTCTAGGCCAAGATCCCTGCCGAAGCAGGGTCTCCTACAGCAGGCTGTGCAGGGCCTTGTCCAAGTAGGTCTCAAATATTTTCAGAGAAGGAGACTGCACAACCTCCCTGGGCAGCCTGTTCCAGTGCTCCATCACCCTCAGAGGGAAGTTTTTCCTCATGTTCAGACGGAACTTCCTGTGCTTCAGTTTGTGCCAGTTGCCACAGAGCCTTCAGGACTCCTGGGTGGGTGGGAATAGCATGAAGAGCATGAAAGTTGGCATTATACAGAAAAGTGATCTGTGGGGCAAACAAGGCATGGGAATTTTGGCTAGAGTTGGTGGATTTTTACCCTTGCTGTCTGTAAGTACCACATCCAGAACACGTTGTTAATTCTGTTCCTAGTGTTGCATAAGATGGTGTAGTTTCTTATTAGGAGATGTGTGTTTGAGGAGCAAGGTAATTCATATTAGTGCCACCCATCTCCATTATATGGATGCTTGATCTGAGCTGCTGGAGGACCTGTGATTTTATGTTTATTATGGGAAGCATAGCTGAGTTTAACACGTGAGTTTTCTTTGAGGTTAGTCCTTTCATATTAAGGTCTCGGTGTTTGGTGCTCATTCAGGACCAAATTTGGATACTCTTGTGAACACTGTTTAGTGCCTTGCCTTCTCTTGGTGCAGTGGCAAGGGCCTGTTCCACATAAGTGAGGGGTCAGGATGTGGCAGCTGGTGTTTGACATGGCCAAAGCGCCCACCTTCATGTAATACACCTAACAGCAGGGGACATCACTGACAGCCTCAAGTGACCAGTCATCAGGAAAAGAACATGTTTCTGAAGTAGGATTAACTTGTATTTCCAAAGATTGATAGGTATAATTTGTGGTGTCTACAGATGTGAGAGAGACAAGGTCAGGGAAGATAAGATGGTATTTTTCACTGAGCCCTACTGGGAGAGAGGCAGGGAGAAAAGTGGGGCTGTTCATAGGTGCCTTATGTCTCACAGGCAGCAAAAACGTGGTGCTACACTCAAGTTCGGGGGCTTTCTCACCTATGCCATGGAAATGTATAATCTTGAACCAGCTGACAAACCTCAGCTTGCACATCTTGAAAAAATGTTCCAACATTTACCAGCTTCAGGGACGATGAAGCTTAATTGTGTTTTCAAAGCTCCTAAAAATCCTAGGAGGGAAACTGCCATGTGCATTCCCAAATACAAAGTACCTTGCAAGGAGCACGTGTGAAATATTTGGTTCTGCTTAGATTTAATCACAAGTAGTCTGCTGTGTCCAGCAAATGAAATGGAAAAGGGAAGCGATTTTGGTACCAGTGGATCTTAGCGCTATAGACTGAGCTGTGAATAGCATCCATGTAGCTGACTGAGACAGCTGAAAAGAGCAAGATGACTTGGCTACAACTGCAAAGTCTTCAGGACCCTTCTGCGAGAGTGAGTGGTAGGAATGTGGTTGTCTGCAAGCTTTGTATCTGAGGGGCAAGTCTTGCACAAAGCAGGACTTGCTATAGGTCACCAGCAGACTGGTGACAGGAATGGGACTGAAAGGACAAAAGGAGCCATATGTAAGCACTCCAGATTCTTATAGATCAAGAAAAGAATAATAAGTGCAAATACTAGATTCTCAGTTGTTTCATGCAGCTCTGAATACTTGTCTCTGAAACCAGCCATGAGATGAAAGTGTGTGAAGAACAACAGTTTTCCAAAACTGTGCTCCAACTCATGCAGAGAGGAAATGCACAGTGTATTTTAGAAGCTGGGAAGCTGGCTGAAGGAAATGTTCTTAATTTTTTCCTGCCTTTTCCCCTAGTGGCTTCTTTCCTTAACATCCCAGTCTTTAAGAAAAACTCATGTTCTAGTGTAACAAAAATATAGTTCCTCTCTATTTTTAGGAATTACATGAACAAGTCTAATAAGTAGAGAATGATGGTGGTCAGGGAGCTCAGATTGGCTTTGGCTATCGAGCAGAAATAGATGTGGACTTAACCAGATGAAGATCCCATAAAGTGCATTTCTTTTCCTTTTTTTCTCTTTTCCTGGAACTATTATGATTTCAGGATTTTTGGGATCATATATAAATAAGTCTGGCCAGCTTACTTGGCCAGAGGTTTGGAAAGATCGTTTTGTACACTGTTTTTGAAGGATGACTAAAATTAATCTTTAGAAGTTTTACTGATAACTGTAAAACCTTATTGGGTGATTTTTCTGTTAAGTTTCCCAAAAGCGAAGCTAAGGTCCAGTAGTCATTGGAAAACCAAGTCCCCCTCTGAGGAGGAAAAAGAAAGCATTAAAAAAAAAAAGATCTGAGAGATAAACAACTCAAGAGCAGCAGGATGATAAAAATGAGGCAAAAATAATATGTAAACTGGCTTGTTGGTCTGCCTAAACTCAAGGAGCTTCAATGCTCGAGGCCTTTAAAGGCAGACCCCACAAAGCATTGGGGAGCAGATAAATACTGCACAGGGTTTAGAAGGAGGATAAACACTGCCGAAGCCAACAGAGGTTCCTCCATTTCTAAGCTAGTGTCACCCTTTCACCCTTGGACTAGCTCCTTGCTCCAGCTTTTCTCAGTCTCAGCAAAAGGCTGGGGTGAGTGGGATGTTCACCAGCCAGGAGACCTTTTGTCTTGCCTGATTAAAGAAAGGTCTTTTGAGTGCATCAGACTATTGAATCCCTCTCAACTTGCAGGACTATAGATTCTACCTCCATGGGGAGAGTGGTCCTGGATACAGGAGCTAGTAAATGGTGCGCTAAATAAAAAGGATCCTGTGTTGGCAGCCGTAAATAGAATAGACTAGAAAGTCAAGGAAGATACTTCAGTGTTTTCTGTCAGTTGGTACCAGAAGGGCTGGGTTTGCAGTGGGACCTAGGCCCAGTACTAGGCACAGACACTGGGAAGCTAGAATCAAGCCCTAGCCCTAAACTCAGAATCCCAGGGATGTTTTCTGCTTTCCCACATCCTATAATATGCTCTTGGCAAACAAAATCACTGGCTGAAACAAGAACAGAAGCCAGTCAGTGCTCTGGTTGTTGCCCCCATAGCTGGGGTTTTTGTGGCAGGCCCAACTCGGGGTGTTTTCACAGTATCTGGCATATGAGGTATGATTTTCAGGCAAGCACCTGCTTTTTAGGTTTTAAATGAGCTTCAGAGGCTACTTGATGGATCTGTGGTGTCAGGCTTTAAAGCATGTTTGACCAGCAGAAACTCGTGTACCTAGAGAAGTTGATAGGCACAAGCAGACACAGAGGGAGCTTCCGAGTTTGGAGCAGGCACTGAGATACAAGTTCAGCTGACCTCTAGGTGAGGAGGAGACTATTTATACATATGCAATGGAAGAGAATAGACTGTACTGTATGTAACAGCTTTACAAAGTGTTTGCGATATAAATATACTCATTCCATTGGGTCCTTCCTCCAAAATGACAGCTCCCTGATGAAAGCCATGTTCATGTCAGGGTCTATAGATCAAAGTCATATATAGAAAGGTTAGATCAAGGTCAGATTTGGAGAGAAAGTTCCCTATGCGGACACTTTCAGAAAGGCCAAATCAGATAAAGGCTCCCTTTCTAAATAGTGTTCAGGAATACCTGGAGGGGGGTGTGTTGTATGCATGCATTGGCTTGGCAGAGGAGGACAGCAATACCAAAAGCATTTATCTCTTTTGTACAAGGGTGTCTGCTCTGACCTGGCTGAAAGGGTCCATTGGTAGAGGAAATAAGTTCACTTTAGTTTCACTCGGTGTTTCTCCATCTCTCTGGCCAGCTGATATGTTTTGCCTCAAATGCAGACACATCCTGAGTGGTGGACCGGCTTCTTTAAAGACACTCTGCTGGTAGGAAAGGACCTTAAGGTAGCTGGTGATCTTAAACTGGCCCTTTGTTGCAAAGGCCTAATCAAGTGAGGGTTAGATTCCGATTCATCTTTTCTGCTTCCCTGGCCCCAGTATTCAGTACAGTGTTTGGGGAGAAAACTTGTACACCATGCAGTCAGCTCTGTCAAATATCCTCCAAGGGGGCCCTTAGCAATTGCCAGAGAATGGCACTTCCCAGATTTTTTCTTTTTTCAACCCCAACCCACTTTAACATTTGTTTTTCATGAAAAAATACCTTTCTTCGTAGGCTTTCAGCTGTGAACATCAGTGATGAGAGTGGTCTCAGCAGCTGTGGCCAGCAGTCCCCAGTCCTGGCACCCTTGGCTTCAGGGCGACTGTCTTGCTGGGACATTGATTCCCTTTGGAGTGCGTTGGTCCCACAGATGCATGCACAAACACGCACTCACATATGCACTCATGCACATGCCTGTGTATGCAGACACGCACACATGGGCCTTCCAGGTTCTGCAGTGGTCAGCAGGTACTGGAAAAAAAGGGTTTGGTGGCTTACACGTATTGAAAGGTGCCAGGCAAGCTGAATTTTAGCTGTTAGCAGGTACAGTACTGATAAACTATAAGGCTTTGGAACCTCTCAGCACTTCCCTAAAAAAGAAATTGCAAACCCAGCTAACCACATCAGGTGATGTGGCTCTGCTAGAGTAGAAGCTAAGCTTTTCAAACACCTATGTTTTACTCTTGCAGTGTGGGCGCAACATAAGTTGGACAGATGTCCTCTGCATCCTCTTGTTTATGTTAAGCAGGGAAAGGAATCCCAGGGTGAAGAGTACAGGACTGTTGAGTGCTGCTAGAAATGGATGTCTTTAAAGTATCTTCCTTATTTAGACATAAGGAGGTGAGTGGTTCCTCATGAACTCTGATCCTAAATTATGGAAGACGTTTTGAAGACCTTGACATGTGCTTGATCAATATTAGTAAAACAGAGTAGGTGCACCTTCCTAATGCTAGTAGGATCCTTGGCCTCTGCTCTTGCTAGAGTTCGTGATGTATTTACACAACATCAGCATAAACAGTGTTTTCCAGAGAGCTTTAGCACTTAAGCCAAAAATGTTTTGGAAACAGAAGCTGAAGTGTTCAGAAACGTCCGCTTCAACTGAAACCTACCATAAGTCACTTCATGTCAGTGCTATCCAAATATCCTGTGGACGTGCTAATAGGCAGCTTGATGCCGATGTCCCAGACTGTTGATGCAAACTAACAAGTTGACTGACCCAAAGGAGCAGTTATCCAAGGACTAAGGAGGTTTCAGACCATGAAGCCTGCCTGAAAAATGACAAAGGAGAGGGAAAAGGACCCTGTTCGTCAGTAAACACAATTTGATCCAGATGATAACTCGGAGCCCTTCCTTAGAAGTGCTTGTTGTCAGAGGTGCTGCCTACCCAGCTGAACCCATCAGAAGACCACAAATGCACGGTCAGGCCAACCTTTATGTAGCTCCTTGGAATTGCTGGAAGGCTTAAACAAACCAAAGACCCTGGGGCTCCTTCTTGGTCTACCTGCAGTGGATGGTCTCCACATGGAAGCATCTGGAGCACACCCTTGGTCTGCCAGTGACTGCTGGCTCTGCAGGCTGAGGAAGGCAAAAGCATCAAGGGCCTTGTGGTGAGGTCTTCCTGGATGTCCCTCCTCGGCAGGCTGCTGTTGGCTGGAGCATACTCAGCACTTCACTGCCAATGTGCACTGCTACCTCCATGTGTGCGAGGAGTGTGCCAGGCCTCAGCATGCCAGCTGCTCTCCGAGAGGCACCATCATTGTGGGGGCTGAGCAGGTGGAAGCTCATCTTCCTCCTGAAGGGAGGTGTTCCAGAGGAAATTTATTCCAGCTTGAACTTGACCATTCAGCTTGTGTTACAGCGCATGTCAAATGGGACAATCAAGCCAATACATGACCTGTTTTTTATCTTCCAGTCAGTAGGATTACCTCACCCATGCCCTATTTCATTTACAAATGTTCATGTCTTAAAATTTTCCCAGTGTTGGTTTTGTTGATTTGGGTATTCCCCCCCCTCCTGGAAATGGTATGGTTTGGGGATCCTTGAACTAGATCTGATTTTCAGTCAGGCCAGCACTTGCAAGAGGCAGATTCATGTTCACCTAAAACTAGAATGAAGACTAAAGTTATAAGTTAATAAGCAGCATTTTTTTATAGGTGCTGTGGTTTATGGAGCAATTTTCTTGAGTTTTGTCTTGTGGCTGAAATAATTCCGTGTAGCTGATGAGAAGAAACAAAGTGGTCTTCCATCTTTTAAGATACCAAAAGAACTGGTTTAGGATTTTAACAAGAAGGAGCAGAATAAATTCCAGGCCTCAGCACAGGAAGGACCTCTAATTGCTGAAATCTGGAACGTTTTGAAAGCTGCTTAAAGTGTGATAACCAGCAGTTCTTGGTGCTGACATGTAACTACAATGCAATGGAGAGTAGAGTATTGTTGAATGGGAGAGAAATCTAGTTGAGACAGTTGCATAAAGGGCTTTATTTAAATCCCATAAAAGTTAGTAGGCATCTTTGCTTCACTGAGGACTTGGGTTAAAGTGTGCTATAACTGGTCCCCAGATCAGAATACGCCTGAATTTTAAGATGCTATAACTGCAGATTTCATTTCATTGAACTTCTGGACGCACCTTCCCTCTACATCCAACCAATGAAGCATGGAGGTGTAGCACTGGAAGTCCTAAAGAAGACAGTCTAGTGACCAGACCACCAGCATCCCTTCTCCAAAGCACAAATTTTTTGAGACAGACCCAAGAAATCCTGTAGATGGTAGTAGAACAAACAGACTAAAGGTGGAATTTTGTTTCTACATCAAGTTCTTATTCATAGGGTCTAAAGTAGCCAAACTTATGACCCTTTCTAACTTTTTCCAACACCAAGTGCTTGTTTCTGGATTATTATCTGTGTGTCTAACTCTTGGTTTTGGAGAAGAGGAAGATAATTTTATTTTTGACTGCAGCTAAATGCTTGTGGTATAAATAAAGACTGCTCGTTTCCCCCATGGGTATGTGACATTGCCAGCTTTCCCTATGCTATTGTCTAATCTGTATAGCTCTGTAATGTCCCCTGTGATTTGTCTTCACCTTGGACTGTGTAGGCCTTTCCTTCATGCCTTTGTGTGTAGGAATCTGTCTCACATTTTCATTGTCTTCTTCTAGACTCTTCCCAGGTTTGCGACAGTGTCGGAAAGTGATATTTTGGGCAGGATAAACTATTGCTAAGAATTGAAGCTTCATTATTTAATGAAGTGATGAACTGCTGGGCAGCAAAGAACCAAGGAGAGAGAGATGCCAGCAGTTGCAGTGGTTCATACTAGCTCTAATTACTGCTATTTGCTTGTATCCGGATGGATCAATTTGGTCTCCAGGCCGAATCTTCTTTGCATAATCCAGATGAAAGCAGTGAAGTTGTGCCTTGGATGAATCTCATCTCTTGATCCAGACTGCTCTGCAGTTGGCAAGATGTGTCTATTTGTTTTGCACGTTTGCCTTGTCTCTCTCAAACCACGTTGCTGGATCCTACATGGTTTTTAATGGAAAAGGGTGGAAAAGCCTTATGTCACCATTGAGGGTGTATATAAGGTACACCTGAGAAACCTGGAGACAAGGCTTGGTGGAAAGGGAGTGATTGCTGTTGGGGGAATCATGCTGTTATTTCATGTGGGGAAAGCTGAGTGGTGCACACCTACTACCTACTTGGTACATGGAAGGAATATGCAATTATGCGGTAGTTTGGGGCAGTTGAAGTGTATAATGAGGATTGCTGATGACAGCAATTACATTTTCCTAGCAGATAAGTTAGTTCCAGATTGCTGGCAGAGTGTGCCTAGTCAGTTTCATTTCTCTGAATCCCTCTTCCTCTTCAAGTTTTCTTCCATCTGCCAAGTATGTATTTTGAAGGATCATATGCAGTCCTGTCCAGAGGAAATGTAGCTCTGCAACCTGTTGGAGTCTTGCTGGAGTGCAGTAGAGCTAGCAAGTAGACTTCTTTCTCACTTCTCTCTTCCCAACCCTTCCACAGGAGCTGGCCAGAAAAGTATTTGTCCTCCATTCTCCTGCTAACAATGGCTGTGCTCTGTTAATTCTCTTTTGAGTGACAGCCATTCCCCAATGAGAATGTTTTTGTGATTAAGGCCAGCCTAATATAGTCAAAGTTTCCTGCTTTAAAATATGCAGGATGGACCCTCACATGGTATAAATTGACATGGTGGTATCCAGCTCACACTGTGGATATAGTCCATCTGTTTTAAGTGGTTGCCCCTTGGGTTTGTCTCCTCAATTTACAAGTGGTCTGTGGATTTTGGTCTTGACTTTCAGGAGTTGGAGGGCTTTGATTTCACCATCATCCTACAATAGCAGCAGTTGTTTTTCCATGACTGGGAAAACTTGTTGCTCTGTGAACTTTTCAAGTTGACACCCTCCTAAGAGCATCTACCAGCAACGGATGTAAAAATCGGAGTGGGGAAGCAGTCAGTCCCTCTTGCCAAGAACTCTAGATCACCTTTCCAACCCTTTCACTCATGCTGAATATACAGGGCTTTTCTATGTCTTCAGGATTTAATTTCTAGTTGGCCTTCTGTAGTAGGTATGGCCGAAATAGAAGGTCATCCTTGTTTCATGGGGCTTTGGAACAAGCCCTTGCTTGAGGACCAGATCTTATTTTCAGAAACCAGGCAAGGCTGTCTGTGGAAAGGGGTGTTGGAGAATGGGGAGACACTTGGCTCCCGAGTAGTACCTGGCACCACTGCTGGGAAAGGTTTTTGGGCACTGAAGTGCCTGCTATTTGGGGAAAGCAGGAATGATACTCATGATACCTGGAGCCTACATGGTGGGGCTGCCCTCCCTTGCCCATC
This sequence comes from Opisthocomus hoazin, assembly GCF_030867145.1. Lineage (NCBI taxonomy): Eukaryota > Metazoa > Chordata > Aves > Opisthocomiformes > Opisthocomidae > Opisthocomus > Opisthocomus hoazin. The sequence goes on along the minus strand of NC_134424.1, from coordinate 11,718,611 downwards.
TGGGTGATGCAGAGTAACTGCTGGGGCATGTAGGACAGTAACACTTGCTGAGTTTGGGTAACTGAAAGAGCATCGTAACACAATTCCCTGTCCCACAACAGAACCACACCTTCCTTTGGTGATGAATCTCCATTTCCTTTTAGAAAAGTTTGCCCTCCACGTTATAATTTTGGCTGGGAGTCTGAATTATTTTTCTGTTTATATCCAGCTTTTTGGGGGTGAGAGAGGGAAAAGGCAGAGTTAAACACCAAACAAGATCCAACCCCCATCTAACTGCTTTTGTGTTTTTAAGGAAATGATGTCATGTTTATGTGCAGAGGTAACCAGAACTGTGAGCTCCTGCCAAGACACTTGTTTACCCAAAGCTTGAGGGAGGTGATGTTTGTGTGTGCCCAAAGCTTGAGCAACTACCTTACATTAGAAGTAAAGTGGCAAACACTTCAGCCCTGATCCTATTGAAACAAAAGCTCATCACCAGCAAAACCAATATTCCTTGCTGTCCTGATGTGCCTGGGAGTACAGACCAGGCAGTCAGTACTCACCCAGCCTTGCTGCTGTGAGTAAGACTATGAATTTCTGTCATGCTGTCCAGCCGAGATGGAAAAGTGATTTAAAAACACCTTTTGAACTGTTCCCCTTCCATTCTGGCTAGTTTGTTTGGGATGACTATTTTTGTTTAAAAGCAAAAAAAAATAAATCAAAATAAAGAGAAAGTACTATGTAGAAGTTGCACCGGAAGGATGAACAGGGCTGTTGAATTTCTGGCTTAGTCCTGTGTTTTATAACTATGAGAATGTTATTCCTTTTAACCGCTGTTTCACTTCACGTATGGGAGCAATGAAATGGGAAATACGTTGCAGTGGCTGAACAGCCATTGCCATCTTTCAGAGACTTTTGGAAACCCATTTGTTAGAAATGTTTTGCTTTATATGGGTTATATTCTTTATTGGGAAATAATGGGAAAATGGGATCTATGCATGATTATGATGGTTCTTACTGATTTTTTAGCATTTTGTCATTTCAGGGCCCTGAAAATCCATGTGTTGTAATAGTATCTTGTATCGCTATTAGCTGTACGTCTGTTTTATTTGCTTGAACTTAAGAAATTAATGATGTTCTCCTTGTGTCGTCATTGGAACTAGATAGTTATAATATAGGAGTTGATTTCTATGAGGTACCACTGACAAATGAAAATCGCTGAGTAACAGTTGTATTTCACCGGTCCCATCAATCTTAGTGGAATCCTTCATTCTAGCAGCTTCACTCAAGAATATGGTGGAGTTCTTCAAAACAGAAGGAATCTGTAGTGGGCATTAACTGCTGCCCTTGTTCTTAGATGTCACTCTATGGGCTCAAGCAGTAAGCATTCATGCAAGATCTTCACCTGTTCAAGAACAAGCCAAGATTTAGGACTGAGATGAAGAAAAATGCTGTGACTGTGAAGATAGTTTCCTCTGAGCACCAGGACTTGGAAGACAAATTACACAGCAACCCTGAGGCCAAACCATAAACTATATTCCCTTTCTGACCTCAGCTGCTGAAAGTCAGCTCTTGGCATAAACGACTTCAGGAAAAGCAACTTGCCCAATAGGAGTCTGTGCGTTTACTAATCAGCATCTGCCCTTGCACCCATTGCTTCCTTTTTGGTAAATTGAGGAACAAAGCACTCTGAAAAAGACACTTTGCTGGAAGCCGAGTTGCCTGGAAAAGGCAATGGGAGTTCATTCTGGACACTTAAGCTGCTCTGTACTTAATGAATGTGGCAAACTAATATCCATCTCTTCCTCATGTCAGGCTGTTTTTCCTAGTGCATCTACAAGACCCTAGATCTGCAGATTCTGTAAAGGCAAAACGTATGCTTTAGGAAGTAGTTTTGCCCCTGTAGAGGAAGTAAGAGTTGGTTTCATAACTTTAGTGTCACCCACTGTTGGTTTCAAAACTTTGGTGTCACCCACTGTCTAGCTTGGGAGATCACCGGAAAACACTGAGGCTGCTTTGCAAAAAATGGCATGAGAATGCTATTGCTCAAATCTGTCATTGCATCTTTTGAACTTTTTCTTTTTCTTCCTCTACCCCCACCACAAAAGCTGAAAACAATAAATGTTTCCATATTTTTTAAAATGAGCTGTGCTTAATTGACTATTATTCACATTAAAAAATTTCAGCTATGTACTGTAGAGCACTTCATGAGAATAGAATGGCATTTATGGCATGGAATGGTCAGCAAAGACTTCTTTGCCCAGAAAGCTTTAGTATTAGGAAAATTGGTTTCTAAACAGAATTGGAAGCAGGAGTTGAAATTCTGAGCCATATAGTAGAAAAAAAATTTCTGAAGACATTTCAAATAAGAAATGTCAACATAAAATGTATCAACATTGCCTAGCAAAAGAAAGGTGCCCAATATGTCAAAGTAAGTTTTCCTTTTGATTTGACATTTTGAAATGAATAATACTTCCTATTGAGATGTTGGCTTTACTCCAAAGCACTCTCAATTGGAAAATTTAATAAAAATTGATATTTTCCTTTGGATAAATTTTAGTTCATCCTCACCTATGTTCTTTGAGGGAACATTTTTGTTCTGTAAACTTCAACTGGTATAAGGTAGGACATAGCAAACCACCTTTTCAGCTTGATTTAGTGTCTGTGTCGATGTTGTTTTTTTCCAACAGTATTTTTTCTAAGGTTTCCTTAGCATTTGGAAGTTATCTAATTTCCAGAGCTATCGCGGCATATTCTGGAGGAGTTACATGCAGGTGCTCTTGTGAAAGTTTTGTTCTTTTTCTTTTGTTCTTCATAAACTAATTCAAACTTTATAATGAATGAAATGTTTGTGCTTTGCTGCTCCTAAAACGAGCTTTGTAAAGGTTTTGAAAAAGCAAAAAAGGAACAGAATCTCTAGGTGATAAACACAAATAGTGCCCAGTGGAAAAAGTTGGGGGGGGGGGGGGGGAGGGGGGCGGAAGAGGAAATAACTGAGAAAACACTTTTTGACCAAATAGCTGTGCTTTAACTTTGTATTGCAAGGTTGCTTGGATACACTGGAAGAACAGAGACCCTTCTATATATATTAGCTAGTTTACAGTTTACTGCTGGAATTTGGAATGTAACTCCAGGCACTATTTACAAATGTTTGGGATGAAGTAGTTCCAGAAAACCAAACAAAGAGGGGAGGGAAGGAAATCATCCCCAAACTCGTCGTTTCTGTTTTCCTGATCATGTTGCTATGTAAAATGTAAAATAGTAGGTAGGTAGTAGCTTATGTAAGCAGGGGTGGAGGAAAGGTGAAACTATGTAGGCTGTTGTAGAGCTAGACTAGATGTGCATGGAAGGGTCCATGGCGGATGAATCTGCGTGCAGAGCAGAAGTGGATAAGTGCAGCATCAGATGAAGTCAGGCAGGAAGAGATCTGTAAAGGAAGACCCCACGATCTGGGTTTGTGATGGGTTCATGGAAGCATGTACCACCTGGACTGGGAGTTGGAAACCTTCTGTCTGGTCCTCCTTGTCCATTCCCTCTGCCCCAAGCACCAGCGTAGTGCTGTGACATGAGGAACATCTGTCTTGTCCCACCTGCTCTCCCTTTGTGCTCCTTGTGGGGACAGGTTGTCTGTGCCGTGAAGGGTCCTGTCGTTGTAAGCTTTTAGCTGTGTGCATGTAATGTGTTTTTCTGTAATCCTCTGTGCTTATGGCTGTGAAAGCTGCTGGAAGAGTTGCGTTTTGGATCAGCAAGGGGGAGGTTTATTGTGATTTGTGGTTCCCAGTGAGCATGAGTGCTCTGCAACTTTGAAAAAGGATATCCCAATCAATCACGAATGCAGATTATGAAATGTTTTGAAGGCAGGAGAGAACTGTCCTTCCCCAATTCAGATTGGGGGTGCTGTTCTATTTTGATGGATGCTTTGAATCTTGTAATTACATTCTCCTCTGTGATTGTATCTAACTGTGGAGGTTTAGGGAGGTATTTCTGAGACGAGATACTCTTTCTGATCTTGGCATCACTCTTGGGCTTGGAACAGTTCCACTTAATGTTTCATTTAATCTGATTTTGTTGACTGATCTTCTTTGATCTGTAAATGAACATGTTCTTCTATCTAGCTCTTAAATTCACACTTAAAACGAGACCTTCTCAGTGTTGATACGCTTAAAAAAAATCAGTGTCATGTGAGAGTGCACAATTGGTCTGTGCTGTGTATCACAGCCGTGTGTGATTTCACAGCGGACAGCACTGTGCAGCAGATGAATTCCTCATGCTCTGAAGCTGCAGATCCCTACCACCTCAGTGAGAACGAGTCACCATGAGCATTTTTCCTGCAGTGGTTGATGACATGCAGTGGAAGATTCTAATGCTGCCCAGTATGGGGCAAAGATGCATCTTCAATGAATACTTTATTGCAGTTTTTTGTAAATCTCTGGGAAATGCAATTTTGGGAACCCTCAGACAGCCAGACTTTAAAGTTCCTTTGCAAGACAAACTCGGTCAACATATTTGATGATCATATTTTGATTTTGACAGTCTCTTCTACTATGCTGGGACATATGTCATACCCTTCTGCCTTGTAGAGTGAGCAAATGGTGTCAAATGCATTTGGTGCAGAAAGACAACCTACTCTACTTGTCACCGCTTGGCTGTGTTGTACATTTAGGTCTGTAATAATGGGGCCAGCAGAAATTCAGAGAGAATTTGTGCACGGGCCACAGTTTTTAGTTGGATTTCGGTCCCCTTGCATGTGCTGAAGAGGAGTTTGCTGTTTGCATGGTTAGAAGGACTGCTCATGGCTTCAGGGGTTTCTCACTGCCAGCATGTTGGTGTTAAACTCTTTAAAGGTCCATCATTGACTCTCTGACTGATCCCTAGATCACGTAGCCTCCACTGCTGCCTCCATTTCTCTGCCTCTTTTGTGTACAAAATGGAAGATATCATTTTTCAAACAGCCAAAAATGTTTTTCATCATTCCTTAGGCTAGAAAAATTGGTAGTCAGTGTAAACCAAATATTTGAGATATTTGAGATTTGAGATTCCCTGTGATAGGGAAGCAAATGCTGTAAAAAGTGACGAATCAATGCTGTCTTTATGAAAGCAGAAAGATGTTCTTGGGTTTTGTCTCGCCTGCATACCTTCAGTATATCCGTGTCTGACGACACTGCAGGCTGCAGCCTCATGTGGAGATGCTCAGGATGTCTAGCTACAGTGGCATGGAGTTTTCCATCACCTCATTTACCTTGCATGGCTTTCTGCAAGATGGCTGCAGCCAAGGATGCTGCAGGGCTAGCACAGCTTACAAACCGGCTGAGTCTGAATTTCTGCTGGTGCATGCTAGAGAGATGTGAGACTCTGCTCGGGTGGGCAGAATTCTCTTGGAAAACATCTGTAGGGCAGGTGAAATTATTCTGACAAAAGTCTGTTTTTAATGGTAGGCCTTATAATGCTGCAGGGCATGGAAATGTAGGGAGAGGGTGGAAAGATTTTAGCAGATCAATACAAAGTGCAGCTTTGATATTGCCAGATGGACATTAGCAGCGCTCCGCTCCTGCGGCGTGGTGACAGCCTTCTGCCAGGGACATTGTTTAGATCTGGCATCTTGACTGATATTGCTCTGGTAATAAAATGTTTCTTTTTATTTTCATTTCTACGTGGATATTTGTGTTGTGCACTGTCCCAGCATTAGAAAAGATGATCAAATTAAAAAATACATCACAGAACGCATTGCAGGGCGTTTATTCACAGGGACACTGGAAGGCTGTGGTTGGTTTTATTCCACGGTAATTCACTGTGTGGACAAAGGAATTTTGGGCACTGGTGACACAGGTTTAAAAGGCCACAAGCAGGCTAGGGAAATAATCAAGGAAAAGGCGAGCTGCTAGGAGATAGAGCAAATAGGCTTCTGTTTAATGCTTGGGGAATTACTTTAGTTATATTCTGCTCTTCAAATTAATTGTTTGTTCTGATCTGAACACCTGTTTACCCTTCACTGTATCAACTGAAATGTTGCCCTGCCTCAAAGTTCATATCGTCTTGCAAGCAAGTTCACCTAAAGAAAATTTCAGCCTTAGCCAAGTCAGAAGGAAATAAAAAAAGGGGGAAGAAACAAAGAGAATAAAAAAGGAATGTGTTTGGGGAAACTCAGGAAAGAGTTTTGTGTGTTAGCCAGTGAATTTTAAACAATATGAACTTCTTAACAATGATTCTGTTTTGTTTAACTAACAAAGGATATTGTAAGCAGATACGTACATCTAGTGCAGATAAGGTTTGCATTGCACAGTTCTTTTATTGGCCTGGCATTTGATAATTCGTTCAAGTTTAGCTATGGGACAAGAATTATGCGTATTTGCTTCTAACTGAGGCAGAGGTTAGGCGTAAGGCTCCCAGTAATTTTCCAGCTCCTTGCTAAATTTAAATCTTAATAGAATGGGGCCCAGCCTGTCATCTTTATGTTTTCATGCCAGTCCCAATGGAGTGAGGAACCAAAGGGTAGAATTTAACCTGTCTCTTTCTTTCTATAGAAGAGTAGCACTTTTGTGTTTGTATCTCTTTTCCATCGAAGATCTCAAAGCACGTGAATGTTCTCTTTACATCAGTAGAAAACCAAGGCATGGAGCTATTCAGCCTGTGATGTCAAAGCAGTAAGCTGGTTCATTGCACCTCACATAATGAAATGTAGTAACGCATCCTCTGTGAAGTCCTGCATTTAAGTGCTGTAACACCCTATAAAGAATAAGCTGAGGGAAAAGATATCAAATTATTGCTAGCTACAGTTATGCAGGTGGCCAGTGGCAAGGCTGGGAACAGACCCTGGGAATCCTGGATCCCACTCCCCTATCAAATTGCTAGATGTGCCTCCCTTGCTTTGAGCAATCATTTTCCTTGCTAAGGTAACTTTTTTAAAAGTATTTGAGTTGTTATCCAAAAGTCAAATATAGATCAATTTTTTGGTTATGTCTCAGCTGGCTGAGGACTCCCTTAGTTTCAGCTGCACTGGACTGTCCCCACTGTCACAGCTAGCCCCACTCCTCTCCTAGGCACGAGAGACTGGATTTCATAGCGTGGGAGACTAAACAACTGTTCTTGCTGCTTTCCATCATTCTCATAGTTCAAGCAGGAAAACAGGATCAATTTGGCCACATTCTTGTTGCCAATGAAAGCCTTTTCTATCCAAAAGGAATAAAAAAGTCATTTATCTGTGATCACCATCTTAAATAAGTGGAATTCATTCCCTGGTAATCAGGCAAATTATATAAAGCTGAGGAGACAGAACATAAGGGTGTAGATTTAGTTATTGAAGTGCTGTATTAAATTCCTGGATTAGGCACACAAGGAGGACGTGCCTTTCATGGGAAAATGCCTTTTAGCCTGTCACTTTTGGTGATGAGAATTCTCTAAATGGAGAATTCTGGTTCTTGGGTGTCTGTGTGAATGTGAATGCCACACACCTAAATTTTGGTGAGTCACCCCTGGACTGACTGCAAAATTTCCAAAGCTGAGCTGAAATGGACAGCCTTTTTCTTAGCTTCTCATCCCAATCCTTTAAAACTACACTGCTCTCATAATCCCAGTACAAATTTCCATGAAATTCTAGGTCCCAGTTTATCTGACAGAGTTGGGCCATGCTTGAACCTTCAACTTGATATTGGTCATGTTTTCTGCTGACACTGAAGCCAGATGGACTGGAGAGCATTAGAAGATGTATTTGAACTACTTCATTTCCTGAATCACTAACAAAGCACAGGGGCAGACTCTGGACACTCTTGCTGTTTTGCTTGCAGAGATATAAATGGTTTATATTAACCGATCTCACAAGGGGTTTGTGAGGATTAGTTAATATTTGCAAGGCATTCTTGGACATGAAGCATATTAAGTATCGTGAGCCAGTTCCTTCCTACTTAACTTGCATGACCTGATAAAGGATGCTGGTTTTCCTCTCTAATCTACATCTCATAACATAGCAACCTTCTCCTGTTTGGCTGCTTCTGTCTTCAGCTGTTGGGCAGGAACAGCAAAGCCTGAACTCTATTCTTCACAATGAATACAGGCCTCTCAAAAGGTGGGTTTCTGAGTATAAATGTAAGATCAGAGTAGCTTCCCTAGTGTTAAGTCAGTGGCTTCTGCTTCAGAGTCGAAGGGCTTATTTGAAAGTTTGTTTACTTTTCCAGATGTATCAATTGATCTGTTGTTATCATTCACTAGTGTCTTGTGAAATACCTGTTCTGATAATCTCATTGAAGCTGGGTCGTTGAAGATATCTGGCAGGGAAAATGGTTTTCAATACACCTTTTTATTTCCTCAGACATTGTAGGATGCAATCTCAAAGGGTGAATTTGTTCCCCAGTTTTAACCGTAGTCAACTTCTGCCCTGCCATATCAAGATTTTTAGTGCTCCTTGCAATTCTTTGCATATAAAAATTTGTAAAATCTTTCTTCTAATTAAAATTACTGTTACCTTTCATAAGCCAGGGTCTGATTTTTTCTTTTCCTTCTCTGGGGTGGTGTGAATGCCCTTTTCCTGGGCCAGCTGCGGTCAGGCCAGTCTCATGAGGCTTCCAACTCCCACTGGTGTGAACTTAGTTCTGCATTGCTCTCTTTGTGCTAATACTGTTCAGAGCTTCCCAAAATCATTAACCCCATGAAAAACCTATTGGTGATGACCCAGGGCAAGTTAGGCACCACAGAATGTGGAGGCTGGCATTCTGCCCCAGTGAAAGATCGTTCATTTTTGTGCGCAGAAATTATGTGGGAAGGCTGGAATGGGAAGGGACAACAGCTCTTTGCTGGTGTCGGCCTCAGATAGAGGAGGGATTTTTGGTGAAGAGGAGCAATGGCAGATGGGGCAAGAATTTGAGGCATGTAGATGTAGCAAAATCATTGGCAGTGGTAGAACCGATGCTGACTTCATCTGGGTCGGGTTTTGTCTGGTATCTCCAGCCACCCAATACTGCTGATGTTCTGAAAAAAGCAAAGAAAATGTTGTCATGACTGGTCCTGGCAATCATGGTTATTCTGGGGCCATATGAGTATTTCCTAGTTCAAAGCATCACTTACGGAAATGATCATGAAGAAGCCGTATAGTAACATATTTGGTTCTCTAGATAGAGATATAGAGGGGTCTTTTTCACAGAGAGGAGTGGAAGCAAGCAACCAAGGTCATTTTACAGTTTGTCAGCTGGAGTAGGTATTGCTCACTGCAATAGCAAAAGACAGGATCAGACAGTCCAGAAGTTCCTTCCAGCCCTGTATCCTAAAACGTGTATTGAGTAACAAATATAAAGGGCAAGGGAACTCTGCTGACTGGTGGCAGGGTAAATTACAGTTTGTAACTGAGCATGTGAGTTAGGCTAGGTATGCCAGACTTTGGCTGGTATTAACTGGCACAGGATTTGAAGCTTCAGTGGTCTAGTTCAGCTGAAGATTTGCACCTTGGTGCTTAAGAAGTTAGTAATTTTATGCCCTAAAAATACAGTAACGTTTTTATTGTCCTTTAACCTATTCTTGACTTACATTAGCCATCAGTTTAACTTTCCTGGGGAATATGTTTCAGGCCAACAGATTTCTGGGCTGCACCATTTTGTGGACAGTAACCCTAGACCCTCCTTTTTGGCAAAGCTTGACTCCATTTTTTTTTTTTTTTTTTTTAATTTTTCTCCTCCTCCAGCTGAGTCCTCTGAGCTTTTGCAAATTCCCCTCTTCCATGGTAATTTCTTAGCTCTTGCCAGCCTTTCTACTCCTCCCCCATCCATCTGGCTGTGCCACTCACATTTAGTCCTTTATATAAATCAGTTCCAGTTTTCCTTTTACCTTTTGGTTTTATTTCCAGCCTGTAGCATCCTGGGAGTAAGTTGAATAGAGAGATGTATCCTGACTCTGATCAAGGAAACTTCCAGTTTCTTTAGTCATGTGTTGTTTTCATTAATGCTGTATTTTACTCTAAGCTTTGATCTGATTTACTTTCTACAGTCCCTTTAACATTAACATTTTGCAGTGATTCTGCTATGAAAGTATCTTTCATGTTATTTCCCTTTTCCCAAATATTTCTGTCTGTGTTCTCACAGATCTCTCAGGTTTTTCCATTTAGTCCCTAGGTTTATGAACTCCTTTTGAATTGTGTTTTCCCTGCCTTCCCTGGTGTTTGCAGCACCTCCTGATTTAGAATCCATATTTGAATTTAACTAGTATACTCTCTACTCTCACTCCGATCACTAAATCAGTCCACCAGGAGCAAAGTGAAAGGATGAGCCTGGAGCAATGTACACCTATGCAGAGGATCAGACAAACGAACAGCAATGAGCATTAACAGAGAAATTGTTAATATCAATACACTTCCCTCCTGGAGAGAATGTTGATGGAATCTAAAGCTAGGAAAAATGATACATGAATGGTTAGTCTCAGGTGGCATCTTCTGCAGATAAATTTGGATTAAGCGGCAATAAATTAATGGTCCTGCCTGTTAAAGGTGTCAAAAGAGTGTCAGGAGCCCAGCCAAGATGTAACACGAGAATGGATTAACATCTCACAATCTCCCTGGGATAACGTAAACTTTAATCTGGCTGCATTCCTGGGATAGAATTAGGACATCTGAATGGTGGAATGCAGTTTCAGCAAAGTATAAGCCTCAGTTGAAGATAACTTGGAGGTTCCAGAGCAACATAAATGAATGCACCAAAAACCCTCTGAATGAGAACAGATGAGATAGAACATAAAAGATTCTTAGCTGGGATTTGTCATATATTTTGGTCTCTTTGGGCCATGGACAGACTACTACCAGCGCTAAGAGATTGGTGTTTTGATCCAATCTCATGACAATCAATAGATTGCAAGGGCATATTTTATATGTTCAGCAAATCGGCAGATGCAATTTGGAGATGGATTACTTCTGTGCCTTCTGTCTACATGTGCTTGGCATATGTTCCCCAGGTAGATTAATAGATGTGTTGATCTACTGAACAAGCTAATTTGTTTCTCCCTATCATCATAATAAGCAGAGAGTTGACTGGTGACTGTATTGCTTCGTTTTGCTGTGTTATCCTTTTAACATCTATAGCTTCATGCAAGAGTTAAAACAGTAGCTAATCCAAGCTCATCTGGTTTTCATCTGGAAGTTTGGGCATATATTTGTGAATGAAGACATGTACCCTGATAGATAACACTTACTGTAGTCATCAGGTGGCACGTGAGGTTATCTCACAAGTGCAGCATAAAGACTCAGATGTCAGCAGAATATAAAAATCCAAGGCACGGGGAAATGCTGATAGTATAAACATTGCGGCCTTCTCCTTTTGATAAAGATGAAAGTGGTGGGTGAGAACGTGAGGTCATGCGAGTCAAAACCCAAGTGCCCCAGTTTTTGTAGCCACCAGGTTCCTTTACAGCAGCATCTGCTATACCAAAATCACTGTTGTTTTGGGAGCTCCAAAACTCCAGTTTTGTTTATGCCTGCTTTGGCCAAAGGCAGATGGTAAGGTAGCAGTCCCATGGTCCTGGGTTAGCAAAGGGGAAAAATGGCTTGCTGTCTTGTGTGGGGAAGAGGAATGGTGGCCCTTTGAAACACCTACGAGCTTGCTGAGGTAGCCAGTTAGAGGCACTATTCAAGGTAATATCAGAGGTCTACAGTGCTGATGCAAGGAAAAAAAATAAATCAGGCTGTTTTGCATGGTTGTCCAGTGGGAATGACTGAGGACTGCTTTCTGTGCTTCTTTGTAGAAGTCTGTAGTTAAGTAAACCACTGTGGCTTGTTGGAGGTTCAAGTGAACAAAGTACTGTGGTTGTGTCAAGGGAAGGATTTGGCAGCAGACTGGCGTGCTAGAAAATTGTAAAGTGGTGGAGACAAAGCGATACTGGCAACATGAAGTGAGCTGATGGAAATGTTCCTTTAGGCTCACTGAAAAAATAGAAAATAAGTTTGACAGTTACGTCTCTGTTTCTTTTCTAGAATGGATTGCTTTTTCTTCCAGAGATTCTGCAAAAGATGTAGGTATGAGAAGCAGAGGCTTCAATTGCAAATTTAGAGGGCAAGCAGCCTACCTTACAATTCTTATTCTAGAATCAGCACCACAAAGCACCCCCTTGCAGAGAAACTGTAAGGTTTCAGCACATCTCATTTCCTATCTTACCACTGGAGAAAACTTCCTAGGCTGGGAGTTCAGTTTGCAGCACAACTGAGGAGTGGAGTACGAGCTGAGTGGGAAAGCATGATTTGTGGAGACAAGATCAAACAAGTTGGAATCTTTCCACCTGCCTGTCGTTAACTTACACATTTGAGCAAAACCAAACCACTACCAACATCTAGAGATTTTTATCCTGGAACACTTTTTTTTTTTTTTTGTTCTCACTAGATTTTGGAGAGGCTGCACCTGACCTTTGTGGGTGCTGACTCTAGATGTGTCAAGAAAGCAGTTCAGTAACAAGCTAACTGGAAATAATTTTTTTAATTAGTGTAATTGGATTACACCAAAGTGTTTCTGGGGAGTACTGTTCTGCTTCAGATAAGTTTTTCAAACTGTCCTGGCTATATGTCACTCCTAAACCAATATATTATATAGGGGTTTAGGCAGGAAAAAGGGCACTGGCCAAATAAATGCTTGATTTACTTCAGATTTGATATTTAATATCATGAGGAACTTAGCATGGGTTGCAGTAGGTTTTTACTAGGACAGCAGATTGTTTTGGAAGCTGTCATCATGTGCACCTTGATTTCTCAGGAAGTCATAAGGTTATAGGTATTTTCTTAACCTTTGTTGCTTGCTTGTCATCAGCAGTTGAAATCCCATCACCATCAGCTGTGGACAGACAAAGCAAACCACCCCTTTATACAGGACCTCACCTTTTAACAGGAACGGGTCATCAGTCAGCTATCCGAGGCACTGAAGGCCCTCAGTCAGCAGAAATTGTAGAGATAAATACTGGAGATCAGCCTGAGACATACCTGGAAATCTGTGTATCTTCCGTAGTGAAATAGCTGCATCTCAAAAAGTATTTGTCTGCAACACATCTGCTTTCAATTAGCAGAGGAAATAACTAGCAAATTATTGGTGTTATTTCCCTCCGCAGTAGTTTTTTCAAGGCAGGTCTATAACCTTATGTACTTGACAGCATATTTTAGCACTAACACTTGGTATGGCTGTTTCTTCTCCTGAAAGGAACTGTGATTCTCGCTAAGGAAACCCACTGAATGCAATTAATTCATTTACTGTAGCATGGTTCATTACGCTTCAACAGATCAGCATTTGCTACTTGTAGTTGATGGCTGAGGTCAGTCAGCATCAACTGTAAGCAAACTTAATTTCAGAATTTCAGCGTTGGTTTCAATCTTTGGCTTCTGTCTGTATGTTGTTCAAGTTGAGATTGAATTTGACTTTCGTGTGCACAGCCCTTTCATTACTATAGATCCTCTAAATGACATTATAATGGATGACATAGCTAATACCTCCTGCCCTCAGGGAGGTCATAGCAGGTTACTCGAACATTACCTGAAAGTTGGGTTATGATGGCCCGAGTAAATGTTTGGTGAAGATAAGTAACTGGATGATAAAGACTAAATGCCCATTGGTTATCCAAAGAAACTGAACAAGGAAAACAGGCTGGGAGAAATTGTAAGAATGGTTTATTCACATGGACACATGGTATTATATTAAACATGGGGTATGCTAGAGCCTCTCTTTTTTTTATTACATCCTTAACAGTCAAGTGAACATGATTTTAGAAGAGTGGAATGTTTTAAGCAAACAGTGATGACCTAGATTTTCAAAATCGGTGAGCTTGAGGACACTGTCTTCATTTTATGCCTCATTAGCTTAGCCTGTTCTTGAGTTTCCATGGAAACTGCTTCTTCTTTGGTGACAGATAAACTTTTGATGGTTCAAGTAAGAAGAAGGTAGCAGGAGGTACTAGGGCAGAGAATGTGTTACAGAGCCCTAGTGGAAGAAGGCAACAAATGAACTTTGAACATCAACAAAGGAGTGATAGTAGAAGATGATAAATGTCCTTGCATTGACAGCTAGGATGATTCAAAGTTACTAAGGGATGTGAAAATACAAACCAAACAGAGCATGACCTTGTTCTGATAGTTAATGAAGTTACACTGAGCTCAGGATAGAATGACAGAGATCAGTTTGACTTTCTCATTATGGATAAGCAGGGCTCCAACGCAAAATTTCAAATGCGATGGTGCTGAGAGAGTATTCTAAGAGCATTAAGCCTGATGTAGCTTTGTGCATGAGGCATCTATGATGAGAGCACACTTCTGCTGGATGGCTATAGTGTACCCGATGCATCTCTAGGTTATTGTATATACAGTGTTGTACCTGTCAGTTGGGGATTAATAGTATGAAGTTATTAATATAACATGATTGTATTACAGATAGGACTATTCTTCTTGGCTGGTATTTTGAATTAATTGTAGGATGGTATTTTCTAAGGACTTCAGAAAATGCAGTCAGCAGTCATTGTGCATTGATGTTCACTTGGTGTTCAGCTCTTGGCCCCTTTTTAAAAATCACAGCCATGAAGCATGGTAGAAGCCAAATTTTCCAGTAATGCTTCCAAGCAAGTGTATATGGTTTTTGCAGGCTTAGACACTTGACTGATCTGTATGAGCGTGCTTTGTCACTGGTATTGGGTTATTAGCTATCTTTAGTGCTCTGTAAGGAAGAGGTGCAACAGAAAGGACTTAATCTGGTTCATTATGGATACAGGGTGAGGAACAAAAGTCAGACCTGACAGAGCCATTGTCAATCTGAATGTATACTTACATTGAATACAAAGTGCCGCTTTCTTTCTGATAGTGTAAGTCCGCCTCATCTTTACAGTTTCAGACTAATATGTGTCCATTCTGCTTTAAGAAGACTTTATATTGGGACGTGTGCTTATGGTTTTATGTCTTACTAATGTGAGCTCATAGTTTACAAGTCAAAAGTGATATAAAGTGTTTAGATTCTTGTCACCACAAAAGATTTCAGCAGGGCCAGACTGAAAATTATGCAGATAGTTGGGCACTAGAGAATGGGGAACTGTAGGCATGATTCTGGACTCTACTATCATGGGATTCTGGACAAGTTATCTGATACTTTTCTCAGGCCTGTGTTTTCCAATCTGTAAAGTATTATGATGGTATCTCTCTTCTTATAAGTAGTTCTTTTAAGGTCTAGGAGTTGAAAGGTCTGCATGTATACTGGGGGGGATCTGTAACTTTTACTGGCCAAGCAACAGGGCTAACTGCACGTCAAAAGCTGTTAAATGGTACTGTTGTTTAGAAGTTAGCCCTCCTCTTTTGCTCTCTAGTTCAAGTGCTTTTTATTGCCTGAATACAGGATTAGTTGTGAACAGAGGCGAACTGGGCTCCTGAGAGGGAGACAGGGTGTCAAAGGTTGTCTTTGCCTTTTTGTTTGCACGTTGAAGTTGTGGTCATATAGGTGGTACATGGGAGATGCAGAACAGAGGTGAGTCTGGCATACAGCCTGTTGAACACAAGCATCTATTCCATGAGGCACAGTTAGTATTGAAGTCTCAGTGCTCGTCAAGTTGAATTGAAAAAGCCGGAGTGTAAACCGGGCAAGCTGCAGACCAGCATTCTAGAGTTTGAAAATAGTGCCAGCCCCCTGCCCTGTCATTGCACTCTGTTGGGAACTAGCAAAATGCGAGATGAACTGTAGAAGCTTTTTCATATGATGTTGGTGAGGCTTTGATTGGAGCTCTTGGCTAGCATTATGTAATGGATCATCTCCAGCTCCAGGGAGCCTCACCATCCACAATACAAAGACTCCAAATCTTCACACAAGTGTACAGCAAGTCAGCTTTGCCTCTTGAGCTTTACTTGAGAGATGCTGTTCATTGCTAGGAGCATCCTGGTGAACTCACCACCCACCTTTCTGCAGAACTTGGTCATGCGCATCAAGATCAGCTAAGCTAGAGCTGAAGTACGCTGCCTGGCTTGTATTTAAAAAAAAAAAAAAAAAGTAAGCATCACAAATAGCGATAGCAACACTGTTCTCTCCACTTTGTATGTGATGGCCTTGCTATTGTGTCTAGCACAATGGAGAGCTTACCGCTTATCTTCTTGGTTTGCTCTGCCTATGCATGCTGTAGGCCCTGTGCATCGCTAAGCCTGACTTTTTCTAGAGAGGACTAAATCAGAGATCCAGGCTACTTCCCTCCTCCCTTCCACCAGGTGAAGAAGAGTTTGGAGCTGGATGCCGTTTCTGCTCAGTTCTGTACTGTGCCAGGCAGTAAGGTCACCAGGGAAGGTGGCAGGCACCAGGCTGGATCAATAGCCCATTTAATCTGTTAACCTGACGGTGGCCAGACTTTAGTGCTTATGTTGGTACGTTTATTTCTAAACCTGCTGCAGGCTTAATAAAGACATGCAATAAGTGAACCTAGAGCTAGTCTGCCTGAGCTGCAGTGTCATATGAAGAGGATAAGTGGGGGTGAACCTGCTTTAGGGAGAAGTTTCTTGCAGCTGTGTATTCTCTGACTGGTCTAATACTGCAAGGGTTTGTCCCTTGCCTGTTCTTTGATCTAGTGTAGACAGGTCATTTCAGGGGACTCTTGTTTATCTTCATTCATTCAAAGGATCATGAAAGCAGGGAGCAGTACAGAGATAAAATGACATACATTTGTTTAATGGTACGGAGTATGTAGACTTGCAGAGTACCTGGACTGCATGGAAAGGCCGCTTTCAGTTCCTATTTTCATAGTTAGATGGGCATAGTTATTTGTAAAATCTCAATTGCTGTATGCAGCCTTGAGGATCAAATGCTGCTCTCAATCCCATCAGCTTAATTAAAATACAGTTAGGCTGGTATGTGAAGCTGCTGAAGTACTGCAGCAATGTGTCTAGATGTACGAGGAGACACAGGCACATTGAAGGCACGACAAAGGGGACTGCTAGGCCAGCAGTGCTACAAATGGCTGGACTCTGACAGTGATCTCTCAGTGTCTGTGTTGCCACATGCTTTTCCTATGTTTTGAATCAGCCTTTCCATAGAAATCACTGAACTTACCTCTTCACAGAACCACAGAATGGTAGGGGTTGGAAGGGACCTCTGTAGGTCATCTAGTCCAACTCTCCTGCCGAAGCAGGGCCACCTACAGCAGGCTGCAGAGGACCTTGTCCAGGAGGGTCTTGAATATCTCCAGAGTCTTGCCTGAGCACAGTCTTGGCTTGACCACAGGCCAACTGGCCTCCTCTGACTGCCGATCCTGCACCTCCAGCATCCTGCCTCTGATAGCACAAGGCAGATGTTTCCAAGCAATGTCCCTACTTCTCAGGGATGGGAACTGCTGTTGCACAGATTTTTTTTGGAAATTGGGCTTTTAGGTGCACAAGGATTGTGAAACAGAGGCTGGAACATGCTGTTTGACCAGAAGTCCTGTGTCAGCTGTCACATCCGTGGGCAGAATAGATCGTGCAACCATGCCCTCTTGGGTCCCCTCGGGGTGGGGAGTAGTGGGATCTTTCAAGAAAGGGAATTGGTTAGTCCCAGCTTCTCCACTTTGCCAGCGATGCAAATTGCTACCCAAAGGCTGTTGAGAAAGAAGCCCGTCATGATGATAAGCGACTGTCGAAAACAACATCTTGTGACCAAGTATTATGAAATCAGCAGACCACAAAAAAAAATAGCAGAAGTTGCTGGGGCAGATACCTCCTTTGCTTTCATGTGACTATCTAATCTACCCTGACCTGCCAAGTTCTTTGAAAGGATGTTACTGTCTGAACTCCAGACAGAAATATTATAGCACCTCTCTGTATTTGCTAGTGTGGGTACAGTAACGAAAATGTATACCAGCAAGAGTTTGGTGCTGGTAATGCAATTCACTCTTACGGGTCTTTAGAGGCAGAACTCACTGTAATGTTCTTGTCTGAGTCTTGAGAAGATTAAATCTAGGAAACCTTTAGGATCTAGATAGGGGTTTTTAATGTTATTTGTTCTGAGAAACAAGTACCAGCTATTAATGGGCTGCCTGACTTCTGACAAAGAGAGTACCTGACCTTCTTTGTAAGACACCTAAAGTAGAGATTATCCTTAATTATCCTCAATATTTGTCCTATAAATTGTCCTGCAGCAGTGGCAGGTATGCCTGTGCATGGGGTGTGGGGACAAGTGCCCTGGGGTGGCCCTGGGAGGCAGTGTGTGCCCGCACCAGCTGGGACACACCATGGGGTCATGATCCTACCCCCACCTCCCCCTCGTTTCCACAGATCAGTAATCAAGTTGCTGAGCTGTACCAGAAGTAACCTGCTAACCGTCACCCGATGTCTTGCTCTGAGTGCTGCTGCTGTGGTCAAGAGCAGGGCAGAAGCCGAGCCTGCCCTTCTCTCTTGTGTGCCATTGGGAAGTGGCATGGCTCCTGCACCCGGGCCCAAGGTCCAGTGGGGTGAGTGGGGACGGCGGGAGTGCTCTGCTTCCCCATACTCCCCTGCCTGGGTGAAGAGTCCAGGTTACAACTGAGTAACCGCAGTTACCCCCCAGACAACTCATCGCTTCCATGAAGCTCTTACGAAGTGTGATTAATTACATGATAAGAATAGAAAATGTTTCAGAAGTGAGCAATAGCTTTGTGCAGGGGTTAACAGCATGTGTGTCCTTTGCATGGCCCAGTGCTCATGCTCTCCAGCCACCCCAGACTTGCATCCTCCAAGACCCCACTGATACCAAGGTAAGACAGGGCCTTACTTGTCTTTAGAGGTCTCTAAACTTTTGGAATTGGTATAGTAATTCCCTGGAAGCATACTGTAACTTGCTTTTCTTTTTGAGGTTGTGGTGGTTTTAGAGTAGAATTATTTTCATCTGCCACCACCCAACAACCACACCTGGTGCCTGATGTGGAGGGGAGGTGGGGACAGGCAACAAGAAGTGAATGACCGCAGTGTAATGAGTTGTAATCATCAGGGTGATGTCATTGTATTGGTAGCTAAGATTATAAAGATATGCAGATTTATGAGCTTTCTTAGAAGATGTTTGTCACTAAAGGGTCTGGCTTGATGCATGTAATTTCTCTGAGATAGTGTCTCACCTGATTGTAGAAGTCTTGGCCAAACAGCTGCCTCCTCATACTGCCATAGATGTTTTGGAAACATCCTCTCCTAAGCCATCATGAAAGCATCCTCTGTTTCGTGCCTGGAATTCAGCCCTGTCCTGATTGAGCAGAAAGTCCCATTCTTCAGAGCCAAGGAGGAATAGTTTTATTATAAGTTTACATAACTTGAAATACTGAAGGGCCCTAAAATTGGCAGTGTGGAAAACTTCACAACATTATAAACTACCCAGGCTTCAACACAGAGAACAATTTATCCCTGTCATATAACTCCACAGCGCCAGCAAACAATGCACAGCCTTTCATGAACTTTCTGGTCAACGTGATGAGTTTCTTAAGAAATAAAATATCCCATCATCACCCAGGAAGAGGTATTTTAGACCAACTTTTAAGACACAAACTTCATCAGAGTTTACTGAGTTATCTCTTCAAGTAGAGTTGTGTGGCAGGGAGATGACTTCCTCACAGAGCAATTGCACCTGTCTAAGTTTATAACTAAAGTCTGTACTGTCTTAAGATATTCAAGTTGTTCTCTTCAACCCTAGAACCCAAAATCCAGCTGTCAGCTTGCGGTTGAAGTATAAGCTTTCAAGGGCAGAGGGAATTCCTTTGTCTCTAAAGCAATCACCATGTGCCCTGAAGCATAAGATTTTCTTACTAGGCTACTCAGGTTTTTATTAGGATCCAGTGAGTTAATGATACCAAAATCCGATGTTATCTTTCTAAAGAATTTATTGAGCAATTTCCCCACAACTTGCTTATATCTACTAAGCTCGCTAGGTAATTTTAATCAAGTCCTCTCATTTTTACTAAGATCTCCCAAGTTTATTTTGCAGATTGTCTCAGCATGAAAGGTGTCACAAAGTCCACCTCTGCAGGACAGCTAGGAATTGCCTTTCATGATTGGAAAGAAAGTAGGAAGTACAGGAACTTTTGAGGAAATGAGGAATACATTTCATGCTTTTGGGTGCTCTGGGACAAATAGACCTGTGGCTTGAATCAGGGTCCCACCCTTTTGGCTGCAGCTTATAACATGTTCTGTGAGTGTTAAAGTTATTTACAGTAAATAAATACCATCCTACAAGTGTTTGGGAGGAGACGAAAGCAAAGGCCTGAGAAAGGTAAATTCTTCTTTTAGTGCAGGGAAATTGCAAGGGATCCCAAGACTGAGATACCCTTCCAGGTCACCAGTTCAATCCATCCTAATACAGCACGTTGCTATCATCGCTTCCTGCAAAATAATTCTGCCGCTTACGTATCAGGGGCGCAGCCCTCGGGAACCCACTGGTTCTGTCACTGTGTGCTTGAAAGTAGATGTCCCACATTAGTGACCACTGCCTGTGAGAACCTACCATCCTCAATGGCCTCTTGATCAGCTGCCTCAGTGGATACCAGAGGACAGGTTTTGTTCCTCAGAAGTGCCAGTCTACTCATCCTCGTTCTTTCTGCTGCAAACTAAATGAATGCAAAGAATAATGTGTGAGGATCTGCGCGAGGAGTTAGTTGGTAAGATGGACCACACCATAAGTTCTCATCTGTATTAGCTATGTCCTGGGACAAACCCCAAGACACAGTCCCTTCAGATCAGCTTCATGTGCGTGCGCTGGCAAAGCATCATGGATGCTTAGGCAACTGTTATCAGATCTCTGTTTATAAATACAAGATTTTGAATTTGGCTTGAGTGCTTAAACTCACTAGCAGGCAGGCTTCCCCCCCAACAAAATCACAATAACAACCACCACTAACAATCACTGTTTCACCTCTCCCACATTAGCTATTAATAATGTTAATTTACTTCCTTTGAGAGATACCATATGTTCCCCTTCCTGATCCCGCTACAGGCATAAGAAAAAACTAAGGAAATTAGAGAGACTCCATAACACTGATGGCAACATCTAATGTCTTATCAGGCTTCCTGTTGTTGGGAGTATTGTTTTCCTTTAAAGATTAATATTTACAATGGTTACTTAGTTATCTCAGTTCATTTGGTGACCATTAAAGATTCCAGCTCTAAATGCGATGAATGAACCTCCTTTTATTTGTCCTTGATGACTTATTTGTCTTGTGCCTCGCCTGGCTGAAAATCAAGGAAAATAATTATTGGGTTGGGCTTTTACTGCCATTTCATTTGAGGGCTCAAAGTGCATGTTTCTTTTTGATTTAGAATGGGAACCCTTGCTTGCTGCTTCTGCTGATGTATGCATATTTAAGAATATATGTTTTGTGATTAGAAGCAAAGTTGAAGTAGGTATTTTCCTCTATTTTTCTTAAACTGCATGCTTGGTTTTAGTACATCTTAACAGGGAAAATGAGGGTGTTTCACATTTCATCCACAACTGCAGCAGCAGCTGTATAGGCTCACCAAAGTGGTATTTGGTGGGACAGAAAAGGCACCATGTGCCTGGCTGTTGTGCATGGGCTAAAGAGGTAATGGTCTGTCCATAGTTTTCCGCTGTGCGTCAGCTGAAGTTCAGAGGGGTTTCTCTGTAAGGGCAAAAGACAGTCCTTTTTCTCTTGTATTTTGTAGTAAAAGCCCCAAGGCACAGGAGGAAACAGTCACTCCATGTGATACAGATGGGGAGTCTTACTCCAGCCGCCTGCTTCCAGAGCTACAGAAGCATTTCTAGGTCTTTTTTTAGGCACAAGAGATTTTGAAGTCCTCTTGAGCTGTCTTTGTCCCTGCTAAAGAGGAGCACAGGAACGTTGTCATACTCACAGGGGTATTAGACCCAGCCCTGGAGAACACCACCAGAGACAAACATGGCCTATATTACAAACCCTTGTGTTCTAAATCTGTGCCAGGTGCAGCGTCACAGCAGCGATGAATATGGATACAGGAGCTGTTTTCAACCCATCCTGATTTTCTCCTCTAACATGGATTAAAGATGCACTTTGCCTCCACTGGAAGTTGTCAGTTGCCCTTAAAACGGATTCATTTCTGCCTGTGGGTGTGAAGTCCCCCCAAGTTCACTTCTGCTGGTAACCCCAGTGCTGAGCACCTCCCCACATACCTTTTCTACCCCAGCCTATGGATATTTTCTCAAGTAAAGTCCTCTGGAGCACAAAGGCCAGGATCAGTCAGGTCTGTTGGCAGACTGGAGCAGCAGAGGACTCGGTATGGAGTGATGTGATAATCATTTTGCAGCAGGTCTGCACACTCTGCATGTGAACCGCCCGACCCTTGTGAGCAAGCCTGTTCTCAGGCACAGTCGGCTTCTAGACAAGGGATAACTTATAATCGTGACATTTCCAAGGTTTCACTCTTTCTCCTCCTTCCTAGTGCTTGCCCTCCTCCCAGCTGGTGAATATGGGACAGACGATCCCAGCTTTTATAGGGGGAGGCTGGTTTCCCAGGTTCTTTGCAGGCTGCTGTCTCATCCTGAAACAGCATATTTGATGTGCTTTTATAGCGAATTCATTTGCACTGTGACAGATGTTTCTGATACGATAAGAAACATGGCCCAGGGGCCAGTGGCGCTGTAGAGCCACTCATGTTCCTCACCTGAATTGCAAATGAGATATTGCTTTCTTATCTGTTAAAAAACATGAGCAACTGCACATACAAATAATACGCCACTAACTGCCAGCTGTTTGTGCCAATGACATTCTTCTTTAAAGGACAGCTCCCCTAATCATCTGTTCTTTTCCCTCTTGCTGAAAATCTGGAGCTCTTTTGCAAGTGCAACAGAAGAGGTTTTTTTTTTCACTTTAAGCTGCAGACAGAGCAGTTACTTTAAAATAATTATGTATGAGCAAAACCAGCTTCCATATTTGATATGGGTAGTACCTGATGATTTTTTTTTTTTACTTCCTTGTCCTTTTCCTGCATAACTCTCTGGATATGAAAGAGAAAGTGTCAGTGTTGCTTTCTGTTTCTTGGCGAAACCTTTTTACAGAGCTTACTGTCTTTTGGTGATTTCAGGGTTTCAGTTCTGAATGGTATGGAAGAAAGCTACTTAGTGTTTAAAAATACTGTTTTCTGTTTATGAAAACATGAAAGAGAATGGTGAATCACTTTCGTCTTAAGGTTTGTAGAAGTTTGGTTTTTAGATACCTTGAATTTAAGTTGAAGGTAAAAGCACCTCTAGAATCCCAGGCACAGAAGTAAACAGGCCTACTCACTTGGTAACCTTTTCTATTAAGCCTTGCAATCAACAGAATTTCAAAATACTACCAGGTGAAGTTATCCTGGTAATTGATCTGCTTGGTGTTTTATTAGGGTAAGACTGAGAAACTTTTCAGGGTTTTGCCAGCTCCAGGCAGAGATGAACTTCTTACAAATGACCTTCTGGGAGAGCTTGGCTGGGGGGGACATGATTCATTGGCAGCCTGCTGGTGACAGCCTTGTTTCTATTGTTCTGAAACTCTGGTCTCGCATTTCTCCTGTTAGATAAGCTGCAACCATTAACTACACAGTGAGCTACAAATAAAGTGTGATGTAAGAATTAAGCTTATTATCTGATTGGCAGCATGGGGCCACTCTTCCAGGTTAAGGATTTTATTTTTAAGAAAAAACCTTAGCATTTTTTTACATTTCTGAAAGCATTGTCCTCCCAAAAGATAAAATATGCTTTTGGAAGCTGCAGTGTGTATATATAGTGTGAGCTATAAATAGTCTGGAGCTAGTGCTGCACAGTACCAATGTGCACAGATATTAAGGACAGATTCTGATCTTTATGGCTACACTGGGGCTACTGAGAAACACCAGTTTAAAGCAGTGGCTTTTAAATGTTCGTATTCACACCAAGATCAGAATCTTGGCTGGGGACTTTAAATGTGTCTTGAGGAATAAAGCAGTTTGGTAGCCTCAGCTTAATCTTAGTTTTAGTTGGAGATTCCATATCAATTTCTGGAACTATTATTTGAGACTAATACCAAGGCAAACGAATTTGCTTTTAAAGTGAGGAAGGGCGTGACTATTGTGGTAGCTGAAAAATAGGTGTCTATACTCCCCCACAGCTCAGCTGCTGTAAATGAATGTACATAAGGATTTAGAAATGGTTGCTATTCAGCTCTTTCTGATGGTGAGATGACTTCCAGCAATTCAATGATTTATGATAATGTTGATATTCACGCAGGCTATTCAACTGCCAGGATAAAGACTACAATGGCTGATCAGTCACTTTTTCTTCAGGCGTAAGCTGGTGACATGCTGACATCGGAAACAAGTTCTGGAGCGTTATCTTCCCTGCTACAACGGGGTGGGAGCCATGGGGAGGGGGAGAGAAGAAAAGTGCCTGTTTATAATGGGTTATTGACCGCGTGTTATCTCTTCTGCTGTAAAATCTTAATGGGACAAAACATGGTAGTATTACGAAGGGCATAGAAGGTAGGGTCAATGCCAAGGTATTAACCTTACTTAGCAAATTTGTGATAAATAAAATAGATCTCTTGTTTCCGCAAGGAATTTTACAGCAGCTTTAAGTTATACATTAGAACTCGCTGCCCTCAGTTGCATCCGCACTCACATTTGGACAGCAAGAAGGGCTGTTTGCGCAATTTCCCGGTGGCCTGTAACTTCAGTGCAGTTCTGAAGCCTAATTCTGGATGCCTAAATCCTCTTTTAAGTCCATCAGGTACACCTAAGAGAACGAGTCAGGCCACCTACGCAGTGATGTCTGAGATGGAGCAGATGAAGGCTGCCGGGCTTCGGTGGTACGCAGCAGACGGCCACGTTGTCAGCCCTGCCAAAGCATTTTGGGAATTAGTTCTGTGGTAACTTGCTGTGTAGGATTCAGTGGAACAGCTTTCGTTCATACCAGTGAATGCCTGATGTCTTTTGGAATATTTGCTTGTGGTCTGTGGTGGTCTCGGACATAACTGAAGGCAGGTAGATTCCTTCCATGGATGATTTGTCATGTAAGGTTTGCACTTGTGCACATCAGACTTTCCAGTCACCTTTACCAGCCTGTTTATTTGACAAACTTCTCAGATACTCCTGGGGCAGGACTTGACTCCTGCTTTCGTGTAGTCTCTCATACGCTGTCGTGGCAGCTCTCGGAGGCTGTAGAAAGGGGGCAGGAGAGGCATGAACAACCCACTTAGTGTACTCCTTCCAGCTCATGAAACGCTGCACCAGGACGCTGCAAATGAGCCGTACTGAAATGCACTGCAGTGGGGCCCGTTGTGGGCACTGGGAACAAGAGCACATCTCAGAGCTGTCTTCAAGGTGCTCTAGTGCACACCAGACAAAAGGAAGGGACCTGCAAGGATCCAAAAATCACTTTGTCCCTCTAAAACTGCTGTGCCCCGCTTTCTATCCTTGCTATTCATAAGCAGCTAGGATAACTGGGAACAGGGAACTGCCTTTTGCATAGATACACAGATGCTCCCATACCAGTGACATGTAAATCCAGTAATTAATAAAGCAAGAGATGCAAAAGCCACACCAGTGCACCTCATTCCAATATCATATTGCTGTGAGATCCCTTTAAACTCACTGGACATAGCCAGGCACTGGCCAGGGGCAAGGAGAGTCCCTGCTGCTCTTCCCGAGAGGTGGCTGAGCTGCCACCCTCTGGGGTTTAGGTCTGGCTGTACCTGTTCCCCTCTGCGTGCTCAATCTGCGTCCCCAACCCATCTCTGCAGGGATGCATTTCTTGAAACAACGGGAGGTGGCAAGATATGCTCCCAGCCTTCCTTTCTAATTCTGTCCCCTCACGTGGTAAATGTCTTTACTTGTGTCAATCCACCGACCATTAATTTTTGTGGTTGTTCTTGTTAGCAACAACCCTGGAGTTCAAACTTACAGGTAAGAGCCTGCCACTCCTTAGTCTTAGCTCTGGTGCTGACTGTGGAAATATCTCCCCCTGTCTTCAGTTTGTTCCAGGCAGAGAAGGGAGTTTCTGTGGCAGGCACAGCTCTGTTATTCATCTAGGCAAGCCTGAGTATTTTCCCAAAGAATTTGTGAAATAATCTCTGAATGATCAATGGCACAAGCATGTGACTCCAAGTCACTGGACAGCAAGCTATTTCAAAAAGCATCCACTCTACAAATCGAGTCTGAAAGACTATCTGGTGTTAGAAAGCACTTAATTTAGAGAAGTGCCCATCTTGTGAGTGATTGTCATGTCATAAGGCAGTATTGCAGCATTCCTCAAGGGTAGCGCACAGAAATAGGTTCTGCTTTTGTGCATGACACATGGATAACACTACGCTGAATGTAAATATGTTCAGATGCAGGTTCAAATACCCATGACCTGCAGACTCTATTTTTTTTTTTTTTTTTTTCCGGCCTGGCTGCTTGACCGCAGCATCACTGGGCTGTTGATTCATAGTCTTGTGCACTACTAGTTTCAGGTTCCCTGGTCTTGTTTTTGCATTCATGCCCTTCAGCACCTTCAAAGAAATTTGTCTTAATTTCACCAGCCTCCAAATTTGTAGGATCTTTGTCATTTCCCAGATAAAATGTTTCTATCTTTGGGACTGTAGATTTGGTGTATCAGATACAATCTCTTACCATCATATAGTAGATTTAAGCTTCTTACTTTGAGAATTGGTGGAAAAAGACTCGCTGCACTCGTTTTCTGCATGTGTCTGTTTTCTGCTGGTCTGGTTGAGGGAGTAATATGCTAATGAAGGGCAAGAAGTAATAAACTGTGGTGAATTATTCCTTTTGGACCCTTGCTTTTATTTTGAAGAGTTCATACCCTCCTTCCAAGGACTATGTGGATTTTTCAGTTTCACAAAAAGGTCTTATTTTGTCTGGATCCTTTCCCTTTCACAGGTACAGGATCGCATGGGAGGACCCTTGAACTTTCTGACAGTCACTCAGAATTACACATTTTTAGTGAATTCCCTTGCCACCTTGCAAGGCTCTTTCACCAGCTGTTTTTTTCCCTCTATATAGTTTATATGGTTAACGGGCACAGATTCAGAACTGATGAGTAAAATGAGCAATCATGATTAACTTTCCTGTAATAAATTGAGCAGAATGTGTCCTGCAGCATCATTTTGTGTACAATCCTTGGCAGTGTGAGCCTTACCAGGATGTGCCAGCT
Organism: Opisthocomus hoazin; assembly: GCF_030867145.1. Lineage (NCBI taxonomy): Eukaryota > Metazoa > Chordata > Aves > Opisthocomiformes > Opisthocomidae > Opisthocomus > Opisthocomus hoazin. Next base: position 11,691,591 of record NC_134424.1, on the reverse strand, counting down.
CAATTCTCGTTCCTCTGGGAGAGCTGTCAGAGCAGCCAGCAGAGTTCACTTGAGACTTTCTCTTCATCCCTTGCTTTGCGGCTGCTACGTGATTTCGTGCAAAGTTTGGTGGTTTTTTTTCAAAAGCACTTTCATCTTTTACATACCTTCCCAACCTCCCCCCACCCTTCCCCAAGTTATTCTTGTTAGGGTAGGCCTGCTGGTACCCTGAAGTCTAAAACACATACATTGAGGATATCTGCTGGAGTCTTGTCTGCACTGGCAGCAGTAGGACAGACCTGTGGATATTTAATTACATGAACCACTAAGGTTATATGTGTCTTTGACAGCTATAGTGGAGATCAAGCTGAACACCCCTCCCTTCGCCCTTGACATCCACCTTTTCTAAAAAAATATTTGCCAGTGTCATATTTAGTGGATCAATAAAGCGTATGACCTTGCTACTAGAAAAAAGTCCTGAATGTATCTTTGGCAAGATTGAATCTACCTCTTTCCAACACTTCTACATGCTGTTTCGTTTCTTTTGATCAGCAGAAAGAGCCCAAGCATTAGCTGAATGGTCTTGTAATCTTCAAGAGAACAATCTCTGTTCTAAGCTGGGGGAGTCTCTGCCTTAAAGGCCCCTTTGTATTTGCTTGGCTGTTTTACAAATGTTGCACCTGTACATGAGCCCTTCATGCAGATATAAAACGTGCACTTCAAAGCATGCTTCCGTAAACTGCTGAAACAGGAGCCTGTGTGTTTGATAAATCAAATGGGAGGCTAATCTGATTGCACAGACACCACATAGCCACAATAGCTGTGGTGCAATTACTTTTTCAGCTACAAACCTTTAATGGTGGACTTTTTCTTCAAAGGGAAAGTTTATCTCCTATACCGTTCAATATCTTTTCAGTTGTCCACTTGCTCTTTTGTTTAGTTTTGTTTTTACTAAATTCCATCTAGTCTATGCAGAGCTGGGAACTATGAATACTTTAATGCACATTACCAGGATGAATAAGATTATTTTGATTTTGACATTTCTTTAACAGTACAGTTTTTACTTTATGTAGAACTTTATTCATGAAAACACGTGTTGTCTAACCATGAACTTGGATTAGTATCTGCAGATATGGGATCTGTCCAATGCTCTATCCTCACTGGCAAAATTATTAATTCTGTCGTAGTTGAAGGAAATCCAAATTGTTATTTTATTTTTTTTTTTTAAAAAAGGCAAAGTCCAACCACAACCAGACAAAACTCCCCCTCAAACCTGAAATCTCATGTCTACTCGAACCCCTTGGCTAAAATTGGAGAAGTGTCAGGCAGAGGTTTCTCAGAGAATGCTCAGCTCTGCAGCAATAACCCCAACAGCTTTTCGAGCCTGATTACTTTGACATTTCCACCAGTTTTCCATTTCGTAATGGCATAGGGGAAGGTGGAAGGCAAACCTGACCTTGGTGCACTCTTATAAGCACGGTGTGTCAACAAAAGACAGGAAGAAAATCATTTGCAATTCAAGTAGGAATCAACAACCCTTCTGAAAGTACTGTATAGTAGCAAACAAGCGATGGTCTCATGCAAGTCATTGCAGGCTCAAACAGGAACTTATCTTGCTGATGATGTGCTCTGGGAGAGCGCATCAAGTTTCATTCTAACAAAGCATGACTTCATTTTCCTCATTTGCTGTTGTGCATTTCCAGGCTGTGGGGCTTTCCCCTCATATTTGAGCTAAAGAGAAGCCCTGACGTTGGCTTCATTGGTTGTCTTTCATGCTGAAACCTTTTCAGTCTAATCTCTTTTACTGGCAGCAACCAAAGTCAGATGCTTAAACCTCATATGGAGACTGAATAATTGCAAAAAGGGGTTGTACGCGACTGCTTCGTGTACTCACACGTGCCTGAGTGGTGCTAAGCCACAGAACCCAAATTTCAGTCTCCTTTGCTGGTCTTCAGTAACTCAATCTCCTGAACTGCGTGGATGGTGGTAGTTTCTCTCATATACTCATGTTAACTTGTTCCCATTGGACTCAAGATTTATATTCCGTGTTCTCCAAACGCAGGCAGTAAGGCTGGCTGCTCCCAGGTGCTGCCACTACTGCTGAGCTTCCACTTTACATTCCCCAAATTCCAGCCTGGTGTGTCTAGGCAGATATCTCTTGGCTGTTTACATTGAAAAACAGTATCATTGAAATACACTGAGGTCAAATAGAAAGTCAAACAACTGCTTTAGTTTTAGAGTAAGAGAGTACCAGGTGAGAAAGGTTATATGGGCAGCAAAGCTAAAGGAACTAGCCTTTAATGCAGTAGTGGAACCACCTCTGAGACTCACAGACTGAGCAGGGGTATGATGTGAAAACAGGAGAAATGGGTAGTTGAAAAAAATCCCGAAGATTTTAATTCCAGGGAAATTCCAAAGTAGGACTAGCTGTAGCACATCCAAGCTGCAAATGTTCTGAAAGTTTAGCATTTTTAGTAGTATTTTAAAGATCTGTTCAAACCACTTTGCGTTTTCTTTTTCCCAACCCTTTTACCAGTGAGCAAAGATGACAAAGCAGATTTAGAAATCTGAATGTTAGCATTTTCACTAACGACACATTCTCAGTGACTATAAAGAGAAAGACAAACTGATGTGAAGGAAAGTGGTTATTGGAGTTCATGCAATAGCATCCGTGTATGAGGCAGTAAGGATGCACGGTGTGGTGGATGAAACCATGTTACTGTATAAGGAGTGATTTGAGTACAGTAACCGTTATATCTGAATGATCACGACATGCAAGCAGAAAAAGCAATGATGTTTCTAGGCTCTGCAGAGAAGCAAAATCCCTGCTTCATCCAGGTACAGCTGAACTTTGTAGCCAAGTGCTTAATGCCATACCAGGTCAGTTGGGATATAATTGTCTCTAACTAGAACAGTCAAAAGTTACAGAGTTCACTAGCTGCTGGCTGAGTGACACCCAGAAATTTTTTCCAGACTCACAAACAAGTGAAGACACAAGTTTGAACCTGAACTTCAGGGTAATCATGCTACTCAGGAGCATAAACAAACATGGCACTGACTGGAAAATTATTCTTGAGCTGTCACTTTGACTGGTTCAGATGAGAAGTTTCCAAAGTTAGGGCCACAACCCCGAGGAGTGCTGGTGGAAGAGAGGTCACTAGCCCGGAAATGAGGTTGTGAGCCGAAAAGCTTGGGAACTGCTGATGTAGACAGATGAATGGTCATGTCAAGGGGGTCCCCTTGGAATATCCTTTTTCCTCTCTCCTGCCTCAGAAACAGTAACTCGTACAGCTAATGCATATGCAGAAATAAGGCAGTATACCTTTGAGTGAGTCTCCAAATGGCCACGTTTACTGTCCTTGCATTTCAAAAGTTACCAAAGCTAGGCTCTGGATTTATGTATGTTAAAAGAAAACCACTGTTGTTTGGAACTTTGGTGGTTTATTTTATAATACTCATACTATTGAAAAAAGTAGAAAATACAGTCAGACCAGAAAATTAGTACAGCTTATGCTACTGATTTTGTATCTTGTCATTATTAAGAAACGCATTCTAAGTTTTACAAATGTTTGGTAAAGGTCTCTAAATGTTGAATATTGGAGATTTTTTTGTGTCAGCATTAATAAGCAGTTGTTAGTGGTGTAAATGTTCAATCCAGACAAGGGACTTGCAGTGCCTCCATTGCTGATGGGAGCTCTGTTTCTCAGAATGCCCTGCAGAACCATCAGGTTGCTGTCACACCTGCCATGCCAGGGCCTCTGCAATGCAAATCTCCTTGTAGCCAAGTTTTGAGGTTTGTGGAAACCTGCTGAACTCTCCCCTGGAAATCACAGAGAACAAACAGAACACCAGAAAATTATGTGGGCTTTTATAATACCAAACCAGTGTCAGTGCAAGAGGAGTATCAGCACTGTGAAAAGGATATCTTGAACAATGTCCCTAGCCCCCTGTTTACCATCCCCGGGCATGAAGGAGGCAAGCAATAGATTTTGGGCAATTTGGAGGGAGTATAGCAATAGCACAGGTTTGAGTCAGGGGTGGGAGGGTCCAGAGGTTGATAAGCCAACACAGACCATTGTCAAAAAGCAAACATTAGATCTGTGCGGTGCAACAACTAGCTATGGCTACATGCTAGGTACAATGCAGAGGTAAAGTTAATAGCATTAATAGTGTTATGTTGAGAGGTATTTGTGGACAGGGAGGTTTTTGCAGCCAGCTGCAGCTGGTGGGTTTCCTGAGTGCTATCTTTCAGGTTCAAAGATGGAGGGACTGGTCCTGTTCCAGTGCTGAGCAAAGTGCCCTGAGCCAGCACTGGAGGTATTAGGCCAGAGGACAAGGCAGAACTGAGTTGCCTCACTGCCCCAATTACTATTACAGGGACTAAAATACTGACCTGGAGCCGTAGGTGCTGGAGAGGGTGGAAGTTAGCAGACAGTGTCGTGAGTGAGACCCTGAGAACAAGTAGAGGTAGGGTTTCTTGAATGTTAATGAGGCAGACCTAGGGACTTCTGAGCAAGGAAACTCTCTACTGTGGCTTGTTTCTAGCAAGATGAAGACTTTGGGAACACTCTTATGACTAAGTGAATTTATGCCAAGCCTGTACAACTTCAAATAGCAGCTAGCTGGTCCAGCAAGTGATGCTTAATCTTCAGACCTCTATGCCAAGGGCCCTGGGAGAGTTGCTCTTGAAGGCACCTAACTTTGCAGGATGCTCCAGACTGAATTTGTAGGTAACACTCAATTAAGACTGCTATGTGCATATCTCTTAAATGCAGAAATAATTTTAAGGAAGACATAGGGATCATGTATGTGTAAAGTTACAGGAGTGCTTCAGACCTGACCAGAGTGGTGCAGAACCAACCCTTCTCTCCAGTTCTGGTGACCCAGTATGGACCAGTCTCCACAAGTTTCTTTTCAGGGTTTAAACTAAGCCTTTGATTTGTCTGAGAAATTTGAGAGTTTATTTTCATAATTACCTTTAGTTTTGGAGCTGCCCTTAGGGTTATTTGGAATCCATTGAGATGTGCTAAACTTTTAATCAGAGGTTTCTGTAGTTCATGTCAAATGTACAGAAATCAAGTATGAGGTTTCTGCTCCAATCATGCGGAAGATTTTTTTAACTTTTGAAGTATACTGTGTTTTCTTTTAAGAAACTGGTAACTTCTGTTTAATGCTGAGCTCAGAATATGTCGTTTGAGGCAGGCTGGTTTTTCACATCAAAGCATGTGACCTCAGTTTCCCAGACATTTCCCCAAATCTATTTTTCTAGTTTGCAAAATAACCCATGGGAAAAAAGTACAGATCTCATCATGGCACTTGAAATTGCCATAGTTTTCACATGTGACTAGTGACCATGCAAGATAAAGAAAGGGTCTAGGGGCATGTTACAGGATATTCATGGCCAGCTTGTGCCATGATTCAGGTGACTGTTGGCTTTAGTACAGTAATAACCTAGCCCTATAGCTGACCCAGTCCATCTCTTTGGGTACACTTAATCTCCAACGTACTTCTGTTACTAGATTTGTTGAGGTTTTTTTCCTTGATGCTATTTGTAAACATCTCAAGGTATATGGTGTCCTCTTCGCAGGGAAATTTTTCTAGAGGATTGGCAGGAGTTTAATTCTCGCAAGCAGTCTAACGATTTCCATTCTTAATTCTTCCTGTTACTGCTGATTATAGAGCTCATCTCTGTGATGGCACCCTTAAAATAAACTGTTATCAGGTTCACATGTCTGTTGTTGATACATAATGCAAGGACTCCCTCCTGTCCTCCTAATGGAGCTCTTGGATACCAAAGTGAACTTTTCCTGGACAAAAAAGCCCTGTTTTCAGCCTATCTAGAATTTGTAAGTTTTCAGAATAAGTCCTTTACCCAAAATGTAATGCTCCCAGTTGAAAGCCAAGCATGATAAAAAAAGCCAGGCAAAAAACATGGAGGGGGGGAAGGGGGAGAGTGGGGCTGTTTTTGCTACAGGCTATTACAGAATGTAGCCGCAGAAACAGATCAGTTCACTTAATGAAGTGCCTTTGAATTATAAGTTTTCTGTTTGTAGACAGCAGACTTTTTTGTATTGCAGTATTAACAAGGCTTCTTCTAAGGAGCTGTGACCTTTAATCTCATTATGTATGGATTTGTGTATGTGAACGTGACATACGAATTTGTTACCAAGATACTATTTGAAGCAAACATCCTAGGGCCTTCTAAGTGGGCAAGTTGATGCTGATCTCTGAGTCATCTCAGCCCAAAACTTTATTTTGTATTTTTACCACATTTTAGGCTGTAGAGGGAACATCAGCTATATTATCTGACCGATGCTATCGGGCTTCCTAATGTATATGCTATAGACAGCCAGACACGAGCATTAAGTCTCAATACGAATGGCACTGAATTAAGTGAGATTCATTTTAATGTATTGGAAAGGTGGAGCAGTTCAGCTAACTACAGCATCTGATCTATAGCAGGATAAGGCCTTGACAAGTTCTTTCAAGCTTGATGTAATTTTCATCATCTCCTTTATTGGTTTCATCAACTTTCTTCTCCTTTCCTCTTCCCTGCATGTTGCCATTTTTTCTTAGCTTATGCAAATGAATACAGCTATGTATAGATTTTTATGCTATGGCTGGTCCAGTGGTGGAATTTCCAATTTTATACAATAATGACTACTGATTAACAACCCGTTAGCTAGTTCTGAGAGTTATTCTGGAACATAGCCTTTAATAATAGGGGACTGATACATGGCAGGGGAGTCACTTCCAGTCCTGCACTCCTCCAAAAAACCGTTTAACAATGCGTGATATTTCTTGTTGCTGCATAATACTTGTTTCTGAATTCTGGCTGCATCCAAGGCTTTCTTTTTGGTCCTGCTGATGTTGCTGAGATCGTTTCACCTCACAGGGCAGTATGTTCAAAGAAGAAATACTAAAATAGTATAGAACAAAAGTATATTTAAAGTATTTCCACCCAATCTGAAACATGGTCTCTCAGGATCTTACAGACTGTGTGTAGCGTAGCCAGCTGCAATATTAATGGGACTTTACTGAAAAAGTACCAGAGCCCTGTAACTCTTGTGTAATAAATGAACTGTAGATACCTCTCTCAGTACAAATAATTAGCAGGATTTATACTGCATTCTTCTCATAAAGAATGAGTCAGTTCTCCCACACTCTCAGCACGCTGAAATTCTCGGAGAAAATGCAACTAAATGCAGTTAATTAATATAATTTCATTTAGGTATTTTTTTGTTGTTGATGACAAAGTTATTATAAATAATGAAATTTATGAAATTTCATACCTTTGTGTCAATGCATCCAAGCTTTGTAAAAGATGATTAGGGCTGAATATTGCAGTTTTAGAAGGATAGCGTAAGTTAATAAATTATTTTCATGAACATTAATTTTTTTTTGTAGAGCAGAAGTTTACTGAGAACTACCTCACTTTTAGTTTCCAGCAATCAGAAAGTGAAATTCTTACACATGTTTACAAGCAGGGGAAGCTGAACTTCAGGAAGTCACATGATTTCCAGTAACATCCCATATATAGACTTTTAGCTGATTAAAGCAGTGAAAAAAACTTGCTGTTACAAGTCTCCTGAAGCTAATGTATTATCTCTGCGTAGCCATGCTACCATATATGTGGCATAAGGCTCCTTCCCCCTTCGTTCAAAGAATTTATATCGCTAGATATTTCGGAGAAGTCACAATCCCAAACTGAATGTGCGGTGGCTGATACAGGGGGGACTTTTCTTTGGAAGCTCACAGTAACTGTGTCCAGTAAAAAGGCAAGTACAGCCCCTTGTGTACCTGACTTTTAATAGCTAAGTAAATAAGCAAATCTCAGGAAAATAATAGTGTAACAGAGGGAACAGCTTTATCAGAATCAGAAATGTAGAATTGAGGAAAGGAAGGCTCTACTGTTAGCTAATAACTCTTAGATGTGTGTTTTCTACAAACTCTTTGCCTCCTATTACTCACAAATGACTACAAGCCTTGCTTCTTGTCTCCCATACAGAACAGTATAGCTAAGAATAGAAATCCTGAAATAATGTGAAATATGTTTACATTGTTGGATTAATAATGCAAAAATAGGCTTTTGTTGTTCTTGTTGCCTGCATGGGCTGAGGTCCTTGTTTAGCTCCAATGAAACAGATTAATTCCCCAGGTTATTTGTTCCCGGTGCCTCATGTGACCCTTGCCAGGTAGCTCTGAGTCAGATCCTATGTCCTGACGTGTGTGTGTTTTTTCTCTCTGGATACACCTATGAATGCAGTGTGGAGACAATGTTTGTGCAGCTCAGTGTGATTTATCCCTTTGCTGACTCCCTGGGCTACGGCTAAAGGGGAGTTCAGAAACTGAACAGAATCATTACATCAGATATAGTCCAAAAGTGCTGCGTGTTTTCCTTCAGAGAAAGGAACTGAGCTGTCACAACAAAAGCAATTGTGGGATTTTTGGAAGGGAGTAGATGGCATAGGGAGAAAGCAATGTGTGCAAGTGGGTAGATCCAGCCATGGGTACCACATGTTTTGAAATCCTTGTGGTCTGGAGAGTGACCAGCCAGATTTTTTAGCCTGAGGCTTCCAGCTCCACCCCACTGAGCAAAGAGTTCCTGCTGCTATAGAGCCCAAAAAGTGCTTCAGCACCCTAGAGCCCTTCTGTTGCTTATCAGCATAAAAAAAAATAGGGCACCTTTGCAACAGGACATTTGCAGCTCACTGCTGCCCACACCCTGCTTTTCTGCAGGCTGCTGCTTTGATATATTTTTGCATCATCAAACTTGACTAAAATCCATATTTGAAGTGGGGATTTCCTCTAGACAAACTTCGGGCTGATGAACTCTGCAGAGGAGGGTACCTGGCCTGTGTAGAACTGTTGGCGTTGACTGCAGGATGCAGAACGAGATCTGAAATATAGGGATCTGGAAGGCAGAAACTTTGTGTGATGAGGCTGTTGTGTTCTTATCATTAAGATATTAGTACAGTTGAGCTCCTTCTTTCATGATCCACTCCTGTGATGGCTACCAAACCCACTCCTTCAGAGAAGGTCTGCAGCCAATTATCCAGATAATGAAGAAGGGCAGGGAGAGGGGAGATTACCCACAGCTAATACAAAACATGTGCCAGTGAGGCAGTGACTATTCATTGTGTTCGCCTTTTACAATGTTGTAAGTGCAGAGGGATAACCTTAGATACCAGGAAACTGCCAGCCGGTGCGAGCCTGTGTCCTGGCTGTGATGCAGCCAAGGCAAGATGGACTGGACCAATCTATGGCCCGGATAATCCAATGCTATGTCCCAGACATGATTTGACTGTTTTTGTTGTTACAGTATCCCTTGTCAATGTGATACAATCAAAGGTCCTGACACTTATATTTATGTTCTTCCTCATTCTGATTAGTAACTGGACTTGGAGGTGATCTTAAGATCTGCTGAGCTATATAATGTAATTTTTTATACAAAATATAAGGATAACATTGATAAGTAAAGAGACAGTGAAAAACTCTGTACAGTGCATGGCAATGCAGCTCATAGTTGTCTTTTGAAGATTACTTGACTTTGGTGGAAAAGGCTTATCTTCCTCGAAGTTGAGACATTCCTCTGCTGTGACATAGCCTCACTTTCCATCTTCCATCTCCTTTATTCTGTCTGGAGAAAATACAGACAGAAAGATAAAATACCCTCTGGTGACTCATACATCTCAAGAGTCCTTAATGCTGTGTGTCTTTCATGACCAGTGACTTCCTAACAAGAGTTTCTGGAGGAGTTCTGCAGCTCTCAGTAAAATGGTTCATTGGCTTTAGGATTTTAATCTGCAAGATGAAATGCCTCACCATAGAGAAGATGCAGACCCTTCAAGGGGCACTCAGCAGTACCTCCCGGATCAGTCCCTTTCTGCCTGATCCAGCACTGTTGATGCCAGTGGAGTTTTACCCTTCATTTCAAACCTAATCAGACCTGAGGATTGTGGTCCTTTCTTTGCTTCATAGAACCTTATGTTGGAAAAGACCTCTCAGACAAAGTCCAGCTGTCACCCCAACACCACCATGCCTTCTAAACCATATCCCAAAGTGCCACATCTATATGTTTTTTGAATACCTCCAGGTATGGTGACTCCACCACTTCCCTGGGCAGCCTATTCCAATGCTTGACCACTCTTTCAGTAAATAAATTTTTCCTAATATCCAGTCTAAACCTCCCCTGACACAACTTGAGGCCATTGCCTCTTGTCCTATTGCTAGTTGCTTGGGAGAAGAGACCAACACCTGCCTCACTACAACCTCCTTTCAGGTACTCGTAGAGAGCAATAAGATCCTCCCGCAGCCTCCTCTTCTCCAGACTAAACTAACAAACTAACGTTCATCCCTTTGGGCAGCGCAAGGTATGCAGAGACTGTGTGACTGGGGGGCTTTGGTGCCACACATCATGGGAGCTTTGCCCCAGAGTGCTGACAGTCTAAGTTTAGATTTGGCACAATGAGTGAAAGTAATAAACAAAAGTTGGGAACAGTCATGGCAGAGGTCACAGCAATGAGATCAAGGGTTGCTCTGATTTGTTGGGTGAATATCCCGATGGCTGCCCTGATTAAATAGAGTGAGTCACCAGCTGAAGGCTGGGAGGAAGAAGCAGGGCGTTAGAAGGATGTGGCTGTGGAGAGGCCTGGTGAGCAGAGATTAGGAGGACAGTCCAGACCCAGAGGACCAGAATAGCTTGTCCACTAGTTTCATTGTTTTAGGCATTTAAAACACACTGGGTTAATCATTAACAAAGATGCCCAAGGGAACAATATTGCATCAGTTATCTTCCTGAGCATTTGACTGTTTTCATTCTATTTATTCTAGACAAAAGAGCATATTTGTGATGTTTCATTTTTAGTCTGAATGTCTAATTTGAAAATCCATTTAATTTGGAAGGTTTCCATGAGACGCTAGTGAGACTGTGTGATTAAAGTCATGACTTATAACCAAACGACTTTCTCGCTCCGTGTTGCTGACCACAGCTTTGGTTATGAATTGTGAAAGAATGTTAAAATCCAGTGTATTTTTCTCTGTGGGCTCTGTTTATTTTTATTTTTAACATTTTGATTGGACAATGAAAAATGAGTGATACCAGTTGCAAGTCTTTAGGTACAAGTTTGCCTTTCAGTCATTGTGTGGGAGTGATTATTTGCTTTTAAAAACTGACATCTGTGGATTTTTAGTTTCTTAATAAGATCTGGAAAAATATGGCATTGCATAACAGCCTTGTATGAAAGGTAAAACCAGGGCCAAGTTTGGGATGACTACGTCTTTTTCATGCCTTGCTAACTTTGTCAGAGAGCAGTAGCAACAAGCTGAGTGGAGGCTGGAAGAAGCCACATTATTCTTTGTTTCCCTTGAATTCCTTTCATCAGTCCAGTGACTACAGGTGTCCTGACGACACATTTCTGGGTCACGTGTCCCAGAAAAATGGGCTATATGGAGACTAATAGCATGGAAAGTATTCTAGCTAGAGACTAGTTATGTTCACAGGTTCTACACGTGGTGTAAATTTGAGTACTCTTTACATGGACTTTATTAATAGCACAGGACTGAGGCAGGGAGAGCCAGTTACATTGCTCTTCATGTAAATAAAACAATAGAAATGTATTCTCTCTTGTTCCTTATTGTATTAAACCTGTAAATAGCTTATTACCCTATAAGGCAGCTTAGGCTGGCACAAGGCCATCAGGAAATGCAGGACAGCCGTGAGTCAGAGCAGAGATTTCCCAAAGCCAGGCTGCGTGGCCACAGGAGAGGATTGAAAGCCACAAGGGCGCGAGATGCAGCATCCAGAACTGGAGAAAGAATAGGAGGCCCAGTGAAGTATTTAAAAAGCCAGTCTCGGACATAACCAAACTGAATGCTTGTTTTGGTCCAGTGGAAACTTTGCAAGGGAAGAGTTTAGGTAGTTTTCTTCCTTGCCTCTGCTATCAAAGGAATGCTTCTGCCTTTCCCAGTCAACTTTGTCCCCTTCAATGGAATCTAGATTTCTCTCTCTGCAGGATACTGCTCTGGGTAGGAGAGCAGACAGAGAAAATGCTGTAACTGTAGGCTGTCTTTATTCTGGTTCTTCGCATGTTCGTCCGTCACTTCCACTGTAATTCTTTCGGCTAGCAGTAGTAGCAAGCTGCTGCACTGGTACATGAATTAAATATAGCTGGAGGCACAAACTAGTGTGCTAGCAGATTGCATATCCAGTCCTCCGTGTTCCCTCTAATGGGAAAAACTGAGAAATATGTGTAGAGAGACTTAATCCAAGTATTTATGCCTTCTTCCAGTCACTGATAAAAACCCCTGAATGTAATGGACTTTTATTAGTTGTGACCCTCCTGTATTAATCACAACCAATTAACTTAATCTTCAGCAACATAGAGAAGAAGTACGGAAAGGCTATCCAGGTTTGACATCTGTGATGAGTATGAGCTGAAGTCCAAATTCCCAAACATTCAGAGCTTTGGGCTGTGCTCTGAACTCATCTTTATAGCTATAAAAAGAGAGACTCTGACAGGTTCTCTTCAGTAACACAGTGAATCTGGATATGTTTCCTGTGAGGATACTGTAGGAGTTAAGGATTTTTTAGATGTGAAAGATGCTTAATGTATTATTAAATTGGCTGCATTTTTACAGGTTCACTCTCAGAAAGAAGTATTTACCATACGTAAAATTCAAAACATTCCTCTGTGCCCGTAAGTTCAAATTATGGAAATAAATTAGAAAAATGGTATTTGAGTCCCAAGCAGGGTATGGCAATAGGACTATTGGATGTACATTTGCACTGTGAGCAAAGAACCAATTATAAATGTGCCAGGCCAACATGGTTTTCCACCATTTTGGATATGATTCACTGCCTTTGTAATCAAAATAAGGACACATTAATGGCTGAGAATATTTACGAAGTCTTCCAAGCTGATGTGTTTTAGCTGTAAGGGAGAAATCAATTTTAAATTCTACTGATTTCTTTTCCTCTATGTCTCAATTAAATACTCCACATTAAATTCCTGAAATTTTTCTGCTGCTACTTGTAATGGGTCAGAAATGTCAGGGTGTCCTTAAAGTGGAATACTCTTCTCCAAGACATGTTGCATAGCTTAATTAGCACAGTTATTTCTTACCCTGTGCCTTCTCTAAGGGCTTTTTTTGTCAGATGCTTCTAAGTATTGAGAATCAGAGCCAGAGGTCAACCGATGAGCTGCTGATCGCTCAAGCTAAATGTAATTTAATGTGCAGTTCATATGAGCAGTTTGAAAAACCCCTCTGGGGACCATATGTGCAGGGGTGCTCCTGGATGTATGTATCTATAGGCCGTTCAGTGCAGCGCTAGGCACATGTGCATTAAAGGACCTGGTGTGGCTGAAGGTCATTATCATCAGATGACTACAGCCATCGCTATGACACTTTCTTTTATTCTACTGTAGTAAGCAAAGAAGCTTTAAAGCTGTCCAAAATTAGCTGTATTGATGTTTGTTTGTTTTTTTTCTCAACAGGCAGTGAGGGACCTTCCCAACATCTTCAAGTAGCTTTTTTGTCTTGAATCCCCAGCCTCAGCTGTATTAATTTCTATAGTTAGGCAATGTAGCAAATGGTCCTCATTTTAATGCCTGGAGCCAGTTCATGTCTCGGAATCACTGGTTGAATGTTTTTTCTGTCCAAGATAACTGCCTAAGCAGAACTTGGTTTGATTTGGGCTACTGATATGTCATTAATATCTCATTAATATGTGAGTTCTTTAAAATATTTACCTATGAAAAGTGAGACTTTGACCCTGAGATACCAGAAATCATTCTAACTAGACTGAACACAAATAATGCACGTAGTCCAGTGTATTATGAGGTCTCTTACCAGATCTTTTCTGTACATAGCCATTATGTGAACGTCATCCACACGAGTGCATTTCATACCGGGATTTTCCACTTGGCCTTTATTCAGTACCAGTCTGATAATGGGATGAAAAGCATACTCGAGGAATGCAGTTCAAAGGACTTGCACTGTTGAACCTGTGTACCAAGCCTGGCTACGTAAGTTGTAGTAATAACTCGTGAAGATACCATAAAATGGAGACAGCCCTTGCAGGGCTGTGAAACAGAATATATGTAGCTCATAGGTGGGACAACCAAGCAGGAGCAGCCAGGCAAGGGACACTCAGAGAGTGGAAGGCAGCTGAAGGATGCTATAGGAAACAGCCCCAGCAATACTGCTGTGACAACAGCTTTCTTCCTCTGTCTGCCTGTAGCGGTCTTACTAAGTTACAGTTCTTCATCTGGTTATTTCTGCCCCTTAAAAACTATGGATATGTTTTTCAAGACCTGATGACAAAATTACCCCCAAATTCTGAAACACTGAAGGAGTAAGGAATCGCTGAAGTGAAAAATCTGTCCACGTTGTTGGATCTTATTGTAGGAGACAGGATGGGAAGCTATGGGTAGTATGAGAGTGCTGATGCACTGTAGCATACACTGAAATTGGTCCAGGTTTATTGCCATATTTAATGCAGCCACTGAAATACAGAGACTCTCTGAACACAGCCTCGCATCTTGGGTGCCCTCAGTTGGTGTATTTTACCCTGCGTGTTAACAATGCAGTAAAACATTGCTGCTGGCAGATATCTTACTCAAAAAATGTCTACCTTCTCCAAAACAACTTCATATTTCCTATCTGTGGTGCTGTAGACTACCCCTTTTTGTTAAGGGAAACCTGAGAGCCGCGTGTATCAAGTCAGACTCCAAGACACCCGACAGCTTCTACATTTGTGTCATGTGTTCATGGTAGCTGTCCCTGTATCAGACCCCACTATACGTGCTGCAGGGCCCCAAATGCTGCGGTGGTTTTAAATGCTCAGCTTTTGATTGAAGAGGTCGGCACAGGTAAAGGAGCAGTGTATGCAGAGTGGCAGCCAGCAAGGCTGGGATGCACTGTGTTATCTCGGGAGGGAACAGCCGGATCTGGGGTGCAGCACAGTGGATGGTGGAATCAGTTTGTTTCTATAGTGCCGCTTGAGATTTCAGATACCGTGATTTGTAAAGGCATTCCTAGCTTTTAGCTAGCAGGCTGATCAAGAAAAGAACAATTACAGGTGATGCACCCTTTTTTTTGCCCTTAGAGTCAAAAAGCCACTCGCTCTACCACATCATTTTTTAATCCGTCTAGTTGCTGCCCACATTTCACACGTGGTCCTCTTGAGCTGCCTGTAGCAACATGCAGCACTTCTCAACTGCTGTGAGTTTGGGGATTTCAGAGGCCTTCCTGGCTCTAATGCAGGAGAGGGGCATTGTATGGCCTTTCCATAAGGTTGAACTCCACGCAGAAAATGCAGGGGACAACTTGTCCCATTGCCTTCCTTTTATAGATTGACAAACCAAGGTTTAGACAAGGCAAGTATTTTGACCTAGTTTACCCAGAGAGCAATGAGGAAGTAACTTAGAAAATACCCAGGAAATTACCCAGGGAATTCTCCAAGTGCAATAAGACACTAAAGTTCAAACCTGAGTCTCCATCCTGTGAGATGTGTGCAGGGCCCTCCTGCCTCTGTTGGCTGTGCACAGAGCTGGATGTGTCACTCTGTGCTTTTCAGAAATAACAGTTTTTAAAATACCCTTTTGGTGAGTTTAAGAGGAGGAAAGGTAATTGTCTGTGTGCCATGTGTTTTGCTTTGGATGGGCTCTGGGTCGCTGTTCCGGGCGGTGCATGACGTTACATGCTGGGCGGGTGAAGGGAGGGTGCAGCTGCTGCTGGGGTGCCTGGGCTTGCTGGGAGGATTGTTGCCATTCCTATCCGCTTCTACCTCTGTGGTCCTTCTGAAACAACACGAGCTATTAGCAACAGTTGTGTGATGTAATTAATTTATGAGGAAAACTCCCTCAAAGTTTACGGTCCTTTTTTCTCTGAGACAATGCAGCAGGGGGGGAAGATGAGCAGGTGAGCTGAGAACGCACTGGAACACCATTGCCCATCCTACAGTCGAAGCTTCAACAAAATCCTGTGCCGGAGGGTCCTGGGACTAATTTATCTGCAAAATCTCAGACCCTGTAGCAGCCTGCTGTGTCCTGGGCTGCTCGTGCACAGGCTTCGTGGGGTTGGCATGGCAACACCAGCTTCCAGCGGGTGTAGGAGCATCCCTGAGTCACAGCTCTACCTGCTGGCCCATTGCTCCTCCCGAGTGCTGGAGAGGAGTGTCATGGGAGCCAGTGAAAGGCCTTCCCTCCCAAAAAATAAATACCAAGAAAAGGCAATACTTATCTGCCAGGGTCTGCAATTGGAAAACGGATCTCAGTTCATATAAGCAGGAAAAAGACATTGAGGCTTATTTGTATTTCTGCCCCTGAGCACAAAGGGGCTAGAAAGCAGGCGGATCCCACCGATTGTGTGTTCCTCCTGTTTGGAGATGTAATCAGCATCCACATACTGTGCCACAGCCTTTCCTCATCTTTAGGGGTTGGATTGGGGCTGGGGATGATGTATAGGGGTAGAGGACTTCCAGCATGGAGGTGAAGATCTCTAGGACAGGTGTGGGGGAGGGCTGGCCCTTGGTGCAGCATCTCTCCCTATCTTTTGACACTTAGCACGCACTGCTAGGAGCAGCGTTCAAGGGGTGAGGAAGAAAACACAGGGCCACCCTGTTCACTCAATCCCAACTTACTAACTGGAGAAACAGACTCTGTGTAAACAGTACAAATGAAACGGATGTTTCACTCTGCTACTGATAAGTTTATCAGCAAAGCCAATGCATGTTCTGGACCCCTGGGAAAGTACACAGAAAATGTGTTAAAGTGAAGATGAGGGTCCTCAGCTAACCCACACCTTATCACTCCCTGGGTATTGGTGTTCATGCTTTGGGACATCAGTCATTGCTCCAGCCAACATGGCCATTGTCATTTGTAACTACAAGGCTCCATCTTACTCCAGCTTTAGGTGTTGTAAGCCCTATCGAGATGAGTGAAAAAGGACTGTTGCAAAAATTCTAGGGAAGATGAAAGCATGGCAGGAGCAGGCAAGGAGCGTGGTTGCTGCTGGGGAGGACCGTGACAAGGCCCTGCTGGACCTTGGGTGGGAGGTGATGCAGTGGCCTCTCCAGCTGGTATTGCCCGCAAACAGACTGTTGTCCTCTGCAAGCAAGCAAAGAGAAAACTGTCTCTTCTGCTTCCTTGACTGGTGGCACTGAGCCAGTATTGCCTCACCAAGGGCTCAGCCTCCAGCTTGGAGATCTCACAGCTCTAAAATACCTCACTTACGTTGCCTCAAGTGCCTGCTCTGGTGTCCTGTTACACATGGACCATTTTGGCCAACTGGATTTTGTTCCCTGCAAGTGAGTGGGTGGGAAGGGGGTGTGTTTCGCAGAGCTTATAATAGAAAGCTTGCTTTGACCTCCATGACAGAGAGATTAACGCCATTCCAAAATGATATAGTGCGTGTTTTTTAAGGGTCCAAAGGCAATTCTTGTTTACAGAGCAGGACTGACAGAGCCTCATAGCATTCAGGCTAGGGCAACGGCTGTCAGGATTCCTTCCCCATCACCTCTTTTTCAGGTGGACTTTTGCCCTGCTGAGGGAGAACTTAGAATCATGCCATGGATGGCTGCCCCCACCATGCACACACTTCCAACAAGTATGAAAGGCTGAAAGCACTTTAAGCAAGGAAAATATCCATCTGCTGACAGCATCAGCCCTTGCATTTTTAGTCATCTTTCTGGACACCAGAATGTATAAGATCTCCTTTCTGGGTAAATGTATTCTCCTGTCCCTGAGGAGCGTGATGCGAGTCAACCATCTGAGCCTAGCTGAGCCAGTGGGGAGTCAGAAGTGGCATGAGCCTGGACTCCACTGTCTAACATATTCCCTGCCACAGTCCCAGAGGGAAAACATAAAAAGACCATACACCTAATGGAGTAAATTCATCACTTCGCTAATGGTTGGATTTGCCTGATTCTGCTGTATTGTTATTGTCGCCTTAAATTGCAGAGTGTTCCTCTGAATTTCAGTTGTCGCTTCTTCACAGATCTTGTGCTCAAAACGTTCGTGTTTCTCCAGATTGAGGGGCACCTAATCTGAGTTACATGCCTTTAGACAAAAAGGAGTTATGCACTTGACCCATTGTCCAGGCCCAAAATTTAAGGTGCTTTTTGGAAAAGTGACATTTAGTAAGCTATCATGTTTTCTGACATGATTCTAGACAGACACCCAGTGATACATGGATGGTCCTCTTGGTGGGATACATTTAACTTGTTATTACCTCTTACCTTATAGTCATGTTCATACACTGACAGGGAACAACCGAGACTAGAGTCAGAGGCAGGAATTTTAGAAGTTTTTGGAGACTTAAATTCAGATTTCTAGGTACCAGCAGCACTGAAATGAGAAGATATATGAACATGGAAATCCGCTATCTAGAATATTAACAATATGGAGCTCTCCTTGAAGGAAAGTGGGAGACACTTAGCATATGCAAATCTGTATTATTTACTCTAGAAAGATCATGCTGCGAGCTGATGACATGCCTTCCTTCCCCTCTCTACTTCTCATTTTCTCTCTGTATCGAGGCCCTGCGATCTCAGAAATTATTTATGTCTCCTCTGCAAACCATTTTCTCTCTCTCATGCTCTTCTTTTGCACAATGCCTTTGGTATGTTTGATCCAGTTGAATTCAACCCTCTTCCAGCAGCGCGCACAACTGGTGATGGTGCAAATCACTGCTGCCTTTACCGGCACCAACCATAATGTGATACAGCTGGTGTCTGCTGGCCTGGGATTTTCCGAGGGCTCCTGCGGCAGAGCAGGTTGCAGACCGATTGAGACATGTTTGGTGGTTCAGCCAGGTTTGCCACGAGGAGGGGTGAAGAACAGAAACAGTCTGTGGAAATTTACTGACTCTCTGAAGATCTCATGACTTCTTGCTAAATCTGAATATTCCCAGTACAATAATTGTTTCTAAACTGCCTGTGCAGCCTTTCATCATTTATTTGAACATTGCATGGTCAGTGGCATTTTTTTTGTCAGTGATAGACAGCAGTCCATCATTTGCCAAAGGGGTGGTAGATAAGGAATTCAGTAGTCAAGACGCTAGTTTCTAGTACAAAGAACTTCCACACAGATGGTGAATTTAAAATATACGTATATTCAACAAATTAGTATGTAGTATGCCAACTCTTGTGAAATATGTGCACATTAGGAGTATGAGTGGGAGCAAATAAGGTTGCAAGGAATCTTTCCGTAGCTTCTGTTTTCAAACAGTGATTTCCAAAGAAGTCTTTTTCTTGTCTCTCTTTTTTTTTTTTTTTTTAAAGTATATACGTATGAAGCCCTTAAAATTATCTGAACTGGATCATGGTTATGACTAGGAGATAAGGAGGGATTTGTCTGTCTGACAAACTTCCCCTCGGTTTTTAGAAAGGTTGGTATTTTCAGAAGTGGTAATACACCACTGAGTGTAAAATGCAGGGCATAGTGTAAATTGGAGTTCTGTCAGTTCATGGGCTGAGCAAAAACTGTTGAAATGCAACATCCTTCAAGGCCCAGCTCTGTGTCCCACATAAGAATAGCCTCCAGTGATGTTTCTAAGTAAAGCTCTTGGTCTTCAGCCCACAAAAGATCAATGTAATGCCAACTACAAAGTCAATAGGAATTTTGCTGTTAGGACAATTAATGTTTTTAGTCATCTTTATACTAGACTATATCATCTACCCGTCAGGATTAATGGTGTTTATTTTAAAAATTGAATGAGGGAGAGAGGAAAAAGCCAGGGTAAACCAAAGAATAATGCCCTGAGTTTGTGTTGTGCCTCCAGGCAGGGCACAAAGTGAATCTGAAATAACAGAACTTCTAAGCAAGCCACGGCTAGAAGTAGAAACTGCAATGGTGACCACCAGTCAACCCCAGCATTAAAGGCGATGGCCAGCAGAGCCTGCAAAGCTCATTCAGTGCGTGGTGCAAGGCCCTGGTGGTGCCAGTAATGCTGTGCAGGCTGGTTTTACTTTAATATTCTTGATAAGGCTTTGCAAAGACAAGGGGCTGTCCCGTGCAGCTGTTCTGAAGTTGCGTAGATGGAGATCTGCCTGCTTAGGGTTGCTTTTAGGGCTGGGGATGAAGGGACAAGCTGTGTATGTCCTACATGGTGTTCACTATAGTGGGGTCCATTTCCTAAGCCTTTGATGTGGCACCACTCTGAAATACTAATTCAAAGACTAACAAAACTGTAGCAATTTAGGGCAGGAATAGGATATTTGCAGGTGGATAATTAGCTAACTGGATAATTATGATCTCCTGTTATACGCAGCCAAAAACTTGATTTGGTACAACACTTAGGACAAGATACAACGTATTGAGATTTGACATACTGAAAAATTCTCTGCATCCTGTCTAGGATAGGGTAAAGAAGATAATTCCAAAGACCCCAAGAAAATTTAAAAAAAAACACTTAAGATCAGACAACAGAGGAAAAACAGTCACATTAAAGGCAGCAGGATTGCAGCCCTATACGTCATATAAAATGAATGCAGTTCATCGTGCTCAGACCGTATATGTTCAGCTCTTGACAAAGTAATCTCTTTACAAAGCTACGTAATGCAGTAGAGTCAGCTAAGAACGAGTTATAAACAAAGAAGCTATTCAGCTGTCAAAGCAATTTTCAGCTATACTAAGACAGAATAGGATGGGACGGATTCTGCCGAGCCTGCTGCTGCGTGCTGTCCTGGGAAGCCGGTGGCGTTGCGTGTGTGAATCGCGTGGCGAGCGGGAGTGCGCGTGCGAGCGGGAGTGCGCGTGCGCACGGGCGGCCGCCCACGCAAACACATGTACACACACGTGCGCAGGATAATCGCCTGTTGCCTTCCTCACCTCATGTTAGAAATTGTAAAATGCTTATTTAAATTGTATTTTCTGCCTGCAACTGGGATGTCACCAAGTTCTGTCCATTCCAATGACGTGTTTTGTTTCTATAGAAACCAATGTACTTTGGAGAGGCAAAAGCAGAAGGGGACTGAGAAAAGCAGAATGAGAGAAGTGCGCAGTGTGAATAGATCATTTGGGTCATGGGCTCTTAACAAAGTGACTTATGCCTTAAGGCAGCAAGATGCCTTATTTATTTGTGGGTATGTCACTCCAGAATAATTTAAATCTATTCAAATGTATGTCAATTAAATCAATGCAGCATCCTATTTCCTCACATATACTATCCACCACCAGACAGACTGCGTCTGTACTGGAGAGGCCAGGCTTCCAGTGTGCTTTCTGCTGACACATGACTTTTGCTGTTTGCTATGTCTCTGGTGTCATTAGCAGGTGTTTCCTATCTTCAGCCCCGAACTGCGAAAGGAGGCAGGGTCTGGGAAACTAAAGATTTCAACCAAGGTTCAATGAAATACCTGTCAAGTCTCCCATAAAAAAGCTGTGTATGATCTGTACCTCCCAAGGGATAGGCGGGGCAGGGAGAGGCATGCTGGAGCTATTCGGTAATTTTTTTTTCCTTCTTAAAACAGCCAACTTGCCATTGAATCATTTAATCTCTAATTAAAAATCCTGGATAAAACAAGCTGTCTACACCTTTCTGGCAAACATCCCACTGATTTCAGTAGGGCTAAGGTTTTACCCTGTCCTTGACTGCAGAGCTTATTTGTTGTCACTACTATAGCTGTTCTACGTATTCTGTGCTGATTTTTTTTCTTAGCTGCGTGTTTTCTTTTCCTTTTCTCAAATATTATCTCACTTCAGCTCCAGGATATAGGGTCTTAACACGATGAATGCTAATATGTAATCTGTGATGTAGCTAGCTGTGTTTTACCCACATCCCTTTCTGCTGTGGCCTAGGAGAGGACAAGGAGTAGATGAGCACAGGAGGAATTTCAGCAGCTAAAGGCCTCCTTGAGCACCTCTGTGCAGGCAGGCATCTCGACTTGCAAGTCCCTGTTGCAGAGCTATGTGGTGCTTACAGAGTCCCTCAGCCGGTGTCTGACTACCCAGAAAAAGGATGGACCGCTGTAGCCTAGAGCATCCCGGGGCTGACTGTCAGGAGGAGAAAGAAAATCCTGTATGCGTGTATCCTATATGTGTGAATGCTGTTGGTAACAGAGTGAAATTCCCATTCTATGTGGGCATATTCTTTAGTACACGTTTCTCCCGTTCTTCCTTTTTGTATGTTCTGGTCATATTCTCTGTAACTTTGCTTTCAGAGTCTGCCTTGGAAGAGGCGTATGCCAGTTTTGCCTGGAGCAGAGTAAGATGCACCCCCACTGGCTGCTTGCTTGAAGGTAGGGATGAGCCAACAAACCCTGTGTCCTGGGGGCTTTTTGGTAGAGCGCGCTCGACTTTCTACTGTGTTCTTCGTGAGAAGTTACTCATGGTCATACACGGCCCATGTATGAGGTACCTGAGCCAACAAAAATTGTCAGGGCCTACTGCACTCTTCAAAGCTTAGGGCACCAGGGTACACATCGACAGCAAACGCCCTAATCCCTTACCAACACACTGGGTGGCAAAACTCACAGCAGTTGCCTGAAGTGTTGACGTGCTTTGAGCCCATACGGTTTAATTTATCTTTGTGCACCCAAATCCATGATATCTAACAGTACTGACAATTTAGAGTCTCATTTGCTGGTTCATCAACAAATTATAAGAATAAAAAGAAACTATGTGAAGGGAGATATGATTTTGCTGATCAGCTCTAATCTTGATCATTTTCCTTGGCTTTAAACTTTGAATTTTACAAATTATATGTTGAATGTTCTGCTTCGCTTCTTTGTCTCCAGACAGAAAGAAGTGGTTTGTAAAAAAATGTGCTTTGTGGGTAACGCGGATTTTTTTTTTTCTCCTCTGGGGAATCCATCAGTGGGGATGTTTACTATATATTTATGAGACCCCTTGCAGATCTTTAGACTAGGCTCCCAGATGTTCATTCTCTTGGGCTTTTTATTGCTAGCATTTATTCTTCTTTCAATGGTGAGGTCTCAGAACAATGGAGAGGGCACAGTTCAAACTCCACGCAAATCTTAAAAAGCTGGTTTGCAACTGGGCTCCACACAGGACTTGGCAAGACTGCATTCAGCCTTTCCTGTACTGTTGGTTACAATACTCAGGGCAGGGAGGAGAAAATTACTTTTGGCTTTAATGGTTCTGTATTAGTTAGTCTGTGATTTATGTGTTCCAGAGACTGGATGTTATCTTTCATACTATGTCATTCTGTAAAGCAACGCTGACTGACTGCAAGAGTGACAGAGCATCTCTTAGGCTACTGCTGATTCATTGCATGTACTTGTGCGAGGTGATGAAATACTTTGGTCATGTCAAAACTGCTCATTTCTAGATAGTAGCTAATATCCAAATACTAGATATCACATGATAAGTTTGAAGGCCAGAAGATAATGTTCAGGGGTAGATTGTGCTCAAAAAGTAATCTTCTGGTAGCCAGTCGAACTTTACGTGTGAGTGAGGAGAATCTGCATAACTGTAAGCTCAGGAACGGGCTGTTATTCAAGTAGAAGGATTAATGATAGAGGTTAAAAAAACTTTGGAAAAAAAAGTCTGTGCAATCCAAGTGTAGTGTTTATCATCTTCTTGTACCAAAACAAAATTTGTGATGTACTTTGACTTGAGATTATCTAGAGTCATAGATGTAGTGCTGGTTTTCATCCTGTCTCTTCCTGCTGTTTCCTGACTTCCCTTCCCAGGCTTTGGAATCTTTAGTCTAATTTTCCTCTTTTGCTTTTAACAAAATAATGA
The DNA here is from genome assembly GCF_030867145.1 of Opisthocomus hoazin. NCBI lineage: Eukaryota > Metazoa > Chordata > Aves > Opisthocomiformes > Opisthocomidae > Opisthocomus > Opisthocomus hoazin. The sequence continues at coordinate 11,667,901 of NC_134424.1, read as the reverse complement.
TATTAGTGTTTTGACCTCAGAGCCTTCTCCCACAATAAAGGATTTAAAATTCCTAGGTGAAAGTCATCGGGAGATGATGATACTCCATCTAATTTCCTTAGAAATGTTATAGCTGAAGAATTTATAACAATAAAGCTTTGTTGCTGGGACCTTTGAATGCCAAGACTCTGAAAGAGGTAACTGAACCAGACAGTTCTGGAAATAGTTCCTAGGTAGAAACTCAGGAGGAAGAGGAACAGGGGAACACTAGCAATGTAATTGTATAACTGAGCATGTAATTTTCAGCAAAAGAATTTCCTTGTCAAGTTTAGTATTTTTTCTTTTGACAAATTGCTTGTGTAGAAGCTGAAGTATTTCAGTCTGTGTTGTGCCAAATTTTAAGCTTTTGCTTTTCCTGATGTGGTTATTTTTTCAACATCACTTAGTGGTGATGAGTTCATGTTCACGTGGTGTGATTGGTCAGCTCAGTCATGTTTAATGGCTTAAGCCTTATAAACTACATTTGACTCAGAAAGGATCATTTGGTTGTTGGAAGGAGAGTCTGCCGCATTACTCAGTGAAATTTACTTCTAATCAAAAAATTTTGCCGTGGTAGGATTCAACAGGACTCAAATGGTGCATGATGCTCCCACTTGTTTGCTTTCCAGGGCTGAATCTTGCACACAGCATGCCTTGAGAATGGCAGCCGTGAGCAAATTTTCAGTCACACGGCTGTTCTTAAAAGTAACTGAAATTGGATGCAAGGAAGATCCATCTGATAATGATCCAACATATTCACAAATATTTTCTCACTGTTCTTTACTGCTTGTCAGCTGTCCCTTCTTTTCTTCTGTTCCACTTTATTTCTTTGTAGATTCGTGTTTTGATGATGCCTGTTTTGTTCCCAGAACTAATTTTTGAATTTATGGTGGATGGTTTTGAATATTGATGAATCTACATATACAAATGTAGATGTGTAAAGGGGTTGGTTTTTTATGGAGGTTGATTTCTTTTACTAAGCAAGAGAGCAGACCTGGGTACAGAAGCTGGAGGCCCGTTTGTGATCAGTCAATCTGTGCAGTTGCACCAAGCGACCTTATAATACAATTCTTGCTGCGATGCACCACTTGAGGCTCGGCCTGAGTTCTTACTGGATTATGGCTGCCTAACGTTACAATGGTGAGATGCTTGCCTTCTCCCAGTAGAATTCAACATATATTCATTGACTGGTTTTATTAAGAAGTTCTGTTTTTCTATAAGATCTTTATCACTGGGTGGCTCCTTCTTCAAAAATTTGGTGCCATCTCCCAAGGCATTACCTCTGTAGTATCTAGCAGCTGGATTAAAAGCAGGTTACAGGGCAGCTTGTTTTGTGTGAACATTTCCAAGTCAGCTATTGAGAGAAGTTTCCCCATACGTACAAAATCTGTGAGCTACACTCCATGTTTCATCAGGAGGTGTTTTTGTTAAAGATTTGCCAGAGAATATACAAAAATTAATCTTGCTTGTAATATAATCCTGATGCAAAATGCATAATTTCTTCTTGGCAAATGAAGTGTTTGGCATCAGCAAGTATTTACATTTATGTTGTTTTTAAACTTCTGTGTGTGCTGGAAGGTAAGGTGAAATATTTCCTAGATGTCCAGATTATTCCGAAGAAAAGGTATATCACAGAGCAGAAATTCAGAAACATTCTGTTTCAAAGGGTGCTATGTGATCAATACAATTACACAAGGGTTTTACTGGATGTCCAGAACACATCTTTCATTGTCTTTGCATAGGTTACACCTCAATTTTGTTTATGTTTTATTTCAGAACTTTCCAATGTTCTATTGTATCAGCAGTTGCATGAGCTACCTTTCCTTGCGCTTCTGCTTTGACGTGTTCCTTACCATCCACGTTCTTAAGAGATTTTTATTCTCTGTGCACAAGAAAAAGTGACAAAAGTTACTGTTGGTTAACACATCACACTCTGATGCTTTCTATCTTAAATCACTAAGTAAATATAAAGAATATTTATATCTCATACCTCTTCATAACTGTGTATGCTTGTTACTTCCACTTTTCCTGTGTTCCTGGTTCTTGAGTGAGGAGAAATCGAACAATACTGAGAGAATGCTGGTGTACGTAAAAAAACTTGCATGGACCTTGATTCCAGGAACATGCAGACATGCTGATAGCAGCTCCTTATCTAAGAAATACGCAAGAGAGTGCTTCTTACAGGAGAGTGTTTCTCTGAAACTGAGCATTTGGTTGCTGGATTGGTTTTGGTTTTTTTTAATATTTCAACACCCTGCTGGTAGTGTTGTGAAATCCTTCATGGGCCTTAGCCAATTAACTGAATAAACTTTTACTTGCTTAATGATTTTGTAACTGTTCTACGTGGGATAAACTTGACATTTGTTCATTTAATTTCTCTCCGGCATTTTGTAAATGAATACTATATAATCTCACGGAGACTCCGAGTCTTTGAGACTTCAGTTCTTGCAAAGTTATCTATTACAGCAATTGGAATACATTTGGATGCTTAACAAAGTTCTTGTAATGTTTTTCACTGATATTTTTTGCATTGAAGAGAATTACTGTTGTATCACTAAATACGTTGAGCTCTCATATTCTGTAATGTCATTTTCCACTTTCATATTTACATGTATGAGTACACATTCCATTTAAAGTCATCTTTCATTCCTTAGTGTGTGACATACTTCAGAGAACAACTGAGATCTTCCAAATCTGCATTGCATAAACTGTCTGAAAAATAGCCTGCCTTTCTAATGGCCAGTCGGCCCCTAGAATTCAACTGAAAGGTGAAGATCAGAAGTACCATAATGTCACTGAAGACATCAAATTACTGAGTAGGATTTCTTTAATTACAAAAGGATTCAATAGGAACAAAAAAATATTTCCTATACACTGCAGACTTTCTTGTTCTGTGATTGTTGGTATTATATTTCATGTTTTCAAGCATTCGAGTAATGGATACAAAATTGGAAGCAGGAGGAAAGGTATAGAAATCATACCTGGAGGTAGTGAGAGAATGGGAGAATTCTCATTCAGTACCAGTGAAATAAATTCTGTCCACAGGGCATAGGCACTGAGAGGAAAATAACTTATATGAAACCAAGGGCTCTAACAGCCTAATTTTTTTCTCTGGACCCAGGTAAATTTCATCCTAACACAATAAATAAATACATAGTATAAAGTGCAATGCTCTTTCCTGATTCATGATCTTGTTAGACTCCAAATAAACATATATCATGTTGGAATTGTAATAACACAGGCTTAGTACATATGGAGAGAATTGCATCTAGCTACTAAATATGAAGAAAACGTACCAAAAGGGAATTATTTACGGAAGAATGACATTCTCCTTTAGAGTCAGTGATGATTCTGCTGTCTTTTCCCCTGGAAGATGGTCCTTCTCCTGTACAGACATTTTTACATATTTTCTTTCATGAGGGAGGGGAAAAATAAAAAGAAAAAAAAAATCTTACTGGTATATAAACAAATTTCAGTTATTTAGCTATATACTATCATTATGCTACAAGCTGAAAAGCAAATTTAAAAATTAGACAGTTCAGCAAAATAATTTAATATTAAATCACTATATAATAATATGTAACTATTAGCTATGTATTTGTTTATAACAATATAAAACTTCTTTCTCTTTTCTTTGCACTCTGTGTCACCTGAAGGTGTTTCTTCAGGCTCAGGAACTGTTTGGAGCCCATATTTGTCAAATATTGTAGGAACAGAAGAATAGATAGTAACAACAAATGATTTAATTATTACTACAATTATCATTGCTGTTCTTATTATTCATATCATTTGCTGTAACACTTGCAATGTGGCTGGCAATTTTCAGATACTTCAGTGCTTTCACTTTGTGCTATAGAGTTCATAACCCAAGGACAGAAGTCAGGGAAGAAAATATCCATAGGCAATTTATGGAAAACATATCCATAAATCAGCAAGCTCCCGTACAACAACTGAAGTACACTCTTAGGAGGGTTTCTGTGGAAGAGACTTAGCAGATGAGCCCTGGGTGGCTGGACAGAGATTCGGGTTTGGGCCATGGTGTGGTGGCCTGCAGTACAGGTAGAGTGTGGTGCCATCGGACACAGGGCTCGGAGCAGGCGGCTGGAAGACTCTCATGGCGAGACCATGAGAGTGAGTGCATAGAAGGAGCACCAGAGCTTTGAAGGCTAAAATTTGTTCCATGCAGGATGGGAGGCTGGTTCAGGAATTCAAAACCGCGGTAAGGGAAGCTCTTCATGAGCCTTTGTTGGTAGAGATATGCTTTGAGATGACAGCAGTGGGGCAACCATGGTGTAAATCCATCTGACTCTCTAGATTTCAGCACCACCGGCTGAGAATTTGGCTAGCAGCTTACAAATCCCTAATGTTTCACATATTGGAGTACAAAACAACTGTTTTTTCAGACTGTTGTGTAATCATGAGTCATTAGCCTCTGCTTGAGGATGATTCAGCTACCTTGTCAAGGAACTGGAACAAAATTGTGCATCTCAGGTAACTTGGTTATACAACACAAAACAAACTTCCTCCGCCAGCATTTCATGGGCAGTCCCTTGCACATCCTTAGGGAGATGCTTGGTGCCACAGCCTTGAGTTTCTCCCCACAGAAAGGCCAGATCTGTAAAACTGCTACTCACCCAGCCTTAAATCCCATTTAAGTCCTCAAAATAGATTCAGGAGGATTGTGCTGAAAGGGTGATTTTCGCCCTTGGTAGCTGAATCACCATAACATCTGTGTTGAGTTACAGTACAGCTCAAACTCTGAGGGAAGAGGAAGAAGATAAAAAAATCAGTGGCCAATACCTCTTTAAAGATCCACAAGAGCAAAGTGATAAAAAAGAAATACAATGAGTCAGATAATAAAAATATTATCTTACAGATTTCATACAAACTTTGCCGTAGGGAGGCCACCTGGCTTATGTTTTACTGACACAGCTGTTCAGACCTTTTTTTCCCCTCTGCTATGTAAAAAATAGAGGAATCTGAACAGCTGTTTGTGTTGATTTTTTTTAATGCCTTCAGTAAGTAAAAATAAAGGCAAGTGACATGAATAAGCAATCTGAAACTGCCTCCGAAGGTGCTTTAAAAATTTTCCAGGATAATTCCTGGACCTCATCCACAGTGAATAAAGGTCTGTTGTCCATGGAAAGGGCTGAGCCAGAAGGGCAAGGAGGGCATTTCCACTCACTTGCTGACCATTAGCTATCCAGCATATCTTCTCTTCACATAAGAAAGATGCACTTACATTGAGGCAAATTCAGTTATATTGGAATTAGTCCACAGTAACCTCACTGGCTTCACTGAAGTCACTTAAAATTTCTGTAACTGAAATTAAAAAAACCATCTCAAACTAATTGTGCTTAAAACCATCCATAACCAGTTCCACTGCCTTCCAGGGAGCTGCTCCTGAAGAAGGCAGGTGAAGGGAGAAAGGGAATAGAGCTTGTCAGGATGTCTGGATAGATGTAATTTCCCAATAAAAAAGGAATTTTTTTGCTATTTCAAAATCACAGTGTTTTTTGGAGGGAGTGGGGGGAGTTGAGGAGTCAATGCTGATTAATGCTGCCTCTCCCAACACAGAGCAAATCAATAACGTCCCAGCAGGTTGAAAGAGAGTCTGGTTTAACTGGGTGATGGAATGAAACAAGTGGGAGTCGTTTTGCTTTTTGTTGCCCAGTGTTTCACACACCTCTAGCGGCAAACCCTCTTCGTTGCCAAGACAACCCCGAAGAAATACGAAATCCAGAACAATACCCTGTGTAAAAGAAGCCTCGTATTCTTTAGTGCACACGTTCGCTTTGAATGTCGAGAGAAACACTGCCCTCCACATCAATCCAGGTAAGTCCAGGTAAAGGTATAGGTGATATCTGTAAGATTATAGTGATTTGCATTTATAGATTGTCTTTTTGTCCTGATGGCTGCCAAGCGTGAAGGCTGGTACTGAGAGCCCGAGCAGTGTTTTTCCTGCAGTGCAGCATTACCTATAGCTGGCCAGACAGTACCAGGAGGATTCCTGAGGCTGTCAGGAAAATCAGTCAGAGCTGGGGCGCTGACTGCCCTCTCCATCCTGTGCTGCATGTGAAGGTGTCTGCAGCGAGCAGGGAACACCAGCCGGTGATGATCTGCCTCTGCAGTGGTTTCTAAACATTTCTTGGGCAGCTGAATGCAAGGTAGTGCAGCCGTAGAGGTATTTTTACTCAATATTTGGGATGGACTGAGCTCTGCTTGGTCTTTAGGTCAAAGGAAGTATAAATGTGACTTAAGCCTCTTTATTTAAGTTCTTAGCTCAATGCAGGACAGTGGAAAGTCTAGCGCTTTGGGTTTGTTAATGGTTATTTATTTAGTCCCAATGAATGTACATTGGACAAAGGTCCAGGAGGTCAGAATAAACATCTTCAGAGGTTTTTAGGGCACCCTCTTGTAGGTGCTAGCCTCAGGAACTTTGCTGTTCCTCAGAGAAAGGCTATGCACAGTTTGTGAATATAAGCCTCGCTTTTCCAACTTCTCTCCAGATCATCTTTAAGCTTCCCATTTTATGCAAAGTGGCAGATAAGTAATATTTTTTCTCTGAAGAGTACTAAGAATACTGGTTTTGCCACACTTGAAGCTGGCATCAACCTCCTCGTTATGAATGGCTGTACATGTAGGATTTAAGATCTCTACTCAGTTAAAGCTCTTTGATAAACAGGGGAGCAGCAGTTGGAGCAGGGGACACTGGATTCTACGTAGCGATGCATCCATTTTACTGTGCACCCAGTGTGAAGACAAATCCATTTTAGCCTGCCTTGAATCATAGCAGCATCCTATAAGTAAGCAGGAGAAATGCCATCATCTTTTGCATCCTTGCGTTCTTTGGCTCTCCACTCCCTTGGTTCTGTCCTTCTGCATCAGCTGCCTGTCAGGATGTTCCCAGCAGGAAACTTGGCAGCATTGCGAGTGCATGCTGATGAACTTGGTCTTTACATGGGCAGGGTTCCCTGGGGAACTGTAGCCTTCTCCCTTCTGCTGCACCCCTGCAAACACATCACGTTCCTCCTTTTGTGATCGTGTGCTGGGATCCAACAACTCCAGGACTTTTGGCTTCAAAAGGCAAGTAGCAAGCAGCAGTAGCTGGTAGTTTGGTGTGACAGGAGCACCAAACCAGCAGAACGAACCAGCTGGTGCTGAGGATTCTGTGTCTATACTGTCAACACTTGGGGTTTTGAACCTGAGAGTCACACTAGCTTAGTCCTATAGACTGAGCGCTGAAGCTGTGCCACAGTATGAACTGAAGCACAGTTAGTCAGGGATTCACTTCTGAAGCATGCTCCTGATCTGGAGTAAGAACAGATGTAGGTTAGCGCTCTAGGAGAAGAGGATCAAACTAGCCTGTGCTGAAAAGCAAGTGTTGCGTATTTGACCATCATGGTGAGGTGCCCTGAAGCACAGCTGGCTCTGTGTTGGTGGCTCCATCAGCATGTCCAGAGCTTCAGCTTCCAGTTCTGAGACAGCCTCTCCCTGGCTGCGGGAGAAAGAGCCTTGTGAATGAGATGTGGGGCTGTACTTCCAGCAGCAGCCCTAGAAGTAATAGTTCTGCGCTGTATCTCATTTGTCTCCCCAAAGAATGAATTCTGCAGCGCGCTGAGAGCCCTCACACCTCCATCCTATTAAAAGACACCTCCTATTAGAGTTCCAGGCGAGGCACCCCTGAGCTCAGGCCACTCTGTGCTCCTGTTTTAGCACCTCGGAAACAAACTGAAAACTCCTTGCTGAAAAGAAGGTATGTGCAAGAACTGCAGTTTCATAAACTGTCGAGTGGGAGTTGAAGCTCTTATAGAACATCCCGTTCCAAAAGGAAACAAATGAGAGTCTGACGCTGCCGGGTAGGAGTGACGTATGCGGCTGCAGCGTGAGTCAGTCTATGTGAGATTCAGATACGGACCTAGAGGGAAAACGTTTGTGGCAGCAGAACTGATCACATGCTCATAGATGGAATTACCTCAGCTCATTTTTCATGCGGGTGTTAATATATTTCCTGTGCTTCTTGAGCAAAAGGCAAATAGCAGCATAGAGGAAAAAGTCGCATGTAGGAGCCGTTCTATCTGTCTTTTCTTGCAGCCTCCTGCTTCCCACCCACACTCCTGCATAGACGGTAATAATGTGTCATGAGCCTTTTGGTATATCACTGTTTCGTTCAGTAAAATGGAATGTTGCTGTTATTGTTATTATTATTTGTGCTATTTGGAATCCCAAACCATGTCTCATTCCAAGGGTACAGGTCAATGAATGGGACAACTAAGCGAATTATTAGGAAAATACTGTGTTTATCACTGAAGTGATGTCTTGCTTTGAGAGTCTACAGCTCAGATGAACGCTTGTATTAATTTAAAAATGAAAACTAAAGCCTAAGGATCCTTTTAAGGCCCTAAAGGAGTTTGTAGATCTTATCCTTTGGTATGTGGGGGATGTGTAATGATGCATAAATTCAGAAATTATTTGGCTGTTTACTGGAAAGTTATGGTCATCTCGTGGATAATGTCAGTCTGAGATAAGAAACTCTGGCTACGGTTTGAGGACAAGGCAGCTTTATTAGTAATACTACCTTGAGATGTTCTCATCCCAGACGTTTTTTGCACCATTTTGCTCCAGCTCAGCCCTCTCCCTGTTGTGCCTAAAGAACTCTTTATGTGACTGTGCAGTGAGCTGCAACAGGAACTCGCGGAGGTTGAAAACCATGAACAAAATGGCCTGTAAAATAGAAAGGATTTTGTTTTCTTCTCTTTTTTTTTTTTTTTTGCTTGTTTTGTTTCGTTGTTGCTTTTGCAATTTATTTCAACTAGCTCAGTTCCCTGATCAGCATGGCCCCTGGGAACAACTGCCCTGGCCCTGCTGAAAGGCCTGAGTGTTGTGTGGCAGGGGGAAGATTCTGGCAGGGGCTGACGGTGGGAACTCCGGGACACCATTGCCACCAAAATCTGCAGATTAGTAAACCACAGCCAGTAAAACATGGCTTCATTCATTCATGGCAGCAAAACTGAACAGCTGCTGTGCCTCCAGAAGAGGAAAAAAAAAAAAAAAAAAGGATGTTATTTGGCTACAGAGCATACAGACCATGTAGCCACGGTTGGAGGACAGACTGGGGGACGGATGCATTTGGGTTCAGGGTACTGACGTCTCATGTATGAAAAGTGCATCAACAACCAACAGCAGCCATCAGGTGTTTCCCATCTCTTGTGCTGTAATCTCATAAACGTAGCTGACCTTTTCATGGCGGTTCAGTCAAATCTAAAGCAGAACTGCAAGTCAGAGTTGTAGTCTAACCCTCAAACAGGACCAAAATAGCGAGCTCAGACCAACGATTCAGAGCAAAAGCAGAACTTTCCTAGCACTGGAACTGAGAAGTTTGGTTGGTGCTTCTCTGTGTAATTGCCTTATTGACATTTAAAAGCAATGATAGATTGAGGGAGCTCACCCAGCACCCTTCCCCCACTAGACACGGAAAGAGCTTTGCTTAAGAAGGTGTAGCATAAGTCCATAGATGAGTAAACCGCTCTGGGACAGCTCTGATCTCCAGCAATGCTAGCAGAAGCAAACAGGTGGAAAAATGCTTCATTACACATTTTACTTATAGCAACATCCTGGCAAACCAGGCTGGTTGCTCCCGCTACAGAGGGAAGGGGACTGGCTTGAAGCCCATGGGGTGCCTATCTCCCTGACACGGCAAGCCCAGAGCTGGAGTGGTCTCCCCAAGTCACCATTATCTGCTGCATCCTCCCGTCTCCCCTCCTCTGCCCTGGCATGGGCACCCTCCCCTCTTATCACTGACGTGGCAACATTTTGTTTACACAGCTGAGTGCTCTTGAGCTGACTCGGTGCATCGATCAAGGTCATAAAGTCATTAAATCCCTTGACCAAAATGCCTGTAAGTAGCCTCTGGTTAGAGCTACAGGGCTGCGCTGCTGCTGGTGTAGCTTGCAACACCGAAGGGATAACTTCCCTGCGGTACTACAAAGCCACTTTCCTGGAAAGGGGAATGGTTTGCCAGTGTTACAGAATGACAATATTCAGCCCATAAAGAGCTCTTACTGTAGTCGTAAAGCAGTCTTGAAAACCTGCGGCACCCTCTCTGTCCCGGTCTCAGATGAAGTGCCAACACTGTCAAATAAAGAGGTGTTTGCAGCATGTGCCGGTGTCCCGAGGTGGCTGGCGTCGGTAGCAACAGCTGGCAAGGCTTTGGCGTGCGGCACTGCTCCAGGGATGCTGGGCGAGGGGTTGCCTGCTAGCCAGGGGCTGGCATCCCCCCCAGCAGATCGCTGGGTGTAGCCTCGGCTGATGCTGAGCCGTGCTCTCGGCTTCCCAGCGAACAGTCCCGGCCGTTATGCTCGGCACAAAGCTCCAAACAAGCGCCGAGGGCTGCGGAGGGGCTGATGTCAGCGGCGCGCGGCGTGACTCACACGGGGAACAGAGCGTGCCTCACGGGCCACGGAAAAACACGAGCCGTGTGGGAGGGAGGGCCTCGGTCCCAGAGGGAATGAGACAAATGTGCTGGAATAACCCCGGGAGCTTGGGGGTGGGCACACCTCGGCCCCCAGCACCGAGGGTTGGAAGGAGGTCACCTCCTCTTCAGATTTCTTCCCTTGGGTTGTTTTGAACAATCCTGCCCTTGTTTTAAGAAAGGATCAGGGCGGGGGTGGAATGGTTTTCTTTTAGAGGAATTCCCTGCGACTTGAGCTGCCCGAGTTAGTCAGGAGCTGGGAAAATGGAGCAGGGGAGGATGGTACGTGTCCAGAAACGGTAGGTAAGCAGGGAGCTCAGGCTGCTCCACCAGCAGGAGCAGTCGAGGTCGAGGCACGTCCCGTCATCAGGGTACCTTCGTCAGGGTGTCTCGCTGCCCCTCATCTGCCATCGGCTGTTCTGTGTCAGCAAACAGTGTTGCAGGGCTGACGGGGGTGCTCAGCACCAAGGCAAAGTTTCTAACAAGGCCAAGGTGAAGGAGATCACATGAATGGTCATGAGTATAATCAAGCCTGCTGTCGCTGGGATAGGAAGGCATCTACTGGTGTCTGCCAGAGTTGTTAAGATGTTGTTAAGGGAGGGTTCTTGGGGTCTGCATGCAGCTCTGATGCTGCTGCCTCTTGAGGAGGTGGCTCATGCCACCGCTTCTCTGTCTGCAAAGTCAAATTCCAAAAAGTCACGGTGCTTGTTATCATGCTGACACGAACAGTGGCTTCTGAGCATTTCTGAAAGTTTTTGAAATCGTCTAAAGAAAAGCATCGAGTACTGATGATGATAGACTTGTATTATATCTAATTATATGAACCCTGGAATCAGCTATTTCCCATTTCTTCCGTCATTCTGATATAACTGGAAGCAGGAAGACATTCACAAAAGAAATATTGTTTCTGTGAGCCACCCAATGCAACCCATTTTTGCAGATTTTCTCTGAAGGTTTAGAACCAGCAAACTGAAATAATCCTACAGACTTTGGCTCACTTACATAAAGTCTAAACTGGCCACTGCCTCTGATTTTTCTAAATGGTTCTTTTATGTCTGCAAGCAACCAAGTGAAACCTCCAGATCTAAATATAATTGAACTGTAGGGCATTGGCAATCCAGATTAAGCTGTACATCAACTTCAGAGTCTGAAGTTAAGATTTTTTTATTGTGAGTGCACATGCTAAGAATCAGGATGAATAGCAAACATGCAAATTCAGTATTTAATTAGGAGTCTTATGGAATCAAAATTGACTGCTGGCTCCGTTAATGGAGAGGCAGACAGAAGCACTGAGTGTGATTTCCTATAGATGTGAGGTCACACTTGAATCAGCGGATATGGTTGTCGGGGTTTTATGAAAATGCTCACAAACTGCAGATTTTCATGAATTTTCTCATGACCAGAAGTTCACACCGTGTTTACTCTTTGCTATTCACTACTCTCACTTTTCACGAATAGAGTCAGGAAAACAATGTCAGGTGACTGGTACGAGTGATCAACATATCTTATGAATAGCCAGGACCGAATAGTCAGAGCAAAGGGGTGGCGAATGCCTTAGGGTTAGAAAGTGATGGGCCATGATTTTTTTTGTGGGTAGCAAATAAAGTTTGAAAAATATCAGCTTTAGTTTTCAAATTATTTGCTAAGATAGAGGAGTGTGCTAAATTTGCAATTAATATTATTTTAAAGAAGAGATCAAACAGCTCAAGTAGATTTCCTCTAACTGACAAGTTCCATTAAACAAGAAAGCTCATTCTTAGTAGGAGGTTTTAATATAACGCTGAGAACAGAGAACAAAACAATGAATGGAAACATATCAGCAGTCAATTTCCTGAGTATTCAAGTCTGCATTATACTTTGTTCTTTGCTACAGCCGTGGCTCTGTAATTATCAAGCGTATTCATGGGACTTTTTCCTATTGACACTCAGCGTGAGTGTGGCTGCAAAGAGATTAAGCTTTTGTGGCAGCCATTTGAATTTGTCGAACTAAAAACAATCTGCAAGGCTGTGGCGAACTGTATGTCTCAGGATTTGTGATGGTCTGCAGAACCTATGGGTCACAGGTTCACACGTGTGCATTGGTAGCGTGCAGGACTCGCAGCTCTGTCACGCCAGCTTGGCAGATGGCTACAGTTGCTGCTTGCTGGCAGAGCTGGCACAGTCACGAAGCAATGACTGATGATGGGGCAGATGCTTGAAGCTGTTCCTTCGTTGTATGACTATGACATGCTTGTTGGACCACGGATGGGGATTGCTGGGTAAGCCATGGGCACTCGGAAAAGGAGCTTTGTTCCTCCAGGACTTTCCAATAGATGCTATAGCTGCTTTTCAAGTGATACTTCAAGCTGACCCCCAGGTCACACCAGGTCGGGTTGTCCACAACCCATGCTATCAGTGGAGCCTCATTTTGCTATTAACAGTTGTCTTCGTGCTTCTCATGCATCCCGTGCCTGGGAATGCACCACAGCGTAGAAAGTGACCTTTCTAGGAACTGGTCTCTGGACAGCTTTCTGTGCAGGTTTGCCTCTCTCAGCAGGTGATATGGATGAAATCCATAGTTCCTCAGACTTGAGCATGCACTATGTCTTTTTACACAGTTCTACTTCTGTATAAACAACCATTTAGGCAAAGGTGGAAAACCAAAATCCTGTTTACTTAGACTCCTGTGCAGTTCCATAGAGCAGGAGTGTTGGTGTTCTGGCTCAACTTCAACTCAGGTAATTACTGTGTATTCTGCCCTACTTGCACACCCCCCGTAGTTTCAATTAGAGCAATTGTTTTCATTTTCCTTTCCTGCCCTGTCAAGTATTAATACGGTTGCTGTTAAGCTGCTCGTGTGGTCCCTCGCTTAGGTGTTGTGTTTCCATGGTAAATGTGGACATCCTTGTATGCATACCTGGACCAACTCCTCATAGGCACAAATTGAGGTAATTCCATAACGAAGTTGTGGTGATTTGCACCATGTGAAGATATGGCCTTCCTACGCAGAGAGCCATGTTCTTCTCTCTAATTAAAGTCTCTGTAAGAATGCTTATGATCTATTTATTTTTCTACTCGCTCTTCAGCTAGGTTTGCAAATAACCTGGGGTTTAAGTAGTCATTTACACTTATGGTCACAGTGGTGGTATATAGAGAGTATAGCATGCAACCTTATAATGTGCTTTTCCCCAGCTATTCAAAAGCGACTTTACAGGGATATCTGAGCTCTTTCACTCTTGGCTGTTGTTGGGTAGATAGAGTTCATAATGTGTGGTGTTTTGTGTTATGAGTTGCTGGAAAATGTGTTCTTTGGAAACAAATCTCTACGAGTTTATCGGGAGAATTAAGAACATGGAAGGATGCCTGAAAGCTACACAGCAACAGGGGATTACATGCTTGCAGATAAAGCCACCTGGCATATTGAGCATTAATGTTCACAGCTGAGGGCCACAGCACTTACTGTGCTGTTTATCTGATCAAGAGAGCCTTCCTTTCATCTGGCACAGAAATTGGCTTGAAATGGCATGTGTTTGGGCTGGTGGGCTGCGTGACACACAGCAGGTGAGGTTTGCTGCCTGATTCTCCAGTCTATCACGTGGCCCATCCAATGGTTATCACCAACACGTGTATGTGCTGAATGGATTGATGTTTGGGTGCATGGCGACTTGAGCAGATCATGGCTTAGGTTGCTCAGCTGCCCGTGCCCATGGTAGCTGGACTCATGGAGGCCTTTCTGCTACCAGTATAAGGCCCACGTGCAACAATACAAGTCAAGCTGTCTGTGATTTTCTATGTAAAATAAGCAGGCATTACCTTTCCTAGCACTCCTGTTGGACAGTTTTCTGAAATGCACAAAATGCATTCGTAGCTCAGTTCTCAGCAGCAAAAGAACCTGGGAGCAGATTCTCTGAAACATCTGGTTGATTCACGTAGGAGGCAGCTGAGTTGCCTACCCATATGTGTCTGGCACTATAGAAGATTCTGTGACATACTACAGTGTCTCCACATGTACCCCATGAGCTCCATCTGTCCCTAAAAGAGGATGTGGGTCTCCTGTAGGTCCTGTGTTTTACCTACCAGCCCCATGCTTAGATGATCACAAGATTTTAAAGCAGGTCTAGATGCCAGTATTCAGACACCTCAAGTCCACCTACTGATGAAGGGATTCAGCTGAACAAATACTGATAAAATTTGTCTTTAAAATGAGATGCTGTGAAATCAAAAGGTCCTTAGTAAAATTAGTAGCGTTTTCATTCCGGATTAAAGCTAAAGATGTAACCTGAGTACTGGTGGGAGATGGGCTGGCACCTTCATTCAGCAGCTGAGTGGTCTCCTGGTTTGGGATAACTTGGGAATTGGATGGATGGATACCTGTGACTGATGGGTGTGCGCCAGCACCTCTCAAAGGTGGCATGATGCCCAAGGTAGCACTGAGGCAGGTGTATATGAAAGTGCTGGCTTTAGACCGCAGTAGCTCCTGCCCTGGATGCTGTTCTCAGGGTGGTACAAGCTGCAGTAATCCTGAAGCCATTCCCACTAGCTTTCTTGTGTTAAGATGGCCAGACATCTGGTCCAGCATGATACGATGGGCGTATACAAGTGATACAAAAGGTCCCTGTGTACTTCCTGGTCCCATGGCAAGTGCAGAGCAGCTAAGCTCAAGGATCAGATACCAACCTGTGTCTTATTTTATTTGAACTCCAAATTCTAATGCTTTCAGGTAGACCATCCTGACTTTGCCTGTCTCTCACACTGCTGTTTCTTCTTAATAGTGTATTTTTATCCATAGGGGGAAATACTTTGTGCCTTGAACAGTTTCCCCATGCTTCTGACTTTCTAAAATGATGGTGGCACTGTAGGTTTAAAATGGCAGTCAGCATGACCCCAAGAGCTGACCAGTACTTGCTCTTCCTTATGCAGTAGCTGTTTGCAAAGTCAGTGCAATTCTTTATATAGAGGTTTTTTTCACCCCCTTCATGCAAAACAAAAGGGTTTGGTTGTTTTCCCAAAGCAAACACTCTGTGTCAGCTCTCTTGCACTAACAAAAAAAAAACAAAACAAAACAAACAAAAAAAAACAACCAAAACAGTGTGAGCTTTTATATCCACATCCATGAGTGGCAGGGTGGCAGGTCACAGGTTCCCTGCAGAAGTGACGGGGAAGGTAAACAGCTCAGAGCATGCCGTGTTTGCCATGCCATTCCACTGCGCAGCAAAAGCTGTCCCCAGCCTTTCTCCCTCTTAGGCAGCAAAACACATACTGCTTTGTAAATAGCAGTTAATAAAAGCAAGCCTAATGATTATTCTTTACTAGACTCTTATTACAGCCTGCCCAAGACTTTTCCCTTGCACGAAAGGCCTGTAGGAATTTAGCCACCACCAGCTAAATCAGGAAAGGTCTTAACTCTTGGGCTCAATATAAAAATAAATCAAATTTGAAGGAATACACCTTTCGTATTGTGATCTTCCAGAAAAAGAAAGCTCTAAGATGACAAAAGTCTGAAACACCGGAAGGCTTTATTCGTACCGGTCTGTATGAAGCCCGTTATTATCCTATCAGTTGTTTGTGTAGCCACTGTTTACACAAGTGAAAGATGGCACATAAGAACGTGTACCAGCAGTCTGAGCTGTCCGACGCGGCCTTGCGGCACTCAAACCAGGAGCAGGAGCCTGGCCTCTGCCTGGGCGTCCCCTTGGGGCTTAGGCTGGAGTTAGAAGGGGCCAGGTCAGCCACATGCAATGCGGGAGAGCTTCGGGGATGTGCTGCATCTCGATGGCTGCCTCTGCGGGATCAGGCCAGCTTCGCCATATCTCCCCAGCCGTGCCCAGAGGAGGGCTATGGTTTCCTGTCTTGTGTCGGGAGGCAGTTGCTTGGGTGGGGGGAGTCTTCAGGCTGAAGCTTTAGTGCAACAAGAGCAGGAGACCCCATTGCTCCCTGACATCCTCATCTAATGTTTGCAAAGGGTGTAACTGCAGTATCCCGCCTAGCTTTTGCACAGGCTTTAGGGGAGACCAAGCAGATGGAAATCAGGTTTAAACTACCCTCACCTCCTCAAAAGCAGTCCTCAGAGAATTATTTACCAGGTAGTGTGAGCCCAGGTAGTGTACTCCAGCCCATAACGAATCATAAGATTGCTGACAGAGACCTGACCTCAGCTGTGCACAGAGGGAAGAAGGACAGTTTTGAAATAAATTTGCTGTCTAACCAGTTGCCAAGGTAGAGGTTTTAGCAGAACGGATGATACTGTCCCTTCTTAACTCAGATCCTGCCAGCCGCATTTCACACCATCTGGAGTTTGTGCAGAGCCTGCTTTGGGAAGCTGGCCAATGAAGAATTACAATAATCTAATCTTGCCACGATAGAAGTGTGAATAACCATTTCAGAGTCTGACTGGAAAACTACCGCAACCTGTCAGTGTGCCTCAGGTGGTGGCCAAGAGGGCATCCGATGACACGCTGTAAAGCGCATCTGGGGAGCTGAACCAGCCCCTGAACATGAGGAAGAACTTCTTCCCTCTGAGGGTGACGGAGCACTGGAACAGGCTGCCCAGGGAGGTTGTGGAGTCTCCTTCTCTGGAGATATTCAAGACCCGCCTGGACAAGGTCCTGTGCAGCTTGCTGTAGGTGACCCTGCTTCGGCAGGAGGGTTGGACTAGATGACCCACAGAGGTCCCTTCCAACCCCTACTATTCTGTGATTCTGTGATTCTGAGCTGAACCACTCATATTGTCATCAGCCAAAACAAAGGGCAGAAGGAGAACATAACTACTGGGCTTGGAGAGGTGGTGTTCCCATCCACACCGATCTCCATGGACACTAAGGCACTCGGCACTTTTTGGGAAGGCCGGTGCTGTGTTTTTACAGCAGTTGCTCTAGAGCCACTATCTTTTAAGCCTCTGCAGCAGTCTCTGCTGGAAACCTTTGGTTTCACACTTTAATTGTTTCTTAGATGGGATGAAGGTTGGTCCAGCCTTGGTTTCGAGCATTGTGGAGTTCTAATGGTGAATTTTTTTCTCCCACCCTAAAAAAGGACTGCCATATAGTTTTCCCCACATTGTTTGCATGTGGCAAAATGGATGATTTCACTGTGAGGGCTGCTAAAAATTTTAAGGCTCCTTTCAGGACTCACTGGTGCCTGGGAGACAAGATATTTGCTTTAGAGATATTCATGGCTTGAAATAAATTTGCTTAGCGTCACCTGAGAAAGAATCCCAGGACTCACCAATGTGAGCATGAGCCTGGCCACCTCTTAATTCTCCTTGCACTGCACTTTATCTTTGCTTAGTCTGGTGCATCATAGATGCTTGCTATTTCCATCATGTCTCCTCTTTCAGTTTGGCTGCTATAGAGAGTCAAGGATAACTACAGCAGCCTGTGTCAAACTGTCTGAATAAGAAATCTGCACTTCACTCTGCTTACAGAAAATTCCTCCGCTCTTTCCAAGGGATGTTCTCAGAACAGGCACAACTTGAGGCAAACCAGAACAACTCTCATTAGCGTGCAGGCACCCTTATGCTGCTCTGCAACACTGAAGAATTATGTTCTGAGACCCTTTTTCATGGGCTCACAGGTAAAAAAGCAGTGAGCAACTTGCCCAAAAATCCTACAAGCAAAAGCTGGCTAAGCCTGGCACCATCTCTAAGCAAGTGTTCTCTTTTCTTTGGAGTTCTCCAGCAGCCCATAGCAGGCACTGCTGCTGGATACTTATCATGAAGTACCAAACCAGGGCTCCCTGTTCCTCTCTGTAGGTGAAGGGTTTTTTCCTGTTGTTACTGGCATCGAGCTGCATGGTTACTTCCAAGGCAGGCTGCTCCACACACGAGGAGAAGTGATGCAAGCTGTGAATCGATGCACAAGGCTTGCTGTCACTGGCTAAGTGCAGGAAAGGGACTACTGGGGGTAAATACCTCGGTTCCAGCCCATCTAACCAACAGCCTGGTTTCTGCTTTGTGCCTGGAGTTGTTGTTTTTGGCTGCCTGGAAACTGCTGTGGGGTAAGATGCAAGGACACTGATACAACTAAATCACTGACGTCAGTCATTTCAGCCTTATTTTGTACCTGTCCCATTTTTATTTCTGGTCCCATAGCCTGTTTGAGCCACCTTTTAGGCAGTAAGTTTACTAGGGCAGGGACCTGACTTTTACAAACCTCATTGTCTGAGACCAGAACTAACCACACTTTTTCTAGTTCAGATCAGTAGAGTTACATCCCTAAATCACAGGAAATTAGGATGCGAACAGCCCCTGAGCATGCGCTTTCTGTAGTACCTTGCACAAAGACGAGAGTTATAAAATAATTTGGGTGAAGTTTCCAGAGTTTTTATGAAGCTGCGTACTGGTGGGCTGATGGTTTAAATCTATCATAAAGCATGAACTTCAGAGGAAATGTCGCTGGCTGGGGCTCTTAAAGAACATCATCACTTGATACCCAAAAGCCTAGTGGCAAACTCCTTTACGTAAGAGCGTGCAGAGTGACTATCATTGTTAAAATCACCCCTCCTCGGTTGCTTAATGCTTCAGAAAAGGGCAGTTTGCATGCATTGCTCAGAGAAAGAAGATGAGCCCTGATGTGCCATTCAAAACCATTTGTCTGGCCTTTATAGATCCAGCTGTAGGCAAGAGCTGGGGTGAAACATGTCGTGGGAAGGCAGATAACACAAACATGAAAGCAGCACAAAACATGAGAGCCTATAAATAGCAGGAAATAAAGAACAATACTGTGATAAAATCCATAAGACAATAAAGACCAATGTGGCAGAGACCATTTCCCCCCCACCCTTCTCCAGAGTTTCTCCTATTTCCCAAAGCTGCTGCAGAGATCATCTGACTGCTGTGTGGTAAAGTCCAGTCAGTTAAGTACCAACTCCAGTGCTTGGAGCCTTACACAAAGTATTTCAAAACCCTGCTCCTTTTTCTTTCTTGATGTCCTGCCATGGCTATTGTGGTATTTTAAGCCATTCCCAAATCACCAGCTCATCAGAGCAAGGAGAAAAGAGGGAAGAGGAAGGGGGGAAAAAGCCCTATGGAGATTTAGAGTTGTTAACAGCCTTTATAGGGTTTCAGACATTTTTGTGGTAATTCTTTGGAAAGGACACATCCATGATGAGCTAGGGGTTTTTGCCACTGGCATAAGAAATGAGACTGTTTCCAAGAAAATATTTTCTGTTTATCAAAAGGAGAGCAAATGTAACTCGAAAATGGCAATGGATGTGAACTAGGAACCTTGCTTAAATCTGGGGTAATTACCAGCTCCTGACCTGGCCCCTTTGAACTGGACAGGACCCAAGCAGCCTCTGGCAGCTCCTCCATAGTGTTAATCTATGGCTGTGCAGTGGGCACTGCAAAGCTCCCTCCCTTCTCTGGCAGCAGCAACTGAAGACGGTTAATTATCCTGAGAGATAGCCATCAATCGTAAGCCTGGATCTCAGAGGAACATGTCCTGTCAGGAGGTAACCGCTCTGTGGGCCTAAAATGTCATGAGAGCAGCTCACAAGTACACGTCTTGCTGTTCCGGAGCATAAACTTCTCTGGGGACCTGATTTTTCTTGGTATTTTTGCAGGAGCCCAACCTGTAGTGCTCTAATTTCTGAACCAAATCTTCAAATGGTGTAACACTAACTTACATGAAAGGAGTCAGGCTGATTTATCGCAGTGGAAGGTTGAGGCCTTATTGTAGGGAACAAGAGGATTATATTGGCTTCGGCATTAATGTCAGAGCTGGGATTGGACTTCAGCAATTACTGGGCAGGTCTCTCAATTGCTTCTGTTTGCTTAAAATAGGTGCTGTGCTGAGGAAACTCTCCAAGAACATCCGATTTAATGGCAAATCCACTCTTTTTTTCCATGACCAGTTCTTAGATGCCTGTCTACTAATGAACACAGCTTTTTGTGCTCAGACAATGGAGTTGTTCTCTCCTGGCGCACCCAATCCTCTTACAGAATCCCACCAGGGAGATGCAGAAAAGTTTAGAGGTTACACAAAGAGAGAGGTGCATTATGCAAAAGGCAACTGCTTTGGTTCATGGGGATCAGAGGTGACAGCAAGGTCTGAGGAGGTCTACCAAAAAGGTTGACTGGCCAACACTAGTGCTACATCATGCTCCATCGTGAGGCATGGCTAACAAACGGGGGATTTATGTCCATTCACAGCTGGGTGCTGGATTCCTGCAGGCCTGCTGGCACCGGAGGCTGGGCCAGAGTGCTTAGACAGGAGCATGTCCCACATTATGCTCTTCAGCTTTGTGTCCTTCCATGCTCCGTTCTGTTTTCCACTCTGTTTTGTGGAGGCAGAAAGCCTCAGAGGATCTCCCTTCAATCCTATGGGCTGCCTTTTCCATCTAAGGCCGTATTTTGATCCTAACTAATGTTTACAGCATCCTCCTGTAGGGTAATGGGGCAGATATTCCTGTTCTGCTTCTTGTTTTTGGGTAGATAAGAACATTTTGAGCAGGGAGATGAAGCAAATTAGCCAATTCATATCTTCTGACTCCTACTCAGCGCTTTAACCCGCGTCCGCCCTCTTTCCTGGACTATTGCAATGTTTGTAATGGGTCCTGGTGGCTAGACATTTGACTTCATCCGGTTTATGAAATTTCGCTTGTTCTGCCTTTCATGATCATGTAGTTACGAGGCAGCTTGTGTGCTTTTCTGTACCAAACACTTTTTTCTACCTTTTTTTTCATGTTTCCAGAAGGACTTGTTCCTTAGAACAGATGAACCACATACTGAGAAAACGAACAGGCCAGATTGTCTAGTGCTCAGCACCCACCACTGAAGACAGATTTTCCGGAGAGCTCAGTTTCCAAGGAGGCATCTACATAAGTGACAGATACTCAAAAGTGGAAAAGTGCTCACTTCTTTTGGTGCTCAACTAGTGCTAGAGCTGCTTTGAAAAGCTTGCTCTGCTACGGCTGTTCTCCTTCACTATGCTATAAGACATACAAATCCCCCTCTTTTGTACTCTATTTATGTCCCTCTTCCATGCCTACCCTCATGCCATGCTCCACCCCACAGGTCTTGACTGGCCTCCTCCTGCTTTTTGCCATGTCCTCCTGCTTTTTGCCATGTCCTCCTGCTGTCATTAAAAGGCCAGCAAGTACACACTCACATTTCCTTCAAGAGGCCCATCAGGCCTAGTGCCCCCAAATGCAGAACATATGTGCAACATAAATTAATTGTTAAAGCTAATGCTGATTGAAGTTTAGTAATTCAGCCTGCAGGATATACCATATGTTTGAAGTGTATTGTCCAAGTTTAGATTTTAAACTCCCAAGGGCAGGGACCACTCCTTCCTCTATGTTTACATAGCATCAATAGGACCAACAGTGCTTGGATCTGAAATACATTAACCTTAGCCAATGCATTGTTAAGTTTAATAATGACTAGTTAACATTAAAGCACAATGGATAAAATATATAGACAAAGACAT
Source organism: Opisthocomus hoazin (assembly GCF_030867145.1). Classification (NCBI taxonomy): domain Eukaryota; kingdom Metazoa; phylum Chordata; class Aves; order Opisthocomiformes; family Opisthocomidae; genus Opisthocomus; species Opisthocomus hoazin. The sequence goes on along the minus strand of NC_134424.1, from coordinate 11,646,007 downwards.
ATTCTGGCAGAGATTTTTGTTGTGTTTTTGATGCCAGATTCCTACCCAAGTAAGTGGCCGCTGGTCATCTGAATCATTGACATCGTCTTGGAAAACTTAGCCTTCATATTGCACCACCCTGGTTTTGCCTTGCTCAACAATTGACATGAAGCCATGGATTGCTATTTAGGGTAACTTAGCCAGAGCCCACCTAAGTCTGAAATAGGAAGGCACCTAAATGAGGTGCCAGACAGTGAGCTCTGGGAATCACAGAGCCAGGGTGTAGATGGACAAAGCAGAATAAAGATTTTCAGTGCAAGAACTTCACGTCATTTCTTATTATTTATCTGATTAATTTGTAGTCCCCTGTAACCATGCTCAAAGGTTACTGTACACGGGCCCTCCAGTGGGAGGATAAGAGAACTATAGGAATAAATTGGAACCTGTCTGAACTGACAGGCTGTTTTTCAGTGCGAGTTATGCAACACATTAGTACCTCTAGGTATAGGACCAGTGGGATTTAAACTTGTACAGCAGATGGTCCGTGCATCATTGCTGGAATGCGCCTGCTGACCCTAGGGCAGAGCCTGAATGGACTTCAAAAGAGAGACTGAGCATGCTTCAAAGTACTATTGTTTAAATGTCCCACTAAATGGGGACTCCGGAACAAAATATCTAGCTGAGGTCAGTCTGAAAAATGTCAACACGCATAATGAGAAAACAGCATGTTATATGAGAAAGAATATTTCATAGGGGTATTCTGGCTATTCTGAGTTGGAAAAAAAGACTTTTATCATGCATGTCAGCAGATTGTCATAATCTCAGTGTCTTTTCTCGTGAGCCGAGAGCTTTATTTACTTTTGTTGGAAAGAGCAAGGTCTGTATGTGAAGATCATAAAAGCCTTTGGAAAGAGTGGTTTGTGCACAGGCAGGTACGCTGGGAGAACCATCAACCAAAGTTATGGCAAAGGTGTGTTGCAATACAGCACTGACTTAGCCTTGACAGCCTCCCTCCCACTCGTTTCAGAGGAAAACTTGTAAAGACCTCGTGTTTGGTTTAAGAGCACGATCTTGTGATTTATAATCGTGTACTGTGTTCTGTTCTGTTTCTCCCAAAGCCCGTAATGCCCACTCATAGCATATTCTTTCACAACTGTAATCCACAAGTTTTGGCTTCTCCTCACTCTATTCAGGGGGAATTTCAGTAGCAGAAGTATTGGGTTCGTGTTCAAATCAATAAGATTAATATCGTAAAGGAAGATTTCTTACGCGAGTCAAGCATAACGAGATCAAGCCTTCAGTAGGAAATTCAATATTCCGCCTTTGATTTGCTGGTCTGGCTGGACTGCATCTTAGGCATTGTAAATATCAATGGTCTGGTAGCTTTTGTTCGACAAAAGGTTTCTGTGTTGGCCACTGGCAATACAACATGGGTGGCTGAAAATAATTTCCTTTGCTGGTAGCTAACAGCAACAACCTGAACTTTCACAGCACCTTGTGCTGCTGGGGCATGCCTCTATCTTGATGGAGACACATTACAATAACACGCAGATTAAAAGCTAACCCTCCCTGCAGACGTAATGATGATCTAATGCCAGGAAGAGCAAACAAGACCCATGTTAAATAAAGCAAAGGCTTGTTCCTTTTGCATATCAATATTTAATGAGATCACCCAACTTGGCACGCTGGGGTGAAAAGAAAGCCACCAGGCAAGGTGAAAAGCTAAAGGGCTCTGGAGATCTATAAGAAAGTGAGGTGTCATTAAATCGTGAAGACACCTTGGCCCTGTTTGTAGAGAGTCTCTATCTTTGTAAAGTGTTGTAACTGACACAAAACTTGAATAGCAATCAATTTAAGTGGGTCATAGATAGCATCCACACCCTCCCTGGAGTCCCGGTTGTTACACTCAGTATCACTACCCAGCTGTTAGCTGTGGCCCAGATTAAGCAAAAAACTGCAGAAACGTGCCTAACTGAGTATTATTTCAGCAAAACTTTCAGGCTTACGCTTATCTTTGGTGTATGTTTAACTTCAGCAAGCATAGAAACTCTTTGTTAAAGAAGACTTTTAGACCTGCAGAGAACTGATAAAAAATCATTCAGAGTTTCACCTTTTTTATTCTGTTTGCCAAGTGCTACAAATAGCTGATACTCGATGTGTCGATTGTTGCAAGCATTCAGTAGGCAAAATTCAAAGTGTGTCAGTAAGTTAAAGGTGACCTGTTACCTCAGTGTTCCCAAAGCAGAGGAGTTACACCACATTTCTGATTAGCATAATTGGTTTTACAAATCCTGGTTCCCTGGAAATATTGTCACTCCAAAACAGATGCATTGTGCAAACTCTCCAAACTCCGGCTTGTTAAACTGTCCATGGAGAACAAAAAGCATGAGTCAAGACAAAGTGAATTTGTTTAAAAAGTCTGGACAAAACTTTGCACAACAGGGAAATAAACTCCAGTAAACCAAGGGAAAAGATATTACATCCATTACTCAGTTTGCAATTTTTACTTGAGTATAATAGGACTATAAACATTTTCTGTCAACAGCTTACAAAGAAACTTGTTCTAAAAGTGATGCATGGTGAGAACTTGCATCTAAATTGGGTACGTCTAAATTAGACTCTGAATACAGCACATTCCCAAATGTGGCTTTTTGTTAGAGCTAGTCAAGTAACGCAGAAAAGAGTTCACAAATATTGAAAGAAAAAACACCCCCAAACCTCGCTGGAGCCCTCCCTGTTTGTGTTCGTTGTGCAGCAGTATTTGGGGGACAGCATGTTTATTTGGGTTTGCACTCTGCAGGCAAGCGGCCCCCAGGTCTTGCAGAAAGCACACTATTTGGTGTTCTCCTCTTAGGGTGCAAAATGTGGCCAAGTGTTTTGCTGAACAAGGAAGAACTTATAAATGCACTGGGTGAGGCCTAAAGCATTTCAGTTCTCAGCTTCAGTAGGTGGCAGAGATTCTTTGAATTCTCTTGCTCATTTACATTAAGCAAACAAACAGAATTCCCAAACCGCGAAGCCCACAAATCATGTACGTGGCTAGTCTATGTAATCACATGTTCCCTTTATGGTTACTTTTATCTTCCCTCCCAAGCTTTCCTCTGCCTATATTGCTGCTGGTCTTTATTAAGCCCTACATTCTACAAACATTTATGCGCATGATTTACCTTACGCGTTTAAGCAGTTGCAGAGAGTTCAATAGGCGTTAAATAGATAATGAACTAGAACACAATAGAACTGCATATCTGCGCAGATCAGACTGAACCAAGCGAAGTTACAGCTGTACAGAAAGTTCAGCACATGGGTAAGAGTTTGCAGGGCCTTAGCTCGTATGACCTACCAGAACTGGCACTTGTGTTTGTGCAGCACCTGGCACAAAGGGACTCGGAATCTGACTGGGATTCCTAGATCCCAACGTGCCTCAAGTAACGAACTGCTATAGAGACTATAATTAAGCACCAAACAGCAAGTACCCCAAGTTCACAAAGAATCTAGCACAGGGTATTGCTAAGACATCTGCTGATGTTTGCATCTGTATATTGTGCATTCAAACGCTGCCTGTTTTGGGAATGCTAAAAGATTCCCACCACCCATCAGCTGCTACCTGACCTCTTTAAAATGAACTTGTCATAACAGGCATGTGTGTGGATCACTAAAGAGACTATCAAATTTGGCACTGGGCTGCAGTGGGAAAGCCAAGTCTGGATGGTAGCGATTGCTCTACATTCTTACTCTCAGATATCATTAGGTCAAGGTTGCGGCACAGTGACGTGAGGCGATGAGCCCCCTGCCAGCACGCTGCCTGTCCAGTGGTTAAATCATCATTATTCCAGACATTTGTTGCGCATCATTATACCGGGGTACACTTAATGTCAACTAAAGAAAAGGGGAATGACGGTAAGCACTTTGTCAAGGCTTTAGCAGAGATTCAGCAGCGACAGCAGCGTGCCAGGCTGAGAGGCCCAGCCAGCAGCTGGCAAGGCATGTTTTATGCAGCTTTGTGAACACAGACTGTCCAAATGTATTCAAAGGATGTTCTAGAGGCAAATTGGTTGGAGCTAAATTTGCCCAGATGCTCTTAAGTCTGCTTATTAGAGCCCTTAGCTTGAAAATTAGCTGGAACTGATGAGTTGGATCAGAGCTGACTTTGGGATATTTGCATATTGAGAAAAACCACAACTGGATTAAATGTGTGCATGTCTATGTAGCATGGAAATTCAGCTCCGATGCCTCCTCCCACTGCTCCCAAGATGAAGGCTTCACAACATGCTTAATCCGCGGCGAGCTCCTGTAGAGGACTGGGCAACTATTTTGCACGGAGTTTTTAAGTTAAGAAAAGATGAAAAGGGAATGTTGTCTTCCGTCACGGGTTTTGATTTTTGTACCTGCATTTCATTTTGCCTGTGGAGGCACTCCCTGGCAGTGAACTCACACCTTCCCTCTCCTGTTATATGTTCCATTACCAAAGGTGAATAATCAAGACAAATATGATGAACGAGAGAAGTATGTAGTCACTTACTCAGATAATGAACATGAAAGATGAAATCATCTCAGTCTTGAATTAAAAACAACTACTTAAGGATGCTGCTATGGTGGCAAAAGATACTGGAAGGAGGTGGGATGTGTTGTGTTGATGGCAGTGGTACTTTTGCTTTCTCGGACTTCTTCCCCTGATAAGGGCGACTGTTGAAACTTTTCTTTCACCTAAGTATTGACTTTTGACTCTAAGAAAGCAAGCTGTGTCTTGAGCAGTGGTTTAATCCAGTTTCTCCAAGACAATGGGTGGAGTGTATCTGCTTGGTCACAGGGCACTTTCACAGACTGACTGCACATTTGCCCTATTTGTGGCCACCTCTGCAATCATTCGGAGAGCTCCAGGGCAGCGGCTCTGCCATCTCCCTGCCTTGGTCACCCAGTGCCAGACATTAACTTGGATCAGCCTTGCCCTTATGGCAGCTACACTGTGTCTGACCCCTGCCTGGGTGTACAAAGGTGGGAAAAGGGTGGGCCATTTCCTGCGCTTAAACAACCAAGCACTGTTAGCTCAGGGACAATTGAGCCTCTGGTGTTTATACTGTCTTTGTCTGAATACACTGTATGGATACAGTCCCAACACAGTCACTAGGAGATTTTCTTGCTGATTTTCATGATGCCAGCATTTCACCCTTGATGTGCATTTTAGGCATCCCTGCTTGAATCTGTATCTCAAGCCTCTTAAAACCACATTGCGGTTATGCTTGGATTTATTTTTCATTAGTTATCTTTTGCTGAGGAAACCAAGATTTGGGCTACTTTTACAATGTATGGTCTTCTTGGTGCCCTACAGAAGGTGTCACCTCCTTTTGACACATTAAGCGATCCCTTTGCATAGTCTACTCAGGTATCCTTAAAGAATTTGACACCAAGGATGTCCCAAGGGATTGGCCTCCCAATGCCATCTTCCAGGATTTGAGCACTCAGCTCGATTTAAAGCTCAAAATATTGCTGAGAGAGACAGAGATATGTAGTATCCCACACTTCACGGAACACAGATGCATTTTGCACACACCGGCTATAACGTAAGGAACTTGGTTCAAATCAGAGAATGTCTCTTCTTTCAACCTCCAGCTTTTCTAACTGTGTTGCAATTGTGCTGGTCTCCAGCTGTGATGAAATACAGACAGCTTCTTATTTAGTAAGTTTTCAGTAATCCTAAAGAAGCCAGTTCCTCCCTCCCCAGAATGGCACAGGCTATCTGTCTTCAGAAACATCTTCCTAAACAACACCAGACATAGAAAGTACCTTTCCAAGCCTGTAGGCTGGGATAGGACTCCTGGTGGTGTTGCACTGACATTCAGTCAACATGCTCACCATTTCCTTATGGATTCCTCCCTGCCTTATTCTTCATGGTGTCTTAGATCTGCTAACAGGGGAGAAGGTCCTGTAGAGGTGAGACCATCTTGTACTCGAGAGATACTGAAGGATAGATCTATTTGGATTTTTTGCTTGCCCTTGCATTCAGTTTGTACATCATCCTGGGACTGCATGCAATTTTTCAGCCTGAAAAACACGTGGAAAAAGTGCTCAGTAAAAACTACAGATTTAAAATAAAAATAAGCCCTACCAAAAATGCAAATCCCTGTATTTGTCCCTAGAGCTTAATGACTAAAAGATGATGGCAGAGAAGATTCCTGGGTTCATCCATCCTCAAACATCCTTTTCTTCCTCAATGGCAATTATACTCCTGAGAAAATGTCAGACCTGGTCCGATCTAGCCTTGGCATCTTTCACTGCAGTATTCCTAAAATAAGGAGGCTTTTCCAAGCCTGGTGGTTTCAGATGTTATGATCGATGTTTATTCATTTGTCCTTTCTTTCCATGGAACTGGCAATGACTGCTATTTCTGTATCCAATACCACTGTTATGTCTGTTGCTCTAATCTAGCTACTTATATGGTCTCCACCGTCGTAATGTTTGAGCATATCCCAAGAATTAAAAAAAAAAAAGAAAGAAAAATCCTGAAATAATAACAAACTCTCTCTTTCTTCCTTCCCAGCCTGATCTTAAGAGTCTTGAGTTTTTGTGCTTGTATGTTTGTGAGGAACTTATTGAGGAAAAGCTGGATTGAAGAAATGGGTCCTACCTTGAGCTGTGAAAACAGAGTGGGAAAGGCTGGCATTGGAGAGGCCACACCAGTGACCTGGGCTGCTACAGGAGTCTGCCAGCACCAAATGTGCTTTTCTGCCCCTCGGCCCCTGGCTCAGTAGTGTTTTTATGATTCTTGGAATGTGGCAAATCATAGAAGTTATGAGGGGCAGAGGGTAGATGTGGGTTTTTCTTTTCACAAGGGAAACTGTTCTTTCTGCCCGGAGATGAGGTGCCCTGACCAGCTGTCAGTGGAGGTGTTGCTTCTATTTATTCTGACCACATTTGGACCAGGATCAGCGTTTCTTTGTGTCACTTCCCCATCTTTGTCAGGAGATTGTTGTGTGCTATTGTTCCTGTGGACACTGAAGTCACCCAAGACAAAATTTATCCTGCAAATTCACTCTCTGTTTTAGGTGGCTTTCCCTCTAGAAGGCTGTGACTAGTTTGTAATTTCTTCTTGGTAGCCTGGTCTTATCTGCTTACCTATCACCCAGTTTCGGTGCTCTGGGCCTGCAGTCCAGAGCAAGGAAAGGCTGGTGAGCCTTTGTGTCCATCAGCTTTTGGCCTTATCTGTGGGGAAGAAAGCGAATCCCACATGCCTGAGATGGGCTAGGTCTGCAGTGAAGATTTAAGGGCATTAAATCCTACCTGAATAAGAACAAGCTGAAGCTCTTGCCATGTGCTCTGAATCCAAGAGCAGCAAATGGAAGATTTACCAATGTATAAAAATATAAGTAAACACATGCCAACGCTAATTGGAGGAACGTGTCCTTCTCACTGACCTTAGCCCGTGTGACTGTACCTCTGCTGTAAAGGACATAAGCCCTTGATTTCTACTCTATAACCAGCAGACAGAAACCTTATTTCCAGCTGAGGGATTAAACTGCACGTGAGGAAATAATTAAGTGCATTCTTGACACACCTTTTTTTAGACCTGGATCAATGAAAAGAAGTATCATTATGTGTCATATTTGGGCTGGAAACTAAGCAATTTGCGTACTTGCAGGAATGAGATACAGCTGTCTCAGAAGTTTTTGTTGGCAATAGGACAGGCAGCTGTCAACGCTTCACAGAACTAGATGCAGCTCATTAGGACAGTTGGATATCATCAGATTAGCTGGGCTTGGAGATAGGGTGAGACAGGAAAACATATGACAAGAACTGGCATCGCAAACCCTCCCCCTTCAGAAATACTACCTCAAAACCAAGGAATGTTGTGATCAATCATAGCCAATATCAATAGAATATATCCTAATTTAAGGACAGACTTGCCAAGTATTTCAGCATGGGTTTCAGTGCCCCTGGTACACATAAAAATTATGGCATGAGTTCTGGATTAGTTACTGGGACTCTGGTAATGATGTTCCTGGCATAGCACTGCTTGCAGACACGTACTTTGGAGGAGTTCCCATACATGTTTTTATTGTCCACTAGAGCTGTGGTGGCAAGCTGTGTGAAATCTACCCGGAAAATTGGAAAAAATCTAAACCAAAGGGGAAAAAAACAACCAAACCAAAGCAAAGATGGCAAAGCCTTTCTTGTGTAGACCTAAAACAAGGTCTGAAATCGAAAGAATATGGGTTGACTATGTAAAAGTCATGGAGGACAGAGCTTTAAACTTTTTTTCAATGCTGTTAGACAACTGCCTGAAATATTCTGTTCAATTTTGGTACCAGAAGGATGTTTGCAGACTGGAAACAATTCAAAGATGAATGGCATTAAAAGCAACAGCAGCAAGAAATACCTGAGTGGCAGCAGGGACTAGTTTTGAAGAAAGCTTAAATAGACTTGGAGCAGTGACAGACAAAGGTAGCCAAGGTCCTCGACAGTACTCAATGTGTATTTGAAAAATGTGAATGGCAGCAGGCTGATGAAGTTTTTGTCAGCGTGCATTGCTATGATTTGTTTTTGCATTCAAAACCCCTTTGTTCTAAGCACACTTCTCTTTTCAGATCTCGGGCTTTAGCTTTGCAACACAAGAGGCAGGGATACCTTGTGTTTCTTTAGGACTTTTCATCAGATGATCCCCAAATGCTTTACAAGGGTGAATTAAATTAGCTTCACATCAAAAACCTAGAAAAAAAAAAATAAAAAGGATTAATTTCTTTCTCCCAAACTGCAGTCGGCTCTGGAGTAAAGTGAAAGAGGACATCAGCTCTCCAGTGGGTGAGATCCTTCTCCCTTTACATTACCACAGAGTCACAGAGGATTTGTTATCCACTCTTAGTTCATATCTGGGGACACTGTGAGCAAAGGAAAGAATGGTTCCCCAGTCATCGAGAGTGCACTGAAACAAGCAGCACCAGGACTAGACATTTTATCAAATTAAAAGGTAGGGGAGGAGTAAAACAGACAGAATTGCAATTTCCTTGCAGGGTATTAGGCTTCATCATCGTAACCGCTGCCTCTATTCTTAATAATTATGAGGATGTACAAGAGTTTGATGTTATTTCTCTGCTGAGCAGCACCTCTGCTTGCTCAGTACTGATTTAAGGTTGTCAAAGCAACACCAAAACCACTTCCTATAGAGTGTAGATGTGCTCTGCAGGCCTCTCAGGCCTACAAGGTTAGCAGAAGTTAGGAAACTTCATGGAGGAAATACAATGCAAAGTGCTAAGAGGTGTGGAAACCTTAAATGGGGATGTAACATCAACCAGTTCTTAGCCAATGCTAAGTGAAAATAAGAGGGTGATGGTCTTATCTTTAAAAACTGCTTTCTCTCTGAGGCAACTTTTATTCTGTTAATAATCAAGAGGAGACTGCTTTATAATGAAAAGACGCAATTTTTAAAAAATTGGAACAACTCCCTTAAAATGCTATTTCTGTGCACACTGAGCCTGTGTGACACATTTTTAAGCCTTATACTTGTATTCACATTCGTTTAGTTTTCATTAGTGACAAAATCTCAAATGCCAGAGGATGTGCAAAACCTGCTGGATGATTTGCAAAACCTTCCGGTCTTGGAAATTTTTCTAATGATGAAATACTTTATTAATTGCTTCTATTTTATCTGATCACTGGCTATTGCCACATGAATCCTGACGGTGTTGCAACAAGGAAGATTTCTACTCCTTAAATTATATTTTCTGGAATTACGCTAAAATACTGTATAAAAACTAGTATTCATTATTATTCAGACAATTCTCAGTTTCAAACATATCTTCCGTGAGACTTTAGCCAAGAAAAAAACAAGGAATTCAAATCTAGGCTGTTTACTAATAAAATCCTCAACTTTTTCTGTAGAATTTGATTTGCTACTCAAATTTATTGGTGTGATCTTGGGAAGGAAAGTTCAAGATCTGCTTAATCCAGAGTTTCTTTTCCAACACCCTTCCTGCTGAATTCTGTGAATTGGGGATTGCTTGAGTGGCGTTCTTGCTGGAAGTGTTGCCGGTGCTTTTGATGTAGAGCTTTTGCTCGTTGGCTGTCCCGTGTCCTTGGCTGTAACAATGATACAGCAACTTTCACTGGTTTCCCCTCATTTTCTCAGAACAATTCAGCTTTTGGTATATGCCAAGAGAATCATAAAAACATGGACCATAGGTTTGGCGCTGTGTTTGTGCAAGCACCTGTGACGAAATGACTCCTGGAATATTGCAGGTAGTTAAAACATCACCTTGCTAGAAAGTATCAGCAGACTGAAAGGAAGAGAAAACATCACAGAGCTTGAGAGACTCACCCATAACAAAAGATTGGAACAATGGCTTTTGAACCAAAAGACAAGTGGTGAATTTGACACAAGCACAGACACGAAGGTCAGTGTGGATGTTTATACAGAAACACGGGGAAAATCTCATTTACTTTATAGCTGAGTCAAGGGATGTGGTTATTACGCATTTATCCCCTGATCTAAATACACCATGGCCAAAAAGATGGATTGTGTAACTGGGATACAACCCGGTCAGAGTCCCACACGAGGCAGCGGCTTAAGCTGGTTGCTGGCACCGAGGTGCCCTCGCCACAGCGCTTCCTTGTAGAGCCCCCAGAGCGGGGCCAGCCGTCGCATAACCGTGGCCCCTGGCCCAACAACGGTTGCAGGAAGGTGCTGGACTAACGGTATGACATCGAAGCAAAGAAAATGCCCTTCGGCTGTCAGAAAACAAATTCCAGCAGTGTGACCTGTCCGGCTGGGAGGCAGGCACCCACAGCAGACCCACTGCTAACAGCTGGGGTACGTTTAAAACTAGGTTGTGCAAAATATTAGAGACCAATATTAGAGGCCTCGCACAGGCAGGGAGAGAGCTGACCTGTGGGATGCTGCAGGTCTGCAGAGATCTCCACGGGTCTTAGGCTTCTCTTCCATCTCTGATTTCTCCCCTGCCGATGTTTGAGTGCATTACTGTCCTGTCATGTGATTTGTTTTATTACCCAGAGGGGACAGCTGAATTCCTTCTACAGCAACAATATTTTTTGTGATGCCAATGCCATGACCTTTATTCATGAAAAACAAAGTACAAATGGGGAAAGCAGGGTGGAGCTCTGTCAGAAATGCGGTGTAAACAGCTACAAAGACGTGGCTGTGCTCCTCCAAAGCCGTTTTCCACCAGGTAAGAATCAGAGCAACAGGCACTGCAAACACAGCAGAGATCCCATCTGAGATTTTGTTAGGCTAATTGCCTACACCTTAAAGCAAGGTCTAATGAAAATTGCCACATTGAACTTTTGGTCAGATTAGACAGCAACGTCAACAACAACAATAGCTTCCAAAGGATTTCTGGAAACAAATTCCCATTCCAGGTATCTGCTGACGTTTTAAAAACAGCCAACCTCTTTTCTAGCATTCCTGGAAGTAACATGAACAATTCACCAGAAGAGCTCCCATTTTGTTGTGGAAACAGTCTCCACAGTACCCTTGAAAATTCATCCTGAGGCAAGTTTGAAATAATTCATGCTTTTGCTCTTACAAAAATATATTCATGTTTGGAGCAAACAGCTGTGATGACGGTGGAGAAGAGCAGAAATATGACCTGGATTCAAACCTGTATCTTACTGGAAGAACTGGGAGCTCGGTCTCCCAGTAGGGAAGTGAAATTCAGGCAGCAACACTTGCAAAGCAGCCAAGAGCTCTGGGGTGGCATGAATTCAGCTTGAGGGGAAACCTGCATTTAAGCTGAGTGGAGTGGGCATGTGGCAGCGTTCGCTGCTGTGCTGGAGATGGTGCCTGTCCCCTGAGCTCCGGCAGGCCAGGGGATGTGTCTCCATAAACGCCGTATGCCCCTCCACACGGCTTCATGGGACCTCCGGGGTAACTGGCTGGAAAAGCTCCCAGGGGTAACCACCATACCCTCCGCTGTGTGCCTCTGCTCAGTGATTTATTCGGCTCTGTCATCGGGCGACCCCAGGGCCCCACTGCTCCGGGTGATGCCTGGTTGCTGCTACAACCCAGCTCAGCCACGTGGCTCCATCACCAGCCCCCCACCGCGCTGATGTCCCCCCCGCCGGCACTAGCTGGGGGCCACACGCACCAAGGGTGGCTCTGTGAGCACTGAGGGCAACCCAAATCCTCCTCTGCTGCTCCACGGGTCGCTGGGTTCTGCTTCCCAGGGAAATGTGGGAGCTTGGGGACAGGTTTTCACACTTCCCTCCATGAACTTAACGAGTCCAACAGGCAAATATGGAGTAAAAATAAGAAAACTTCAGGTCTTTGGCTGACAGAGACAATGAGAGAAAATTGCTCAGTGCTACAAGCAGCCTGTGACCAACCGTGCACAAAACATTAACCGTTTGTGGCCCATTTAACAAGCAGCAAGCGATACAGTTGGGCTTTAATACAAATCAGAGCTGACTAGCGTTGGCCAAAGAGATTTAGAGGTGCAAAGCTGGATTTCTAGCACTTCTTGCTGAGCCCATTTCTACCCCTCCCTTCTCCGTGTCCTCCTGTGTAGAGACAACAAAGCGGGATTGCTGTGGCTGGGACAGGCAGGTAGCAGCCGCTTTCTGCAAGGATGGAATGCTGGGCTGGTATTGCCTGCTGGGCAGGGTGAGGCCACCTGGCCAGACACTGGACCCATCCAGCACTTCACTTTCTTGATTCGCAGGACCAGTACTGGATACCTGGCAGGGAAAACATGCCCATTGAGGGGACAGATCCAGCTGAATGATGTCCCTGCTCGGTGCAGGGGGATTGGACTAGGTGGCCTTTAAAGGTCCCTTCCAACACAGACTATTCAATGATTCTATAAACACGTGGTTGACAGACTGGAAGAATCCCGGTGTGATCTCCTGTGTTGGTGGATCTCAGGGAGGCAAAGACCCCCGTCATTACTGGTTTGCGTTGTGCTTGATGTAATAACTGCAGGGCCAAATGGGGCAAAGGGGGTCCTGTGCACCCCACAAACCTGAGCCCGAGGTAACTGAGAGAGTCCTGGGTAGCTTGAGGGAGACCTTACAAGCTCACGTCGTGTACTGCTTTATGTTAACGCAGCTTTGTGATTACACGCTACTTTGCTTAGATGGGCATTTTAAATAAATTGTTAGCAAATTTTATTAACCACATGTAAAGGGAAGATCACGTCATTTTTTTAAGGAACAGTAAATAACTGACAATTTTCAGAAAGAGGTGTATTTGTAACACCAGTAAGGAGCCAAACACGAAGTGGTGGCTGCTCCTAAGCCCCAGGTTGCGCCCATCATTCCCACCAGCTCTCCTTATTTCTGGCTGGGCTTGTGCAGAGCAGAGACTCGATGGTGATAATGCTGGGCCTTCAGGATGAAGGCTGGGAACGCAACATGTGTGTGTGTCCCTTGGCCAGGCAGGCTGAGGCTGTCAGTGCACGGGTGTTCGGGCACGTTTTTCTGCTTAGTGTTTGTGTTTGCTTTCTCGGGAGCTGTGGGGCTCCCAGGGGTGTGCTGCCTCGCAGCTCTGTCCCTCACCACCAGCCCCTTCTGCCACAGGCCCCATGCCAAAAGCTTGGAAAAGGTCAGAGAAGAAAACCCCCTTGCTCCAGCCCTCTGCTTCCTGAATGGGTCAGTCTTTCGGGAGGTGGGGAGGAAACGCCTTGTAAAAATATCACTGTCAAGGCCGCTTCTACACAACATGGCAGACACGCACACAATTAGCATATAGAGACAGGCAAGAAAACTCCCTAAAATTCTGCCTTTCCTCATAACAACACCAAGTGACTCACGCTGGCCTCGGGCCAGGTCAGGAGCTCGCTGCCCGGGAAACACCCAGTTAAACTTTCCACAACCTGCGTCTGCCCGGTTTGGGAGACAAGAGTCAGGTATCCCGAAAGAGAAGTGCAGGGATGCCGCAGTGAATATTGCTGAATTTATTTTAGGCAGCGGAGATTCTGGCTGAAAGATCACTTGAGAGCATGCCAAAGGCCCAGAAAAGGTAACTGCTTAGGGTGGCTCAAGGTCACCCACACCGGCAAGCCGCTGGCCTCCCCTTGGTGACATCGCTGCCCTGCGCAGCGACACGCTGCCACGGAGGGGAAAGACGAGGCATCCTCCTCGGAGCACACCGGCCATGCTTAAAGCACTGCTTAAAGATCAGCGGGCATGGACGTGGCAGGAGCCATCGGAACCACCACGAGTCCGTGGCACGGTGGCTGCTGCTACATCGCTCAGCCGGTCAGAAGCCGAGCTCCTGACGCTGGCTCTGCCTCCCCTGCCACCAGATGAAAGAAATTTGTTTTGCATTTGGACTGGTGGTCTGGAAAACTGAAGCGCTGTGTTTTTAAGTTTACATTACATGTTTGCTTTCCAATTTTGTTAATTAAAATCTTGTAACTGGATGAGCAGTTACTGGATAGCTTGCAGGGTTTGTTCAAAGTTTTCTGTTTTTTTCTGGACACTCCAGCATTTGATGCTCTTTCTCTGCTTGCAGTGCATTAATTCACCTAGCTAGAAACTGTATCTGTCTGAACCAGTAAGAGCATGCATTTGGGAATGGTTTTGTTTCTTATGGTATTTTCTTTTAGTGTTTGCCTATACCTGCCAATGTAATTTGTCAGAATAAACTAGGCACTTTAAAATAATTTTTTATACACTCTTCATAAGTGTTTCGCCATCACTTTGAGAGGGAAGGGAGCAGAGGGACCCATAAGCAAATAAAAAGAAATAGGAGCATGTATGAATTCACTCAAGTGATCACTCTTCTTCCTCCTCGGTGAATTTAATCCAACGGCTTGTCTGGATCAGTCACGTAAATTGAGCGGGCTCGACTGCATCAGTGAGCTCACCACCATAAATTTCTGGACTATTTTCCACTGTGATGCCTGCTGTCACCTGGGATGTGGTCAGGCCAAGCCTGTCCAGTTCAGTGACCAGCTCCAGATGGAAATGGAAGTGGTTCTGCACTGCAGCCTCAGACCCCACTGACCTTTTATTGCTTTCAGAGTGGGTCTGCCACAACTTCTTACCCATCTCAGCCTATGCGCTCCTACGGCTTCCCAGCTTTCATATCACCCTTGCAGTGCCCATGTAACCGTCTCAGCTCTGCAGGAGCTGTTCTGCGTGAGGCCATGGAAATCTCTCTGCAAGCTGCGCAGCATCGGAATATTTGGCTGCAGTATGTTACTGGCAGGGAAAGAGGCATGTTCAAAACGTGCATCGTCTCCAAGCACACCTTGTGCTACTGAGAAGTGCTAACAGAGGACTTGCTCCACTGGGGGAATGTCGCTTCAACTGCCCGGACTTGAAGCTTTACCTTCGAGACTGAAAATATGCAGTGTGGATGTGTGCAAGGACATGCCAACATAAGCGTGATTTACTGTGGTCTGCAGACAAAGCTGTGAGTAGCCCAGCGAAGCACGTACATGCTTCTTTCATGCAAGAGCGCGTATCACCTTAACTCAGCAGTGCCTTGCTATGCAAATCTCAAGCTGCTCTGCATTGTGTCAAATAATGACTCCAGAATTAGATCCAAGAAGATGACATTTTTTTTGCAGCAAGTACATTCAGAGACTTCGCCTTTTCAGGGCTTGTATCTTGGTTATTAATAGTATCGTTTGCCTTCTTTTGGAAAATTGAATTCATGTGATAAAGAGGAACTTTATGTATCGGATCCCTATGCAGTTCTGGTATAAGTGCTTTTGTAAAATACAGAAGTGGAAAATGCAGGTTATATGGTAGAAAATTATTTTATTTCTGTGGGATTTTTTGCAAATTTCGTATGATTGAGCCAGCAAAATACAATGCCAACATTAAAAAATTCCATTACCTGTTGATCTTGTCCCATTTTTGGCAAATTTAGGCAGGCGTGGCAAGATTTGATAAGAACTGTTATGTAACGGTTAGCTCAGGCAAAAAATGATTAAAAGAGATAAGTTACCATACATCTAGTACTAGGCAAGCAGATTAAAAAGAAAAAAAATGGGAAGTGCAGTAACTGGATTTACGAATGCCACATGAAATAAAAAGATGAGCACAAATTTGGATTTTTGCACAGGGCAAGGGCTGCAGCATTTTCCTTGGGGAACAATCCTCTACTGGCAAAGAGTGGTCGAACAGAACAAACAAATCCTTTTTGTCTTTAATTGTTGTGATTCTGTTTAAAAGTTACGTCAGTTTTAGCATGTGGAATGCAATTGTGAAAGAAAATGGGTTTCCTGAATTTTCAGTGATTGACTAAAATCCACACACATACTGGTTATTTTAATTTAAGGAAAAAGGATTTTGTTTATCCTGTTACATAACACTGGATCTATTTTCCCTTGAACACACAAGTGTGTTTATCATTAATCTTAAAGGGAAACAGTCGTCCTTCAAAATACTTTCTGAATTTTTATCTATTTTTTTTAAAGGTCAATCCCAAATGACTGGATATGAACTGAAGACAAAAGCACGCTGTTTATTTTTTTAATTAGATTACTGGAACTTCATTTCTGCATAGTTATTTTACTGTTTTTCCCAACAGCAACAGTGAAGAAAAAAACACTCGTTTAGAAGTGACTTAAAAAATGCAAAACATACGGTTCACACAGCATCCAGCAGCAGACAGAGTACCTGTTATTGGTTTTTTAGCTCAACTTTATGAAACTGGCTGGCTTTCAGTTTGGAGACATTCTTTAGTAATACCTATATTTTTCATTCTATAGTGCATTCCTTTCAAGGATTTCTAATTGCTTAGGAGCTCTTGAAAATCCCAGTGAAAACCTTTGGATATATGAGAGGTTTTTATTTCCAGGTAGCTGACCATCAGTTAACTTGAAACACTTCACTTTTTCCAAAAGCCAGCGTGACCACTTTGGTTCCAGGCTGTTTGGTTCCTCTAGGTTTGCCCTTCATTTTAGGAATCAGCCCCTGTAAAGGAACAGGCATTTCTAAACTCAACAGGTGTTCGGAAAGCACCCGCTCCAGCCTTTCCGACTTGCTAAGTGCCTCAAGTCGATATGTAATTAGCTTGATGTAAGGAAAGGCCCGGTGGAGGCAATCCCATAATGGCGAGGCAATCTGAAATATAAGCAAAATAGGCCACCCGTAGCATGAAAATCGGAGCATTTAAAGCCAATGGGGCTACTTTCCAAGAAGACCCGTGGTTTTCAGTCGTCCTTGTGTTTGACTTGTAAACTGGATGTGAGGCTCCATCACCGGCAGGCTCACATGGTGGGGAGTGTACCAAAAACACAGGTCATGTTGTGATTTCTGGTGGATACTTTAGTTATATGTGATTTAAATGGATAAACTAAGAAAAATTAACTGTCCAGGCCATAATTTCATCTAAAATAAACACAGACTGAACCTACAGCAACTTAGTGGATTGTGTGGATTAGTGAGATATCCTGGTATGTAATAGCAGTAGCAACAATTCTGTTCCCCGGTTTAGTAATGCTTAAAATCTGCAATCCAGAGTCACCGCATGATGTGCAAATCCCTCACAAAATCTGCCTCCCTTTTTGAAGCTCAGGATCCTTTGCCATACAAGGAAACCCTGAAGGTTGCCCCCTTCTAGCTTTGCATAGGAAATTTGCGTTTGGAGAATTGTTAATGCGATGGACTTACACAGAGCACCTTTTTGCCATTCTTCCTTATACCCTTCTTTACAGACAGTGCTGCCTACTTGCCCCCTAGATATCTGTTGCACTTTGTGCCTGGATAAATTTTGCTTTTTTTGGTTTTCATGTTGACGTGTAAAATCTTCCCAGTCCCTGCAAAACCTTCTCCTTGTTCTTGCCCTGCCTTGGGAGTCCATGAAACGTCATGTTCCCTTTAGCAGCTACACATTTAAAATAAACAAGTTTTTCTCCTGAGAAAGGAAGAAATACTAAATCCATTTCGATTTTAAAATGAATGAGCATTTGCTGATGAGCTTATTTTAGATCCTGGTGTGATATCCCTCACTCCATCCACCTCACCTGACAGAAATCTGATCTCACTCTGCCATGCTCTCGTGTTAATACGCATCCGTCCGCGAAACGAGGCACTCGCATCCCTGCCTGGCAAGACCTCTTTTACCGGGCGCAAACACAACGAATCTGACTTCCGTGCCTTCTTGGTAGATTTCCACACGTTCTAGCCAAGCTGGGGATTTGGCCCCGTGTCTTTTTTAAACCCTGTGACCCAGACGTGGAGATTAAAAGAGAGTTATGTTATTGGATTAAACGGATACAAGACGTGCTCCCTGTATCAGCACCCAACACCTTAAAACTCTAGAGAGCAGCTCAGCATGTTAATGGCAAAAATAGTCTCCAAGAAAGAGGGAGAATGCAAACGAAGGTGATTGCTAGTTCGTGCCTTGGGCCGGGGTGCAAAAACCTGCTGCTCTGGCTGGTCTGAAAGCAGTCGCAGAAACATTAGGTTCTGCTTTCTACAGCACCTTAACACTGCATACGCTTGAGCTCTGGGGTACAAGTCATTTGAACTACACCTACCTGTAACCAGAGTGATTTTGGCCTATCTTGGTCAAGTTTGGGTCACTCAGCCCAAGCAGGGTTGGGGTTTAGGTTTGATTATGCTATGAATGGCACCAGAGCACGCTGAAATCAATACAACAGCAGAAGGAAAAACACTAATAGATTAAAGCCAGACCTGCAGGAAAAGGATAGTAATTTCAGGCACCGTTTATATGCTTGATATTATACACATGCTTATGCTCTGTAATTTGGGCTCTAACTTGTGATTTTGGTTACATAAGAGAGCCGGAGGAGCCAGAGGCATTAGTGCTGCTGTACGCTGCTGCAGCTGAAGGCAGAGTTCCCCCAAATATTTGTCAGGCACATTCTCAGAAGTTGTGCTGTCTCGTAATGAAACAGCAGACAGCGATGCACGTATTTATGACACAAAAGGGCTAATTATTATTATTATTCCACTTAGTTCCAGGTACCGTTTACATGCCTCTGACTTGAAAACAGCTTTAGCTGTTGGTTTTTTACCCCAAACATTTTTTTTTTTAAACACAGAAAGCAACCCTGTGCTTTGTGTGGCTGACTTTTCTTCTAATGAGCGAGGAGCAACAGAATAAGAGAGAGCCAGAGACAGAAAATACAGGCTTTGATTCCTCTAGAGAACTTGAGCAAAATATTCCACTGCTGTCAGTGGTACAGCTGTGCTGGCAGGAGCCTTAGCACAGATGAGGCTCCAGCCGCTACTTACATTTCACCCATGCAACTGTCGGTTCCTAATCTGCACCGAGGCATCCTCGCTGCAACCGAGCAAGTGCCTGTGCCGGTGAGGAACGTTTTGCTTCGTTCCCCAATGCGGACAGAGTTTGTGGTCCCTGGTGCAGGCTTGCAAAATGCTAGCTGCCTTCAGCCGAGGATGCCTCCGAATCCGAAGCTGCAGTACGCAAGAAACCTGAATCAGAAGATGTAGGTGGCAGCATGCGCTACACCATGGTACCGCTTTAAAACAGGCTGTTGAGTGGAGAGATGTCATCAGTTAGCTGCATACGTCCTGTACGTGTGTCTATTTCTCAGTTAAGATCCTATTCACTGTGCAAACCGGCTCGGATCCTGGAAAGTCACAAGGTGCGCTGGAGGCAGGGGAAATGGCTTGTGGGACTGCGGCGCGCTGTACTGGGCATCCTGCACGGCCAGCAAGGAGCATGCGGAGGATGCAGCTCTGTGCGTTGGCATGAACCAGCCAAGGAAACCGGCCTTTTGCAGAGGTCTCCCCAGAGGCTGCTGGGGAGGAACTCAATCCCCCGGCAGCCTATGCACAGCTGATGGGCTCCAAAGGTGTGTCGCCCAGCGACTGCAGCCCTAGCTCATGGTGTGGTTTGTAGGTAAGGTCTACAAGGTTTGTAGGTGAGGAACTGTTCGCTCGCCTTCGGTCCATCTCCGCTGTTCCCAGTGCAAGGTTAGCCCCTCGGCACTTCTGCGAAACACAGATGGCCCAAAACCTCCTTTTCCCTGCTACTCTGCCCCCCACAACGCGAACGGTATTTTGCAGTACAGAGGATCTCGCTAAGGCTTCAGCAGGGGTTACATGGAAATGCCTAGCGAGCCTGCCTGCTGCTGCAGCCTTTCATTCTTAGCAGAGTTGGAGGAGATGCGGGTAGGGGAGCGGAGACAGATTTGAGTCATCCACCCGCCCGCCTGCGGGAGAAAGGCACCGGCTGTCGGTGCCAGCGCAACCCAGCGCAGGACAAAACGTGGCCCTGCTCCTCCCTCCCGCCGATCGCCTCGGCCGTGAGTGGGGCTGCCCGGTGCCGGGACTGCTCCCTGGCAGGGGACGGAGCGGAGCGGAGAGGTCCCGGTGTCCCGGACACCTGCCAGGCCCCTCTCCCTCGCGTTTCCTCCAGCCGGAGCCCGCTGCCGAGACCGCACGCCCCGCCAGCCCGGCTGCGCGGCACCGGGGCCGGAGCCCGAGCCCCCCACCGCCCTCCCGGGACTGGGGTTGGGGGGGAGCGGCCGCGGAGGAGCAAGGGTGCGGGGACGGGCAGCGCCAGTGACAGCGCCGTGGGATGCATTGTCTGCGATCAGGGCGCGCTTTGTGTAAAGAGAAAAAAAAATAATAGTAATAATTAAGAAAAAAAATCTACAAACACGAAAAATAAAGGGAGGAGAGCCGCGGCAGGCAGCCCTCCGCTCCCCTCCCCGCCCCGGCGGCCGCGGGACTGGGGCTGGCTCCCGCCGGGCCGGCTCGGGGGCGGCCCCGCTCCCCGCGGGGGGGGGAGGGAGGGAGGGTGGCCCGGGGCAGTTCCCCCCCCGCCCGCCCGCCTCTCCCCGCCGCCCCGCGGCCGCCTGCCAGCCCGGGCTCCGCCGCCGCGTCTGCGGCATGGCCCCTCCTCCCCCACACCCCTTCCTTTAGGCTCCCCCCTCCCCAGCAAAGAAGAGGCCGTGCCGGTGTTTTTCCACTCAGCAGGATGGGTGATGCTCAAAGCTCCCTCATTAGACGACAGACACGAGAGGTCAGGAAGAAAGCGCTTATAAATTACCGTTTCCTCCCGCTCGGCGCTGCCAGTCGCGCCGCACCGCTCCGCCGGACGCGCCGCCGGGGCGCGGGCACCGCGGGCAGCGGACGCAGGTACCGGAGGCTACCGGGCCGGGCTGGGCGGGCGGCGGGGCTGGGCGGATCGACCCCCGCGGCCGCGGCGGACAAAGGGCAGCCGCGCTGCTCCGCGCCCGGCGGAGCCGAACCGAGCCGGGTCG
This sequence comes from Opisthocomus hoazin, assembly GCF_030867145.1. NCBI lineage: Eukaryota > Metazoa > Chordata > Aves > Opisthocomiformes > Opisthocomidae > Opisthocomus > Opisthocomus hoazin. The sequence goes on along the minus strand of NC_134424.1, from coordinate 11,624,864 downwards.
AACCGGGGGTGGCGGCGGCAGGGTCCTCCCTTTGTCCACGCCCCTGGGCGCGCTTTCCCTTCCCCCCTCCATTTATTTATTTATTCCTTCTTCTTTCACCCCCTCTCCTCCCCAGCTGTCTCCTTACCCCCGCGGGTTTTTCCTCCCCCAGCGGTTATTTATCCCCCCCCCACTCCCCCCACCTTGCGTTAACTTTTCTCCGCGATAACAGCTCGCAGCAATTACCCGCTCGCTGGCGGCCCTCCAGCGCGGCTGCGGAGCACTCTGCTCTCCCCGGCGATTTTCCCCCTTTTTCCTCTCCCTTTACCACCCCTCCGCGCTGTGGTTTTGCTGGCTGCCGGGCGCTCACCCCAGGTGCAGAGGCTGGTACAGGCAATGCTGCATCTGATGCTCGTGGGCCTACCTGGCGGGTAATACCGCTGGCTGCTGCTGGCTTTTACCCCCCGCTCGTTTGCCTTTTATTTTGTTGATTCCTTGGCGTGCTAAAATCAAAATAGTGATTTGGGCTCGGAAATAAAACGCGAGGGACTGCCCAGGGCAGGTTACCGAGCTCAGCATCGTGCCAAGGGGTGATGATTCTGGGTTCGTCTCAGGGTAACTCAGCTCCGAAATTCATCCGCCGGCTCCCAGCTGATGAACGCCCGTCTCTGCCGGGTGCCGGAGCGGGCGGCGCGTGGGAGGACTCGCAAGGTTTCCATATAAGAACACGGGAGAATTTATTTCACAGAGGCGAAGAAATGTGCAGAGTATGTGTTATTTATGAAACGGAAGGCAAGCTGTGTTTTGCTTAGGCAGCTCCGAGAGTGGCAAAACTTTGTATTTAGAAATTGTAAAAGCTGGTTTCTGCTGTTTAATAAGAGCCACGTTTAAAGGAAAGCACCGATGAAGAAAAAGTAGTGGGAGAGGATCCAGATAAACACGAAGAAATACAGCCCCACACGTATTCCAGCACGGTTTGTGCCAAGGTGTAAAGATGGAGGTTTTTTGTTAGTTCCCATTTTTTTAACCGTATTGGGAAAGGCATTAAGAAAATGTGCCGAGAGGAGCTGGTTACGTTGATAGTGCTATTTTGGTAACTGCAATTTTTTTTTTTTTTTTTAATTGCTTGCATGTCAAAATGTTTCGAGTTTTGGACTAGCAGAAAAGTGAGGCGGCCCTGATCAGGGTACAAATCATCGGCTGTGTAATTTGGAGCTTGGATGACAGTTGCTACCGGTTGAGATTTTATGGCTTTAGCTTTGAGGGTAAATCATCCCATTAAAACCTACTGCTGTGGAATTTGGAGGGAGAGGCTTTGGTGAAAACCCTGACGGTTTCTGACAGCTGGGTGCTTACCTCTGGGTCTGCATTTGGGCGAGCTGACTGCTCTTTGGCATTGCCTACCTTTGCACGAGTATCACTGAAAGATTGCCCTGAAGGCTGTTGGTTTTTTTTTTTTTAAACAAAATGTGCGAGCGGTGGAGGCAGCCAGCAGCATAACGGTGTCCCTCGTCCCGAGTAAGCTGAGGCTGAAGCACGAGTGTGGTGGGAGGATGTCTTTGTTGCCCTGGTTAGACTGACACTGGAAACTTTATTTTTGGCACTTTCAGAGATAGCATCTTCGTGTTTCCTCTTCAACTGTCTCTCCTCTGCTTTGCATATTGGTTGGATTTTTTTTTTTTCCCTCTTCTCTTTATTTGCCTGCATCTCACCTTCCCTGTTCCATCCCCTTCCCACCCCGCTCGCTGTTTGGCTGCTTGGGGCTGCACCCACGGGAGTGTGACAGGCGCCTTCCCCTCCCTGGGGGGTCCCAGCACTGCCCACGGGTGTGCTGGGAGAGGAGAGGCCATGTCTTGCTGTGGGTGATTAACCAGCACCTCCTGCCCTGCGGCGTTAGGGTTGTCTGCTGTCGTGGTTCGCAAAGGGCAGGAGGTTGCAGGTGGCACTGTGCTACCTGGAGGGACCGAGAAGGTGGTTGTATGTGTGGGGGTGCTAGATCAAAATCCTGGGGGTTTTTGGTTGTTCGTTTAGGGATCGTGGTCTGGAATCCAGTAGAAATTTGGAATGCTTCAAATGCTACCAATTTTTCTTTTATTTTACTTTGCTGTAACCAGGAGCAAAATTTAGCATACTGCTCTTTGTTGGTATTTGCTAATTGGTAGCTTTTGGGTGGGTTGCCTGGAGGTTTCTTGAATGTCCAAGGTGAAATGTTTGGGCTGTGGCTGGAGGCTTCGTCTGTGAAATGCTGTATGAGAAGAGGTGCAACATTGCCCTGGAAAAATAGCAAGATGCTTTAGGTTGACTTACTCATGCTGCACGGTGCTTGGGAAACCTCCTATGCTTGGGCGCAGTTTTGTTTGTAAAGCCTCGGCGAGGATCTTGTCTGACAGCTAATTATTGCAAGTATTTCAGTGAGTTTTTCTTAAATCGATGCTCTGCCCAACCAAGACCGAGCTACATCTTGGCGTCTTCTGGCCAAGTCCTGTGGGCAGAGTGTTTCCAACCAGAGTCTTGGGCATGAGCCTTTCAGCAGGCTGCTGTGGTTCCTGGGCAGTGGTGCTCCAACGATTTTCTTCAATGCACCTCAGGATCCTGCAGCAAACCCCAAATATTTTAATTTTACCCCATCTATGTTTTCCAAAGCCCTATCGTTTTGCCCCAGTGAGCGATGGAGTAACGTTACCTTGAGATCCCAGTGTCAATGTTGCCAGTTCCACCAGTAAGAGGAGTCTCTGCGGTGCCTTACCCAGGCTTTCAATCATGCTGGCAGACGACTCTGAAAAGACTATGCTGACTTGTTTCTTTTAAATTTAACCATATAACAACACATAAAAATGAATGGGGAAGCCGTGGTATTACAGCCTTTTGCAAGTAATGCTTGTTTGATTGGTCATACCAATAAATTGTAGATCACTTCAGAATTGCAGCTTTGAATAGATTACCCAATAGGATTAGTGCCTTCGACTTCTTCTCATTACTAACTTAATTTATGTGACCAGAATGGAGCAGGGTTATGTTTTTTTTAAAGTAATCCTGAGTCCAGTCCTCTAAGTGCTCCATACACAGAACTCGAGTTTATTCTGATGCCAATCTGGGGAGGCCGCTTGCAGGATTGGGTCCTTGACATTCAGGAGAAAAGTATGAGGATGAAAATGCAGTGATTTAATAGCTGTTGAATTTCTTCCATACATGTGTATTTACTTGAATCCTCAGCTGTTGTAGTGTCATGGATTTAATTGATTTGTGCTAGCTGAGTATCATGCCAAGGCATGTAAATCTAAGCAATACTCTTTAAATTGCTTACAGCAATTAATTACCCCTTAATATTGATGTAAGATAATGTGGTAGAAATCAAGTGAAACTGACACTCTTCGCTGTCCTTTTTTCTCCCAAAAACTGCCATTGGAAGGGCTAGCATGCTGCCAGTCTGTGACTCTGAAACAGTGGCTGGTGTCCTACAGCATCTTCTGTATTTGTATCAGTCTCGCTCCTTTTTATTTAGTATGTCTAGATTTACACCAGCAAAAAGCCACTCAGGGCTGACCCCAACCCTTGCTCCAAGAGCAGGCAGCCAACCCACCAGCTGGGTTGATGGAAGGGGAGCGTGAATCAAACCCAGGTCCTGCCAGCAAGCTTTGGGCGGGTGGCACACGGCAGCGGGAGGGTGGCTGTTGAGACCCAGGGGCCGTTGGGAGAACTCATGCATTTTAGCAGTTACTGGGTTTCCTGTTGTGGTTCTCTGTCGCCCAGAATGGTCACAGCCTTGAAGAGCGCCTTTGCTGCTGCGGCTGCCTGACCTGGGTTTGAATGCCAGCGGTGCTTGGGCGCTGGCATGCAATAAAGATTGCCCTGTGCCCAGACACAGCAGGAGCACCCTGCTTTCGGGGGGTGGTGTAGGTGGGGGTCTGGAGGTAGAAGAGCAACCCATACATCGAGCCACAGGGTTGTCAGTGCTGGAATGTAGTTAACAGTTCTTCCTTTTTTGCTTCTTCCTTCAATTCACACAGTATTTGCATTTTATTTCGCTGCTGCAGTGTCATTTCTTTGCTTTTGAGATGGATATAGTAGAATTTTTCATGATGCTTTACACAGAATGAAACAGGTGAGAAATGGTCGCCTGTTTTGGCATTGCTACCACATTCAGTGTCTTGATGTTCTTCAAAATATAAATTCATACTGATGAAATTCAGAAAACATTGTGCATGATAACAGTGAAACATGTCTGACTTACCTTGCTAGACCCATGTTTTCCTTTTTAAATTTTTTTTTTCCTTTTCTTTTTCTCTTTTTTTTCGAAACAGGAAGAGAAAATCCATTCAGGAGAAACTCTTCTTCATGTAAGTGTTATTTATGCTTGTTTATGAAATTACAAAAGGGTTATAAAGCTCATGAAAACGTTCAAATACTGAACATTTACCATCTGTCCATAGAAACCAAGTATAGAACATGTAAAAATAGGCTGTAGTTACACAGTAATAACACCCAGCAACTGTTACCTTATATCTATCTGTGCAGTTCTTCTGTGCATATCACTGCAGAATTTAGAAACCATTGCAAAGCACTCTGCAGACATTTAAGCAGCATGCCCGTGAAGTTGGTGTGTAAATCCCAGAGGGGTAATATTCGAGTGGTTTGCCCAAAGCAGAGGAGACCCGTAAGTGAGAGCTCGTTTTAGCACCCCAGAGTCCCCGATTCCCAAACCCTGTGACAAGAGTCAGCTTCTCTGCCTTGGATCCTACAAAATCCAAGTTCTGCCTATAGAGCCATGTGTTTGCGTGCATGTATATGTGTGGGTAAGAGAGAGTGTGTTTACGCATATTTGGCCTCAAATAACCTGTAGGTATTTCAGGCCTTTTCTACAACCTGTGGTGATATCCATTAAAATAAGAGTAGATGCCACCAGCTGCTGGTGAATACTGTTGCAAAGGTTTTGTGAAAGCGTTTGGTTCCAGACTGGCGGCTCAGTCTGGGTGAGCCCGGTGCAGTATTCTTCATGGGACCAAGAACGCTGCATGTCATAAAAATCCAACAGATTTTCTTCCACACCATCTATTGACCTGGTTTGCTTGTAGATCTCAGGTTTGAAAATGCTTGAGTAGTATAGGAAGCTCTGCTCTGGTATTTCTTCCTAACTAATATAACTGATTAAATGTTTTAAGGGGCTGCATAGATGAAGACTCATTGCCTTAATGCAAAGTTAGCTCAATCAGGAAGATGACTGCATTGTTCCCAATGCAGGGCCCACTTCGCATAACTTCCAAGCATGTACTGCATCCAGTGGCATGGCAAGACCACGAGCGCTCACCTCAGGCTGATTTCCCATAAGTCAACAATTTTTTTGGAAAAATAACACATATCTCAGAATTGCAGCACTCCATTATGCTTGCATAGCAACTGCTGGTTAATATGTAGCAAAACGCCATGTGGTAACAAATGTTTTTTCGCTATTGTTGAGCTGGAATGTTAGTTCAGCTTCTAGATAAGTGGCTTGCGCAAGGCGCTCCGGTAGACCATGATTTCTGTGGCTTGTACGGTAGTTCTGTAGGCAACCGTGTTCTGCTTTTCCTCTCCCCTGTGCTTCCCTTCATCTTCCACGTGAGCGAGGGGTGGGCTTAGCTGAAGGCAGGGACCTGGCAGCCCTTTGCATCCCGCAAAGCACCAGTGTCGGGTTTATATTAAGCCCGTTGCTAGTCAAGCATCTGTTGAAAACACTCTTTATTCTGGTTGTGTGTCTAGCAGAAACGTTGTAAGATGCTTTATTTAATAGCTTTAAACCACAAGTGTTCTTTGGCTGGTTTTATGGATATCATAAGAATCTTTCAAGTTAAAATAAAAAAAAAAAAGCCAGCAGTTAGTGAAAGACACCCCACAAAAGGATTAAAGAATCCTCTTTCCATGCAGCTGGAATCCTAGCTGAGACTAGCTTAAGAGATTGTACTTTTGAGAATGTAAATCATCATTTTTAAAAGGTAATGGAGAAGGAAAACTCCAGAAGGCTTTTGATTATGACCATTTTCAACATTTGTAGGTCATTATTATTTCATTCTAGGGGAGGAAATTCAAACCTCCTGAAAAGCCTGTGAAGCACTTGCTTCCCGGAGATTTTAAATGGGAAACAGTGCAACAAAACCACCTTTAAGGGAAAAAGCTACCAAACGGAGAAGAACCTGAATGCATGAACCCTACAGCAGTGACTGTATGGTGTCTGGAAACTGCAGAATAAGCGTGCAGCGCAGTTCTGAGGAGTTTTGTCTGGAGATTTCAGTGCCACAAACGAGTAACCAGGAGCTTCCTAAGTCCAATACATATACTCCAAGATGAACGAGTAATGAAAAGTTTGTGGTCCAGAGGCCATTTGCGGTGCAGCCTTCCATCACCTGCTGTGGCTTTTCAACAGCTAATGGCAAGCTTTGAGCATCAGAGCCTCTCTCTTCTGGTTCTGTGCATGAAATATTACGACTCTGACTCAATAACTCTATTTGTACCTGTCTGTGCATTGGCTCCCTTTGTCTTCTTCAACTGTGGGTTTTCCAAAAGAGTGTTAAACTCCAAGGGTGGGAATAGCAAGGCTGTAGTGAAATGGTAGGATCGTGAAGCATCCAGGACAGGGACCTCCCCCATGCCCCGTTCTGAGGGGGTTGACTCCTGTTGTGGTCAATGCTCGGCGGGGATTAATCCCGCAGGACTGTGACTTGGACCAGTCACTGTGACAGGAGGTGACTACTTTGAGAAAGGACTCTTTGTGACAGTAACCAGCCATATGTAGTTGTAATGATATGAAAGGGACCATCTTATTGTAGTCACTTTGAGACAAATACTACCACAATTCATTACTTTCCATCAGTGCCTCATCCTATGGAGGAATCACCACTGCCCATCTACATTGAGGAGGGGACAGAAGTCCCGACTGGTGAGTGCAGTTGGGATGGGATATGTTTAAGGGGGGGTATAACGGTACTTGGGTTTTATATTCCTCATGTTTGTGTATACCCATTTGTCAATGAAAATTGTAAGGGCTGTTGCAAATGTTTTGGGATTTTTTTAAATTTTATTTTATTTTCTTAATGCAAGTGTATTTTGGAGGTCCTGAGTATGTTAAATACTGCTAGTGTTGGTTTTCAGCTAATCATAAATCAAAGTACATAGATTGTGTATTAACATTAAGAGCTTCCCTGCAAGATCTTGTAACGCAAGGCTGGGGAAGACCACAAGTATCACAAGAGGTAGTTCCCACTTCAGCCTTTGACCTCAGTGTAATAATCTGCTCCTTGGGTCAGTAGTTTTTGTCCTGCTGATGCTGTCCTGTCCGGCACCCTGCAGACTCGCATTTTCCACACCACTGAATAGCCAGAATAGAGTTAGAGAGGTTTGCTGTTACCTGCGCTGCACACCCCCATTTCTGAGCTCTTCTGTGGATGTATTGTCACTACCAGGAGATACAGGTTTGGCTGTTGGGTTTTGTTTTGTTTTTTAAATAGAGGAGCAGTCTTTCAGATAACCCATAAAGAAAGAGACTAAAAGATCAATCAGTTGGTCTGTGGTTATCTCTTTGGACTGTAGAAAGCTGTGACTGCAGCATTTCCCAGAGCCCTTTATTCAACCTGTTGCATATAGTAAGTGTGCCTTGGCTACCACCTTGGGAGTCTGCCCTGTTGAGCAGATATGTCTCTTCAAATAGCTTTTTCTTATTATACATCCTGAATTTTTCCATTCCTAAATTCAAGCAATTGCTTCTTGTCCTACTGTCTTTTGAGATAGATTAATTACCTTCCTTTACACACAGTACCTTGAAGATATTTATATCTGGATCTCAGCCCAGGAGTCTTCTCATTTATAGACCATATTAATTTAGCTCTTTTACTCTCTCCTTAGATCACTTTTGTTGTTCCTATTTGTATTGCCTTTAATTTTTCTACCTCCTTTCTAATCTGTGGAGACTTGAACACTCATACTATATCCTCTGTGGTTGTTTTGACGTAGCATTATGCCTTAGATTTCCATAGCATCCCCCATCATAAGTACACATCCAGAAATAGCTTAGCCTTTGACCCTTCTCCTGCATCACACAGAGAAACTATTACTTGGCTAATCTTACTTGCAATCACCTTTACGTCTTTCTTGAATTCATGGCTTGGCAGCTAGCTGCTGCTCTCCTGAGATGCAGGGCTTTATCCTTACTAGCATGCCACTTACTTATTTTACCCAGGAATAATTGAAGACAGTATGCCTATGCATTCATTTTAATGCCCTGGGATTTTTTCATTTATGTAGTTGTTACTGTTTTATCATATGTAGAGAGCAAAGAAGTACTTACAATTTTATATGTTGCTACAACTGTCTTCTGTACGTTACTCCAGACTCCTTTTCCAGCTCCCTCATACTCGTTTGCATACCTTCCCTAACTTTTCCTTCCTCCAGTTATTAAAGTTCATAATGTAAAACCTGACAGGTTTAGCCTTCTCCTTGTCTTCATTTTGTACCCTTTCTCATTACACAGTTAGCATATTGTTGGTGTATCCCTTCCATGCGTGGCACGGTGTGGTCTTTGCCACAGCAGATCGTCTTTTCCTCACCTCTGCTGGGGTTGTAGTCAGCTGAACGTCTGCTCAACACCAGTCCCTTCTTGTGTAGCCATTAAGGCTAAGTTCTGTCGTGTCCCCTGGTATTTCGTCTTGTCTTTCCCATTGCACTGAGGAAACCTGGACTGTCGGGATGGTGGTATCCACACAAAGAAGAATATTGTAAGGCTGATGAATTGCAAAACTGACCAAATGAAAAAAGACCCCACCTATGAGTGAAAAGCTTTTTAGAGGATGTTTGTTGGGTGCTGTCATGAAGCATGTTTGTTGTTCCAGGCTCTAAAATACAGCAGTAGCGGTGAAATGGCCAAATTGGGTTGGGGAGGGCATCGTGTTTACTTATTTTAAATAAGTGTTTGGACTGTCAGTACAGCACACTGTGGTTGAGGGGGAATGAGTAGAAAACGTAAATGATGCAGAGAGGAGAGCAAACCACAAGCTCGGGGTTTGGTATTTGAATGCCTGGCATGGGTCAGGACTTTTGTAACAGTTGGATGCAGAATAAATCGTCAAGCTAGGAAGTCAGCTGCAGAAGGCTGACCTGGGTCTGGGTCTCGGTTTTGGTCCTGCTTTCCAGTGAGCTTACCAGCATGATCCAGATCCAGGGTGCCCATTTGCGCCTGTGTAGACCAGAACAGGAATAAAAAGAAGTCCTTTCTGAGTTTAGATTGGAGAAGAATAACACACCATGCAGTTGTTAGAACAATTCAGCACAACCATCATTTAGTTTTAAAAGATTGTTTGGAGAGCTTAGATTATTTCTGCATCTGAAACATACTTTGGATAGTATATGGAGCACATAGTCTTCTGGCCCAAGCCTGAATGGTGGTGGTAGATCGCTTTGTAGCTTCTGTATTTATTTAATAAAAAAATAGAGAAATCAGTAGTTTGTTTCAGAGTCTAAATTTAACAACCCTAATTATTTCGAGCAATTTGAAAAGGAACATAAATCTCACTTGTTTATTACAGCTGCTTCATGAAAACAGCAGCTACAAATAATACCCAATAATGAAAATCTAGCTAACGCTGTCGTGAATTAACCAGCAAGCGAACGAGCATGTGGGATCTGGACAGAGGCAGCATTTCCTTCTCTGGAGGGAGGGTCTCTGCACTGGGAGAAGGCAGTTATTACCTAAATGCTGGTTTTATCTCCTTGGATGAAATTAAGACTTTGACATTTCTGCATAGATTAATAAGACTTTAGATTGGAAAAGGTCTGAGCTCTTCTTAATTTTTATGTACTTTTGCACTTTCTGGCTTACATTCCTCGAGGAAGGTAGGTAAGCAAGATGCAACAAACGTTAATAAATCAAAGACATTTCTGACGAGATGGAGAGTATTTTGTGAGCACTCGCAAAGAATCTACAGAATAATAATAAAAGAGCGCAAGTCAGACCCTGGCAGTCTTTGTTCAGGCACGGTTTCAACTGTCTTCCACACAATTAAATGGTTCACAAGTTTGAAGTTGAGGACAGGCAGAGCAGGTCATTATTTGCCATTGTCATTCGTGCTAAGGTCATGGCCACATTCCACGATCACCATTTGGAACCTGGTGTGGTAAGCAATGAAAAAACCGCCTGAGGCTACACAGTCCAAATTTACATTTTATAAAGCAAAAACCCAGGAGCAAAATATTTGTATTGGCAGTCATTGTATTTGGCCTGTGCAGAACATCACCGAGGGAATAATTGCCTCCTCAGGGATCAAGGAGCAGCAGAGCTGTAGGTTGAGATGTTTGTTTATATTATTCCTTCCAAGTCACATTTTGAGACATAAGTGTTGTTGAATACCTGTAAAATTAGCTGCAAAGACATAACAAATTCAGGATCTAATTCTTGACTGATTCACTCCAGTGTAGCTTTGTTGATTCCAGTAGCATTGCTATTGCTTTATCGTTGTATAAACAGTATCAAAGTCAGACCCCCCTTTTCAGGAGTCAGTCCTGCTGACCATGAAACCCCCGGAACTTCTGCTGTAGCTCTGTGTCCCTACGTGGGCAAAATCCCAGTGGTCCACTTCTGATCTTACTGGCCCATTTTGCTAATGAATAGCACTGGCTTCAGTGGTCTTGTGTCAAAAGTACACAGGTGTTAGACCTTGTCTGTATGTATTTTTTTCCCCTGTTAAATCATCTCGATATGAGGGAAAGCTCCATGAGCACTCTGAAGCCATATTCTCTTGGTGGTACTCGCAAGCCATGGTGTAGCCTTGGCTCATTTGAGTGATCTTGATTACGGGAGAAGAAAGTTCTTGTAATTGCTCAGAGTTTCTTCTGCCACTGCTTGATCACTGCTTTTAGGCATCTCTGATGTCTTATTCATGTTAAAAATTGGATTTTGGGCAGACTCACTGAAAGACCGATGCTTGCTTTGTTGTTTTTTTGCTCCTTCGTTAAGAGTTAGAGCTGTTTTTGAAGTGGGGTGAGCCATAGGAAGGGCACCTTTCTGAGACAAGGAGAGAATTCAGCACCTTTTCGAGAGCTAGCTCTGTGTCTCTCTAGGAGTTTGCTCTCCCTCATAAGAGAAGAGAACCATGTCTGTGAGATGCACTTCAGAGTTTGCTCTTCCATGGGGTGCTGGCACACAGAAAGCTTGATTTTTGCCAGGTATTGAGTGCCTTCTGCCAGGTATTGAGTGCCCTCCTATCCTTTGCAGCCAAAAAGGAGTTGATTGCTCTTGGCATCAGGCAAATCTGGACCCAGAAGACCACAGGTAGTATTTACCAATTATTTATGTGCTTTCGCATGCCAGAGATTGTCTGAATTTATTTCCCTAGCATACAAGAGATTTCAGGTGTTAATGACACTTGTCTGCCATTAAAACTTTTTTTAAAAAATTAGAATAATACAATAATAAGCATGACATTTATTGCATTGCCATGGGGAAATTAAAACCCCCCCAAATTAACTACATTCCAAATAACTATTAGCTCTTTAGCGCTATTGCAAATGTGTGAGTTGTATACCCTGAATGAGCACCATATGCCAGTTGATTGTGGCTCAGTGAGTCACAGGACACATTGTGGAAAGCAAGAATTGCTTGGCATGCATTGTAATAGGGTTTTTTGTTTGGTTTTCTTAAAGAAATGCGTTTTGACTCTGACAATAAAATGAGTATCATCTCATTTTATGATATGCTGCATTTTATCATATGCTGCCACCAGGGACTGTTGCTTATTTTGTACTTAACCTGGAGCTTACTCATTTGTCACTCATCGCACACACCCTCTGTCTCTTTTTCTTTCCAACTGCTTGTATTGTATGTGTGCAGTATCGGAATATGAAGATTGAGCTTTCCATTCGGTATTGTATTGTCATTTTGTGTTAATCATCTTCTCCCTTTTACTCCTCATCTTTATTTGTCCAACAGGGAAACTCAGATTGGTTATAAGGAAAAATTGTTCACCCTGAGAGGAGTGAAGCAGTGGTACAGGTTGCTCAGAGATTGTACAGTCTCCACTCTGGGAGGTTTTCAGAGCTTGACCAGATAAGGCCGTCAGCAACCCAGTCTGATTTTGATGTTGGCCCTTCTTTGAGCAAGAGACTGAGCTGTGTGACCTCTAGAAGTTCCTTCTAACCTAAATTACGTTATAGTTCTGTGTAATACTCAGTTCCCTTTCTGATTCAGCCATGGTGCTGTGTGTGTCATTAACTCCTCACTCCCCGTTGGAGTCACTCATTTGTACCAGCATAGAACAGACATGACCTCCTGAAGGTCAATGAAGTTAAAGTGGTTTTGCTGAAGTGGGGTCAAAATCAAGATGTAAATGGTAACCTCAGATGAGATCAGTAAGTGAAATCTGGGTGTCTCTGAAATTAGTTTGAGTTTTTACCGGGATTTCACTTGAGATTTCTGCAAATCTTCATTAAGTAGCAGTTGAAGTTATCAGTTGAAGAGTTTGATGCAGAATTATGTCAGGATGATAAGTATTAAAAAGTAAAGATCGCCCTTTTTCCCTTTCAGTTACAAATCCCGTCCTCTAGCAGCCTGGAAGAGGGCTTTGGGGTATTCAGGATTTAGCGAGTCACCGACTGTCCTTGCTCTGCCGTTGCGTGCTGGTTTCCTCGTGCGGCTGTAACCACGTGAGGGAGGTGATACTGCACAGAGCATCTGCTCCTCGGCCAAACGCCTGCCCAGCCCTGCAGCTGTCTGCCAGAGAGCTTCCAACGTGCAGACGGGTGTCTGTGAGCTCTACAGGGTAGCAAACTTTCATGGGTTGGCCCATATGCTATCCAAAAGCCGCCCTTTGTCAGAATAATCTTATTTTAATTCTGCTGAAAGAAAGCAAAACTACACGCAGATTCACCAGATCAGTCTCGGGAATTTTGAACAATGATCTGGCTGTTATGGAAAAGGAGGGAAAAAAAAAAAAGAAGGTCCCAATTGCTAGGAAGAAGAAATATGGGAATAGTTTTATAGGGTTGCTCTTTTAAGTCTGCCATGATAAGGTGATTTTTCTCCATATCTCTCCTTTATCAGCAAGACATATATTGCTTATGCAAACGCCTTATTTCCCATCAGGCTCTGTTAAAAGTAAAGTTTACAAAAGGGGCTACCGTAGTGGATTGAGGAAAGACTACATATGAGCAACTAAAAGCCTTTGTTGTCCCTTTTTATGCAAAGCAAGATTCTAAAATCAAGACTTGCTTTCATACACTTTTTCTAGGGATTGCTGCCCTCCCTCTTCTGTAACCACGTCAATTCTCTCTCCTCATACAGATCCTCTTTAAACAATGTGGAGGGTTCCTCTTTCAAACATGAAAAAAGCTGTGGTGCCATGTAGAGGGAAAGTGGTAGCAGAAGATATTGTTACCTGGTAGGGTTGAAGGTCCCTTCTCCACCACTCTTCCTGCAGTACACAAGCTATAGATTACAAGTCAAATTGAATAGACAGATTGTACTCACATGAGGAATTTAAAGCAATACATCTGACTTTGAATCACCTGGGTTTCCGCTTCTGCAGCACTGTCAGAAGTTCAAGTCACTCTTTTATGCATGTCACTTCCTTACAAAAATCCAGCGAAGTAAACCAAAGGAAGTTCTCTTGCTTTCTACCATTAGTTTACATACGGAGTTGTTTTTATGGCCATGTCAGCTGTTTGGCACGTACCCATCATTTATGGTGGAACTGCAAACAGTTCCCCACCTGTCTGTAATTAGCTTTTGCACACACACAGAAAAAAAATCATGAAAATCAATTATGGTCATGATGAAAACAGCTTTGGGTATTAAAGGTTAACGTGCCACATTGGTATCTAGCATGAGCACGTTTGCTTATGTGAAATTGCACTGAGGAAGATCCGCAACTGTTCAGCTTTGTGAACTGCATCTCTGAACCTGTCAACAGGAGTAGGCTGAGTTTACAGTCGTCAAGCTGAGACTGTAAAAGCAATGAAAACCATCGGCTGGTGTTTGTTTGTGAAAAGCTAAGAGATGGAGAAAAGTACCCAGGCTGTTCGTATATTGTCATGCTATACTTGGGGCTGCTTACCTGCAACAGCCAACTGAAAAGCAAACACCTGTAGCCTGTGGGCCTGACACTGATACAAAGGACCACAGATACCTATTTCTTGTAAGAGCAAAGCTGACTCCGATATGAAATTACCTTTGGAGGCAGCATTTCCAGGGTGAATGCGGTGGGGCTTTTGTCCAAGTCGTGTGTGGGATCATAGTTTTGTTTGTGCTTGGTGTGTGCTCTGCACTTCGCAGCCCATGGTATGCAGAAGTGGTTTATGTGTTCGTTTCCTTGGAGAAGTGAAGTATTTGTTCTGGTGGTATTTGGTTTTCAGATCTCTTGACATAAAAATGAGCGCAGCTCTCCGTATATGAAAGCTGATGTCAGAGGCCCCTGGCGAAAGCGAACTGAAAATATACCTTTGACGGGGAATCAGCCTGAATCATGGGATGTTTGAAAGCGTGTGGGTTTAGTGGTCAATACCAAAGGTTTTGCTTCCAGCTCAGACCTTCAAAACAGATGGGTAGTGATAAAAAAAATTGTGATTTTTGATCAAATAATGCCCATTGAGAGGCCTGTAGGACGTAGCGGCATTCCTTCTGAAATGCCCTCCAGGAGCACGGTGAGTGGCTCCGGCCGGCTGTGGAAGCACGGAGGACAGAGCTGCAGCTGGAGACCGAGCCGAGGCTGTTCTGGGATTAAACAAAAAATGCCAGTGTCCAGCCACGCAAGCCAGCACCAGGCACCAGCTGCATGAAAGCAAATAAATACCATAGTGTCTACACAACTTCGCTTTTTGTGTGTGTGTGAGAAAGTCTACAGTTCACCGACCTGTTTTGCAAAGTTGTGCTCTCTGTGAGCTTGTTCATCAACTTTTGCCACTTCTTCTTTTAGCATATCCCCTACAGAAACCCCTGTGCACTGTTTGGCTCTGCCATAGCCAGAGTTTCAATTTCATTTCCTGTGTGAAACTTCATATGCTGAAAGTTTCTGTTCCGTTTTTTTTTTTTTGTGAAGGAAAGAAAACAAACAACAGTAAATTAAACCTCAGGGTGCTTCAGCAGTCTTTGATGGCTGAGCCCTGCGAGCAGCAGTGCCCTGGCCGAGCACTGTGGCCACCTGAGTACCACGGTGCAGCAGCAAGGGCCGGTGCTCCACCTTGGCTCCACATCTTACTCATGTCCATCACTGATTCATGTTTTTGCTGGTAATTACTGTCAGCATGAAGGAGAAGTCAAGACTGTCGTCAGAAGTAGCTTACTCTTATCATCAAGCTTAAGAGCGCATGGCTCTGTCCTCAGGGCTTCATCGCCTTCTTGGACTTTATAGCCCTGTCATGGGGCAAACACTGTTGATCACGTGCATGTAATAGCTGTTTGCCTGGTACGAGCTGGCTGGCCGCTTGCCACCCACAGTGCCGCGTTGCACAACTCTTCGTTCCATTAATGCATTCTAGAAAAATAATTGGGTGTTATGCAAATGGGGAGGGGAACAAAGAAGAAGAAAGGATTGTTCTCCTCCACCAATGGTGTTGGGATCTAGGTTTGTGGGAATAAGGTGCTGTATGGTGTGTTTAAACGGCTGCCACAGGTGGGATAGAAATCTGTCCTCCGTTGTGGTTGAAGTTAAGATGAATGGAGGCAATAAAAACACAACTCTGTCTTTGTGTGGAGGTGGCCTAGGCAGGTATGGCAACAGCCGGCTTACAAAGGTGATCAGAGCCATTAGTGAGTATGGAAAACTCCACCTGTTTTTCCAAAAACATGTAATCTTATATCTGTTCTTTACTTAGTTGGAAAACATACTGAAAAAGTAATCTTCAATTACGGTAAAGCCCTGACCACTAGCGTTGGTAAACTCAGTAAACTTAAAGCTAAATTCAGAATTAGTTGAAAAAACAGGTGAGGGTGGAATGATTTATCCCCAAGAAAAAATCACTTTGCAATAATTAATGCATGTGTTTTATAGCACATTTGCTTCACTAAATGGCTACTTTATTGTTTCTCTTCTGTGCACTGGGGCACTGCTCGATTATCGTAGTATGGGGTTTGCTGTCTGACATTAACTTGCGTTGTAAGTGCCTTGCAGATGTGTCACACGAAATCAATATGTTATTAATCACATGCAAAAAATTCAATAGGCACAGTGCACACGATTGACTAGTCAAGTTTGTAAGGTTTGTGGGCTTTAAGGTTTTTGCCTTTTTTTGTAGCAGTATGAGGAATATCCCTTACAGAATTTGATGTGGCTTATTTGTGGCAGTAAAACTAGTTTAATTGACACCAAGACTTACACAGAGAATTGCAATCCACTCAACAGCAGACCTTCAGAATCGAAAACAAAATGAAAATGCTTGTTCCTTTGGTCTAAAGTTGTATAACTGCAGATACAAGGTGGTTGAAGAGCCAAGGATGTGCAGAGCTCATTTAATGTTCTTCAGCAATGCCCATACCACTTGGAAACTGATCACCTTGCCATGCCACTTGGATATACTCGTGAGTTTTGTTAAAGGCCCTCTCTTAAAGACGAGGGCCTCAAGGTGTTGTCACCCAGTGAATTAATGTTTTTTCACTTTCAAGGTAGGAGAGCTGGTACAGCGGAGGGAGTATGCAGGGGAAGCAGCGGGGAGCTGATACTTCTTTCCAGGCTGTTGGCAATCAGGAGGCTGTTAACTGGTACACCTGGAGGCATAGAATTAGGTCAGCAGTTGGCTTCACGTGGACAAACCCAAGTGTTAACTGGATGTTCTCCCACACATAATTACCAGTACAGTGTACTACGGATGAGCAGTTTCCCTTTGTTCTCCCTGCCTCCACCAACCCTTGCTTTCATGCTCCTCTTGTCTGTGGTCCTCTTTGCAGGAGTTGCCCTTGGGCTTGCTTCCCTGAGGAGGGGACAGAGCAGGAGAATCCAGCTCTCTGGTGCAGGACACTTGGTTTCTCACTGGGATAGAGCAGCCACTGTGCCCACAGAAGTTTTCAGTAGTAAGGAGTTGTAACTGGTATGATGCAGTGTGCCAGTCCTCTGCCGTGCTGCATAACCCCTGCTCTGCCTCGCTGCCCGCTGCAGGGGCTGGGGCTGCCCTGGGCCATCGCCCTGGGGAATCAGGCTCCATCCCTCTGAGGCTGGGAAGCATCAGCTTTGCTTCAGCCCCGGTGTTTAGGGTCAGGGTCATGTTCCCTCTGAAACCCATTGGAGTTCGTTCTCCTTTCCACCCCACACAACAGGAAAGGAGTTTTTAATTTCCTCCTGTTCTGGGTTTAGTTGTAACTGCTTTATTCTTTCACATGAATGAGTAGAACAAAATGAGCATCTAGAGTATTACGTGACTGCAGATTTTCTGCTGCTGAAATCTGAGTAAAGATGTGGGATTTTATAACAGCTGACACGGTACCTTTTTGAGGCATTTGAAGAGCATGAATGGAAACCCCAGCGAGAAAGAAGTAAGTGGGGGGGAAAAAGATACCTTTTGTCCAGACCACAACTGATGAAAAAGAAATTGCATTAAGCCCTGGGCTTTCCTCTCAGAATAGACTTCAGCTTTGTAAAGGAGTGCATTTTGCTCCTAGAAAATTTTCAGTGGCAGATTTTCCAGTCAATCTTTGAAGACTAAAAAAAGTGTCATAATGAAAGAAAAGGAAAGGATGAAGGAATGAGAAGGGAGATAGCGAAAGTTGGAGGGAAAACTGAGAAAGAAGAAAGGGATAGATGTTTATTTAAACACCCGTATGCAGGGGAATGTGAACAGGAAAAGAGGAGTCCATTGAAGACAAAAAGAATAGCGAGGTGGTGTTCAGGGAATTTTTAGAGGCATTTTTAAAAAGAGAGGCGATGTGTGCAATAAAGGGAGCAGTGTTGTTTTTCAGAAAACATAGGTATCTTTTTCAATGAAGCAGAAAGAACTTGGATATGAGTTAAGGACGATAAATGAAGTCAGGTGTTCTTTGGATGCTGGGGTGGCCTCGAGGGCTGCCAAACGTAAAGGCTTTTTCTTCTGCAGATCAGAAAGACTTGCACTAAGGCCATAAGTTTGATCAAGGGGCTGTTTATTTTAATCATGTATTGATTGGCTTAACCACACTGCTCCAGGAGGGAGAGCGAGCTGTCAACAGCAAGAATTACAGCTTTCAAAGTTCCAAGTAATCCTAGGGAATGAGCCAAACATAATAAATGCAGTTTTATTCGGGACTTGATCCTACTACTGTAGAAATCAATAGCAGCTTTTCCATTGCTCTCAATGAGAGTGGAAGCTGCTTATGTGAAGAGCAGCTCTCATCCAGCAATCAGGGCAGCTAATTTTCAAATATTCATGAATATGAATATAAAATAGTAATAATTTTTAAAAAGAACTCACCCACAAATATATTGGCAGATATAGAAAAGCTCAATTTTTTAAGGGAGATTGATTTCCAAGATATGAAAGAAAAAATGGCAGAAAAATAAGAGGGATGGTAATATCATTGTGATGTGATGAACAGATGTGTTGCAAAAGCCGTGGAGACAGGAGAGAAGGAGAAAGCACTGAGAAGCTCAAGATACACAGACTACACAGGCTGAACATAGTAGAAAAAGTAGTGGTGGTACACATCACACTGCCAAAATAGTCCAGAAAATCAGCAGTTTAGCCATACAATCACTCCTCAGGCAGCATTCCCATCAAGGTCAGAGACACTCGGGAGTGTGTACTTTGCTTTTAGTTAGAAGAAAGAGGCGAAAACCAAATGTTCGGTTGTGATTCTAGTCACCAATTCAGTGTGTCAAATCCCTATTCAAAGTTTCTATGCGTTGACCAAAAAAGAAGTAGCTCCTTTGCTGTGGTTTCTGATCTTCAGATGCAAGACAGGGCATGCATTTTCGCATGCATAAATGTTTACAAATGCACATCTACGCGTACAGGCAGACTTTGGTTTTTGTGTTTCCATCAGGGGTTGGAAAAGCACTGTTTTGAAGACATGATTTTTAAAGATTACTAAGTGAGGTAGCATCCACGGTGAATTTTGTCCTCAGGGCTCCTCCTGGAAGGTATTACCTTGTATTGGTCGCCTGTCTCTGGCTGTAAGAAGCTTGGAGCGGATCATTACTGTAATCCCAAAGCAGAAATTGAACAGTGTATTTTCAGATGTGTAATCCATGGGTTGTCTGTCAAAAAAAAGTCAGTGGCTCAGCAGTAATGTGAGTTGTTTCTGTTCTGACAACCAGCAGGTCCCGTCCATGCTGGTGGCCTTCCCCCATCTGCATCTCTCACCGTCTGATCCCCCTGCCCAGTGCCTCCCCTGTCCCCTACCCCTCATTTTTTGCATGTTATGAAGGATTATGTTTCAATGTCGGTATTATTTTAAAGGGTACAGGTTATCTGAGGTGCAGGCTGTACGTGCAAAGATACGATAGCTGTAGCACAGTAGATGGCCCAAGCTGGGCTGCCTGCAGAAGCACACTGCTTATGGCTAATCTTTTGGTATTTTCAGCTGTGCACCAGAGACTAATCAGTCACGGGGGGAAACAAGAGAGCTTGGGTTATCGCAGGGCTATTGCACACGTGGACATTTGTGCGCAGGGGGCAGAGGTGTGATTCTCCTGTGGAAGGAGAGCAGCCCTTGAGGTGCTTCTGGCCGCCCCAGGGCGCGGATGCTTGAGAAGCCAAAGCATCCGTGCTGGCTCCCTCATTCTGTTTTTCCACATTTTACCAGCATCGATTTGACAACCCCATTTCATCCTCAGTTGACTAGGGTCTGTACCAGTGTGTGTGAGAGCAGATCCTGGGCCTGGCCTGGTCTGGATCCTTTCTCCCCTTGCTTTTGGATCAGGCTCGAGCTCTGTGGCTGGACTCAGCCTAGTAGCCCACTGTAAACGGCAGGCTCGACTGCTGCTTTTTATTTATCTGTATTAAGTTCATCAGATGAAGCCAGAGCTTCCTGGGGCCATCCAAAGCTTCCTGGAGGGGGTACTCTCGCAGGCAGATGTGGCTCCGGGAAGGCAGACATGTGGCTCCGGGAGACAGACATTTGCCTCAGACTTGGATTGTTCCTTTTGGACTATGTGGTTGTAAGAGCATTTTCTGACAATATGTTTCAGTGGGGGAATCAGATAGACTTAGATCTCGGATACCATCCCCACTAAGTGATACAGTAAAAATAACCTATTATTCTCTGGTTCTGACCTGGGCGGTGACAACATATTGTTTCAGCATCTCTGTCAGACTATTTCCCTTAAGAGCCATTTTAACCTCACCCAGTGGGACATAGCTAGAGGAAATGAAACTCCAACCCTATTAAGGAAAAAGACAATGCCTTTTACTAAACAAACTTGATTTTCTTGGCTTTTCTTCACCAGGGAGAATCGCCCGTACCCCCCACCCTTGCAGCCTTTGTAGACAGTTCCTGTAATTGGGAATGGCTGGGTGGACACCAATGGTTGGCAGCAAAGGGGGATAAATCCGACATCCCTTGAACGTGACACAGGCTGGGACTGCAGTCCCAGGTGGCCGCTTAGCGTCAATTCCTATGGTACTGGTCGACGGTACGTGCCTGCCAGCAACAGCCGCCGGCCCTCGAAACACAATTGGGATTTTAGCAAGACTAGATAAGAGATACACAGTAAGACCGGACTGTTACTAATTTTGTGCAGGCGTTGGATAGGTACTGTACCAGGCCCCACTAGCCAGAGCTGGTAACTTGCAGCAAAGTCGTGGTGGTCCGTCTCCTGGCACCTGTACAGTGAAACGGCCGCCCCAAAAGCAAGCATGACCTTGCAGGTTTGTCATTTGCAGGCTAAGGGAAACATCACTATCCATCTTCACACTCCAGCGAAGGCTGAAACAAAATTTACACTCAGTAATTAGGTTTTCAAGTGTGGCCATTAATTTGGGGTGTCTTAATACAAATTAGAAATCCCTTTCTAAAATGCAGTCCCACGCAGTTACGAAGTAGGAGTCTGAAAAGGCACCATTTCACACTTTGTTTGTGGGTAATTAGGACAAACCACAGGGTGATCACCTCGTCCAGGGGAGAGTTAGGCTTTACAGAATACAATCAACTGGTCGGGCTTGCAAACTGTGGGTAGAGCTGAGTAACACCTGGGTCAACGTAAATCCACAAACAAGAAGAGTAAAGCTGGCAGAAGAATAAAGAACTCTGTGTCGCAAGAGTTTTTCATTTCAGAGGTGGCTAATGTGCATAGGTCCTCTCATTTTTTTTTACATAAATGTTCCCTGCATGCCCAGTGTTCTGTTTCGGGGTGTTTCCAGTATCAGTCCCCATGGGGAGCCGTTAAGCTCCTATTTCAAACCTTAATCCTGCGAGGATCTATAAATGTATGTATCTCTGTGCCCTGTTGAGCAGGTTTATGGCTGTCCTAGCTGTTCAGCGGATATTTGTCTGAAAAAGAAGAGCATGCCCTAAATACTAGGTGTGAGTTACTCTCTCTTTTGCACACTTTCTTCCTCTGTTGATGAGTATTTCAGTAACCCCTGTGAAGAACAGCTTCCATGAGAGATGGTCTGCATGCCCTCCATTCCTCAGCCCAGAATAGCCTGTTGCCTGATGGTTATGACATTCTCCTGCAAGGTGGAAGATAGAGATTCAGACAGCACAAATAGCAAAAGAAGGTGAAATTTGGCTTTCTCCATGCCCGGCTGCTGTTGCAGTGAGAGCAGGACATCAGCCACCTTGTAGGTACCTCTCTGAAGAAAAGCGATTGCACCTACTTATTTTTTTTTCTCCCCCAAAAGATGACTCCAGGGGATGATGCAGGGTGGTACCTGCTTGGGCCTTGGAGTGAGATGCAGATGTCCCAGGGAGGTTAAGACCACTGTGAATCCCTCTTGGAGGCACCTCCATTAATCTCCATGCATGATACTAGGAATATGAGTTAGCTGTTGTGAATTAATTCCCTAAAGCAACTAGGTGCTTAAGGGCGGTTACAGAGCTTGCCCTACCATTTTTATTGAGTTACTACACTTCTGTATCCCTTATCATGTCTGTAACAGCAATCAAGAGGAGATATTTTTGAGTAGGTGTTCTGCCCTCATACCCCTGCATGGTATGTGTGGTGATGATCCATCCATCACCCTGGGATTAACTTTCTCCTTCTGTGAGCTCTCTCTGCTGTTGTCCAGGAGGTATTGCAGGCGCTTATGCCACCACCATGCAGCCAGCAGTGGCCTTCTTTAAAAAAACAGTAGAAAGTCATAATGATTGGCATTGTGAAGATTAAAGTCCCATTTTAGATCATAGCCATATAGGTGACTGCGGTCACAATAACTGCCTTGCATAAAGCCACCAGTATGTCAGTGGGGCGAATGTTGAGCTGCTGTGGTTAGGAAAAAAGTTAGCCTTCTGAAACTTTCTGTGGTGGATGGAAAGATTTAGGGGTACAGTGATGCGTATCTATCTCAAAATCATGCTCGGATTAAAAACTTCCTGCAGAGCTAATGTCAGCTCGGGTTTCAGGTCACTGCCACAAGCTAAATCAGGTTAGAGATCAAAACCAGCAAGCAGGTCCGAGGGAGGCTTGCAGCTATCAAATGGCATAATCTGTAGTATGATTTTCTTATGACTGTGCACCCATAGTGACATGTACAAGCAGGGAATGGTTGTGGTCTGGAATAAACTTGCTGGTTTGCCTGGTTCTGGTGAAAATTTCATGTGCTTTTCAGTATCAAAACGCTACAGAATAACTGGTCAGATCTAGCTAAAGTCACTTGAGTTTTGTGGGCAGTGAATTGGCCTCATATGCTTGAGATCTGAGTTAACATGAAAGCTACAGGTTTTTCCTAAATTGTTTGTGTTAGGAAATCCTGGATAAATAGGCATTTGTTAGTGTCATTCTTTCTGTTACTATTTTTACACAGCATATGATTTTTGAACACCATAAATTATATATATAAATTATAAAACTAGCTATGATTTAATATGCTTTGGGTTTTGTATCAGGTGACTCGTGGCACTGACTCTTTAATTAACTAAGGAGCCATCATTCGTGGCAAACTGTTCACTTGCATAGGTACGTGTAAGACAATAATTGAATATAAAAGTTTATATTTGTCCCTTTATTGATGTCAAGGGAAAACAGTGCAGTTATGAAAATGGAATAAACTGAAAAGATTCCTTCAGTTCCTGCAGGCTGATTAGAACAAATGACTTTCCATTCCAGTTTTTATGAATGTGTAGTTATCTGAAAGCTTTATAATACTTCAGGGAAAGGAAATTGCAGGCAATAAATGATACAGGATGGTTCAGGTTATTGGGAAACAGAGGAACGGTTTTATGTGGAAAGGTGAGATTTACTATTCTGCTGTATTTCACTTAAATGCTTGAGAAGGAATCAAATGCAGTGATTTGTACCTTATTACGGGCATGAAAGCAGCATGAGACACTGGCTCAGTAGCACCAGTTGTTGATGCTGATGCTGTGTGCAGTCTTTATACGCCTTTTGTCTGCAGCCAGCAGGTAGGCAGCAGTGTCAAAGCTTTGCTGTCCCCTACACTCCATTGACTGCAAAGAGGTGACCGCAGAGGTTGGTCTCTCCTGGTCAGTGAAGGCAGCAGATGTATTTTCATATCTCACCATGATAAACAGCAGTGGTTTTTATGGAACCGAGTTTAGTTCAACAGTACTTGCAGTGTTAGAGAGCTCTACCAGTAAAGACTGTTTAATAAACCCAGATTTTTTTTTTTTTCTATGTAGAAAGCAGAAATATGGCAACAAAGGAAAAGCTTCAGTGCTTGAAAGATTTCCACAAGGACATCCTCAAACCTTCCCCTGGCAAGAGCCCGGGGACACGGCCTGAGGATGAGGCAGAAGGAAAGCCGCCCCAGCGGGAGAAGTGGGCGAGCAAGATTGACTTTCTGCTGTCCGTGGCTGGTGGATTTATTGGTTTAGGCAATGTCTGGCGGTTTCCGTATCTCTGCTACAAAAATGGCGGAGGTGAGTATTTATTTATTTCGTTCTCATGGATCAATCGGTCTGCCTCATGCTTAGTATTTTTCAGTGCCTTCATCCAGTTTTTAGAAAGAATAATCACGCATCTGTTTTCGCCTTCTTCACCAGCCTTTGGGAGAGATTGTTTTATTACTTAATAGTTTTTGCTAAAACTTAATTAGGGAAAAACAACAGCAATCTAAGATTTTACACTACTTTATACTACTTTTCCGTTCTTTTACTTCTGCTACAATTGAATCTGAGTTTTAACCAAAAGACATGCTATTATTATAGACCAGTAGGATTTCAGACCAGTGGATTTGAGAATAAGAGAATTCTGAGCCGCGTGACACTGTTGTGTGCCTAACCCCATTGTTATTGCAGATTTGCGCTTTTAAAAGGTAAGAAAGTGCCCTTTCCAGCTTCATATACCCATTCCACTTGCAGAGTCTGAATACGAGCAAAAAAACCCCAGAACAAGATTATTGTGTGCTGATATTAAAATATTAAGTATGTTTGTTTAGATATCTGTTAACACTTTTTAGACTATCTTGTGTAAAGTCACTCACTTCACCTCAATTTTGTATTATTATATTTTCTCAACAGGTGCATTTCTTATACCTTATTTCATTTTCCTGTTTGGGGGAGGTCTTCCTGTGTTTTTCCTGGAGGTGGTGCTAGGACAGTATACCTCCGAAGGTGGAATTACATGCTGGGAAAAGATCTGCCCTATTTTCACTGGTTAGTACACCTTGTGCTTTACTGCTTAAAGACACCTCTGTAAACCATAGGCAGCAACACTATTCCCCACATGTCCATTAATTCAGCTATTTGCTCTAGTAATTGAGGTTACGATATTGGTTCCTGGAAAGGTAGAAGTCAGAGAGTCTGAAGGACAAAGTAAGGTATTGATTATGCTATCATGTTGTTAACTGGCAGAACTACCGATAAGCAAGAAAGAAATTGCATATTATGCCTTAAAAAGGCAATTGCACATTTTGTTCACAGCTATCAGAGAAAGTGTTGTTTTGGAAGGCTTAGTGAAAGCATCTGCAGAATATTATTCTGATCTGGAAATCAAAATCCCTCTGCCATGTGACAGCTTATCATTGGCATCATCCCTCTGTTGCTGATACGGCCAAAACCTAGGCAGCATTTTTTGGTGGGATTCAGGAACGGGACTTTCGTACTAACTGAGCAGGTCCTGGCAAACAGGCATGTTGGTCTAATGTTATTGAAGGGCCTTTGCCAGCGAATGAAGAATCAGTCACCGCTCACAGGAATTACACGAATGTTGCTCTGGAAGCTTACTAGAATGAAAAGTGAAAGAGGTTAGAAAGATTATCGAGGATGCCTATCTTGCACAGGCAGAATCATTTGGAATAATTACACTAAACAGAGCGGCTCTCTTCAAATCCCATTTGAAAGGAGTGGGCGCTTCACGCTGACGTGTCTCTAGCTCTGCCACCATTGCGTTCCAGGCATCTCTCTCCCCTTATGTCACCCCAAGCAGAAGCGAGGGCTTCATCCGTGGCTCACGCTCCCACCTAATACTCAGAATGTTGCTGAAGTTGGTGTAATTGTGTTGCTAACGCTCCATTTTCTTCCTCCTCCTCCCACTTTTATGAAGCTTTTCTCTTTGAGGAGGAGGAAGGAATGTTCCTTGTTTAAATAGCAATCTCCCAGGCATCCATGAAGAGAAATTGTAGCTCTAATAATGTGGCTAGCTGTATATCCCGAATGAAATGCAGCTGTACAGAATAAATAACACTTGCTCTGGTTGTTTTCACCTGGCATAAAAATAATCTCTGGTGGTAAAGACTCCTGCTGCAACAAGGTTTGAAACTGTAAAATATGAGGCAGGTATCCCAGGTGCTGGGGTAGCCATCAGAGTGATGTTAAAGGGAGCCTCATAGGCTTTTCATCCTCTTGCATGAGGACATTTCTAAAACGCTCTGCGTTTTTAAAGGAAATTTCTTTTTTTCGCTGTTAGTCCTAAATGGCAAGCTTTATAGCCTTTTTGGAGCTAAAAGATTTTCAGTGAAGGGGACTTTTCAGAGTCCTTTCATTTTGTATTTAAAAAAACCAGTGACTGCTTCTGACTTAAGATGTAGTATGGATCTGCTGTTGGAGCTAAACTGCCGAGCTAGGAGAGAGATACCAGACGCAGGAAAACAGTTGTGGTATTTAATTAAAGCCTCCACCAGAACAGCATTCTGCCACCTCCCAAAGTTGTGTAGAACTCACCCTTATCTGCCCATGACCCTGCTTTTAAAAACAAACAGGGGACATTTTTTATCATCAAATATTGATAGCAGAGTTAAACATTGATCTAATTAACCGTAAGAGCTACAAATATCATGCTTCCCTTGCACAAGTGAAATTGGGGCAGAAACAGCAGCTTTCACATTGATAGCTTTGGAATTTTCCTTTTTGACTCATTCAAGAACTGGCTTTGTTTTTTTTTGCACTTAGGCTGAGCCAAGCCAGTCGATAAGTATGAGTGGTGCAGGGGCTGCCCGGCCGAGCTGCCTCCAAGGAAGCTGGCTTAGGGAACAGTGTGGTGAGAATGATGTTGCCCAAGTAGGTACCTAAGATGTGAGATGGTGGGATGGTGTAGCTGCCAAATAAGCAAAGTGTGATGCCTTGACTTCCTTTTAATAAAACTTGAAATAGCCGAGTTAGTGTTAAATTGGGTAGACATCCTGCAGACCTCCTCTCCGATGTCAGCAAACCACAGCCAGAAACTCAACCCTGAGTGTCCATGCTAGTCAGAGATGGTGACAGGTCTGTGCTTATGTGTCGTCAGGTTGAGTTGAGTTGAGCTTCCAACAGCGGTGTGGTAGAGCGGGATACAAGTCCGCAATGCAGCGTGAATAGCACCAGCTCCACGAGATCACAAGGTGCCCTAGCAAGAAGCGGCTGTCATGTCTGCTGGTATTTCTTTTCTCTCCCCATCTCGCCAGGAATTGGTTATGCTTCCATAGTGATTGTGTCCCTTCTGAATGTGTACTACATCGTGATCCTGGCCTGGGGACTCTACTACCTGTTCCAGTCATTCCAGAGCGTCCTGCCGTGGGCACACTGCCACCAGAAGTGGAACACGCCGACCTGCGTGGAAGACACTCTCAGGAAGAACAAAACGCTCTGGATAGCACTGAATGCCACTAACTTCACCTCTCCTGTCACGGAGTTTTGGGAGTAAGTATCCCCTCTTCGTGGTGCCTTCAGGGTGCTTCAGGGGCATGCCAGAGGTCAGACCTGAGATTTTATGGAAGCTCCGTGGGGAATGTTCAATAGGGAAAGAAAACTGGATGTGAGTTGTCTGAGCAGTGTTTGCTACCGGTTCTCACCCATCCTGGGACAGACTGGCAGTGGAGGAAGGCATGAGGTGTATAACTGGGTTCATCCTAGAGCGTACAGGGAGCCCTAAAAGCCCAGCGCAACTTCTGTTTTGGAAGAAAACTTGTTTCCTTCTTGGTTAGGATTCTCTAAATGCAGCATGGGAACAGAAACAAGTCACTTCAGATGCCCTGCTAGCATGGATTTACAATGGAAGCAGTGACAAATCAACCCCCTTGTGGCTGGCTTTCCCTTTTCCCCAGCTGCTAGCGCTTGCAGTGCACTCTGTGAAGCTATAACAAATCTCTTATCAGTCTGACAATGAAGCAAAGCATTGACTTCAGCAATAAAACTGACAGAGGTGGTGAACGTTGTCCTGTACTGTAGGTTTCTCAGGTCATTTTGTGACATCATTTTTCTCTGCAGTCTCTGAGGAGACTCTGTTTTGCCAGATGTCTGGATTTCATCAGGGCTAAGCTTCCTATTCCAAATTCTCCCTTATTTTTCAAGTTTTAAGTTATATCGCATAACCTGATTCCTGAAGGGGCATGACCTCAAATCTCTGTGTGTTTATACAGGCATCAAACATAGCAGCAGACAAAGACACCTGTAGGGAAACTTAAATCCAAAGGATCTACAAATCCCTTAGGAAGATTTTTTTTTTTTTCTTTTTTTTGGCTTAATCAGGTGATCACTTAGGAGTAGAGTTAGTCTGTGACCCAGCTTGGCTTTTTCAGCATGTTTAAAGTCCAGTTTGGTCCCTGATCAACTTCTACCTACTTCTCTATTTTTAAGAAGAAGTGTCAGCAAATAGCCCAGCAGAAATGATGTTCATGCTGAAGATATTTGGCATGCGTTAGGTTTAGAAAAAAATAATCTTATGAACTGTGCTAGAATTTGTAACAGAAGAGCCAAAATACAAAGGGCAGATTGGATCTTGGATGAGCAGTTTGTCAAAAGGCACCGGCAACCGGTGGGAGAGTTGGCGTGCAGGCTGTAAAAGCAGTTGTTTTCACCATTCCATGAGCACTGTATTTCCATGTTGAGGGACAAATACTTTCTCAGGTGACTTCCTCCCTTGTAAATGTGGAGGGAGTTGGAAAAGGTTTGTTAAATGGTACTTTTGGATATTTTAGGGAAATTTAGAGGAAAGTTGCAGTAGAAGGGGAAGCAACTCCAGTCCTTTGGTCTCTTCCACAAAGACTTTGGGACTGAGGGCCTTTAATCCAAACGAGTGGCTGACTTGGTAGGATGTTCCAAGGTCTCCTTAAGGCCTCCCTGAGAAGCACGGGTCTGCAGCGCTGCCCCTGAAGTCAAGTGGCTCTCCCAGGACTTCAAAAGCACTGTGTTCACCTTTAATTTTGTACAGTAATTTCATTCACAGGTCCTCTTGAACCCGAGGGAAGCCGTGAGCGTAGCAGTTTCCTGATATGGCCATGGGGTTTTCCTGCTGCCCCAGAAGCTTCTACTCCTGTAATGCACAGATGTATGGGCCAGGTTGTCTCCCTGGGGCTCCAGGTGGCATGGCCACTTCAGGAGACTGGAGATACCATAGCAGAAGGGAATAGGGCTGGGAGTTGGAAAGGGGGTTGTAAAAGAAAACTCCAGGACCTCAGGGGATGCAGGAGCTTTCCATGAGTAACGACACAGCAGGTATGCGGTGAGGGAACTTATGGCAGGGCCTTCTGACCATGGGTTGGGGGAACAATGTCCCCATGGGAGCCCATTTGAGGTGGAGCTTTTAGTTAGTCTTCCTCTAAAAGAAATCTAGTTTCTGTCCTCAAAACTGCCCTGCAAGCGGAACTGAATCCTCCTATAGACAACCTAACGGGTGTAGTCAGGCTGGAGGCGTCCGAGGCTGGAGGACGAATCCTTGCTCCTCACAGCGCTTTCCCTTTCGCTCCGTCTCGCCCTCGCTGTTTCTGTAGCACAGCCGGAGCAAAGGCTGCTCAGCGCTTAGTGCACGTGGAGGCAACTCTGCTTGCACTTTGCAGCCACTTTAACTTTTGTCCTCAAATAACAGTTTTAAACATCGTGAACTGAACTCTTCCCTGGAGTCATGCTGGGGAGGCGTTTGGCCCCATGATCCTGCTAATACAGACGTACTGTCCATAGCTCACTGTTTCATCATGAGTGAAACTGCCCTGAACAGAGCAAGCTGCCTTCAGGACCCGTGGCACTTGCAGAAGTATTAAAAACAGCTGTTGTCTCTGCATAAACAACTATTGGTGTCTTAAGTAAGTCAGAGATCACGCAGCACTGTTGTGGTTAAATTAATGTAGCTTTTACACAGTGCAAGCATTTAGTGTCCCCAGTTTTTCCCCAGCCATGCTACTGTTCTTTATAGTTCTGAAATTAAAAATAATTTCAAGAACTTTCAGGTACTTTGCCATCATAATCAATGCCAGCTGCCAGGCAGCCAGCTATCCGCATCAAAAGGGCAGGTCAATAAATAGTCTTTAACTGAAGACATCCATCTGCTTTGAGGCACAATTAATTCTGATCTAATTCAGGGGTTTGTGAGTATTTGGTTTCTGAAACCCAATGCCATTTTTGTTGTGGGACATTTGTGTAGTGTCCTCATCAGCATTGCTTTGTAGAACTAAGTCTGCCCAGATATAATTGACCACATTGATGTATTAACGTCTTCGCGTTGAATAACGCTGTCCTTCCTGGCTGGACGTATAGTACAGCCTGACATTTCAGTTCGTTTGAATTAATGTTCTGTGCAAATCACATGCTTGCTTGAGCAGTAATAAAAGGGAGTTAAGCAAATCTGGCTTTGCATCAGGAGACTTACCTCTCGGTATCACATGCCTCAGGTCTTATTTCTGAAGGTTGTATTTTAAAGTCCAAAACCTTAAAGGCTTACACACATATTAATACATAAGGGATAAGTGTTACGGGGTAATTGTAGTTGAACAAAACCTCTGATTGTCTGGTGCTGGCCAAGTGTTTATAAATATTTTGTAATCAGCAGACTTTATTCATCCAAATCCCAAGAAAGACCATCACATGCTAATGGCATGTAATCCCAAAGGGAGTGACACGAAAACCAAATAAAATCTAGGGCAGCTGTCTCTGCCTTTGGGGGCAAACTTGAAAGTTTTAAAAATTGTTTCATATTCACCTTCTAACAGTCTTCTGGTACAATTGCTTCAGTGTTAGTTATTCTTGTCCATCTAACATCAAAGGGTGCTTCACCTTTCCTGGTACGAAAGGTCCTGTCTGCATGCAGTTGATTAACGAGCTGGAATATCCTTCAAGGATTGCATAACTCTCCTCTTCATATTTTTGTTTATGTTCTAGAGCCAATTACGGCTCCTATTACATTTCCATATTGCACATCACTAGAACATATTAGTGTACGAACAAGGTTCAAGAACTCATGCTTACAACAAACTTGACCCCTGCCTGTTGTCCCATTGATTATGTATAAATGACAGTTAATGACAGCATCAAGACTATAAACTAGAAGTAGTAACAAGTTCATGCGTAAATGGCGTGAAGTTAGTTGAGTGGGCTTGGCTGAATCTAAGCAGCAGTGGGTTGTGTAACAAAATTGAAGAGCTATCAGTACAGCCTGGGTCGTGCTCCTTCCTGAACTTGAATTTTCAGTGTATCGCAAATCCAGGCTGAGTGCTTCTGCTGCAAAAATAAGTTGGGTTAAATTTCATGAAACTATTTTAATGCTGAGGCTTGCCTGGCAATTCTGAGTGGAGTCCTTGAGATAGTCGATCTTTGAGAGACAAGATAACCCAGGACAGAGAAAGCCAGCACATCACTTACTGGGCTTGCTACCTCACCATAGATGAGTGACATATCTGGCTCTCGGTAACCCACTGGGGTGCCCTCCAGAAAAGATTGAAAGGATTTCTGGGGCAAACTCTAGGTGAGATGACCGTTTGCTTTTAGTTCCCTAATAAAAAGCAAAGAAGTCTTGGCTGAATGCTATTCTAAATCGTGTTTGCAGTTAATTATTCATTGCTTCCTGAGAGCTAGCTCTATAGGTTGCCTTTTTAATATGAACTGCCCCTTACATTGGAAAATAGCCATTTATTTTTAAAAAAGCCCCAGAAGGTTGCAGCTGAACTTTGTCATCTTATAAATGTATTTTCTTCTTTTGTATACACACAGCAGGTTTTTCCCTGGTTTCTTTAGGCTCAGGTGAACCAGGACTGCAACTTTATGCCAAATACTCATTACTGAGGGTTTTCTCGTAACTGTTGAATAGCTGTGCTGATTAGGGCAGACTTACCCTGTCTGGTGCCATTAGTCCTTTTCCATAACAAAATACACACACGTTCAGAGAGAATAAAGCAGTTGGTGTGAGAACACATTCACACAGGTAATCCGAGTGAATTTGGCGAACAGAGACACAAAAACAGATGGATGAGGGTTGGAGTCCTATTAAACTGGTCAATCCAGGATATTTTTCCAAAAACTAATTGCAAATTTTCCATCGATGACTTCATTTGCTATTATTTCCTTGGTAGTAGCAAAAAAAAAAAAAAGTTTAATTCAGAGGAAAAACAAACCACAGTGGTTTATCTTGTACTGGATCCACACGCAAAGCTGCGCACTCCACGCTTGTGGGCCTGACCCTGGTACGGCACCCCGGACTGCTGTGGTCTCTGCTCTCCACGACTTTGGTGAAGGGAAGTGGCTGATTTTTGTAGTTGGCCTGAAAACAATATTTAATTAACAATTTGTTAGGTAGCAAGTTAATTTCTCTAGTCTCAGGGCAAGGCATTTCTGCAGTCAAAATTCTCCTTGACTTAAAAAAACCTTGCAGAAACTCTTCAGAGTTTAGTAGGTTCATTTGCAGAGGAGTTCTAGCTAAGTAAGAAACTTTTTGTTCGTTCATACAGCTTTGACAAATGAAGTAAGTATCAGGTATGACAAGGTCTGTTGGGTGTGTGAGGACAGTGTATGTTACATGAGAGTGAGAGAAATAGTTTTAAATCATTATTTAACAATGAACCATGGCAGTTACCAAATAGAAAAGCCTGAATGAATTGTTTGCCTCAGGAACAGAGCATTTTGATGGTTGGATGTTGCACCTGTAAAACCCAGCTTACGATAGGAATCTCTCTGTATTTATTAACCGAAGTGACAGGATAAGGTTTACCGAGTATCTGGAGTTAGCTAAACAAGACCCCAGTGGCAGCGGTGCAGAGGGCGGCCGGCAGCGCGCCCGGGCAGTGTGTGTGTGCCGGGGGCTGCGGGGGGAGAACCGAGAACGGCTCCAGCCGTCACCCTGCAACGCCGCAGGGCGGGATCGTTCCCTGCATTGCTTTTTCCCTTTCCTCCTTGCGGCAGCCTTGCTAATGAACTGAGAAGGAGGAGAAACACATGGGTGCAGGCCGCTTGCAAGTGTCCGTGACGGAGATATCGTGTGCGATGCTGCTGCGTGGCTTCAAAGCTGGGGTGCAAGGCAGTGCCAGGGTGAGCTGGTCTTGCATCTTCAAGGGAGCAAATATGAAAGCTGCAGTGCTTTGAGCATACTTTATTATCTCATGCTGAGGTGATCACAGGCTGCTAAAAAGAGCTTAAAAGGAAATGCTGTGCAATGTATTGAATAAGAGAGTCCTACAAACCTAGGCAAGATGTAGGGCTGCAAAGCTCAGCTTTGCTCATGTTAAGCCGTGCTGACTTAGCAGGCAGCCTTCAAAGGGCAGGGATCTGCCTGTGATCTGCCCATGCATCTGCTGCCCTACACACCGTCGTATACCCGCAGACATCACAACCAGACCCTGCATCAACTGAGCGCCTACATCTCTGTCTTGTTTCCTTTCAAATATTCAGGCGGAATGTACTGAGCTTGTCATCGGGAATTGAAGATATTGGTATTATCAAGTGGGATCTAGCACTGTGTCTTCTCCTCGTCTGGGTGATATGTTTCTTCTGCATTTGGAAAGGAGTCAAATCCACTGGGAAAGTAAGTGTTCTTTTACCCTTTTTATAATCATTGCAGTTAGGAGATGTTAGGAATACTAAGTATTGCTGTTCTTAAAGATATTCACCATTTCCTTGAAAAATATACGTATTTTCACACGGAGCAAAAGAGGGACTCGGATTCAACTGACTTCGGAAAGTCATTGCCAGTGCCCAAAATGCCTGTGAGTCGGGTAGCCATTGCTGGCATGGCATCAAGATGCAGATAAAAGCACGGTTTGAGTACCACTTTGCCTGTCTGAGGACAAGCATCCCACTGACACATGTCATGAGCATGGAAGGTCTTGGGTGTGCGGTGCTCTGCACTCCCTGTCTGTGCTCTCACACCAGCCAAGTTCACTCTCAGTGCAGCGCAGTGGATGTTAACATAGCTGTGGTAGGGATGTTTGAAGTCGGTGGAAACTGCTGGATGCGTAGCATTTTTGAAATGCCGCTCACTTGGTGAAGAGCTCTGTGCCGACATAGGAGACTGAACTTGGGTACTCATTTAGAAGTACTCTCCTTAACAGAGATCCTGGATAGTTTGTGTTTTTAGTCTCATCGTGCTCTTTAGAATCATGTTTTTCTCTAAAGCATAACAGTTAAATCATTCCTGAATCTCATCCTGCTCTGGTGCAGGAAACAAATTAGAGCAAATCTTAGTCACTTAACAACATGAAGCATATTATTGCCCATTGTGTACAACTGTGCTTTTAAACCTAGTTTCATGAGAAAAGGCTTTCGAAACCATTGCGTATGTGTGGCTCTTAGCTTTCAAACCTGTTGGTTGAGGCAGCATTTCAGATAAATCTAACAGAGGTCCCAAGTTACTACATTCCCACATGCTTCTTGTCAGCTAGGTGGAAGGAAGCGGCACCGTTAGCGTCCCAGCTGAGCGAAAGGCCAGTGTGAACCCACCTTTTATCAGCCCCCAGAGAAGTCAGGAGGAGCGAGCAGTTGCAAATGCCTCAACCACAGAAAAAGCATCATTTAGCAGTTTTACCGTGTTACACACTGCAGAATCAACCAGGAGACAAAACTCTGTAGGAGACCAGACCTCATTAGTTCCACTGTGGACTAAACTACTTGTTTTACTGTCATTTCTGTCTTGCTTTCTGTGATATGTGTCACGGAGCCTGATTAAATCCGTGCTGGTGCCTTACACTGCATTCCTGCCAGCTTTGCCCCAAAGAACAGCTTCCACACCTCTAAAGCATACGTTGGCAAAAATGTTTGCTTCTCTGTTCCCTCTGATTGATGTGACCCGACGCGATGATTGTGTAAGTTTTATGGTAAAGGGGCACACAGTAAATCTCCCGCAGCAGCCGAGCGGAAGCACACAGTTCTGCAGTAACTTTGGCGAGCCTGGTGCCTGCTCGGTAAATGTTATGGTGGCTCTCGGAGATTTTTCCAGGCTCTCCCTATGGTAGACTATTTCAAGCCCCTGTGAAGGTAACAGGTTGAAAACAGGTCTGTTAAAATTAGTTATGTAAAAACTTCTATTTTCTGGAAATCCAGCAAAATGGTCTCATTTCTAAGACAAGGTGGTTGGCAGGAGCTCGCTGCCTCCTCTCCGCAGCATCTGAGCTCGTGCGGGTGTGGAGCCAAAGCCCAACAAAACCACTGGAAAGTCTCCGGCTGACTCCATTAACTTGGGGTCAAACAAAAGTAAACTGTAAATTCTAATGGAGGACTTGAATTATCTGAGAAGTCTAGTTTACTCTACTAGATGATTGTTTATAGCACTTCCCTGCTTTCCAGCATCTTAATGGCTCTTTGGAGAGCGGAAAAAGAAAAAAAAAGGACATAGTTTTGAAATCTCGTCGTAGTGTATTGGACAAATAAACATGAAATCATGAGGAAAAATAATAGTTGTGCTTATGCTTTGGATAATGTGCTTGATCTTAAAAATTCCTCTAGCGTTTACGAGGGGATCTTTACCTGCAGCGCAAAGGCTCCTTTCTGAGCATCATTTACTCAGTTCCTGCAAATATGTCAAGGCATGTGTTTATAGTATAAGAAAACTTTGATTTTTTCATAGGCCTGGCTTATATTAAAAAAAATAGAAAGCACAGAAATCCCCTTTTTATCCTTCTGGTTTTGATGAAACTGGGTGTAATATGTGTTATTTGTCAGTGGAAAATACACAGAAAATTCAAGGAGATAATTAAAAAGGATGTGCATGAAAAGATTTCCTTTAGTTTTGTGAAATCAGTCTGGCTCTGTGAATTATTATGGTAATGCAGGCTTTGAGTTCTCCTCGTTATTCTCAGAGGACACACTTAAGAAGAAAAACGGTGCATCCCGGGAGCTTTGCTGTAGTTAAACAAATTCTGGAAAACAAAAATACATTTTAACTCCTGGCAGTAAACTGTAATTACCGGGGGGGATCATCTGACTTCATGAAAAATGCCCTTTCTTGGACAGTGGTGATTCTTGACTATAACACAATGGTTATATAAAAAATGAGAGAAAGCACTGGTGAGCAAAGAAAACAAGATGTTAAGTGGTCAAAAAGTGTGGGTCTAAAGATAGAACTGTCCAAATGCAAGCTCAATTAATCCTCACACTGGAGATTAAAGCAAAGGGCTCTTTCATCAAATGAATGAGAAGATAACAAGAAGAGAACTAGGCTGTCGTTCAAAGAGAGTGGGAATAGAGGTTAAAGATAATGAAGACATATTCTCAAACTGGATGAATAGAGCCTTAGTTTCCAATAATGATGTTGCTGAACGTGCACCAAGGGCAAGAATGAAGTTATGGGACTGGAAATTACCAGTCTTGAGGCTGATGCCAACCTGAAGGGCATCATGTGTTCAAGGCGATGGGAAGGGACACGCAAGAGCATGGACCAAATTATCTCCATCTCTGAAAGAAGTGCCTCGTGAAGTTGCCTGTAGGAGCAGTAGTGAGGCTGCACAGCAAAGCTGGACGTAGCAGCAGAGCTTGCAAAACAATTTGCAATTTTTAAGTTC
Source organism: Opisthocomus hoazin (assembly GCF_030867145.1). Lineage (NCBI taxonomy): Eukaryota > Metazoa > Chordata > Aves > Opisthocomiformes > Opisthocomidae > Opisthocomus > Opisthocomus hoazin. The sequence goes on along the minus strand of NC_134424.1, from coordinate 11,588,681 downwards.
AAATAAAGAGTGAGGTAATGCTTCAGGCACCCTCAGTGAGGAAATCTCTTCAGCTTCCCTGGCAGAGGTACATTTGTCATGTGAGGAGGACAAACAGGGCAAAGGCAGAATTTCCAACTGAAGTCGTGAGTTGTGTAAAATCCTGTGTGTTCTCTGCCTGAGTGATGTGATCACTGTCTGGGGGGCTCTGGAGGGATTAATGAGCCTGCATTGCCTCCAGGCCTAAAGCAATAAGGTGTTTAAGACCATTAAAGGAAAAGTAGACACAGAAACTCCGGTTGAATTCACATCGTTGGATCTTTCTTGATTCTGGAAGTGCAGTGTTGACTTCCAGAGACTAAACACACCTCTTTTTTTTGTTTTTATTGCCAGGTAGTGTATATCACTGCCACGTTCCCATTCATCATGCTCCTTGTTCTACTCATCCGAGGTGTGACCCTGCCTGGAGCTGCAGAAGGCATCAAGTTTTATCTTTATCCTGATATCTCACGGTTAGCTGACCCACAGGTACAGAACCAGGAGTGGGGAGCGGGACGATTTCCTGTGCAAAGGGGGATGGTAGAGGATGATGGTGGTGATGTAACGGCAAGAGATTTTTTTTCCACGGTCTTTAGAGGTCCAAATATAGCACATACATTAATGCTGGGTTATATTTTCCAGAGATCTGCTTGAGAACGTCACTGTTACATGTGTTAATGCATCTTTCCATGTGTATGTATGTGTGTGTATGCGTGTGTATTTTTCTTATGTCAAAGGACTCTGAGGCTGTAGACTCTGTCCCGTTATACAATCTCAGCTTTCTTGTTGGTAAGGTAAGGGAGATGCATTTTTTTTACATGAGAATAGTCCTTAGTTTCAAAGGAGAGACACGTGAGCTTCACAGATGGAACAACAAGCGACAACTGTGAGTACCGGTGTCACTTAGCTCCCACTGCTCAATAGGAGGAAATTGGAAGAGAAGTGAATGAAATAATAGAAGAATGAAAACCCATGCAAAGGTGAAGAAAAAGGCTTTCTGAGTCACAGGAACTACCACTCGCTTAGCCCTGGCGAGTGGGAGCTCGGCTTACTCTTGCTGTATAGTCTGTGATTAGATAAAGATTCCTGTCTGCGCTCCCAGAGTGCAAATGTGTGACACTTGAGCCAGACCAGCATCATTTCAGCCACTAGTGATCATATGAGAAATGCAAAAAAAGTGCAATAGCCCCTCCCCAAAAGAAAACAAGGGATCTTTGAAAAGAACAAAATGATGGTCACAGTGGGAGAGAATAATGTCTTTCTTTGCTATTTCTTTCTAATGAGTAGGTGGTTAAAATAAAACTCCAACGGTAGCTAAATAAATGAGGTAGGAAAAGTATAATTTAAAGAAACATTGCAGAAATTTGGTTTATTCTCTAGTCTTGCCCTCTTTATACAAGACACCCTCTTATAGGAGACATTATATTTTATGAATGAATCATCTTTTATGGGACTCTATAATTTTTATGATCCACTATTAGCCCTAAGCCCAGAGCATTAGCTGATAATATAGAAGAGATTTATGTGAGCTGGCAGGCCCTCTCCTACGGTCTAGCAAAAGCATCATCTCCAAGGAGACACCAGTCACCAAGGTGCTGGAAAGCGATGGTGGGAGGGAGGAGGTGAGGGTCTACAGTCTTAATTCTCACTTACTCAGACTCCTTGGTTGTTTCTACTGGCATTATCAGACTGGCATAAGCAGAAAGAAGTGAACAGGTGGGCTTCAATGGGTGCATTTTGATAGCTTGCTGTGTATTTACTAACCGAGAAGCTGATAGTGTATTGTTATTTCACTCTGTGTAATTTTTTTTAATGTTATCAGGAGAAAGAATCATGAGACTGAGAACAGATACATATCCTGTAAAGTGCATTGTATTTTACTTGTTTTCCCCCCACCCCTATGGCTTTTTGTCTTGCATTTGAACAGTTACAAAAACAACCAGAAAGCTAGAAACATAAACCAAATACACAAACCTGTTTCTCAGGCTTTTCACATCCTCAGTTTAGTGATTCTGTGGGCTGATTTTAACTGAAATGAGTTACTACAGAAATGAGCAATGTTAGAAATACCTCTGCATTTCCTATTGCACTGAAACACATTTATTGTTGCACCAACAGGAAGGATCAGCTGAATGCCTAAGAAATTAGAAATACTGAGCATCTCTGGGGAGGGGATATGGGAGCAGTTGTAGAGATGATATTCTTGTAGGCTCTGATGCTAACAATTTTCTTTACCCTATAAAAGCCAAACTTGCAAATGTGATGTTTTCTTTCCCTCCATCCCCGATCCTTTAGCTATCACCCTCAATGGAAGCAATTGTTTTGTTGATTTTTCATAGTTTGAACTGTGTGTTGCATTAGGCGTTGCTTTTCAATGATGCCGGTAATAACAGTCTTTCCGTCTTTCCCTTTAGGTCTGGATAGATGCAGGGACGCAAATCTTCTTCTCATATGCAATCTGCTTAGGAGCAATGACTTCCCTGGGGAGCTACAACAAGTACAAATACAACTGCTATAGGCAAGTTTCCATCCAAGGGGGTTTAGTGTTTTAGCTAAATGATGTAAATAAAGTAGGGACAATGGGTTAATTTTTTTTTAATTAACTTGCTCCATGACATATGTGTGACTTAGGGACTGTTTGCTGCTGGGATGCCTGAACAGTGGTACCAGTTTTGTGTCTGGCTTCGCAATTTTTTCCGTCCTGGGCTTCATGGCACAAGAGCAAGGGGTGAACATTGCTGATGTGGCAGAGTCAGGTACGATGGTGTTGGTGGCAGTGGTGGTGGGCACTGCCGCCCAGCGTGTGAGCAAAGTCCTGCAGTCCCAATCAGCTAACATCTAAGCGATAAAACCAGAACAAGATTTCCCATAATCTCCAGAAAAATAAGCATATTGTTGATTTGGGCTTTCATCTAGAGCAGTGAGGGCTAGCCGGGGTTGTATTGTTTACTCTGTCTTGATTAACAGGGCAGCGAACACATTTCCTAGAGTGTGCTAATCCATCTGAGTTGAGATTAGAGTTAAAATAATCGCTCCATTATCTAGGGTGAAGAATGTCATTGATTCAAAAATTTATTCCATCCTTCTTTTCAGACTACCTTTATTTTCATTCAAATGCAAATAGCCAGTGTTGATGTATTTTTCATAGCTTAGTTTTGCTTGCTCACAGCGGAGCGCTGCGGTGGGAGCATTACCTTGGCCTTTTGGAGGGACATACATGCACATATTCCCAAGTCTCCCTGGAAGGCAAGAGAAGTTGGAGAACTCCATCTCCTGGGTTCTGTGGACCATTTCATCCACAGGAACTCTAGCTGTTGCAGTCCTGCATTTGCCCTCTGTAGCTTCAGGGTGAGGTTCACAGAAGTGTAAGAAGTCCATTTTGAAGGCAGATGTACACTTAGGTTCCTCCCTTACTTCAGAAGTGTTCTTCCCTTTAACATTCAGCTACACACTTGCAGCTGAAGAAGGCTAAATCCTCACAGCATGTGAATGTATCTCAGACAAAACAGATGACATTTTTTTCCTCTGTGCATGTCTTGTCCATGAGGGCAGGTGTAACCATGTGTTTTCGCTTAGAACAGACAGATTAGGTGGGAATTACCATTCAAAAATAATGAGTCAGGCCTTGACAGCCATAAGGCTTAAAGCTAATCAGATTCAAGTAATAACAATGTCACCTGAGTGCACTTTTGGCATTTCTTTCTGATCTTTTTGAGCAATTTTGATTCACCTGCATAGTATTTGAAAGCTTTCCTCTGCAAACATACTATTAAATAATATGTCTTACGATCACATGGCTCTGGGAGTTAAGACTTTAAGAGAAGTATCCCACTTCACAAGGGCTAATGAAAAACTAATGACATTGGTGGCACTGCTGGATACTTGGGTGGCTGCAATTGGCATCCCTCTCACAAGTGTAATTAGTTCACAGTCTTGGCCATAACGTTTATTTTGATCAGAGGTTGATTGCTTTGTTTGAAAACAGGAAACAAGGGAGTAATCCTATTGAATGAATGAGAAATAGCCCTTTTTTTGAAAAATGTAGATGGATCAATTCCAAGAGTAGTATTTTTAAATATTTCCAATTTAGGTTTTTATCTGGTCAATATTTATTCTAATTTTTATTATTAAATCTCTGATAAGCAGATGTTGCTTGACATTTTTAGAATTAAACCATTTTATAGTAACACTGGATTGTTAAGTAATGTTTAAATACAAATTAACAAACAGACTTAGTGTTTATGTAGTATTTTTTTCATCAACAACTCAAAAAACAGTTTTTTAAGGAAGGATTTTATAGCTTATTATAGGGACAATGAGGGCACTGATTATCTTCCAAACTTAGTTTTTGGTTTCTTGCATATTTTGATGTATTCCTTTCAGTTTTCTGCCTTATTTAAATTCAGCCCTAGTCACTAACAGCCAGACATTGCAATAGTCTCACTGTTCAGTGGGTTGCCCACCATCACTGGCTGGTCTTCAGCTAAATCCTAAGAGACATTTTTACATGACAGTAAACACTACCAAAATTATCCAAACCACTTCCCATGGGTTTCCTCGCTGCCCTTCTCAGCAGAGACCCAAGCGCAGAGCCACTGGAGACTGCTTGGTCCCTGGGGATGAGCATCCCAGGACCCACGCGGGGCTGTGGGGAGGCTCTCGCTGCTGCTGCTGCCCTGCTGCTGACTTCTCAGCATGCAGACGGTCACCAAGCACATGAGCCTCTTTTTTTGGCCTTGCCTTTTTTGGTTTCTTGAGAAGCGAGGTCAGAACCGCTCCCCTGGGTCAGGAAAAAGGTGAGCAGAGGCGCTGCCGCTTGGCCGCAGCACCAGGGAGAGGACGTTGTCCACGGCGCCAAGACCTCCTGCTCTCCCCTGTCTCCACCCAGCGAATTAAATCCTTCCTGCCCTGTGTGTGACACCATTTTTTGCCTTGTTTGCCCTCCTGCGAGCCAAGGAAACATCAATAAATTTGCTGACGGCGGAATCTCATGGACGCATTTTTCACCTGTGCCAAATTCTGCCTTGGTGCAGTGTGCCCAGGACACCCTCATCAGCAAGGGGCTGCTCCAGATTAAAGCGCTGGTCACTGCTACCGGCCTTCGCTGGCAAACTTACATGACAGTTGCATTAGACCCCTTTGACTTCCCAGTGAAAGGAAACTTTTTATAAAGAGCGTTTGATTTTTTTCAGAAATACTTTTAAAGAGAGAGAGGAAAGCAGTGGAGGCTCAACAAGGCCATAGTGAGTCCTGTCTAATCTGTGCTGCATCTCTGTCCGGCTGGAGGAAATACTTCACCACCTGTGCAATTTGTAGCAATGTTAAAACAGCACAAGATTTGCCTTTTTTTTCCAGTCCCATTTGCATCCAACTTCAGATTAAGCAGGGCTGACTGTAGTGCCTTGGCCTTCCTAATGCCTGCCCAGTCTCTGCCTCCGCAGTGCTCTGCTCCCGGCGTGCGTCTCCAGCCGTGCTGCGGCACTTCGCCAGCCAGCGGGCTGGGATGGTGGCAGTCCCAATTAGCTCTTAATAGGAGCCACAAGTGCTTCACTTTTGCAAAACATCCTTCAGAGCAAGAGAGTTTCAAATTAAATACAATTTTAGGTTATTTATGTTCAGTCAAGGGGATGCCAGGAACATTTTCTTTCACATGGACTTTTATTTCAACACTTAGTTTCGAAGGAGAATCAAAGCTAGCACAGGGCTTAGGGCATTTGGTATTAGACTGTATCACAGTGCAAGGACAGTTTCTCTGGCCAAATCATACAGAATTGCAGCAAGATTTGAGGAGAGCAGTTTTACATCTGTCTCATCAATTGCACAGATCAGCTGTAAATGCCATCTGGGAGCAGTTCTCCCTCAGGGAGGATCTACTATATCCACTGAATTAGGGGGAAAAAAGGAAAGCCCCCCCCCAAAATATGAGACATTACCAATTTTTTGGTATCTTCTGTCATATAAAATCTTAGTGGTGTTTCATTTTGAATAAAATTAGTTGCTCAATTGTTGGCTAATTTGTATTTATTTCTGTTCAAATATTTTCGGTGACTTAAAGTTTTCTTTAGTTTGAAAAAAGTCATCTTCTTTTACCTCTTTCTCTTGCTTCTTTTTCCATCTTTCTTGTTGAAAAGGAAAAGTGGGAGGTAGGAAGAGCAGCGTTAGGGATTTTTCTGTACAGATCAGAGATAAGATTTCCATCCCTGCACCACAGCAGTTTAAAACAAATCCTTTTCCTATTGAAAATTCCTTGAATCCACTTCAAAATCCTGAAAAATGGTGGGTTTTGAGGCTCTTCAAACCAATCAAGCAGATGAGCCAGCCGTTCCCAGGTTCAATCTGAATGTAAATCTGCCCTCAGAATTTTTTTCCGGCTTCACAAAATCTCTGCGGCCGCTTTGGGAGCCTGCAGTAAATGCCGGATTGCCAGTGTTCCTGTCTCCCACTTCGAGAGGGCTCTTTCTCTCTCAACAAAAGCTCTCTAAGCAACAGCTGATAGCACCTGGCTCCAGGTGCGAGCGCCTTTGGAGATCGGCGTGCGAGAGCACTGCACGTGTGCTCGCTGTGTGGGTATGAGTGAGATGCCATCGGTCCATAGCGCAGGCGAGACCCAGTCTAGTGATGAGCACTGGCACACAAGGCTTTGGTTTCCAGAGCAGAGAAGCCAGGCTCTTCCTCCCAGCCCCGCTGGTGCTCCCAGGCTGTTGAATCCATCCTGCAGCTGGGGCTGATGTTGGTGATACTCAGCATCACCATGGCAGGTCTGCCTAGGCTGGCCAGATAGGGGCAGGTGATGTGGCAGCACGGGGAAGCAATTTTACACACCAGCAATTCCTAACAGCAGAAGGCATTTTTTTCAGGGACCACAACTGATATAACTAGGAGTAGCCTGATCACTTCAGTGCAGCAGTGAGGGTTTGCAGAAGTGAAGGAGCAGACTCCTGGAGTGCAAACCCTGCTCTAGAAAAGCCATGCGGGGTTTGGAGGTTGCATACAGAGGGAGGTAGTGGTTGCATTAGCAAAGATCCCAGGGAGCGTTTGGAGCAGAGTCCCTTCCCTGCATGCAAAAGGGTTTTCATCATCATCATCTTCATCGTGACCATGTGGGCTAGCAGTGGGATTCTGCCATTCTCCTGGGTCACCCCTTCTCCCCCTGCCCCTAGTGCTGTCCTGTGTCCAAGAGGGGCAGGTGTAGGACCACCTCCATTATTGGCATGTTTGAGACAGATGTTAAAACTGGTGATCTGTTAGCAATGGCCTCGGGGGTTTGCCTGTGGTTTCTGCTGTAGTCATGCGTGCTTCGATTTCAGATAAAAGAGCCAAACTGTTTCACTCCTGGTATTTCCAGCCGCGTTTGGATTTATCTGAACGGAACCAGGCATTCCTGAATTTGAGTGTGGCTACGTTTACCAAAGAGCTGGTACTTACTATTTCTCTTCCCTTCCCTTTCCCCTTTCCTATTTTCTCTTTCTCTAGGTCCAGGCCTGGCCTTCATTGCCTACCCAAAAGCTGTGTCCATGATGCCACTGCCCACCTTTTGGGCAATCCTTTTTTTTATTATGCTTCTGTTGCTTGGACTGGATAGCCAGGTTAGTACGATGGGTAAGAGATAGTGGCTTATTGTCTTGGCGCTACTGACTGAGAAAAGCTGGTTTTACGGGCTTGAGTTTAGCAGAGAATACCTCTAACACTGCTTAAGAGGAACTCCTCTGGGTTGCTTTTTAGTGCAGGGTCTGCATTTGATGAATCTCTTGATTGATGGTCAGTATGATGTTGCTCAGTAAGTCTTTGTTGTCAGGAGTTAATGGAGTCCACAAGACTAGGGCAGAACTCCCTAACCTAAATATCAGCCCCAGTCTGGCCACAAAATACCCCCATTTTGGTCACAGTGTAGTATTTTCCTACTTTGGAGAAAAGCTTAATCATTTAAAAACATAGAAGACTAGAGCAATCTGTTCCGCAGAGTACTTTGTGCCGTTGTGATCACCTGCAGTGTGCCATCATTTGTAAGACTTAATAACTACTAGGAGTAAAGACTTTGATAGTTGCCAAGTGCCAAAAAAGTGAAGCCATCGTGAGGCACAAAAAGCACAAAATGTGTTGCACAGTGTATCCAGGGTGGCTTCAGGAACAGTCAGAGGACAAAGCCACAGCCTTTTTTGGTGGCCTTAGGCTCGGAGGTGCTGAGCAGCTTGGGATTCTGCTGATTACATGTCACCAGTGCACATTCCGTACCTCCAAACAGGCCAGAAAGCATCTTGGGTTCCAGCTGTACTAATTTTATAGCATATACTGCTATTAGTTAGTGAGCACGAAAAAATTGAAAAGTTCAGTCCAAGAAGTTAGGTTGTTCTTCGCGGAGGTTGCTTATAGGAATGTTGGACTAAATACACCAAAGAACCTGTAAATCATTTCTAGATAGTCCACTTACAAGGAAACATGCGTGACCAGGGATTATGCAGTAATTATACGTTCAAAACTGCTGAAGTTTTCAGGGCAACAGGCAGCTTTCTGCACTCAAGTGGAAAGTCACTAAGATAAAAACCCAGTTTGTAAGGATGAAATGTTCGCTTAGTCTAAATGCTCTCTCGTATGAGGAGAGATCTGTAAATGGATTTTTACCCAGTTGTTGTGTACTGAATTTCTTAGATTTTTGGTATTCCTTTTGCCCTAAATTGCTCTTTATGGCTTAATCCTTGAACTCTAGTGAGCAACTTTCAATCGTTCCAAAGTAAATGTAAAAGTGCCCAATGCCGTGGTTCAACAACCCTGTGCTTATGCAAATTGGAAACTGTCTAGTAATTTTAAAAAGCTTCTCACTGCGTAGAATGATTAAAACTAATTGGAGCCTTAATTTTTCTCCTCCACCCCTCTGTTTTTCTGGAGTGCAGTCGAGCAGGTTTGTGGAATGCTGGAGCAGTTTAAGATCAAATCAGCCCAAAGGATAGGGTTGCATTTAAAAAGAAAACCAGTTTTACAGAAGTCAAAGTAACAAGACAGGAGGCAATCAAATCTGGTGGGATGTTTGCAAGATGGGCTGTATTTCCAAAATGGTGCTTCAGCTCATGGTCAAAAGAGGGTAGAGTTGTTACAGGGCACTTCTGGGCACTGTACGAGCGATATAGATACTGTGTAGGAAAAGGGTGCTTTTCTTGAAATGACGCTATTTCATAGACTCCCCGTGGTAACTCATTAGTTGTAAGATCATGTATCCACTTAAAGCGAAGATCGTTTCTACAGAGGCAGCCTTGGTTCTCCATGATATCTTCACGTCTCCAGTGAACTTGGTGCTTTTGTACCTTGCCAGGCTGAAAGTACAGATCAGCTGAGTGATCCCTTCTCCGGATTTGTTTGGGGGAGGTCTGTAGTCACTTTTCTCCATGGGTGAAATGGATCTGGTTTTTAACTTTAAACTTTTATTCAAATCTAGTTTGGGTTATTTGGTGAACTCCAGTTACACATCTTACGTATAGTTTTCCAAAGGCAAGGAGTACAAATACAGTTATCATGAAGCTAGATAAAGTAAGATTTTTAGCTCATCTGTTCAGAGCTTTTTGGTTGACATGTGCAAATACTTTGTGTGGGAGCTGTATCAACAGCGCTGTTCCTGCTGGAGAAGTACCTCAGAGCCTCACTCAGAGGTGCTCTGTTCACACACTCAGAAAAGACAAGTTCAGTCAAGAAGTGCTGCTATTTCACATCAAAGTCTGCTTTCCCTTGGCTGGATTTTCATTAGAGAACCCAAGAGTAGAATTATATCCAACAGTGGAATTAACCTAACTAGTACCTGTGAGGTTTTCTGGGACATCAAACAAAGACTGGGGGGTACTCTCCTAGCTTAGGCTTTTTTGAGTGTTTTCTCTCTGCCTCTTTTCTAGCAAATGTCTTATATTCATCTGGAACAGTTGTAGCTACAACATAAAAGCTACATAAGTGCCTTCCTGTCATCAAATTAAGTTCCTTTATGCTTGCGGCTTGCATTTACAGGGCCTCTTTGTTAGTTCATAAGGCAGCTAGGAAATGAACGGCAATTCTGAAAGCCTGTTCCAACCTGAAGACAGCCCTCACGCTTCATCCTCAGGGTTACAAAGGAGTGGCTTCCAATTTACTTATTCAGAACAGCATTTTGCCACAGAGTACAGTTAGGATGTTGCTGTGAAACATTTGTTCAAGTCTGAGCCTGAATGAAATGCATGGCACGCCATCTTTAAGTCACATTTCTTTGTTGTTGTTTTTCCCCTTTAGTTTGTTGAAGTTGAAGGACAGATCACGTCATTAGTTGATCTGCACCCATCCTTCCTAAGGAAGGGTTACCGACGGGAAATCTTCATCGCTATAGTATGTTTCCTTAGCTATCTTCTGGGACTAACTATGGTGACTGAGGTGAGTAGCACCGGTGCTGGAGATTGCCTGCTTTCTTAGCCAGTTTTTAGGCCAATTTTTAGCTATGAATGAGACTGCATGGAATTAGCTGCTCAGAGGAGCGATGCTCTTTAGATCTACAGAGCATCTTTCATCCCTAGATCTGAGAGCATTTTGAAAGGGAGCTGTATATTCCCCCCTTTTCAGTCAGAGGAACAGAGAAATGAAATCTCATTAAATTCATTCTGATCTCAGGTACTAATCAATATGAGTATGAATATTAACATCTGGCTCCCAATGATGAAACACATTGGGAACCTTCAGTAGAGCAGATTAAGAATCCATCTGGTGCATGCAGGGAGAGATTTTTATCTTAGTTCCACTGATTTGAATTAATTAAATACCCCTGGATTTATTCTAGTAGAAACAAGACGGGAATAGGTTCCAGTGGCTGCACTGTTGTGATATTTATCTCCAAAATAAAATCTAAGCTGGAAGACCATGTCTGTGGGAATTAAAATAGCAGCTGCAACAGAAATGCCTAACAAACACAGTTTTTCAAGTAGAAGTGCAAGTATATACAGTTCAGTGTAGTAAGGCAGAGAGTGTAACAGCATAGTATAAAGAAAGAAAGAATGAAAGAAAGAAAAAAAACGAACTATTCTCACAAAAAAGTCCTTCCACTCGAGTCATAAATTAAGACCCTCCTGATGGAATGACTTCCATTTTTAGTATTTTGGAGGTGTTAATGTTAGGAAGTGACCTATTTTTGGTTTACATCATTTGTTTCTATAAATGCCCATCCTAAAATACTCTTAAGAAGGAAAGATTTAAGTGCCTCAGTAGATTATACTAAGTGGCTTAATTTTGTTTAATCATCATCTTGTTTGGAATGCTTCCTGTAGTAAACATGCATATTTCCTGGGGAAGGTAATGCCAAATATTTACCTTACCTACTTGCTTGAGATTTCTTCTTGTTAGACAGCAATCATTAAGATATGCTGATAGATGTTACTGGGAGCTGGGCCTGAAATATTCAGGGGTTTTTTCCTGGTGGATCTAATCTACCATGTCTCTCTCTTACAGGGTGGCATGTATGTTTTTCAACTCTTTGACTACTATGCAGCTAGTGGTGTATGCCTTTTGTGGGTTGCATTCTTTGAATGTATTGCTGTAGCCTGGGTTTATGGTAAGTGAGAATCCTTTCGTCTGATACCTTTTGATGAGTCAGTGGCAATTTTGCTAGCCAAACATTTAATCATCAGCCACCCCAGAATCTTCTTCCCAGCAACAGACACATGCCTTTAATATAAATTTGCACTGACCTCTTGGAGACAAATTTGCATCTGGGATGAAGCCAACCTCCAGTGTTTTTCCACACAAAAATGAGTATTTTTCCATTGCTAATTAATAAAGACACAATTAAGCATTTACATGTGTTAAGTGTAGAGACGAGAGTTGAAAGTTTGGCCAGCCATGAAAATTTCTGTTTGTCTCTCAGAGAATTTCTTTTCAAAGCTGCAATGTCTGCAAGGGGCAAGCCAACCAAATAGGAAATACAAAAAGAAAGCTGACAGAGAGGTGTATTCTGTCCTATTATTTTCAGGCGATGCTGAGTCTCAAGGTCTGACAGCAGCCTCTGTAACTGCCTGAGACAGTAGCTGAGGAAAGATCAGAAAATGTTTGCTCCTTAGGACTCCTCATTTCCCTGATTCTTCATGTACTCCATCTCCTTAGGGAAGCAAAACAAACAAAGCCCTCATTTTGCATCAGTCAAATTTCTGTAGAAGCAGGGTGTACTGTTTGCTGTAATGTCATTCCCATGGTGATCCCCCCAGCAAGATCAGTGAGGGTCTGAGGAGAGGAGTGGGCAGGAGGGATTAGCATTGCACTCCTGCATCTAAATAGTGAGAGGTGTGTAGGATGAGAGAGTCCCCCAACCTTTGAGCTTCTCAAGGAGATATTCATCTTGAACTTCCCAGCCATGGGAAACATTTGAATAATACATCTGACACCCTCATCTTCCTTTTAAATACCCCTGGGGAGGGCTAGGAAAGCAGCTGTAATCCTACAGTCCTTACATAGCTTTTATGTGCTTGATTCTGATAAATGCACTCACTCTCCACTACAGGCGCTGATAATATTTATGATGCCATTGAGGATATGATTGGATACAGACCTGGTCCCTGGATGAAATGGAGCTGGATTGTGATCACGCCAGTTCTCTGCGTGGTGAGTACTGACCCGGGCTCTTTCGAGTCTTCCACACAGCAACACTGAGCTGCCTCTCACTGCTGCTCTTCACGTGAATGCTGTTGCATTCAGAGACCAATTTGCAAAGAGATGCTGGAGGCTTGAGCATAGCCCTCAAAGACAGCAGCTTCTCAGACGTGAGCTGTTAATGTGACAGCTGTCTGCTGTACCTGGGCAAATTGCAGCTGGCTACATTTGAGGGGATTTTTCTTAGGACTGGCAAAATTGCATTCATGACACAGAAAACTCCCTCTCCAAAGATCAGTCCCTGCTTCAGCAATAAGACTAAATACTTGAGCAGGGTGAGACAGGCATTCAGCCTGAAGTGTTTCATTTGCTGTGTAGAACATCCCAGTAAGCTCCTTGCAATGTACCGCAAGTATTTGAGCCCTGAAAAAGAGCAGGCAGCATCCTGCAGCTGTTCAGCACCATCGATTAACACCCTATTGTCAAGCAACAGCTTACCTATAATCAGATGCAGATGGTCTTTCAGTAATTTAAATGCAAGAGTAATTCCCCCATTGGTTTAAAATACATATGGTATCCATCAGCTCTGCCTTTCATAGAATCACAGAATGGTAGGGGTTGGAAGGGACCTCTGTGGATCATCCAGTCCAACCCCCCTGCCAAAACAGGGTCTCCTACAGCAGGCTGCACAGGACCTTGTCCAGGCAGATCTTGAATATCTCCAGAGAAGGAGAATCCACCACCTCCCTGGGCACCCTGTTCCAGTGCTCTGTCACCCTCAGAGGGAAGAAGTTCTTCCTCATCTTCAGCTGGAACTTCCTATGCTTCAGTTTGTGCCCGTTGCCCCTTGTCCTGTTGCTGGGCACCACTGAAAAGAGTCTGGCCCCATCCTCCTGTGACACCCACCTTTGAGATATTTATAAGCATGTATAAGGTCCCCTCTCAGCCTTCTCTTCTTCAGGCTGAACGAGCCCAGCTCCCTCAGCCTTTCCTCATAGGAGAGATGCTCCAGTCCCCTCATCATCCCCTTTCACTGCCTGTCTTCCTCAGGGCCGGTGGCAGAACCAGAGCCCGACTGCTGTCAGCATTTTTTGAGCCTCACTTTGTTTTCCTTTCTCATCCACAGGGGTGCTTTATCTTTTCTCTGGCCAAGTACAAACCACTGACCTACAACAAAGTCTACACGTACCCAGACTGGGCAATTGGCCTGGGCTGGGTTCTTGCCCTTTCCTCCATGATCTGCATCCCTATGGTGATGGTCATCCGCATCATACGGTCAGACGGGTCGCTTATTGAGGTAAGAGCAACTGGTTGTTTGTCCAGAGGGGCTTTAAAGGGGGATTTAACTTGCTGTGTTTTATACAAAATAAGCATGATGCTTGGAAAACTGCCACCTTGCCTGGGTAGAGCGAAGCTGGGTGCCTCTCCTGCAGTGGATGCAAATAAGAGTGTTAAAGATCACCTGTCCTTTGGGCAAACAGTAGAAACAGAATGAACACGAAGCCTTCTGTCCTCAGACAAACACCAGGTGATTTTACTTGCGTACCATTTCTGCAGTTTCTAGCTTGACATATCATGCCATGTGCAGACAAGCGCTCGAGGACTGGGGTGCTTCCCAGTGCCAGATCTCTCTTCTCCAGCCCACGGGGACATGGAAGCAGCATCCTACAAATCACTGAGAAAACAAGAGAGAGAGAGAGAGAGAGAGAGAGAGAGGGAGAGACCTGGATCAAACTTGTCTGTCTAAGAGCTAATTTGGATCCACTTGTGGATTGTGTGGCTCTCAGGCATGGCCTGCTCTCTGGGAGCCTGAATAGAAGTTAAACCCTCCTGCCAGTGGACTTCACTTTTTAGCTTTTTAAATTTTTTTTTTTATTCATAATGAATCAAATCAAAACACTGGATCCAGATTGCCCTGATCTTTGGAAAACTTCGGGTCCGATTCAGACATGACAGTGCAGATTCTTTCAGGTTTGGATTTGCAGGCAGTCTCTTGCCCTTCAAAGTTCAACACAGGTTCCCCTGGTTTGTTTTTCTTCTAGTGGAAAGTTTTTAGAGACTGTGCAGGCAGGAGACTTAGCAATTCTCTTCTAAGCTTTCAGATTAGTTTTGTTTTTGCCTAATGAGACGGTCTTAAATGCAGCCCAGGGTATTCTCGGAGGAGAAAGTGGGACACGGATTAGGGAAAAAAGGGAGAATAGAATAAAAAAAGAACATTTCCCAGAGCACAAACGCTTGCATTTGTTTTCCTCCAAGTGTTAATGGTCTTTTTCAGCTGTGGCCAGAACATTTTCATGAGTGTTTATTTTGCTGCCTACATTGTCACCATCTATTGAGAGACAAGTCTAAAAGTAGCCAAAACACTCCTCAAAGACCATGTTAGGAAAGGAAAGAGAGTAAACACTGGTCAGATGCCATTTGGTTCTTCCTTTGTGAACGGAGATGTAGGAGAGAAGTTGCCACTTGGCAATGAACGGCTGGGCTAAAAGGCAGAGTGGTTTCTAAATGAGGAAGGCGAACGCACGTAATTTAAGCAGCAGCTGCAGCACTGAAAGCCCAGCGTGTGGGATGCTGGCAAATGCCGTGAATGCCCTCTCGTGTCTGACTTGCCTGCATCAGATCAGGCTCTGCAGCTGAGCAGAAGTTCAACGTGGTGATCTGCAGCCCACGTCCTTGCAGAGCCAGGCAGCATACGCATGTCTCTGATGGCCGCCATCCCCATCCAGGGATGGCCATGTCCTCCAGCCTGCACGTGGAGACGCAGGGGGCCGCTTGGTCTTCTAACCTTTGCTTTTTCTTCTCTGTTTCAGAGGATAAAAGCAGTGGCTGCCCCCAAGGAAGTGAATCGATGGTCCAAAGAAACAGAGAGTGGCACGCCCTTCTGCCCCAATGGAACTTCGAATGGCGGATTGATCAAGCCAACTCATATCATTGTGGAAACCATGATGTGAGCTCTCTCTGTGAGAGGATAAACCTGCTTTAACTGCCGTTTACTAACCATAGATTCTCATAGGACCAGGTTTACAGAGCTTTATATTTGCACTAGGATTTATTTTTATTTCTCACAGAGAAAGTTATTTTTTGTGTGTGTGTTTTTTTTTAATATTTTGTAAGGTAATCACAGCAGATGTCTCTCTGTAGAGGGAGAGCTTTCATATCAGACTAGACATATTACAGGAATTTACTATTATTGGGTTTTTTTAAATATGTATATCTTTATCTCTAAATACTATACACCTTACCACTTGAATTGATTGTCTTGCCAGCAATACATTCAAATCTCAGAAAGCAGTTTTAGGTGCTGGTGTGGTTGGGAGCAGGGTAACCTACAGAACACACAAAAGGAGCTCTGTGGAGAGATATGATTAAAAAAAAAACCAATGCTGTTTCAAGAGACTTTTCAAAGGTGTAGTATTTCCATCCTCTGGTTCAATTGTGGTAAACGACAGGCTTCAAGGTCACATTAGGGAAAGGGTACAGTTATGTTTAGCACAGTCCCTGAATAAAGACAGAGCTGAGCAGCTGGAGCAGGGAAGGAGGAGCGAGGGAGGGAGGGAAGTTGGGTGTGAAAAGCCTTGCAGCCATCCCTCCCAAGCACGGCGTTGGGACCCTGTCACACAGACAGGAGGAGAACTTTAGGAAGGTGTTTGCAGGATTTGACATGGTTCACTCTTTCTTCTTTTTCTTCTTTTTTGTTTTTTAATGTAGATTTTTGTAGGTTTTTTACTTAAGTGAAACGCCTGCTGTTTGTGCATGAGCGGGGAGGTTCAATACCTGCTCCTGAGTTTTGAGCAAAGCATGTTTTAGTGTGGTGACACTGGTGTAAACCTGAATTCTGTGAACTGGGAGGGGAAGCCTGTCCCCAGGGCAGCAGGGGCAAGTGCCAGGGAGCTGGGTGGGTAGAAGCAGCACCTGCCCTTTTGGGGCTTCAGACATTCGCTCGCTCGTGTGTTTGCGTGTTGATTATTGGATACTGGTTTCGGGAGAAAAGAATCCCATGTGAACTCTGATCATCCAAAGGTGAACACAGACCAGGTCATCCCCGACAGGAGGAACGGAACTGCTCACCTGCACTTGGTGTAACTGCTATTTATGGCAGACACACTGCTAATAATAATAGTAATGAAGATAATAATATCACTCAGCAAA
The DNA here is from genome assembly GCF_030867145.1 of Opisthocomus hoazin. Classification (NCBI taxonomy): domain Eukaryota; kingdom Metazoa; phylum Chordata; class Aves; order Opisthocomiformes; family Opisthocomidae; genus Opisthocomus; species Opisthocomus hoazin. Next base: position 11,571,935 of record NC_134424.1, on the reverse strand, counting down.
CAGGTGCTTTTCATCCATGTATCTCAGAAAATGCTTTGCCAAGTTCAGTAACCAGGTTTTGCTTTATTTATTTATTGGGGGTGGGGACAGGGTTGGTTTCAGTTGGGGCAACAGCCGAAAGGACTATGTCCCTCGTCCCATGTTGCTAAGTAGCAGCAGTGGACCTAGGGCCCCCAGTCTACTTGCCCATCATTGGGTTGAACCATAATTTTTTTTTTTTTTTAAGGAGGGTGGCAGACATATTTATGAAGCTTATGAATCTTACCTGCTGAAGAAACAGGGCTTTGGGATTTTACGTTAAAGCAAAGGGAACACGTAATATAGAAAAGTTTTGTATTTGGTCAGAAGACATTGCGTACTGTTCCAGGTTAAACTGGGGAGTGAAGAGAAACCACTACAAGGAGTGTAGGAATGAGGGTTCCGCTTCGTGTGGGCCAGGTGGATGTTTCTGTGGGGAATTGCTCCCTGAAGACTGTCCAAAACGTGAATAAAAATGCTTTTCTTTACAAAAATTAAAAAAAAAACAAAACTTGAGCAGGTTGTGCTGGGAACACGTTCTCTGGCGAAAAGCCGCCTTTTTGTGTGGGCATTGTATTAGAGGAGAGGTTGTTTTCTTCTTATGATACCGCAGTTAGGCTATTCAGAAGTATTTAGAGAAAGTGCTTGATGAAAGCAGAGTTCGTATCTGCTTATTCTGCTGTCAGCTTAGTCTATCAGGGCAGAGTTTGTCATTTAAACAGGAACATATCCAGTTCTTAACATTCCTACACAGTAGTTATTTTATTTTTTCTTGTCTCAATGGCTAACTGGCGGCAGCAGCACAAACACTTTTTGATTAGCTTGGTGGTTTTCCTGTAACAGAAAAGCGGTGATTTAGAACTGAGAGATGGACCAAAATAATAAAAAAAAAAAAAAAGGAAAAAGTGGCTGCATCTATAACTTTTAAAAAATCTTCCTAGCTTGAATTTGTACACACTTTTACATCAGATAGCTGAGTTGCAGCAACAAAACCAGCCATGGTAGAATTCCTTTTATTTTCTTTTTCTGGTTGCTGTATTATGAGAGTTACAAATGAAACTTTTCCACAGCTGGAGATGGCAAACATCTAACGCCAGCTGCTGGGCCAGTGACAGTAGCCATCCAGAGCTCGCTGGAGGAGCGCTGGGAGCAAGTGAGTGTCATCAGATGTGCCCAAAATACAGAAACATGCATACACCTGATTTTTTTTTTTTTTTTTAAGAACTTTTAACTGTCAAAAGCAAGGAAGTGTAATCAAAGATAACTCTTTCAGTGGGCTTCAGCTCGGACCCTCATTTTTGAGTTACAAGCAGTGTCTGCAGTAAACAGGCACGCTTGCCTGGGTGAACAGGGAGAGTAGCAGGTTAGGGGGGGTTAGATTAATGGTTTCTGTGAGTGCAAATGAAACACTGATGCTCGATTTTTTTTTTTTTTTTGTATATACGTTGTTGTACAGCTGTGTTTGAGATGTAGATTGCACATCTCTTTCACGCTATAAAGCTGAGACAAGCTTTAGATAGGCAAAAAAAATGGTTTGGCTACACCAGAGCTGTCTCCGGCAAGTTCGCTGGGTATTTAACCATCTCCTGCCTTGTGGGGAGCATCCTTGCATGAAGAACCAGAGGGTTAATACTACACCTTTCAAAGTACAACTACTAGAGAACTAGAACCCAGCCCCATTTTGATATAAACTGTGCCATTCAAATCAGTCGCTTCCATGTACCAAGTGAAAATGTCTCGCACATATGCAACAACCTCATCGAAGTGTTCTCTGTGTCAGCCTCTCTGGCCCTGCTGTGCTCTTCGGCATGACTGCAAGGGAGGGCTGGGGCTCACAAAGAGCGAAGACATCATTGTTTCTGAAAAACAGTTCCACTCTCCCCTCTTCCCTCCCCTCCAAATAAAAATTCTTCTTGTTTTATCTGGGGTTTGAGTTCCAATGAGCACGCTCGCATTTTTTACAGTTTTGGGTTTTTGCCTAACACTTTTATCAGATTTCTAAACTTTTCTTGGTGATAAATTTGCATATCAATATGATCCTCTGCCAAATTTATTAAAAAATAATTTTTTAAAAAGTCTTGTGTTTTTTACCTATTTCTGACTGCAAATACAACTGATTTTTTTTCCTGATTTACGTGTTTAAACACTTGTGACCTATTTTACCTGTTTTATGTAAATGAGGAACTCTACATTAGAATATCATGACTAGTCATAGATGAACTGCTTTGGATCCAGGGAAAAGTTAGTGTAGTTTTGGCATGAGATCTTTAGAACCAGATTCCTGAGTTTAAAACCAGAATAAAACAAGACAAAAAATCACACCTTTTCATTTTTCATGTACCTTTGTATTCATGGGTTCTTCTGGGCCTGAAAACGGCAGATTTTCAGCAGTATTTGTTTCCAGCTGAACTGAAATCAAGAGATAGTAGAAATGTAAAGGGGAACATTTATCCCAGAAGATTCTCTGACCTGTTTCTTTTTTTCTCAATCTTCCAAACTTTTTCAGTTCACCTGTCGCTAGTTATGATCTCACCAAATGGGCATCTATTGTAAGAGACTTTAACCGTAGTTTGTATTTTAGTATTTAAACAGTATGATTTCGTAAATATAACTGGTTTTTATTGTTGTTGTTGTTATTGTTGGCATTTTCCTTCTCATCCGTAGCTTTCCTTTTTATCTGGTCCAAACCGATCCACACACTTTGAATTCTAAGTCCTCTTTTAAAGTGTGAGATAGTAGGTCCGCAATGGATTTGTTCCTGTGTTTGTAAATGAAAATACAAAAGCCTAGCAGCTGTGTTTGCCATCTAGAACAACGCTGGTGGTCACCCTGCAGAGCAGAGAGCTCCTGGAGTGGAGGGGAGTTAGGAATGAAACAGCTCAGCAAAACTGATTTTCGCTGCTGTTCTTGCGGAGTGGAGGAAAAGACGAAAACAAAACAAAAAAAAATCAAAAAGGTGCAGCCCTACGGTTGCTGTAACACAAAAAAAAGCCCAACAACCATCAGCAGAGCTTTTAATGTCACCGTCACGACAGCATCTTCTGCAGCTGTTTCCAGTCCTGTGTGCATCCTCCTTTCTCAACTGCAGATGCTCCTGGTTCCTCTTCTCTGTCTCAGCGCTAAAGTCGTCAAGTAGATCTGAAGACACATGGACATTTCCATTTGATAGGCCTTTTACAAGTCTCCTCCCAGTCTGCTTTTATTTGCTAAGGAGGCTTACAGTTTTGGTGAGGTCGTGCTTGTCACACTTGGGTTCAAAGCTCCCACTTGCTGCGTCAATGGCAAAGCTCCATCCGTGGGAGAAGGATTTGAACGTTTTTGAATAACTGATTTTAGCTTCCACCTCTCGTGGTCACTGCAGGATCACTCATGGAGGCATAATGTATATAAAATGTTAAATAAACTGTGTATTGAATGGAGTGGACAAGTTAGTTAAGCAGCTCAAGTACACTTGGAAGAAAGATGACCTTGACATCATTTCCAGGAGATCCAATGGAAGTTGCTCACTTTCAGTTAAAAAAAAAAAATAAATCTGTGTTTAGGTAGGTTAGTAGATGAAATTTTTCATCCTCATATGCATGCACACAAGTGAGGACATTGCTTCTGTTCCGAGGCTGCAAATTATGTGCATAAGTCTTGCAGAGCTGTTTAGGGTGAGGAGTGAGAAGGTTTAGGCACCACTTGCCTGCAAAGGCCCAGTCTGCTGGGGTGCCCGAGTGGCCTTTCCTAAATTGGGGGTGGTGACAGGGGGGAACGTAATGACAAAATCCTGGACTGTGGCCCCTTCAGGAAAGTCTTGAGGTTGGATTTGGAAACTCTTCCAGGTGCCTTGCAGGTACCACATGGCGCCTTGTGTGGAGGTTGGGTGTGGTGTGGCTTCAGGCAGCTGCCTTGGACTTGTTTTCTCCAAAATCAGCATCCAAAGCCTTGTGGTTAGGATTGACGTGTAGTTGTGTATTTGTATATTTGCATGAGCAAAGATCAGGAACTGTCAGCCCCTATTACCTCATTTTCTTTCTTGTAATCAAAGATAAGCTTAAGAAAGAAAATATTCTGTTGATTTGGTGATACTTGAAACACAAAAAAAAACATGAACTAGTGCAAAAGAGGCCTCCTGAGCTCCGTACTTCGGTCACAAAAATTTTCCATTGGTATGAATGGTCAGTTTGAGTTTACTAGCAGAAAGGTTGATCCAGAAAGACTGGCGCATAACCAGCACCAAGCCCAGCTGGAAAACTGCCCGTTCCAGCCCTGCGCCCTCCACCAGATTGTGGCTCTTTTCTGCCAGCCCAAAATAAACCTGTACATGGACAATGCTTCTCAGCTGTAAAAAAAAGCTGAATTTGTTTGTTGCTATTAAAAAAATAAACACTCAAATTTTTTGTGTGTTTTTTCCAATTGTCATTGTGAATTGGTGAGTTCAATTTACTCATGTCCTAAAACATTTTTGACCAAAAGAGGCGAGCTTGAAATTTTGCAGATTGAAAACATGAAGAAAACTGATCATCCCCCCACATTCCATCAGAGGTGGAAAATAAAACTTTAGTGAGAGGGCTTGCAGCTGGAAAGAGCCTGGCCCTGCTGGTGTTGCTGGGCTGCTGAATGGCAGCCCAGACATGGCCTTTTTGTATCGCTGCTGTGTCTTAATGTGAAATAATCAGAAACTGTGTCAGAATTTAATTGCCACAAGCTTTACACAACCCTGAGCTTTAGGAGTAAACCAAATTAAAGACAGTTTAAAAAGGAGCGCATTTCTGGAGGCTTCGTCCCCATGGTTTGGCTCTGAGGTGCACAGCAGGACAGTGCTGTTCCCTTTCCCATTTGCAGCAAGGGAAAAAGTGGCCTGACTTGAAAAAACAGAAGAAATAATGGGGAAAAATATAGGGGGTTTTATTTTTTTAGAAAAAGAAACTGATTGTGCTAAAGAGCTGTGCATGCGTGCTTTTGTGTGTGTGCATATGCGGGGAAGGCTTCGGTCCTGTAGCACAGTACATGTTAGCATGACAGATATTGTCTCTAAATCTATCTGCTTCTGCAGTTGAGATGTTAAAAAGAATTGAATTTTTTTTTGTTTGGTTTCTATATATAAAGAAAAAAGTGAGAACAGTGGCAAAATCATGTTGAGAGCCTAAAAAGAATAAAGACAAAATCCTTGAGGGCAAGTTGAGTTAGTTTGTCATCTGCTCCTGTTCTGGAAGCCAGCGACAGTCTCTCAGCATTGCAGCATCCCAGTACTGTTCTGAAGTGCTCGTTGTTCAATAAGATGTTATTTTTCTCCAGTGTAATGTTGTGATTGTTACCTGATAACGTTGCCAGGGACTTCACATTGTAAGAGGTGGTCCATCTTGTTTGATGTATTTGGCTAAAAAGCCATGGTGGTTTTTTTATTACTTAAATTCCTAGCAACTGTGACTACAGTAACGTGATGAGTAGCACATACAGCAAGGAGGCAACATGGACGATGGCCTCCTTAAAAAAAATGTCATCTGAACTTTTTTTAAAAAAAACACAACCTTAAAAATATTTTTAAAACATTTTAAAACATCTTTTGTGTGTTCCAAAACGGAATATTTGTATTTGAAAAAAATCCTGGAGTGTAATTTAATCCTAAAAACCCTAGCATTTGTGTATATGGTAAATGTTTGTATTTTGCAGTTTCTGTTTTGCTTTTTAGATAAATAAAATGTATATGGATATTTTTAAGTCATCTTTGCTTTTTTTAGATGAGTTTGTAATCACCTTATAACTGAAAATAAAACTTTCCTTTATAAACCAGCTATACTCTTGGATGACTTTTTTGGTCTTTGAGTAGCTCAATTACTCCTTTAAACCTATTAATTATCATGGGACTGTTGGTTTCCGTTTTTTTTTGTCCTAATAAAATATTCCATTTTTTATATATGTGAGTGTGTGTGTATATATATGCGCCCAGCTCATTAAGCTGCTTGGCCCAGCTCACTGTCTGACTTTGTGTCTCTCATGGTTTTGGCAGCTCAGGTGCCCCCCCCACAGCCACTCACTCACGCCCTCACCAGTGAGATGGGGAGAGAATCAGAAGGGTAAAAGTGCAAAAAATTCATGGGTTGGGATACAGACCGTTCAGTAATTAAAGAAAGGAGGAAAGCGAAAAAACGCACCGCAACAAAGTGGGAAAAACAAACCTAAGAAAAAACAAATGATGCAAAAGAAAACAGCTTCTTGCCACCACCCGCCCCATGCCCAGCCAGTCCTTGAGCAATGGCCACCCCTGCCCACCTCCACCCTCCCCAGTTTCATGGCTGAGCACACCAACATATGCTGTGGGCTGTCCCTTTGGTCAGTTGGGGTGAGTAGCCCCAGCTGTGTCCCCTCCCAATTCCTTCTGCATTCCCAGCCCACTTGCTGGTGGTGCAGTGTGAGCAGCAGCAATTTCATTGGTGCCTTGTGAACCGCTCAACAAGAGCTAAAACATCCCTAGATCATCAACAGCAGATTGGTTTGATGGGCTTTTTTTGTTAGTTTTTTTTGGTTTGGTTTGGTTTGGGTTTTTTTTTCACTTTGAGTGTAAAGAAGAGGCAGTGCTGGTCTCAACCCACATGATTTCAGTCTTGCCCAGCCTGTGGCCTTACTTCTGGGGCTTTGTTTTCCCCCACACCGACTCTTCATCAAGTGCAGTTGGGCATGTGCTGAGTCTTACAAGGTCATGAGAAAGTAGCCTGTGTGGTTGTGGTTTTTTTTCTCCATTTTCCCTCTTTTTTTCTTTTCTTTGCTTGAAAGTAGAGCGCTGGTGGCCTCAAAAGATGGACCCCATAGACACCAGGTCTCCTTGGCCCCTTTGTGGGACACAGGGAGATGCCTGCGGCTTTAGGAGTTGCTGCTGGGGAGCTCTGGCCGTTGGGCTGAGCCACCCCAACTCAGTCTATCCCAGGGCATTGCCTGCTGCTGTCTGTACCATCTTGGCTGCATGGCACCACTGCCATGGGGATTCAAATACATTGGAAAAGCCCAATAAGAAAAAAAAAAAACAACACAAAAACCACACCTAACATTTATTTTACTGGTGTATGGGACTGGTCATTTAAGGCTCACCGATGGCTTCTTTGGGCAGATGAAGGTTAAACCAGCCAGGCCTTTTCTTAAGTGAGTCCTGATTTGAGGTAGGGAAAGAAAAAGAAACATAGGTGGCTCCTATTTGTGAAATGTAAAGCTGCTCAGGATTTGTGCATCAGGCCCTAATCACTCCTAAGCGTCCAGCACCCCATGCCCAGGACTAGCCCCACAGCTGCCTGCCTTTGGGTTTTTTTGGCTTGGTTGGTTATTTTGCTGGTTGCGATTTGAAGACTTTATCAGGGATTTCTCCTCCCATCGGCGATGCCTGCAATGCCTGGGCTGAGCAGCCTGGTACTGGCACAGACAGCAACTGCAATGTGTCTCAAAACAAAACAAGTAAACAAATAATTAAAAACACCACTAAGCGCCACAAGCTGCTGCCAAAGGGCTTCACGTACCTGCCATTGGCGGCCATCACCTGCCTATGGCTGCAGCCATCACCTGCCCACGGCTGCAGCCAGCTCCCTCAGCCGAGGTCCGTGGGATGCAAGGTGACACGAGGAGGAGGTACTCGGCCCGGCGAGGCGGCTGGCAGCTCATACCAGGGGAGCAGCACCGTGCTAACCTTCTACCTGGTGTACGCACCAAAACCCCGTCATCAGTCACGTTGCAGAGCACTCGTTAAACCTGCCATCGCCCAGCGCCGCGGCTGGCTCCTCACGGCTTTGGCAAGTCCCCGATGCCAACCGTGTGAAGGGCCTTGTTCTGAAGCCTGCGCCCCAGGAGGGCGGCCAGAGATGGCAGATAAGGCTTGTTTACGTGGCAACAATTCCCCAGGTCTAACCAGGAGCATTTCCATATCATGCTCAGCCACTGAAAATTCCTGCATTACCCACTTGGCCATGAAGGGTTGCAAAACCCAAGCTCACCCTTTCCCTGCCAGTGAGCAGAGATTCCCAACAGCCTTACCTGGGGAGCATCCCAGCCGGTGCTGCCCACGCTGGGAACGTGGCGGTGCCCCGGACCCCTTTGTAAGAGCAAGTCCTCAATGTAGGGACACAAAGAACTGCGTACAGGGTTTGCAGCAATCATCTCTTTGGACGTTGGGTTTCAGAGGTGGGATGATCTGGCTACCACAGCACCGCTCCCCAAGGCAACCCCACTAGAGCTGCAGGGTGCTGAGCACCAGATGGGCCACCTCCTGCCGGCACATCCTCCTCCAGCAGTTTTCCTAACCCATCCCCAGGGATTAACCACAGCTTTGCAAATGCTGCCATGGCCACGTCATGACCACCACATGCCTTGCTGCATCACTGTTCTGTCATCAAGTAGCCAAGGTTTAACACAACGAGATTTCCAGCATGGCCAAGTGAAGCTGCAAGCGATGCTGTAACCACGCGCACGGGCAGCTCCAGCTCTGGTCACCAAGAGCTGCAGCAAAACTGCCTCCATGTCCACGGGGAAGGAAGCAACCAGGCCCAAGCCCTGCTGCTGGATGGTGGCAAGGGACAACCCTAGCCCCACATCAGTAGCCCTACAAGCAGTGGCCCCGCAGCAAAACCCACTGCGTGCCCTCATTGTCCTTCAAGGGGTCTCCTAAGTGAGCATCCTCTGGCAAGGTAAATGGGGTTGGAAGCAGAGTGTTGCCTCACCATTGTCCTCCAGCAGAAAGAGACACGAACTGAAACAAATGCATTTAATTTGCTTTTATTTAATTAAAAAAAAAAGTCAAAGTCATTGCAATTCCATTTAAATACAGAGATTTACAAACAGGTCCAAAACAGGACTAAAATATTCTCTGAAATGCTGTACTTTTAAATATTGTGCTTTCATAGATACATAAGAAAATTAGCATATAAAAATACTTTACAAGGAATACACTCTAATATATGGATAAAAATACACATTTAAGTAATGCATTTCAGCTTCATATCATTCAAAATGCATAGGAAGGGATACAAGGACCAAGTTTTTCTTCTTTTTTTTTTTAAAGCCTTTAATAAAAGTCTTCATTAAAAACCTATGAGAAGCCCCAGTGAGCTTCCACTGCTCACAATATTGCATATAAAAACACTTTCGGCTGCACTGTCAATGCTCCACAGTATCAGTTATGGCACATTATCTAGTTGTGGCAGCAATGGTATGGGATATTGCATACTCAAAGAGAAAATGGCTACAACAACAAATAGCTGGATGGGGCTGGACAAGTGTCTGGAAGAAACACCCTGATACATGGCACTATCACGGAGGGATGGAGTTACAGAGTGGCTCGGGGATGGATGGTGGGGGGACAAGTCCTGGCTTAGCAAAGTGACAAACGTGTTGCATACACCCATCCAACACCCTACACGCACCACTGGCACGCAGCCAACGATGGAGGAACCAAAAGGGTCACCAGGGAATGGGGGCGGTGGGCGCCGGGGCTGAGGGTCCCCGGCCGAGCGAGCTCCTCATGCCCGCCGTGCCTAAACCTTCCCGGGGGAAGTGACGCCAGGCTCCTGCCACCACCGGGACATGGACATCATCATAAAGTGCTAATACATTAAACATGGCAGGCAGATGAGGAAACCAATGCAAACCTCACGGCCCCCTTTCCCCGCGGGGCTGGGGGCTCTGGCAAGGGAGGGGAGCGGCCATGGGGCGTCATGCTTGCAAAGCCACCAAGGGGCCAGCGACAGGCAAAGGCGGGCGGGCTGAGGGCGAACAGCACGGGCACACACACACCCCACCCAGCCCACACAGGACACAGGACACACAATCTCCATCCAAAGATGGGCTTCTTGTGCCACTGCCTGATGGGAGACGGCAAGGTGCGATTAGTTCAAAACGTCCGGGACAGCCCTGGGAAGATGGCTGTTCTGCTATTCACTTGGGGGCACAGGCCAGGTTTGCAAGCGAGAGATCTCCATAAAGCCCAGACAAACACAATGGCTGGGGATTTGGGCAGGTATTCAAGGTCTTTAGCCTTGAGTACGGCCTTCTGCTCTGTAATAACTACTCCAGTATGGGCAACCACATTGCTCACAGGAATCGATGCCCAGACGAGGTACCTCCTCCCACCGCAGGGCCAGCCAGCCCCGGCAGGGAGCATGGACGGGGCTGGCAAGAGGCAGCTGCAAATACTGATTTTTGAACAAGACTTGCATCTAGCCACTCTCAAGCACATTTTGAAATGTTTTTTAAACAGGACTCTCCACAGCTCTGCACTGGGGAGTGCCAGGGACTGCGGAAATCGATTTATCAGGAGCGTTTAAAGGATGGAGCTGGGCACAACAGAAAAGAAAAGGCGTTTCAGTCTTGCTGTATGTGTTTAACTGAGCAAACAAGAAACATAATTAGCACCATGTGTGTTTATAGGGTGGCCAAGGCTTTCAGGGTGAGGAGGATGTCGGAGGCAGGACCCCGCGCACCCCGACAGCCGGGGCGCAGGGGGATGCCCTGCCACGGGGGATGGCTGTGGATGCTCCTTCCTCCCGTTGGCAGCTCGTCCCATCGCCGGCGCTGCCCACGGCCTGAGACATGCATCCAGCCCTGACCTTCCCAGCAATATTTGGCGGTCTACAGACGACAGCTCACTGAAGACCCACCTCCCCACTTGCAGGTTATGGTACACGTAGCATTTACAAATACCAGTGCAAAAAACAGGAAAGACACCCCAAATACCACAACGGCTCAGCAGAGGCCCCGGGCACCGTCCGCTCTGCTCCCGCTGCTCAGAGCGTCTGGACGCTTGCCTTGACCTCAGCGCCGTGGGCTACCTGTGCTGGCAGCTCTCCGTTCCCCTCCCTGGGCGCATTGGCAGCCAGTGCCAAGGGGTTTCGGCTAATCACCAGGTCCAGCTTATCTCCAGCCTCCGAAATCAGGGGAACAGCCAGACAGCAGTCAAAGTCTCTTGTTCGGATGCGGTTTACCTGCCAGGGTGGATTTAGGACGTGCCATAGGGAGGAACAACAGAAAGACGATGTTTGTTAGTCAGAAAACACAAGGCTGGTGCTAAACCCACACCTGTGAAATCACACAACTCTTGGGGGTCCTGATTTCAGGTTCACAGCAGAGCAGGAGCACCCCTTCATGCTGAGCACATCCTTGCTTAGCTGAGAACTGATGCAATAACTGGCAAAGGAAGGGATGGAGAGGGGAGTCTGGATCAGGCATAAACACTGAGCCCTGGTGTCTGAGGCAGTATTACAAGTATTAAATGCTGCAGGGCTCAAAACCAGTTCTCCAGTTCAAGCTTGTAGGAGAAAGGTTGCCATTTTCCTTTTTTTTTTTGCCACCATGACTTTTACTGGCCATAAATTTACGATGCAGGGTATTCAGCGCCTAGAAAACAAATACAGCTCAGATGCTGAGGGTTCTGCCAACCATTTTCCAGCTCAGCCAGCAGTAAATTGTGACTACACTGAGCAGTTTCTGCTTCTCCTCTCCCCGTTCACATCCTTGAGTTCAGAGGAGTCTGGATGCATTTCACATGGGCTCAGGAGGTGGCTGCAAATTCGCTCTGCAGGATTCAGCAGTGAAAGCACTTTTACTGCTGTCTCTTGCAGACTTTCAAGCACATTTCTAGGCTGGGTCATCTGCAAGAACCACCCCAGCTCTCTCACCTACAGCTACCAGAGCACCTGGGCTTGCTGCCACGACAGCTCCAGGTTGGAGGTGGTTGGCAAACAGCACAGGGAGGGAGAAAGGAATTTCCCATCTAACTTTGGAGCGAACATAACCCCTGGGGCCAGGCATGGCTTCCTTCTCTGGATAAGGGCTGGATGAGTCCATGCAACCCTTCCATCTAAAACCCTTTCCCAGCACTAATGCATGCCCACGGAGCTGGGCTCTGTGACAGCAGCAGTGTCCCCCTGCCCTAGCTGGTATCCACACAGATGACCCCAATACTGCTCCTTACAGTGTAGTAACTAAGGACAATTTCTAGATGGACAAGGAGTGATAAGCCAGAAGCTTGCTCTGTGTTTGCAAGGCCACCAGCCCGGCAGATCAGTGCAAAGTGCTATTAGTGCAATGCTGTGCTCCAGCTAATCCATCCAGCCGAGAGGGAGAGGGTCTGTGCTGGCAGGGACAAGGTGTTCCATTGGCCTTCAGCAACATCATCATCCTCATAATCAGAAGCACTCTGAAGCACTCTCAGCGACGCGTTTCTGTACTTCTTGCTGGGAGTTGCCTGTACCAGGGTCTCCAGTCCCTCATTCACAACTCCACACATCAATGCGATGGCAATCACCTCGTCTTCTTGTAGGTGTCAGCCATGTGGCACAGCATGTGGAAGGGGGATGTTGAAAGCCTCCACACTGCTCTCTTTCGGATTTCAGGCACAGTTCCCAGAGCACTTGGCACTTGCAAAATGCGACACGTCCAACATTCAACAGAAAGGCAGCCCAGAGCCTAATTAGCTTCTTGTTCATTCTTGCACCATCTTTTATTTGAAGCCGAGAAGGAATAATTGTATAGTAGCCAACTGGCTAGAGACCATAACAAGCTTAAACAAGGTTCCCCACAGCGCTGCCAGTTCTCCAGTTACCTGATGTACATAATATATTGGCTCTAATCCTACTGCTAACAACCCCCACCTAGAAATTAGTAAAACTAAACATCTTTCTGAGTGTTTCCAAATATGGTCACAATATCTGCATTTCCAAATGATGGCAATTTTTCCATTGGGGCTGCATTTTCTCTGTTGCTCTTTGAGTTGTCCCAAAGCTAAAATAGTTGGTTTTCAGCCATATAAAGCTCCTCTCCAGTCTCCAAAACTTACTCTTCCTGTCCCTGTGGTAGTTTGATATGCCCAGCTCACATTTATTACAGACTGTGCTTTTGACCAGAGTTTTTATTCTGTTTCTGCGTCAGCTATTTCAGATCAAATATCTTCCAAAGAAAAATATCCATTGAAAACACTTTGAAGGATGTGTTTCCTAGAAAACTCTTTTGGTTGTCAAAGGCATGCACAGAACTCCAAGAACACCGCTTAACTCCACATGGGGCTTTGCAGGAACATGTATTGGTTAACAAGGTCTAGTTCATCCAAAAATCACCCTCTTACATGACAGGAAAAGGACTGAGGGTGAGAGGGGGACGTAACACAGCTTTTTGGTTGGTTTGAGGTGCCCAAGCTCAAAAAGGCCAATGCCAGGCAGGCTATGTCCTGGAATACGTGTAACCTAGGGGTACCACCTAGGGGTACTACCTAGTGATTTCTCATTATAAAACACAGATCTCATTGAGTGCTTGGCAGCTAAGTGCTCACCTAGTTGGCTAACTATTACCTTTCATTAAAGTTAGTGCTGCCATGGATGGATTTCACTTCTCTCTTCCTCTCAGCCACTCATTCACTCCATCCCAGCCTCCAGAACTGCATTTTGCATTGATTACCTGAAGCACTCTGTCATATGGCTTGAGGCCACACTGATCTGCTGGCCCATCTGGACGGACCATATTAACATAGACACCTTTTTCTAACAGGCCGTCCGACACACTGAATCCAAAGTCTTCACTCTCCGGGTCTTTGTGGAGTGTCATCTGGAGGAGCAGAAACAGAACACATGTTTTAATACAGCAGAGGCAGGAGCAGAGGTACAGCGTTGACAGGACAGGAATAGCATAGGTGATGTGTGTGGACCTACAGCAATTCTGCTCTGGGTTTCCTGGGCAAATTTTTCTTAGCCTGGGCAGCTAATACAGATTCAGCTTTATTTACTATCAGCTTAGGTAGATCACATGCACAGGTGCTTTGGTAACTGGCATATAACCAGCCCCATGCAGTCCCTCTCCCTTGGGCGTGGAAGGAAATGCAAGTAATGTAATAAAGACTGAGCTGCTGTATTTCACCCAAAGGGCATCAAAGCAAGTGTTACTTCCCTAGCCCAGGTTACTCTGTGCAGCCCCTGTGTATGCCAGATCAGCACATGAAAAATCAACGTGTTCACAGGGAATTTTCAATGTAGTGTGTCAAATGTGAAGACAGCTTGTTTTTAATACATCACTCAGCAGGTACATCTAAACTTCTCCATATTACTCACAAGTTCTTTTCAGAAAATTCATATCGGTAAGTGCTGACATACTGAGGACAAGAAATAGGTAACCTCATCACCCTACCCTTGAGCATGTCACGCTTTGGCCTCATCTAAAGGAGAGGTGCAACTGCTGAAGTGTATCTTGCCACGGGGTAATAGTAGGAGCTAGGGACAACTGATTTCCCAACACCACCAAAATCTCCCTTTGCTTCCCATGAACTGGGAGTGCATCTCTACCATGAGGCTCTAACTCCATCACCATGTTCTCGGCTGGGTGAACCTCATGGACGTGCGGACCTTGGGAAGAACAGTGCCCAGGATGACGCACAGGAGCAGCCCACCTGGCCTCAGCCTCATCTCCAAACACAGCCAACACCAGATGCTCCAGAGGAACAAGTCACCCTATAACATGCCTAATTACACAGTTCTCCTCTTTCAGGTACGAAGGAGTTTTATTTAAAGACACATTTGCCATGCCCTGAAGGACAAGAGCAGATCAAACATGAAAAAGTTGTTTTTTCCAGCTACCATAACTGCAGGTTTTGTTCTCAAGTCACACTAGGAAAGAAAGAGGCAATCAAATTTTTGAAACCTCTCCAGCTCCCTTCCCTGCTTGCATTCTGCATCAGTAGCTTCTACAGTTAATTACTTCTTCTAATTACCGTTGCCTTGCACCATGCTTAAAGTGGCTATGTTCAGCTGGGTACTGAATTCAAACAAGTATCCCACTGCTGAAGTCCTACCATTTACACCCCTTCAGGAAAGGCTGGGGGTGGAATGGAAAGATAGGGAAAATAAGTTATTTATAAGTTAATTTTCATAAGAAAAGTGGCCTACTGAATGGAGAGTGCCACTGGAAAAAGGTTGACAGGTCTCCAGTGGCCTGTACTTTGAGCTCTCTTGCCTGTATCTGTAGTACAAATTAATGAACTCCAGAACACAAGGACCTAGAAATGTCATCTAATAAAGGGAAATAACAAAGCACAGGTTTAAACCCCACTAAAGTATGGCAGCTAAATCCCATAACTCTTCCGAAGAGGCCCCTTCCTCTTAATCCGACCCTCTGGAAACCTTTGCTGCAGAACTTGGTGGGGGACAGCTTTAACAAGGAACATTTTCTGGGTGTCCCTCTGAACAAATGAGATCACAGAATCACAGAATCACAGAATGGTAGGGTTTGGAAGGGACCTCTGTGGGTCATCTAGCCCAACCCCCCTGCCGAAGCAGGGTCACCTACAGCAGGCTGCACAGGACCTTGTCCAGGCGGGTTTTGAATATCTCCAGAGAAGGAGACTCCACAACCTCCCTGGGCAGCCTGTTCCAGGGCTCCGTCACCCTCAGAGGGAAGAAGTTCTTCCTCATGTTCAGACGGAACTTCCTGTGCTTCAGTTTGTGCCCATTGCCCCTTGTCCTGTCACTGGGCACCACTGAAAAGAGTCTGGCCCCATCCTCCTGACATCCACCCTTGAGATATTTATAAGCATATATTAGGTCCCCTCGCAGCCTTCTCTTCTTCAGGCTGAAGAAGCCCAGCTCCCTCAGCCTCTCCTCGTAGGAGAGATGCTCCAGTCCCCTCACCATCCTCGTAGCCCTCCGCTGGACTCTTTCCAGTAGCTCTTCATCTTTCTTGAACTGGGGAGCCCAGAACTGGACACAGTACTCCAGATGAGGCCTCACCAGGGCGTGTAGAGGGGAAGAAGAACCTCCCTCGACCTGCTGGCCACACTCCTCCTAATGCACCCCAGGATCCCATTGGCCTTCTTGGCAACTAGGGCACACTGCTGGCTCATGGTCAACCTGTCATCCACCAGGACACCCAGGTCCCTCTCCGCAGAGCTGCTCTCCAGCAGGTCTGCCCCAAGCCTGTACTGATGCATGGGGTTGTTCCTCCCCAGGTGCAGGACCCTGCGCTTGCCCTTGTTGAACTTCATCAGGTTCCTCTCTGCCCAACTTTCCAGCCTGTCAAGGTCATGCTGAATGGCAGCACAGCCTTCTGGTGCATCCGCCACACCTCCCAGTTTGGTGTCATCAGCAAACTTGCTGAGGGTACACTCTAACTCTTCATCCAGGTCGTTGATGAAGAAGTTAAACAAGACTGGGCCCCATACTGACCCCTGGGGGACACCACTAGTTACCGGCCTCCAACTAGACTCAGCGCCGCTGACGACAACCCTCTGAGTTCTGCCATTCAGCCAGATTTTCTACAAGGTTGCAAAGCTTCTACAGCTTTAACAATCGAGGCACCGCAATGCCACAGCCAGACCAACCCTTGTCAACACAGACCTTGTGAAATTCGAGAGGGGTAGGGGACATGATTTCCTGCATCTCCTTCTCGATCTTCTTCATGTCCAGGTTCCTCTCGTTCTTCTTGGCAGGGGAGCTGCTGCCCTCTGTCTGTCCGTCATCACAGCTGGAGTTTGCTTTCCTCAATGGGCTCAGTCCTGATGGGTTGACAGAGTCCAGGAGCAGCTTGCTGCCCTCCAGGCCCAGGTTGTGCACGCTCCCTGTCATGATGGATGCCTGCAGTGCAAGGGCACAAAGTCACTCTACTGAGCCAGCAGCACAAAGAGATGGACGATGTGGCAACAGAAGTGGAACAGACAAAAACAAGGGGGCACCATTGTTCTCGTTAACCAGAAAAGTAAGTACCAAGAAGCTCTTCCAGTTAGCTATAAAAGCCATTTCCAGCCCTCAGGTCTATCACTGACCTGCTGTGAGCCCTCCACCCCCACCCCAACATGGAGCTTTATCTCAGTAGCAAGCGTTTGTGGCACATCTGCTTCTTTTTTGATGACCCCTTCTACACAAACAGGGCCAGGCAGGTCTCATCTTGTGCAGGAACCTGCTCGGCAGTCACGAAGGATGAATATCCCGATCTCAGAGGGCTCACAGAGGAACCAGTGCCTGCCTGGCTCTCCAGCCTACCCCTGCAAGCTGCAGCTCACCATCAGCATTACACAGTGCTGGCAATGGCCCAGGGAAGTCAATACATTGGACTCCACTGAGGCCAATTCATCAGAGAAATTAGGATTTTATCTGTCAGTAAATGGGAGCCGTCACTGAGCAAAACTGAGTTAGAAATATGAAATTAAGTAGTATTTAAGCCTGGTCATCCTTAATAGCATCCATTAAAAGATGCCCCTAAGTAGATTCTACTCCATTTGGCAATGCTTTTCACTAATGAGATTACATTGATCAAAGCTAACGAAGGAGTCAAGAATCCAGTCTGTGGAACCTCAAATGGCTCCAGGTCACAGAGTCCATTTAAATGGCATAATGAAAACTGTCCTTTCAAAGATCAGGCTCCAAGGGTCTGCAGTCCCATTAAACATCAAAAGGTGGAAGAAAGAAAAAGTAGGGAGCAGACAGCAAAATTCAGCAATGCTTAAGGGTGCAAGTTAAAGAGCAATTGCTCCTGTGCACAAGGGAAATATCATCTGACTAAATCTCTAATCAAGGCCCTCTAGCTCTTTGCTCCAAGCTGGAACAAAGACAAATAAAGCGAATTCTGGTGGCAGTATGAAAATGCCAACACTACCCATATTATCCCAAATAGGGATGGATAAAATACAGAAAACCTTTTAGCTTTGCACTTTTCAGGTCTTCACACAAAAATTACTTCATCAGCTCAAGTTTGGACAAAACTCAAATACCTGCTACACGTTGAAAGGACGTTGAGTTACCACACACTTGTAACACAGATTAACAAACAGCGGTACAGCCAACCAGGGTACCTTTGTTTAGTGACTGCAGACAGCCTCGATAACCCCAGGACGCTGTGCCATGCCATACCAACACCAGCATTGCAGAGCCAGGGAGAACAGAAAGGTCGGTGTACGTCGTGCTACTGTCCTCCCTCACGCGCCGCAAATACCGAAACCAGCCAGTACCCAACAGCGTGCCATTCCTACAGCACTCGACGACTTCTCTATCTTCAAGGTATTTAAATACTCCTTGCAGCACCATAAGCAATTTTTTAGGTGCTTTGGGTTAAGTGCAAGCAGCAGAAAGGGCAATTCTGGACTTCTCCAGCCTATGGCTGTCCCATATTACTTTTCCCCATGTCTTGGCTGCCCTCCAAACAAACTGGGGACACGCACTCCCCTGGACACACTGGAAAAAGCCTGTTTCTACCCATGTGCTGTAGTGTGGGAGTGGATTGTTACTGTGTGTGAAATCTGTGATACAGCAAAAGCCCCAATGAGCTTCACACCTCCCACACCACACTTTGGAGAAGATGGAGATAGAGAGGGAGGAACGGATCAGTAGTACTTCAGATTTGATAAAACGGGAGTTGAAACCCATCAGACTTTTGCTAAAATCACACCACTTTCCTTGTGTCCCCACAACTTTCCAAAATATTTTAGACATGTGCTAAACCCACCAAAATGCTCATTTTTTAAAGCATGGCTATAACCATTAAAGCTTCAAAACCTTAAGCCTTAAGCCAGCATGAATCAAAAGCCCATGCATCCCTGCACCACAGATCCCTGGAAAAGGACTGAGCAGAAGGATATTTTCTCTGTCTAGCATTTCACAGTAGTCCAACAAATCCCTTCTTTTACATTTAGATGTCAGCCATTACGCAGAAGAAAAACATCTCTGCATCATTTCAGAGGGGCACTTTTTCTTCAGGAGTCAACAACAGTTCAGAAAGGTTGACAGTGGCTGCCTAAACTCATTTCTAAATACATCCAGGTCCAGGAAACAAGTGATCAGGGGAAGAAGTTATAGTCTGGGGGGGGGGCCTGGGGGAAGTTGGAGTTTTTGTGTGTTGGGGTTTTTTTTAAGTCAGCATTTTCCTACACAGTTAAAATAATAAATACACCTTTTCGTGTTTCAGCATAATAAATTTAATCAAGACTTCCTCCCCCACTTACAGTTGCTAAGGATCAAGGAGGAAAGAACAATTACTAAGTCCCTTGTCAGCAATATTTTCACGTATAGACCAAAACAGGACTTTCCTTTTCCACCTCCAGTTATTCAGAAATTGCCTTTTCTCTCTGAAGCCTAAGCAATATGCAGTTGTGCATAAAAACTGTCCCACTGGGGATGATGGAGGGCACAACTCACTGAGCCCCCCCAGTCCTCTGCACCCAGAACGCAGGGGAAGAGAGGAGCTCACGGGGTCCCACTCCTCCTTCCAGGCTGCCGGAGCTGAATCAGGGAGGGGAGCAGCACGGGTCCCATCCTGCCAGGCAGGTTTGCTTCCCGCTGCTTGACAATCTCAGGGGAGGCCTTTATTTGCATCCCACAGCACAGAAATCCAGGCTCCCTATCCTACAACCAGACACAATAACACGACCTCCAAAGCTTTTTGGATAAAGAAAAGAGAAAGTGGTTTGTGAAGGGAGGAAACACCTTTATTTCTGCAGGAAACAATTACTTTCTCAGATTTCTCCATGGGGAAGGCTGTCTGAAAAGCTTCCAATTACCTATTTCACTGAAACAGTTTCTGTCAGAGTGACAGCTGAATGCAAGATATATGTTGGGCCAGTCTAGATTTGAAGTAAGCCAAGGCTTCAGTCCCAGTGGGGCTTTGGGGGGCTCCTTCTGCTTGGCCTGTAAGTGCCTTGGACAGACAATATCTTTCCAAGCAGAGGGTTTACCATTTGATAGGGAAGTTTTGCCAAAAGTCATGCAGAGATTGTTGGCCAGCAACAGTTTGCAAAAAGAGCGTGGAGTTCCTGGTGGGTAACTCAATAGCTCAGGGAAAAAGTGCACGCAAGAAACTGTCTAATGAGACGTAGTTATCCATGAGCACAAACACTGACATAAATTAAACTCCAACCCTTCTTCACACCACTAGCACAGAGGGATGCTACAGACAATGAAGAGAGCTGGGGAAACAGTCCAACATGTACAGCAAGAGCGAAACAGTCAGATCAGCAGCAAATTCGGAAAATTATTTACCTCAATCTCCCTCAAAAGCTCAGACTGGCCGCATGTTTCCAAATCCTCCAAAGCTTCTCCAAAAACACGCCAAAAACTATCCTCGTGAGTGGTCTCAAGGCCATTTTGGCGGTTGGGATATCTGTTGTAACGTAGGAACCAAACATTGTCAGCACTCTTCTGCAGCAGGATGAAAGCCGCGAGGCTACAGCAAGTGTCTCACCAGTAAAAGCAGAGACTTGAAGAGTCTTCATATACAAAAGCAAACAATACGAACTTTCAGACAAGAGTCCGAATACGAAACCTCCATGCATTTACTAACGGGGCAAGTGTCCTTCAAAGGAAGAATTAAGTTGGTGTAGTAATGTCAAAGTTCAAAGGGTAAATTAAAAAGTGCCTGTAGGAAGATTGTAGGTTTAGGAAGACGTTTTGGTGAAATAGAGAAGTGAAAGAAAAAAGGATGCGTTATGGGTAAACCAGGAGCCTCAGAGACTGTTAGTACAAAGGCTGATGGGATAGAGCTCAGATCTGAGACACAGAACACCTGAGAAGAGAGAGAAAAACACAGAGGGTAACAGACATGGTGAGAAAATGATAAATACATTATGTCTCTATGAGAGTAAATAATGCAAAGATGTATATAAAAATGGTTGCCCTGGGCTGGACAAGTAAACACACACTACAGCCAGCAGTATCGACAGAGTCGTGTACAACCCATACAAACCAAGCTTCATTTGCTTTGGGATGGCCAGGGAACCCAGCAGTTACTTTCAGAAGGTCTCTTTTTTTTTTGCTATAGAACAGTCACGGCGCTTACAGCCATGTAAAGATTGCCACCAGTTCTATCTACAACAGAGAATAAGGATAGAGCGAATCTCTCTCAAGCTGGTACAAACACATGTTAATGTGAACACCATGTGTGTCTTGCTGGGGGTCCTGCAAATTCCCACCTTGGCAGTTGCAACATCTCTTATCTCTGACCACAAGTCAGGTTCAATTCTTAGGCTTCTATAAGCAAATAGCAGTTAAAGACACTGAAGTCCTCTAACAAGTCAGAGAAGTAGGTGACACCAGATACTGCTTACTGACATGAGACTCTGTGCAAAACTCAGACCGTCAGCACTCAGTTTCACAGGAGCCTCTTGAAGGAAACTCTCAGCAGTGTTAAATCAAGGTCACAATAAACCCACTAATGTGTCACAGGGAGAGACCCCAGGGGGACAGTGACATTAGAGCAGCCCTAATGCATCTTCCACACATCTTATTAGGAGCTGCATGGACAAGGCTCCACCTCTGCAACATCTGGCAGCATCTCTCATGGCTTAATGGTCATCCGCGCCGCAGACAGGAAGGGATGCTTGTCTACCAGAGACACTTAGCAAAGTCAAAACATTTAACTTGGGTGCAAGTCGAAGAGAAGTTAGCCTCCATTAAGTAAATAATGATCCCTTGGGCTATAATAGAGATTCTTTCAGATCTTTGTTAACTGCAAAGTCTTTAGTACATGCTTTGTTTTCCCTCCACTGGTTTAAATGGGAGTCTGTATCAGGCATAAACTTAAACACACACAATTTTGCTCCTTGTGGGATCATGGCCTGCCTGGAAAGAGCAGTATCTGACGTGTCTTACTGTATTTTAAATTCACCCCCTATGTTTCACTAGCTTTTAAAGGACAGTAGCCTTTACACCAGGCAGAAAGGTCAAAAAAACACTCAGCAAGACTTTATAAAAACAAATTAAAATTTCCCTCCAAAAGGAATTTTCGATTCTTTCGCCTTACTCATTTCCTTCCTCTGCTCCCAGGTTCCCAAAGAGGCAAATGTCCCTTCCAGTTACCAGGTTCTTGCCTCTTAGCTCAGTAATATAACACACGTCCAGGACGTGGATGAATCAATACGGGCTCTCACACCACTGGGTCCGCAGGTTTTTCCAGGCTAAAGGCAGACAGCGTTAGAGACATTTTGTTTTTCTCCCTAATAAAAAGGGCTCAGTGGCATGAACTGTTTCACCTGCACTTTGACATCAGGGCTCGAAGCCCTCATTAGGGACACGCAGGGCTTCAAGCGCTCAGATTTGCTAACTTCAGCTGTCAGCGGCCTCGCTGGGAGGGCCACGAGGGATCAACGACCTCTGTGAGCTGGCTCTCGCTGAGAGGCAAAACAAGAACAAAGTCTCTGCCGCTGCCAGCCTTCCTGCCAGTTTGATCATCTTTAAATAGGTGGAAATGGCCATGAGATGTTCTAAGGGTTTTGTTTGGACAAACAAAAGTTAAGGAAAAAATAAGAAAAAAAAGAACCGACAGTAACAACACGACACAGACAACTATGGGGACTCTGGAGGATGTCCAGGGGAGGGTTAGTTGCGAAGCAGCAAGGCTTTTCCACCGCACGTGACTCAGCAAGGGCAGCCTCTGGCCAGGGCAGATCCAGCAGGATTTTCACCCAAAGTGAGGGGCAGCTGCAGCCTCCTCCACAGGCTTGTGAGGTGTTGCAGGATTTCTCCCACACTGGCTGAGCCAGGGGATTAACTCTATCATGCTCACTCAGCGCGGCTTTGTTTGTGGTGTTGGCAGGGCCAAAGCGTCATGGAGAGAGATGTCCAGCCACACCTTTGGTAGATTTTAACTTGGACATGCAACCTCATACTGGTTCTCCATGCGCTTTGGTTGGCTTTTTTGGCTTTATGGCATTGAGCTGTTGCAAAGCTGCATCCTCACTTGAAGAAGTCTGGCCAACACATGTGGGGACAGCCCTGACCATATCTATTTATCACACCTAAACTATGAAAATACTGCAGCCTTTACAGGGCAGGAGTATGAGACATGGTAAGAACCTGTGGTCCATGCAGCTGAGACCGCCCTAACTCCAGACACAAATGTCACCTGGCCATGGCAGAGATGCCACAGAGCTACACCCAGCGTAACCTGGCAATGTGGAGGTGGTTCAACAGAGTAGATCACCACCCCAGCATCCCTCTCCCATGGCTGCCTGGTGCCGAGATGGGGACATCGCTGGCCACTACATCACATTCCCATGCCCCCTTGTCCCTATACAGTGACACCCACATTTGCAGATGGACATCCCTACCTCCTCCCACCCCTCCGTACCTGCTGGGCTTGTCCCAGTCCTCTTCACTGAAGCTTCCATCCATGTAGGGGTAGTTTTTCCTGGGGTCCCCCGGCGGGGTGCTGCTCTTTTGCCTGCTGTGTCTCCATTCATGTGGATGGAGGGCTATGCCCGCAGCCTGAGGTATGTACGTTCCTAGGGAAGGAAAGGGGCGGCGGGGAGTGGTGGAAGAGACGATAATACCTAGTCAGCAAAACCTTGAGCCAGGAGAGCCTCCTTCCCCAAGTCCCAAACCTGAAGCCATCTGGATTGCGTACTGCTTCAATTTCAGGGTTGTTCTTCCCATCTCATCTTGCTTTAACCAAGGCAGCTTCTCAGGATCTTGCCAAAAGGTGCTCCACTTCTCCTTTGCTCCTCCACTTCAGGGATCCACAGACCTGGGACTACACATACCCACAGATGCAGGTCCTACCCTCAGCCAGCTCAAACCTTAGTTAGCTGCTCCTGTTTCCACACTGAACCCAACAGAAATTGTGCTGTTGAAGCTACCATCTTTAAATACAGTGAGTCCTTCACAGGGTAAAGAGAAGATGCTGCCAAGCCTCCCTCAGCGTGCCCAACCCCATTCATTTTGAAGGATTTGGAAGCCTGATTTCGATTAGGGAAAAAAAAATCATTTAGATTCTCAACTGTGTTTAGGACTTAATGGACAGCATGAAAAAAGGCAAAAGGATATAGAAGGACAGCAGCAAAGAAACTGCATCCAGAGCAGCCTGATGCAACAGCCTCCCTTCAACACGGGTGACGGTGCTGAGGGTACCTGGTGGTGGTCACCAGCCCCAGTGTGCTCAGCAGTGGGAAATGAGGAAGAGTCAGCCCCGATCTCGAGAGCTGCCAGCCAGTTGCCGCAGCCAGCAGAGCTCTCCCATGCCTTCAGAATCAGCTGGTGCAGGTAAAGAAAACTGTTTCAGGGACATGTGCATGAAAGGAAAGGAACAGGAGGAAAAGCTCTGCTCACTTGAGAGAAGGGAAGGCTCATCTGTATCACATTTGACAGGAGGTCAATATGGACAGTTAAGATTAAATCAGACAATTTTTGCTATATCTGCCCTCAAGGACTCCCCTGTAACTGTGGTGTCTTACTCTGGACATGCAAACCCAACACTGCCCAGTCACAAGATCCTCAGGTCTCAGGAGGAGCAGCTTGGACAGAAACTCTCCAAAACAGAGCATTCCTCAGCAGTGTCAGTGCCATCTGCAGTGGAAATAAATCTCCCCAGTCCCCTGCCCACCTCCTGCTGCCCATTCAATGTTTCAGAGAAATCCTCACTGCCTTTCCAAGAAACATCGTACGCTTCCATCACTCGCTGTGCCAAGCAGACAGGAAGAGGTAACGAAGAAACACATAATTAAAGGAGACTTGACCTCCCAAACAGCTAAGAGCACTGGAAATACACAAAGACAATGCCAGCACTTTCTTTGAAAATGCCAAGGCCTGTTATTTCACTCAGCTAAGCGTTTCCTCTGTGTGTTTATAAAGGTTAGACTGCTCTGGAGAGAGCCCCAGAAAAGTGCTTGCCAACATCTTACAGCAGTCAGGAGTGTTCGCTGCCTGCCAGAGCAGAACAAGGTCCCTGGGTGCAGGTCCCTGGAGTGGGTGGGCAGCCAGTTTGGGCTGAGGACCACAGGGGTACGTGTGCAGAGCTATCGCCTGGGTGCCACCGATTTCACCTCGTCCTTGCAGGGAGACAGGCTGGATCCCTGGGATTCAGAGCCACCTGGTGGCATGTTCCGACCAGGTCCAGCACAGGTCCCTCGCCCAAACCCTTCCTTGAGCAGTTTCCTAAAGCTGTGGATGAACCTAAAACCTACAAGGCTGCAGAGCCCGATCCATGGTTCTCCATTTGGGGTGTAAATCCCAATCTCAAGGCTCTATGCATCCCAGGTCTCCCTGCATCCCGCCTTCCCTGCCCATCCCATGGGCGACCCTGCGTGTCCTTCTCCCTACCCTCCAGCATCCCTCTTCCCAGCCAGCACCAGCACACCACCATGCAGTCAAATGCAATTACCAGGGAAGACGAGGGAGCCCCAGAAGCAAAGCTGCAGTCTGTGGATGTTGGGCAACTTGGCATCAACCCTGCTCCCTAGGGCTCTGCGCTCTAATTACTCGTTCTCAATTTACCGGTAAAAGCAATCGCTTTGCTAAATCCAGCGTCCAACCTGTGTTAACACTCAATTAGATGAAGAAGGATTGCAGCATTATGAAGGCCAGGGGATTCCTCCTTGACAAAGCCTCCAGTCCCAATTGCACTCCCAAATTAAGACTTCAGACCAAGGGAGGCTGAAGGAAGATGCGGGCGTGATGGAAGAGACACCCACACTGTGCTGTCCTTTGAACTTTTCTAAGTCAGAGCACTGTAAGCACAGGCACGCACCTTGCTCAGCACACTGAAGGTGCTTTGCAACACTGCTCCTGCAGCATCCCTCCCTATTTTCACATTCTGTTCTGGACAGCAGGCTTTTCACCAATTTCCTTTTGCAGAGGTGATTCAGGGTTTTGTTTTGTTTCAGCATGGACTAATACTAGCTTACATCACTAAATCTGAACTGAATAACAATTTTCCAGTGCTTTCCTCCAAGTAAAAAATCTGTTCCCATGACTAGAGCATCCTCCATCCCAATTCCATATATCTGCCAGAAGCCACAGCTGAATAAACCTGGCCTTGAAGACATGTGTTCATTTGATCACTCCCTGGAGAGTTAGAGATACTTTCTTGTAGTATTACCTTAATTATTTTGTTAAGTGAGTGCTTCTAGTCACAAGACATTCTTGTGGATTTGAAAACATCCTGAAGAGGATTAATATGTCCTACATGGCCTCTCTAGAGACTTAAAAGTGAGCTATGGACCAAATATTCTGTAAGACATATGGCCAGTAAATACTTCCTCTGATTATGTGAGTTATAAAGTGCTGTAGCGGTTTTTGAAAATGCTGTGAACAGTATGATGCCATATAAGCCAAAAGAAGTGTGCCAATAAAAACCTAAAACAGATACATCAACTCAGAGCACCACATGAGTGCATTTTAAAATACATTTTGTTCCTTGCTGGAAGCAAGAAGCCATGCAAATGTGATCAGACCACAGGCTTCGGCTCATGTTTGGAGGCTTTGCCAATCTTCACCTTGGCCCAGAGACCCCTAAAAAAAGACAGCCCTGGCTTACCTTGGCTTCCATACCCAGCATCAACGCCGGAGCCATCCCAGGACTCCATAGCACTGTCCACACTAGGAATTGTGGTGGAGTATATCTCAGACAGCTTGCTAGTTTTCTGGGAGTCCGTCAGTTCATCTTCTGGGTCGCTCACTTCGTTTATACTCCCTGACTTCTTGGGATAGGATTCTGAAACCAGAACATGCTGCTTCAGCAAACACAAAGAGCAAGCCTCAGGGAAAGGCTTATGCTGATGTCGGAGCAAGCTGAAGTGCTACAAGTCTTCTGAAGAACCTCTCCAGCTCTTGAAAAGTAGCTGAGAAAGGCCTGTATTACACAGTTAAAAGGATTTCATGCAATACTCTTAATGTCAAGCTGAATCAAGAAAAAATGCCTTTCTGAGTTTTTAGCACATGGAATGTAAGAAGCAACCATGGGGATTTCCCAAATATGGGAGTGTTGCAACCTAATCTCAGTTCACAAGTGCATCTTCTTGGGCCGTTGGAAGCTCCCTCCAAAGAGCCCTGCCCAGAGAAGTGTTAGCCTCTGCAAGAAATAGCCCATAGCTTCTCTGGTCTCAGAGAGCCTCCGTTTACTCAGAGCAGCACCTAGTCAGGGTGCTGGCTGCAAACTTTCCATTACAAGCAGATGTTTCAATGAGATTCCAACAAAAACGCAACCTGGTCCTAAACTACCACAGCTGAAGTTACACCGCCCTTCCAACCTCATATCAATCCAAGGCTAATCACCACCTCTCCAGAGTCTCCCATGCAGTCTCATGACAACGGTGGAATTCCTGGGCCTGGTATTTGAGGCTGAATTTCCCCTGATTAGTGATTGGAAAGGGGAAAGCTGAATGTGGATGATGAAGCTCAGACCTTCCCTTTCGTTATTTTAGTAATAATAGGCCCTTATTATCATTACATCAAATTTCCATTCAGGCAAAAGCTATACAGGGAGTGGTTTCTCAGCACAAGTATTTCCTTGTACTGAGTATTTTAAAGTCCTCGTTGATTAGATAACCTGTTAGCCACCCATGCCCTGGATCTCTGACTCTCAGAGGCTGGGATAAAAAGCCCTCTGAAAGTCTGCATTTGTCAACGAGGACAGATTATTTTACCAAGCAAAGGCCAGTGTCCTGAAAGTCTCTATTTTCTAAGCATTCAGAAGATTGCTCACCATGATTAACTCAAGATTACCTTGAAATTTCAATTACACCTGCTTCATTCTCAGAATGATTAATGAGCCTCCAACTGGCACTTGCATGTCAATTATTTCAGCAAGTCGCTGTGACAATGCTAAGTGTCAGCAGGGGAAAAAAAGAGTATTTCAGACCAAGGATCAAGACACTTGGCTGCAGGGAACAAGACTGGGGTTTCTTGAAGAGGAATCAATTCCTCAGTTCTACCTCTACTCGCTAAATCACCACTCCCTGCCTGGGCTTCCTCCATTTGTAAAACAGGAGCACTGCCACACATCTGCAAACTGCTCTGAGGTCTCCAGAAGTGCTATGTTTAAGAGCAATGCTACTTTTTCAGATGCAGGACAAACATCCCACGGGCCAGGCCAGTTTGGAAGAGCTTTATCACTTGATTTCTTCCAGTTTCTTCAGCACTGTGGGCCACTGGCTATGTTAGGTCCAGCTAAACTTAGGGAATGCAGAAGCACGGCACAAAAAAAAAGATAGAAAATACTGGGTGTGGGGAGGGACAGAAATGCAGCCAGAATGTACCAGATGTTTTCTGAACTTCATGAAAAAGCCTCTGTTCGGCTGTGACTTCGAAGAAGCTGGGGAGAAAAGTTTGCGTGTTTCCTGGTTTTGCTGATCACCCCTCTCTGTCCCCCAAAAATGTGGCCTGCCTGTACCAAGTATGCTCCTGCTCTTTGATACTATGGCAAGAAGAACAGCTTCAAAGCCACGGGGAGCTCAGCAGGGGAATGATAAGGGGATTTCTAGAGTGAAGGCAGATGCTTTGAAAGATGATCTTAGGACCCCAAGCCAGGAAAAGGGGCATAAAACATTTATTGCCTCTTGCTTTCAAAAAGTTGAATTAAGGGGGTGTGAGGGTGCTCATGGATTCTACCAGCACAGAGTCCCCTTGCTCTTTTTGAGGGGTTATATTTAAAAAGAAAAACCTTCACTCTTTTACTTTTAAAAGCATCTTCTTCATTTCTGTGTGAAACACCTACACAAACAGGGAATGGCACCAATGGCACAAGGTGTCAATCTGAAAAAAAAATTATCATCGCCCATAAACCTGGTGTCTGATCTCTTCCCAGTATCACAGAGAGCCCCTGGGTTGCCTTTTTTTAAATCTATGAGCCAGAAGTCCAAAAAACACCTATCTTTTCCCTCTGTCCTCAGCCATGCCCCTGACCACGCTGCCTCGTCTCACCTTCCAGAACACGTGAAGGACACCCCACAGTGCTACCTACCCCGTCGCCCAGGGTCCCTGCTGGGGTGCCCCGTCGCCCTCCCAGCCCACACCAGGCTCCCCAACTCACTCTCCGTCTGCTTCTTGATCTTCAGGGTGACCGTCTCTCCCGCCATCTGCAGCAGGTGAATGGCTTCACTCAGCGGTTTGCCCTTCAGGCTCACATTATTAATCGCTAATATCCGGTCACCGACGTGGATGGCTCCAGTTCTGGATAGAAAAGGCACCGTTAGAAACTCCAAGATGCAATTCCTTTCTGCGAGACAGGCCATTAAGTTGTCGCTTAAAGCAATTGCATAATAACTCTCAGCACTTTCAGATGTGTCTGTCTTTCCCCTTGGTACGCCGTATACCCATGATTTCCTCTTCATCACCACCACCAGGAATCTGGGTTCCCCCCATCTTCCACCTGTGTGTACACATACACGTATGCACAGGAACATCTGCGCTCCTTGGGTTCCAGGCCCCTCGGGACTGGCACTGCAGACCAGCTCACAGTCAAAACTCTGCAAAGGGAGGGGGCCTACGTGTTAAAAGCACAAGCATTGCCAGTGTGTGATGTCCACTTGTTGTCACGCATGGAGCTGAAGGGCATGCTCACAGTGATGGGAAGAAATGACAAGGCAAACCTCATCATGCAAACCTGGAAAAAAAAAAAAAAAAAAAAAAAAAACGGCCCAACACACAAAGACTGTGTGTGCAAGCATGAGCTGAACCAGTTGCAGATCAGTTCATGCTGTGTTTAAAGCTCACCCTTACACAGCCACACCACTGTGACTCTCTCCACCAGGACCAGCGCTCTGGAAGAGGTTACTGTGTTCTACTGCACTGCCGTGTTCCAGCGCTGGCTTCTGCTCTCGGCTAAACAAATCCTCAGGCTTAGAAATTCTTATAAATATCTTAAGGGTGGGTGTCAGGAGGATGGGGCCAGACTCTTTTCAGTGGTGCCCAGCGACAGGACAAGGGGCAACGGGCACAAACTGAAGCACAGGAAGTTCCACCTGAACATGAGGAAGAACTTCTTCCCTCTGAGGGTGATGGAGCACTGGAACAGGCTGCCCAGGGAGGTTGTGGAGTCTCCTTCTCTGGAGACATTCAAGACCCACCTGGACAAGGTCCTGTGCAGCCTCCTGTAGGCGACCCTGCTTCGGCAGGGGGGTTGGACTAGATGACCCACAGAGGTCCCTTCCAACCCCTAACATTCTGTGATTCTGTGGTTCAGCAACAGCCAGGAACAAACTAACAAGTCGTGGCAATTCTCCCCCTCTCCTCCATCCTCTCATGCCTGCCCACAGGCAGGGGCTCACTTTACCTCTCCCGGTGTTTGCTGCAGCTCCGGGAAGAGCAGGCAGGACAGGCTGTGTCCATTGCCAGAGCTGGCAGCCGAGACAGGAGCTCATGCTCGCTGCTGGCTGGACAAAGCTCATTGCGCTCCAGCTCCCTCGCACCTTCGAGCGAGAGCAGCAACCCCCTCCTCCTCCAGCAGTGCCATGAGGTTCAGCTATCGGGAACCTGCGTGATGGAGCCGGCAGGAGATGCAAACCTGGCCCTGCAATATCTTTCTGCCCGTGGCACCGTGCCCCTCTCCGGGTGCATCTCCAAGGGGAGCGCTGGGATCTGATACGCTGCCTCGGGAAAAACAGCTCCTTGTCTTTCCCCGAAACACCAAACTTCTGTAGCCGCGCTGCCGTGAAAGATCGACGGTGGGTCCGTCCAACCGGGGGACGCAGCCCAGCACCAGCCCGGACAGGGACCCTCGGCCGGCAGCGCCGGGTGTCGGCAGGCAGCCGCTAGGGGGCGCACGCAGCCGCTAAGTGTCCGCCTCGGCCCGCTCGGCGCGGCCCGCCGGAAGGCGCCTGCGCACCGCAGGCCCCGCGCGACCCCGGGTGCTTGGCTGTGAGGTTCGGCCCGCGGGGCGGGGCCGGCCGCGGGCCGTTGCGGGGGTCCCTGGCCCGCTGCACCCGCACGGCGTTCGAGAGCCTCCGGCCGCAGCCCTGAACCCAGCGCGGGGGACGCGTCCCCTGCCCGAGGCATCAGGCCAGCCGCCCGCCTCTGAACAGCAGGACTGCTCTGCAGACAGTGTGAGGGTCCCTCAGCAGGGGAAACACAGAAACAGTGAAGGGGAAAGGTCGCCTTCAGCCAGGTGCTTTTCTTCAAGGGGGGAAAAGCAAATCAAAGTCTGGTCCCCTCGTCTGTCCTCTGTCCGTCTCCAGGCTCCCCTGTGAGGACAAGCAGACAGGAGCCGAGCAGGAGCAACAAGAGAAAGCTGTTTCTGGCTCATGGCCCTTGTGCCTCTCCATCGTCACCAGCAGTCCCTGATTCACCTCAAACACAAACCCCAGGAGCTGCGTCAGCCATCTCCCTTCTTGCTCGAAGAACATGGGGAAGAGCAGAATCGAGCAACAGGCAAGTCGCAAGGTCTAAAAGGGGTCACGAGCACTTTCCAGCAGGCACTGGAGAGGAGGTGGCTGCGTGCACGTGGCGGGGATTTACTTGGCGCGTGGTGAAGGCCGCCATCCCTGTTCCTGCTTGCCAACATGGGTTGGCGCTGAGCACTCTTGGACAAAACTCTCCTGCAGCCACCCCCAGCTACATGACCAGGTGCTGCTAGAGGCTGGTCCAGCCCTTTAAAATGCCAGCAATAGCCGAAGATTGCTCTTGGAGAACCGTTACACCTCAACCAGAATCAAACAGTATTGGTCCCTTGGCCAAGAAGAAGGAAAACAAGTCCCATGGCCCAGGCTAAAGCCACCCACAGGTGCTGCAGGAGGGGAAACAGAGCCGCCAATCGACACCAACCCAACAGCCTGAGCTGCCTCGTAGGTTTCTATCGGATCAGACATGTACGAACAGAAAAATGTTCAAGGTCAAGATAAAACTCATCTGAATCTGGAGCCTTTTCAGCTTAGACAGCTTGTCAGCCACTGTGACAGACGTGTGACAGATCCTAGAGGACACCCTGCCTTCCCCATCGCCGAGTGAGCAGACCAAGCCGCAGCGCAGACCTTCAACTCATGCCTCTACAAGAGCGGCCAGCACGTCCCCTTTATCAGACGCCGGGATCAGGTCCGCTCCGTGCCAGTGCTGCTGAAACATGTCCTCTGCTCCAGAGAAAGTCAGGCACAAATTTAGGTTTAAAAACCTGTCCTTCAGAAACCTGTCCCACACATCAGAGCCTGGCTAAGGGCGCCTGTGGCCCAGGGAAGGGTAGTAACAGCAGGAAAGGGACAATTTAGGATAACACTGGGACCACCCCTCTTCCCTTGACAAGATCAAGCCACTCCCTTCTGTTACTCCCAGGAGGAAAAACTTGCTCCAACTCAGCAGAAAAAATGTGCGCCTTCCGTGCAGGCAGCCTTCATCCCAGCACTCCTTGCCCTCCCTGCAGGGAGCCAAGGTTACCCAGAGAAACTGCACCGCTCCATCCCCATGCCGCTTCTCTGCGCAGGCACCGTTATTTGTTAGCTATCGTGAACATGCTGAACAGCTCCATCGCTCTTCTCGAAAGGCTTTTCATTCCTTACTGCCTGCCAGCTCCTGATCAAAATTCAATAGTACCGCAGCACTTGCCTGCGCTGCATTTCTCTGTGGATCAGTCACTGATGCGTATCTGAGTTCGAAGGAGGAACAGCCACGGCACTGCAAAGGGAACTGAGAGCAACAAGGGTATGAGGCTGTCTTCTGATACCTGACAGTGTTTGGGCTTTCTGTCCTTAACCTCTCTCATGCTGGGCTGCACGTACAGTGCAGAACTGCTATGCAGAAAAGCCTCGGATACTGTGTGGCTATTATTTTCTAGGGAAAAAGACTGAACCCTACAATCCAACAAGGCCAAGTGCAAGGTACTGCACATGGGTCGGGGCAACACCCGCTATCAACACAGGCTAGGGGATGAAGGGATTGAGAGCAGCCCTGCCGGGAAGGACTTGGGGGTACTCGTGGATGAAAAGCTGGACATAAGCCGACAATGTGCACTTGCAGCCCAAAAGGCCAGTAGTATCCTGGGCTGCATCCCCAGCGGTGTGGCCAGTGGATAAGGGAGGCGACTCTGCTCCTCTGCTCCACTCTGCTGAGACCCCACCTGGAGTCCTGCATCCAGCTCTGGAAAGACATGGACCTGTTGGAGTGGGTCCAGAGGAGGGCCACAGAAATTATCAAAGGGCTGGAGCACCTCTGCTATGAGGAAAGGCTGAAAGAGTTGGGGCTGTTCAACCTGGAGAAGAGAAGGCTCCGGGCAAACCTTAGAGCAGCCTGCCAGTACTTAAACGGGGCTTATAAGAAAGATGCAGACAAACTTTTTAGTAGGGCCTGTAGTGATAGGACAAGGGGCAATGGTTTTCAACTAAAAGAGTGTAGATTTAGACTGGATATAAGGAAGAAATTTTTACAATGAGGGTGGTGAAACCCTGGCAGAGGTTGCCCAGACAGGTCGTAGATGCCTCATCCCTGGCAACATTCAAGGTCAGGTTGGACGGGACTCTGAGCAACCTGATCTGGTTGAAGATGTCCCTGCTCACTGACAGTGGGTTGGACTAGATAGCCTTTAAATGTCCTTCCAATCATTCTGTGATTGTGCAGTGGCAGGCAGTGATACAAAATCCCCAAAGAGAAGAACCACTAATGATTAAGTCCATCCCTCTTCTCAGGAGACACCGCTGTTCGGCTTTCCGTACCAAAGGGAAGCAATGGAAATGTGCAGCAGCGTGTGTTGTGAGAGCTCAAGGAGCCCAATGCAGAAAGAGGCACTGAGCTGTTTTACAGCCCAGCTGAGAGGAGTGTGGCCTTGAAACAGAAAGAACCAAAAGGCCAGATCTGCAGTCAAACATCCCCAAGATTTAGCACTTCACACCTATTTGTTCAGGGGTTTTTTTGCTGCTGTTCTGCCTGTCAGGCAGCACAGGGTAAAGCAACCCTATGAGAAGCGTGAGTCAGGGCTGCTGAAATGATCTGTTTACAAGTCACAGCTACCGTATAGACAGATTAATTGAGACACAATGAATGATTCAGTTCTACCTTATATTCTCACCAGTGTCCCGATCCTTCAGATCCCACGCATGCACATATATTCAGACACAGGCACACACACAGTCAACCTCCCTGGTTGCTGATGGTAAACCTGCACCTACATTTATGCAGTATAAATGTCTGCTGCCTAAGGCACGCCAGCCCTGCACTGAGATACCTCCACACGTAACATACGAAGCAACCAGCAAGGACTGGTCAGAAGACTCCCGTATTTCTGTGGTTTCATCAGGATACACCACTGTCATGGCCATAAGCCGTGATTTAGTAATAGGTGAGACCTGGACAGGAGTCTATGGTGGTTTTGTGAGCCGGCTGGGCACTCTCCTCACACAGCTAGTGCCTGGGAAATCACAGGCCAGGGAGCACCTCTGTGCAAGAGCGGCAGATAAACACATTTTGCTGGCTGCTGCATTCAACTGACCCCCTGGATCTGACTCTTCCAGAAGCGCCCTGCTTTGAGGACCTCTCATTGCCCTGACAGCACAGTCCCAGCCACCCCAGGTCCTGCATGTGGGTCTGCAGAGCCAGACCAGCAGGGTTGTCCCCGCTTCACACCACTTGGTACCTTCACAGCACTTTTTAGCAGACTAAAACACCTAAAAAGAGTTCATGACAGCAGAGGAAGCTTTGCAAAGTTCAAGATCCCTTCTCACATCAGTTTAACCCCTCTAGCCCCAAACCTCACCTTTCTGCTAGCCCTCGTTTAGTCAAGCCCGAAATAACGATAGGATCAAAAGGTTCCTCTGTCCCAGAGATGGTTATTCCCAAGGGGCCGCCGTATCGCTTCAGTTCCACTGTGTAGATAATAGCACCAGTTGTCTCCTGCTCATCTGAAAGAGAAAAGAGGAACACTGAATTTTTTAGAGGTCATAGGAAAGACTTGGAGCATTTAGAAGCAAAAGCCTGAGGTCTTCAGCCGTGCTCATACTAAATCACAATTTAACCTTCCAGACTCCATTTAAGGGCAGAATAACAAAAATAGACTATAATCAATTGGAAAGTGGTGACCGGACAGGCAGCAGCCCTTATCTTTGTTGGTTTGCACTACCTATTGGCAAATGTCATTACAGTGGACAGGCAACAGTTTGCATCAGGATTTCTGTACCAGAGTTATCTTCATCCTTCCTAATCTTCAATTTGACCAGGTCCTCACATTGCCTTAAAATTTGCACAGCATCCTCCATTGAGCAATTGTCAAGTCGGATGTTATCAATGGCTAACAGCTTGTCTCCTGGCTCCAAGGTTCCAGTTCTACGTGGAAAGGAAAAGAAAATGAAAAGCACATTTGTATTTGCCTTTCAGATCCCACGATGCATTCAGTCCTGCAGTGGTGATGACAATATTAACTTTTCACTGTCCTTGATCTTCCCAGGGAAACAACCATGAACAGAGTCTGAGACAATTATAACTTAAAGAGAGGAAGTTTGTGTAGAGCATGCATCAACACAGAACAAGGCAGGAAGATTAGATATACAGCCTGGGTAGCCTATAGCCCTGAAAAATGCCTGATGTTTAACTGACAGATATTCCACCTTTTATGGAAACTCCTGTATGAGCACTCATAGAAACGAGCCTTCCGGCAGCACTAAATTCCTCTGAAAGCCTTGCTATGAGGTGTTGGGATCAGAGGTGAAGTCAATAAATGCTGAGTTATTTGCACAGTTCTCCACCAGTGCTCACAATTCACTCACTCTGTTCACCTGAGCAGGAGCTGAGACAGAGCAAACTACCTGATGAGCCATAGCACCTTATGGGATATATGAAGCCCTTTACCACATGCTCTTAAATGCTAAACATCCATCTCCTGTAGAGTCAGCAGACCTCTGAATCAGTGCCCTGGCCACCTTCTCCATTAGCTCAAGTCTACTTGCTTCAGTACAGATGGTTTTTATTGAAAAACGTACTGTGGTCTAAGACAAACCTCTAGAGCTGAGATCTCCTTGGAAGCTGGCAAAATCCAGATCCAAGTGCTATTCTTGGGCTTCATTCTACCTCCCATTACTAGGCCGGACATTTTGCAATGGGTTTGGCAGATGTGAAATTCTGCGCTCACCTATGTGCTACGCTCCCCTTCTTGATGTCGGAGATGATCAAAGGCTCCCCAGGCTTTCTGCTTGCAGCTGCAAAAGAGACACATGGGTACAAAGCTTGGTACTGAGTCTGTTATCCAGAATGGGGACAGTTAATGGGGACAAGGAGTTGTAAGGAAAGGGAATTTACATTCATTTTGGTCTCCTCCTGAAGAAGAGGAGGACACACGGTCTCCAGCAGCAAGAGGTGGGATTGCCCAATCCCAGCGCCATTAAACATAGGTTTAGGTTGTGGAGTCTCCTTCTCTGGAGATATTCAAGACCCGCCTGGACAAGGTCCTGTGCAGCCTGCTGTAGGCGGCCCTGCTTCAGCAGGGGGGTTGGACTAGATGACCCACAGAGGTCCCTTCCAACCCCGACTATTCTGTGATTCTGTGAAACATCTGCTCACCCACATCCCTGACACGAGACAGCAAGGGAGCCAACGGCTATGGCACTAGACAGACAGTAGCACTGCTGCCTAGGGAGTACCTAGCTCAGTGCTGTGGTTAATACAAAGACTTCTGTGTTCTTGAGGTAAAGTGGGCTGGGAAGTTTTCCGTGTGGAAAATAACCCAGGAAGAATTAGATAAAACACTGTTTTCCAGCTGGTTCATCTCCCCAGGCCACTTCATCAAGCAGGTACATCAGGGCTGTCCTCCATGCTGGAGCTGGAAGTTTCCAACTCTTCTCTCCCGCCCAACCCTGATAACTTTTTCAGCCCACGAGAGATCACAGAATCACAGAATAGCAGGGGTTGGAAGGGACCTCTGTGGGTCATCTAGTCCAACCCCCCTGCCGAAGCAGGGTCACCTACAGCAGGCCGCACAGGACCCCGTCCAGGCGGGTCTTGAATATCTCCAGAGAAGGAGACTCCACAACCTCCCTGGGCAGATGTGAGTACGCATCTCTGG
This sequence comes from Opisthocomus hoazin, assembly GCF_030867145.1. Taxonomy (NCBI): domain Eukaryota; kingdom Metazoa; phylum Chordata; class Aves; order Opisthocomiformes; family Opisthocomidae; genus Opisthocomus; species Opisthocomus hoazin. Next base: position 11,535,257 of record NC_134424.1, on the reverse strand, counting down.
GAGCATTTGCATTTTCAAATTTACCTGCAAGACCTGTTGCTCTCTTGAGAAACCCAAGTGAGATTTATGACTCGAACCCCTCCCAATCTCTCTGCCGTCCGCACACTGAACATATGCCAAGAGCATCCTTTTCACCCCACGTCACTCCCTCCTGCCTTGCTACGGGAATTGCATCGCCTCATGTAAAGCTGACAGAACTTCTCAGCAAAAACTGCGTGGGAAGGAAGACACTCTCAGCATCTGAACATATCAGGTGCAGGTCAGAGATTAAAATATCTGTGAGGCACGTGGCATCAACCACATAGAGGTCCTCCTGCCTGAATAACAGTTAGAGGGCACCGCAGAAAGTCAGATGTAAAGTAATAAGTGCTTCCTCTTACCAATCTCCCTGCTCTAGCTTTTTCTGTTTACATTCATTTATGAGATTTAAAAACATCTGTGCTAACCCGTCCCCTTTAATAATACCCTCTTCCCAGACATAGCTAAGCCTTCTGTATTGAACAGAGCAAAAAGACAGCCATTCTCAGTCGTAGCAGGGCTGAGTTTAAAAGTTAGGTCAGAAAGCGAAGAGTAGACCGTGACTGATTTTATAATAGTCACAGCAATGCGACTGCTGAATGATACAGAGCCTGGAAGAATTATTTTCCCTGTGCCTTACTAGAGCACGGTGCCAGGCAGTTTTTCTCTGGACGCTCATGTTCAGCTTGTGGCCGCAGGTTGACGAGAAGCAGATGGGTTGTGGAGATTCACTGAGGGCTCATGACCATATTCAACCTGTCCACAGCACGGACCAGCCAGCAGGTAGACTGACACACACTGGGCAGAGCTGAGCAGGGGGAGGGAAGGATGGGGTGCAGCAGCTAAAATCAATTCAGAAATCCCCCCTCTGATTGAGAAGGCCACACACCATGGACTAACAGCACAGGGGACAGAGATGTATTGCCCTGTTATTACTACTGCTGTTCTCTTTTTCAATATAGGAGATGTATTTGCTGCTGAGAGGAGTGTACAATGTGGTGGTCAGAGTGGCAGTGATGGGACACCCTGTTAGTCCACCCTGAGCCCTGGGTCAGGCTGGCATCACTGCATGTTTAATCACTCCCTAACCTGGTTCTGTCAAAATGATCAAGATTAGCAAAAATACTTTTCACTGCAAGGTTTGTTTACTAGTTTCAAAGCAGAAGCAGCATGACAGAAAGGGGTTAGGGAGGATCTCTGCAGTCCTGGTGGTGGGTTAGGGGTAGCCACCTCTAAACCTGACCCAGCCACAGCTGGAATGACACGTTCAGAGACTGTGAACACTCAAAAGAGCAAAGAGGGGGGAAAGGAAAAAAAAAGAAAGCAAGTACAGACAACAAGATGCCTTGAGCTCTATAGAAATGGTGGTCATCTCAGCATCTGCCTTACAAGCCCTGCAACACGTGGGGGGATCCTGCCCATGGTCAGTCTCTGAGCAGAGAGCGAGACTTCGTCCTTCTGCAGCCCTGCAACTGGTGTCAGCACTCAATGCAGCACAGGCTTCCCCCATCAGAAGCAAGGGTGACAAACCAAGTGCTTTGTCAATCAGGAAACAAAGCAAGTTTTGAGTAAAAATCATTCTGGGTTTTGTTAATGTTCTTTTTGGAAGCTGTGCTTTCCAAACAGATTTTCTTGAGATGGGTTAAAGGGAGGAGCCATGTACAACAATCTATAACTGTTCCTACCATCAGAGTACCCAAACTTCAATGAATGGCAGCTCTCAGTTTTAAATAATCATGTAGTAGAAAATGGAAAGGCGTTATAAAACCATTATTATTAGTCAGCACCTACAAATCTGAAGGGTAAGTTGGACTTAATGAACTATCGTTCTCTCTCAAGATGCATAAGATTAAAAGTTTAGATAATGAAATCTCAAATCACAAAACAGTCACTTGCTTTTTGCTTTAAAAAACAGTAGTTACTACCTCCATTAATTCACCTTTGGCACCCCAAAGCCCTTCCCAGCACCCCCAGCAGAGCGCCCAGCTGGGCTTTCCTCCCATCCACTGGGACCAGGCTGCCCTGACCACCCCAGCCACCCCGGGACCCGTGTTTTTAACAGTCCTGGGCTGCCTGTGCAGGGTGACAACGTGCCTCTGCGTAAAGGCTGCCCTGTCTACAGGCGAGAGAGCCGCAGGCTCACTGAAGTGGTGACTCGGTCTAGGTCAGAGGCATTAGATATGTAGATCCCTGGTGGGATTTTGGATAAACCATTTCCAATTTGCCTCCATTTAAAAAAATAAAAAAACAAAACAAACTTAAACTACATTATTATTTTATCAGGACTGGTGTCTTTGGAGTTAAGACACTTGCACAGATGAATAAAGCTTTTTCAACCATTCATTTCTGCTGTGAATGTGGTTAGTTCCTTTCAAAGGACATTGTCTTGGTAATTTGTTTGCTCCAGCAAGACACAGTTTGGGCGTCCAGCCTTGCCTCTGGGTCTTGCTTTCCCATCTGTAAAATGGAGACGGCAGCAAAGGGAGTCGAGGGAAGAGATGGATCAAGGCACAGAGGCAGAAGCTGGTGTGCAGAAACCTACAGTCTCTCTTGGCAGGCCTCCATCTGTCAGGGCAAACCAGTTCAGGTGGAAGTAGGCTCTTTTTCAAATACATTTGTATTTTTGGCGGGCTTACCAGTAGGAAAGGTAGTTTAAATCTGCTCCAGTGGCCCAGAAAAAGCTCTATAAATCAACAGCTGGTGAAGGTAGAAGTGCAGGGTGGGGGAGAAACTCAAAATGAAAACACTGCTTGGCGGTGGTGACAGGGCAGTGATAAAAAGGTGAATTGATCAATACCGTTATTTACTTTTTATAAATTGCTTTCAGTCTCTCGCCACCCCTGCTGGGATTCTGGCTCGGCATTTACTCTATGATGGATGATGAGGCCAGAAACACATGTCCAGTTTGTGTTTTTAATAGAATGCATAATGACTTGTATTGGTAAATTATTCCCCTCCAAGGAGCACAAGCACATATCTCACACGCATCAACGCTTCAACCCGTTATAAATGCCCTTTGTTATTGACCAAACCAAAGCAGCACTCTACCAGCATGTAATTAAAGAAATTGTAATAATGCCATAAGTATACATTTAAGAAAACAAACATTTATAAAGGCGAAAACCCAAACAAATTCAGAAACCCAATAATCTCGGGATAGCTAAGGAATGAGAAGAGGAATAAAAGCAAACCAGAATAGACTACAAAAAGCAGTAAAGTTGAAAAACCAACTCCCCAGTACCCAACTTTTTCCTCTAGCATTCATTAGTTTTAGCAGCAGGTGCATAAATTATCAGTGCCTCCAGCAGGATATTTACCCCGCTGCAGATCTGTTTCCTTTCAAAACCTCCAGGTAGCAAAACCAGAACAGAATATCCTGCCTTGGGAAAAGGACCAAAGGGAGTCAGCTGAAATCTCAGTTGAAGCTGCGATGTTAGGGCGGGGGGTAGGACAGGAGACAGCGGGCACACTGCTGCTTGCAGGCACGCTCTGCCAGGCTGGTGGCAGGTCCCGGGTTAATCCAGCACCAGCAAAGCTAGATTTGCTCAGCTCACAGATCCATCTTCTTGCTAGGACAGTGATTACACTGCTTAAGCGACGTAATCGAAGTTACTGATCTATCCAAATTCTGGTTTTATCACCTGCTAACAGATACACTTCCTACTCCTTATCTGCAGTATTTCATGCCAAGGGCACAGGAATTGATTTGTTAAGATATATAAAGATAATTTAATAGACATGCTATATAAAGCATTAATGCATATCTAAAACGAATGGTAATTTCAATATCTGTTTAAACAGCAACAACAGCACACCTGTACCCTGCAGTGAATTTCACAACTAGCCCTTGGAGAGAATATTGGAGACAGACAAAAAAAAAAAAAAAAAAAAAAAAAAACCACAAAAAGCAATCTTTAGTGTAATCAACTATCATTTCCAGAGGCTAATAACAAATCCATATCCTATTTCAAGAGGTCAGGTATTGAACATACAAGAATACACAACTATTAGCTTCTCGTTGTTGGAGATTTTAATTTGTAAGAGATTTACAGAAAACCTACAAAGGCATAACTGTGTCATTAGAACTGAATGCAGCCAGCAAGATCAGACCACTTAAGGCATGTATTCTGCTAATGGAGATGGGTAGTTCAGGCTAACAAGAGCCAAATCTTCACAAAACCTGTGTCAAAAATCTCAGTTTGCAAGTCTTTGCATCCCCACCATTCAGAGCACCTCAGAGGTCTCTGCAAACAGTTGAGCTTCACAGCCCACACAGCTCTCTGAACCACGCAGAGCAAAAAGGAGAGCACGCTTTGCTCTTTTACAAACAAGTGCAGCCTTCACCCTGGGACAGAAACCAAGGCACTGGAGTATGGCGAAAATAAAAGCGATTTTGCTGGTTTCTTCTCCATTAACCCCTGGAAGGAGTGCAAAGAAGCAGCGCACATGAGGCATCTTCGGTGTTTTGCTTTGCTAATTTTTAGTTGGCAAATGTAGGAGAGTGAAACGAAGCTTTAGGGCACAAGGTGCCACAGAAATACACAGCAGAGTCAGTGAGAGACTCATTCTTTGGATTTCCTATTAATCCTTTGGGGAATGGAAGGGGAAATAATGCTATATGCATATATTTGAATCATGCATCTTCATTTGCTACATCGCTTTGCCATGCTGTGTTTGAGCAGGGGGAAGAAACCCATCTGTGTGCACAGACCACAACCGGGGGCTCGCCCAAGCCAGCCTTCTCTTTCCAGAAAACCCTGCAACCTCAGAGAAGATGAAATGTCCTCAAGCAAACATCAGCCCCTCACCAGGAGCAAGCACAAACCTTCTCTGTATGTTCATCCCAGAACCAGCAGCACCTGCCCTCCTCGTACAAAAATCTCCAGGGCTTTCAGCCCTTTTCTGAGGCTTTCCAGCAGATTTATGGTTCTTCCTGCAGCCAGCTCCATTACACGAATTCTTGCAACTCATCCATCAAGAACCTGCTCTCCCCCCCTTTACTTAGCCCATCTCCCGATTAGCTCTGAGAGCCACAGCACAGCAAGAACTTGATCGCTTTTATTTCTGTAGTGCTCCTCTGATGAGGTCGTAACACTTTCTGCCCGCGCAAGAAGGCAGCGGCAAACCTTCCTAGACAGAGGAATTAACTACAGATGAGTCTGCTGGAGCCAAGAGGTAAAGCTCAACGAAAGCAACTCATCTTTCATCTACAGCATAGCTGGACCGCAAAGTTTATGAACAAACCCAATTCTGTGGCCACAACAGTGCAGGGGTCTTCCACTGACGCGTCTGGTTTTTCATCTATTTAGCCTGCCCCACTTTTACAGACTAGGGAACAGGAATCCAATGTGGGAGGCCAGTAAACCAAGTTTCCTACTTTAAAACAGTAGTTACACACTTTTCCTTGTCAGAAGAAAAGCTATAAAAGCTGTTTCTAGATCTATAAAAGCATTCAAATCAGCAGAACTGGGAGGAACTGAGCAAAACAGAGTTATTTTTACCTCTTTCCTCTTGCTGCTTGCATCACACTCCTGCATGCACATCATGTCTCTGCAGGAGGTACTTACCATAAGGCTGCTGCTTTGGTTTTAATGTTTGAAACTGGTATATTTATCTGCCTGGTCAGAGGCAGAGTGACAAAATGATAATCTAATTTGCTAAGGGTCATGGGGACATAGGCTTATATGGACTAATATATGAAAACAGAATTAGGATTCAACTAGCATTTCATCCTTGTCACCGCATTTTCTGGATGGCTGTCTTCTGCTCCATTTGTAAATACAATTCTGGCTTTAACTCAGCAAAGAATGGAAATATATCTTAAATTTATGCATATGCATTACTTAATGTCCTGCAAACATGTTCAACAATTAAAAAGATCAAATCTATTATATTGTTCAAAGTCTGCTTTGTAGTTGGATAAGGCGTATCTAACTATTTAAAACCAAGGGGTCAGTTTTTTTTATTTAGCAGTGATTTAAAAAAAATGTATGAAATAAATTTTTAAAACAAATTTCAGATGAAAACATTTTCAACATAGAAATACGTTTGAAGTGCAAATGCACATCTGAAGCAGATCCCCTTTAAGTGAGACTCCACAAATAAAAACTAGTAGTCTTGCCGGCAACTCCCAGGTTCGCTTTGCTCTCCAGTCCAGATACAAACTAAGCTTTGAAGCTTAAATGGAGTGAAACCTTAGCCATGCTCAAGCCAGCAATTTTTTGGTACCAGATCCATCGTCCCAGGCTGCTATCTGAGATTGCAATGCCAACGTGGCGGGCAGGGCAGCAGGCTGGGAACCTTGTGCAGGCTGGGCTGCTGCCCCATGCCCCGCTCCCCTGCCAGCGACATGTCCTTACGGGTACCCGCTGCTTTCGGAAAGCACTTTGATGTCTTCAGACAGTAATTGCTACCAAGCCAAATGTTAAATACTGTGCTGTTATTTCTCAGGATTATCCCTGTGGCACAAATAGGGGAAGCTGGGAAGAGGGAGAAGAAATAACACAGGGTGCAAAGCCATCACCCTGTCGATGCTGAAGTCGCTCCTGAGAATCACCCCACTTAGACCAGAACACCTCCAATTAACTCACTGACTAACGCTGTAAATGCCAAGAGGTAATTGGAAATAGCTTATCTATTTTAATGAAACCTAGTTTTAAAGTGTCCCTAGCGACTCCATTCCCCAGACACAGCTGGGTCTGCACTCCTGAGGGCTTAGACACAAGATCCTATTACTGCAGTTTCACAGGTTGCTTTGTTTCAGCTGAGAGGTGGTGGCAGCCTCTGGGCATGGCAAATCGGAGATGATTCATCTCAGTTTACCCAGCAGTGAAAGAGGGATGAGTGACATGAGACCTGCTCACATTTGCCATAAAAAGCCACTGATGCAAGGCATGACAAGACCTGAAGTTAGCCAGAAATTTGGGATGGATCTGCTTATATCATCCCCTTACAGCATCGTCTCCAAAGAGGCCAAAAGGTCTTTAATTGAAAAACAGGCTTCAGAAGAGAAACAAAGATAATTAATCAAGACTGAGCAGAGAAGAGAGAAAAGAAAGAAAAAAGTTTATGTCTCATTCTCTCAATGCCCACCAAGTCATGGATCTCCTCTTCCATGGCTGGGGTTAGTCAACACAAGGACTCACAGCAAACCCTGCCCAGCACCCTCCTGTCCCTAAAGTGCCTTCCTCCCACCTTCAAGGCCAGCCACCCTCTTCATCATCCTCCTCCTCTCAGCATTTCCCCTCTCTACTACCCAGCCTTCAAGCTGTGAGTTTACCTCACACTTGCTCACCTTCCCTCTACAGGTCCCACCAGACCCGGGCAATTCTTTTGTAAAAGGAACACAATACAACTATGAGCAATGAAATAAAAATAATATTACTAATAATATAATATTAGTCTGCGGCGCAGACCAACTGATCAGTTGAGACGCATCCTTTGCCCGAATGCTTCATGCAGCTGCTTTTCTCTGCGGCCGCCAGCTCGTGGAGGCAGGAACCACACATCTAATTCAGCTTGGGGTAAATCACAAGCACTGCAAGCGCTACCAGGAAACCCCACATAATCTTATCTCTCTCCCCTGGGCCCCTCTGATGTGCCAGGGTGGAAAGCAGCAGCTCTCACAACTGCTAGTGCAAATCTGAGCAATACTTACAGCTGATTGTAATTCCAAGTTCTACACCCCTTTTCTTGGGCAATTTAACGTGGAAAGTACCACTGCTGGGTATGACAGACTCTATAAAACCAAAAACAGACAAAAAAGAAAACAGCAGAAAAAAGACAGTTTTCAGTTGCATGGATGGTTTCTTTGGAACCAAAGAAAATAAGCCCATAAAACTCAGCTTTATTGGTTCAAATAAGGTTGTTATTCGAGGCCCTGCAGACTTCAAGTTAAAATTTGGATTCTCATTAAAAATACATGCTCTGAGCGTGAAGTGCTCACATCATGCTGTATTTCAAGATTGAGGCAGCTCCATGAATGTAAAAGGAAAGAAACTTTTTTTTTTTTTAAATACAAAGCTACTCAGCCAATAGCTTTGTCTCCCTCCTTGCTTCAAGGCCACACATTAATATAAATATTATTCATATTAATGGGCAAATATTTAAATTGCAGGTGGCCTTCATCTAGCCCTTAGGCTTCTCTCAACCAAGTGGTGAGAACAAGGCATTTATGAAAGGATGAGAAAAAGGACCCTTCACCTTGATGCATATTAGAGAACAACAAGAAATGAAAAAGGTCCTCACAGGGTCCTCTCACTCTTCCCTCTAAGCTCTACCAAAAATCTCACGTATTTGTGTGAATACACTCCCTCCTACAGGTTAGCAAAGGCACTGGCAGAGTCCGTCTGCTAGCAAGGGACAGCAATTCCGTTGGCAACGTACCTGCGACATCAAATTCAATCTCGAGCACCACTTTGTTCGTGAGCGCGGCATCACGCAAAAGCTGATTGGCTTCCTCCATAGTCCCGTCCTCAGTCGCAATGCCGTTGATAGAAAGGACTCTGTCTCCTACTTGTAGCAGCCCACACCTGCTTTCCACATTGGGAAAAGAGGGAAAGGGGACAAGGAGGCAGGGAAAAAGAGGAAAGGAGGAAAAAAGAACCCCACAGCCAGCCATAAGTTACTTTTGCCAGGCAAATCTGTAACAAGACACACCAAGTAGTGACAAATCCTGCAGAAGTGGCCCCAAAGACAAGATAACTCATTCTGCAATGCCTGTCCCAGTGCTGAGAGCCCCTGGAAGGCCACAAGGCAGCAAACCTTTGTGGTTTGCTTAAGTTCAGACATACTTTGTTCCTAAATAAGCATTTTTGGTCAAATTTCCTGCAAATTCCAGGAAAAAAAGAAAAGTAACCATCGTGTCTAAAAGTCAACCTAAAAGTCAACACCATGGCCAAGAAATGAGAGTGATAAATGCAAGGGCTTGTGCCCTCCTACCCTATCTAACAGTATGCAGCTCTTTCTGTGTGCCTGCACCCTCTGAAACCCATACGAATGGCACTGAAAATTGCATGGATTCCTCTGCTTAATACATGGCTAGTATTGAGGCTACAATCCAATGAACTCACTGAAATGTCTCAGCAAATTGGATAATCATTTATCCCTTGTAATTGCATTTCTGGAAGCCAAGTGCACATTGATACTGTTTAACTGCCTTGAAAGGTCAATATTATTCCAATGCAATATCCTGCCAATATAACCACAACTGGCATTTTGGGGTTTTTGGTTTAGACCTGCTTTCTCCAAGAGCACAGATAAGCAGATTTTTTACTTTGGGAGAAAAATAATGATGGCAAGGCTATGTTGGAGATATACTGCTACAGCATGGTTTGTCTCTTGGGATCCCTCTGTATTTATAAGCAAGTTTTTTTCACACAGAAACAACTACATTCAATATCCAGCCTCCGTCCCCCTGCCCTTTTTTTTTTTTTAGCGTACTGTAACACCGCCAAGACAATCTTCCATGTTACTGAGCTAGCCTGTGCTTCTACAAAAATCAAGAGTGTAGTGTTCCCCACGACTGGCCACAGGCAACAGGTTCCTTGTCTTCCTTCTCCTCCACACCCTGCATCAGTTGTTCACTATAACCATATCTTTTCAGATTTTCTGCTCACCACCCATCTCTAAAGTTGTCCATTTGAGCAGAGCTTGAGAAACCATTCCTCATACATCATTAATGTAAGCTGCAGAGCGGTCTCCAAAACAGGTTGAGGGTTATGGGAACAAGTCTAAGGTTCACCTCTACATTTGGAGTTATTGTACCACAAAGATTTCCCAGAAGGCATCAGCTGCCCTGTTTTGAGCCCTCTCCAGAGGATCTTTATTCCCCTGCTGTTTAATGATTAAGCACATCCTTTGCCCTCTCATTTCTAGATACCAGCTTCCACTGATATTTCACAGAATACAGCTTGGTTTTTTACTAACCCTACCACCCACCCTTCATCACTCACAGCAGATCCAGTTGCAAGAAAACATGGTACTGCAGCTTTTGGGCACGCAAAAGTAACGTCAAAGGCAATGGACACCGGCTGTATTATTCACCTCCAAACAACAGACGTATATGAAAGGCCAGGTTGTCAAGAAAAAATACACATGTCCAAATTCAAGAGAACTGCACAAACAGTTTTTGCCGGTGGCCCATCAAAAGCTGAGATATGAGCAAGTTTGGAGAGAGCCTAGAGAGGTTATTTTACTGGTAGGAGTGTATTAAACTTGCAGTATATTTACGCTGCTTCCCGAGTTCATGCTGTCCATGGACAAACGCTGGCTATTTTATGAGATGTAAATTCAGAATTGTTTGTTCAAGGAGACTTGGATTAGGACAGACAACTCCATAGTGTATAAATGAATCTGTCCTTGTGAATAAATTACATCAAGTTTAATTACAGTCTTTTACTAGACTTGTGCCTGTGCAGCCACATAGATGCACTTGGAAATACCAACTTATAAATATGAAGATGGCAAGGAGTACAACAGAGATGCCTCCTCCAGCACTGAGAGCTCTCCTGCTATGGCCACACTGCACCTTTCGGAAAAGGAGGGATCAACGTCTGCATCACACAGACATCACTGTCATTTCAAGGTCACACAAGGACACAATCTATTTTGGCACCAGTGGTTCAGCCGCAAGGGCTGGAAGATCACAGGATACTTTTACACAGCATCAAAGCAAACATTAGCCACCTTTCCCACTGGAGCTACCTCCTCACAAAACAACCATTTCTCGTGTTTCTTCTCACAGGGTAGATTTCACTGGCTGTTTTACAGCCAATAGCTCTGTTAGGTCAGAAGTATTTTATTTCTTTTACTATTAGCCTCAGTCAATCACGGTTGTTTAAGCCCCGGTCTTGCAGGTTTATAAAAGTTTGTGGAGTGAAGCTGCAACCTTCTGGCTCCCTCCACAAGTGCAAGGAGACCCGACATGCCTTGCTAACACTTCAGAATAATTTCAGAGAAACTAGTGTCCAAATGGCATGTGCCCTTGCATTGGGAGCAGGGTCCTGGAAGCCAAGGCTCCTGCAGACCTCTCCTTGGCACTGCTGTGGGATCCTACGCAAATCTTTTGGATGGCTTTCCCAAAGAGAGGGCGTTTGTCTCACAGATGTGCAGTCTAACATCAGAGCTTACAAAGTGCTTTGAGATCATGGGAGGATAAGTGCTTTAAAATCAGAAAGAACAAGAGTACAGGCATCTCCTGGAGTGAAAGACAGCCCTATGGACTTGTTAGAGTCCACGATGAGAATGTCTCCCTGGGGCTGCAGAGATTTGCATTTTGTCGTGACTCATTCCTCCGGCTCAAAGACAGCCAAGGAGCAGTGGAGGTGTCTTGCTAGACACAGAGCAGCGCATATTCAAGCCTTGGGCAGGGTATGCACTGAAGATCTCACTCAGCATCATCAGCATCTGCTCGGTCACTCCAGCTGTGGGGTGAGCAGCAGCAGCTGTGACCACAGCTAGCTGCAGAAACCGATCCGTCATGCCCTCGCACGCCCCCGAGTTGGCCTGCACAGGTCAGACGTGCACATCTGTGTATATCTGTACATCCCTGTCTGCACATTGGTGGGCAGGTCCCAGCCCCCAAAAGATCAAAGCTTCGCTGACAGCTTCACCCAGCTGCTAAACTTTTCTCTTACAAACTATTCAAACTTAAAAGCCAGAAACACAATGATCAAACAACTGTGTCTGAGCAGAGCTAGAAAACATGTAACTCAGCAGGAAGCATTGATTTTGGATACTGGGATGGAGAAGCCAGATACTCTCCCACTGCTGTCAATGACAGCTGGGGGAGGAAGGACACAAAAGCTGCATGTTTCAAGGCAGCCAAGAGGGGACGTCAGCCATTTTCCTATTCCACCCTCCCTGCTGATAACAGGGGCTGAATCACTGTCTCCGTTTGAGCCCAAGGGCTTCATCTTGCACCCAGGAAACAAAACAACAGGTGGGGAGGGAGGTCTATTAGAGGCTATTGGCTGTAAAACAAATCACAAGTCAGCGAGGTGAGAGCTTTTGCTTCAAACCGCCTGCCACGAGCTAGCATGAAGCAGATAATAAAAGGGAGGCAGTCCAACCTCCCTGAAAAGAGAGCGGTACTGTCCTCCTCCTGGCAGCACTCAAATTTGCTGAACTCCCAAGAGGCAGCTCCTCCGCGACAAGCCAGATGGCAAAGCGATTGTGGATCATGCCCTTGTGCAACAGCACATTCAGATTCACAGGTCTTGCACAGGAGTATGTGATCACGCAGGACAGGCCCAGGCTGCTGAGCCTGATCCCTGTAGCCCCACCGCTCACCCTCTTTTGCAGAGAGCAACAACTGCAGCACGAGAAAGAGCATAGCCCAGTCTCAGCCGAGAGCCCAGCTTGGTAGAGGGGGAAAAAATGGCTCTAATGTCTTGGGCTGCAGTTACAGCAGAATCTCTTAAGGGCAGGGAATAAGATGTCTAGGAAAGACGGAGCAAACAAGCTTTGTGGGATAGCAAGAAACAAAAAGTGAACTGAAAACATAAAACTGTTTTTTCAACCCACTGCAAACCCAGTGCACTTATCACTTCAAGATGGGGAGGAAAAACAGTGTTTTCCTGCCAGCTAGGAAGAGCAGCACTGTCTAGGAAACGAAGAAATACGCAGCAGAGCTTTAATCCCCAAATCAAATCCAGGCTGCAAACGCAGAGAAGATTTCTCCCTGTCGCCAGAAAGCAGCAACCAGGAGAGCGCAAATCCTGCTGGGTGGGCAGCTGAGAGGGAGAGCAGTGTGTGCGACACATTAGAGCCAAGGAAGACTGCACCGCGAGTCTTTGCTTTCGCTCCAGGCTTGGCAAGAGGATAAAGCAAGCCAGGCGGATTTCAGCACATCCTCCTCGTCCCGTGGGACAGCAGGCTTTGTTGTTGCCTGATTTATAAAGTGAGTTTGGTGCTTTGCAATGTGAGCCAAATTCACCCTGGTAATAGAGGATAAAAAACCAAATCACCATCACTTCCCTTTTTAAACCTTGTTGGGAAACAAACAAAATGCATAAAAGGCTTTTGAAACCTTTCTTAACCTGTATCACTCAGGACAACTCTTTCTCCTGTGCCAGCCCCTTGTCCCTGTCCTTCCACAGACCCAAGCACCAGGCACTCCTGCTCCTCCCTGCCCCTGCATCGGCCACCTGAAGAAGCTACCACTCCGAGACCACTCTGCACGGCAAGGACTTGCTTCTCCTTTTGCAGGTGCTTTCCCTGACACACGACTCCCCCATGTGCTGTTTTCCCTGGCTGGCCTGGGGACACCCAATCCATCAGCACATGAAGATGAGGCCCTTGGAGACTTCTGCTCCCAAGGAAGGGTCGGCAGCAGGCGCTGAGCACTGCCATGTCGTTGCACCTCAGACACCCCTAGGCAGGACAGACCACCAGTGGAAATCACAGGTGGGAAGAGAAACCAGCACAGGGGCATAAGTGCCAGCTCGCTCACTCCTCACTATTTCATCTGCCTAACAAAACCAGCTCTCCTTTCCACCCCGCAAGAGCTCAAGCCATGCTGGGACCTGATCTGTAAGAAAAGCCTTGCTGGAGGGCATCTACATGGTAGTGCACAGACACTCGAGCAGACTTTAAATCCAGCCAGCAAGGGTATTGGAAAAAGTTTAGCCAGAGCTCCTGAGCCGAGGCTTGGTCACTGGAGGAGACATTGCTCCCAGTATCCCCGGGGTGGCACACAGCAGATAACACTGCTCCTCCATTCTGCTCTTTTCCTAGCATTACAGAGCCAAAAGCAAGAGTGCTTAAGCGCAGCACCTTACCTGCTCCTCAACCAGAGCCCTCCTCTGCAGCGCAAAACCTTGGCTTTAAGGCCAATTTATGTAGCTGGGCTCTGCTACAATGAAACCAGGCAGAAAACACACTGCTGAGCCCGCTTGTTTAGATCTTTCCCCTTTCTGCACCCAGATAAAAGCTTTATCTTTCAAACATAAAGAAAAAAAAAAAAGGAACGGGAATGGCTCTCTCACACAGACACACGCTCCCTTCCTCCTCCTCCTCCCAGAACAGCTGCAGCCTGGTGCCAAGACGTTCACCTGGGATGCGAGGGAGGCCACGGTCAGCCGACGAGTGCAGAAATGGCAGTGACAGTAAACCATGCCCAGTGAAGAATGGGAGATATTACAAGGATGATAGTAAATATCTAAATGAGCCTCTGAGGAGAGAAAACAAACCAAACCATGAAATGTTCAGCAGCAGCACCATCAGCATCCAAGGGCAAGGTCTCTAACCTCTCTGCCGGGCTGTCAGGCTCAATAAAACGGACGAGAGGTGGGGAAGACAGGGTTTCAGTAGCAAAGATGCCTCCCTGGAGCTGAAGTCCGAAGCCATTCAAAGGGTCTCCCCTGAGCACGACCTCTGTTGTCTCCGTGTGGACTATCTGCCCGCCAGGACCCACTGTGCTGGAGGCCAGGGACACTGAGAGGAGGAGAGAGGCAGAAGGTCAGGGAAGTCACAGTCAACATAGTAGGTCTGGTCACAGACCTCGGTCTGGCAGTGGTGGGGACAGTGATCAACGATGAGCGAGGCACTGACAGTGCCGAGATGAGTGGTCCTACCCCAGTTAGCAGTCAACAATAAGGACAATAAGGACAGCAAGGCAAGCATGCACACCCCATCTATCCCAGCCCACCATCACTCTTACGTGAGCTCTTGTGCTCCTTCTTCTTCTGCCTCCTCCTCAGCATGGTGGTGCGGGGGCTCATGGGGTGGGTGCTGCGAGGTAGCGTGTTCGAGTTCTGGCAGGGGAAGCCCTGCGCGTTCATGGTGGGAGAAGAGAAGTTGGCAGCCACCAGAGCTGGGGAAATACAGAGTGGGTTAAGGATGTGCACAGAGAAGTGCAGCAGCAAGTTCATCTAATGGGTGTTCATCAAACACCTAGTGCGTTTGGACTAGCTCCTTTTTCCCAGCTCCAGGGCTCAAGATTGAGGTCAGAACCTTGTCCTGGGTTTGCAGCTCCAGGAGAGCCATGAGAGTGGGCTTGGGCTCCAGCTGGACATTGCTGTCTGGTGTGCAGCGAGTCCAGTGACTGGGCTGTCACAGCAGCACCCAGGCCACCAGATGAGAAGTGCATCATGTATGCAAGGCAGCTAACAGCAAGTTGGCACAATGGCACTAGTGAACCTTAAATACATAGAAAGAGAAACCACAGCTTGAATTTGAGCTGCTGGGCAACTGGGCTACCCTGTTTGCTTCCCAACACGCAGTGTAACATTTCATCCCTATCCTACTGTCAGAAGACAAGAAACCTGGGGCTGAACAGAGCCTGCTTCCTGCAAGAGGTGGGCTTACAGACAGATTTTGAAGCAGCCGTAATCCTGCTGCTAACACGTTGTGTGTCATTAGGGCTGAGCTGGATGCGTTGATGTTGATGTTCCTACATGCTACCAGAGCTACCCTCCTTGTCCCACATCAACTCGTCTGTGCCCTTGCCCATATGAAACCGGGTACTGGGGTGTGGGGTTAGAGGGTGGGAGCACGGGTCTGCCCAGCACAGCACTCTCACTGCAGTTACAAGATCTGCACATGCTGTGCTTCAGATACTGATTTTGCACCTCAGCACTGGACCTGTGAAAACAGCCCCAGGTGACCAAGGAGGCAATGAGTGACACTTGTGGCTGTGGAGTTGGGTATCACGGAAATGGAGGGGCACAATATGAACAAACACGCGCAGGGATGGGGGAAACAACCGTGTGCTGGGGTTACATTTGCAGTAATCCTGTCCAGATGTCTGGTTCCACGTGGGCGTCTTGCAGTGCCCGGGGTGGTGGGTGTGACAGTAGTTGACACAGGGGTCCCAGCAGTGGTGGTGGTCACTCTTCTGCACCTTGACTGATGGCACCCAGGGGAGCAGAAATCACCACAGGCATGGAGGATAAGTGAGAGAAAGAAAAGGTAAGGAGCATAAGCCAGCAGATTGTAGAAAAGAGCCTCATACTGGCTGTGACCAAGTCAGAACCCAGCCACAATGTGTCAAGCTCCAGCAGCAAAAACGCATCCCCATGTAACCTCATGACACTTCATGCAAAGTGGCAGATATCCACCCCCTTCCCATAAAAATCTCCATATCCTGAGCCACTGGCCTGACTAAGCCATGCTGGCAGCACACAGATGTCATTACCATTTGCAGTTGGTTGTGTGACGTGCAGAAGCTCCCTCCAGACATAAGTTTCCTGCAGAGGCCATCAGCATTACCTGACAGCACCGGGGAAACCTGCTTGTGCTGTTTCCCACCTTACTGCCAGAGCTGCCCTCCCAGGGACAAGGCACAACACCTTCCACACATGCCAAGGACTGCTTTGAGCACTTTGCTTGGCTTCAGCGTGTGGTTGTTTAGCAGCTGCTCTTGGCTGGGAATCCATCACAGGTGAACATATGGAACAAAGAAAGGAGTAGCACAGGGCTTCATTCAGCTCACCAGGAGAAAAGGAATTTTATACGCCACTGCTTAAAGGCAATTACAGAGGGCCACCAACACAGGAAGAGATGCCAATGCTGTGACAAACTGTAAATTAAAACATGGCACCAACATGGCAGATTCTATTCAAGGGCACATAACTGCTTTAGCTTCAACCCCAACCCCAGCCCAGCATGTTCGCAGAAATCTGTTGCAGCATGACATCCATCATCTGGAAATCCTTTGTCCCAAGAACTGTGGGTTTGCAACATCAGGTCCTGATGCCTCAAGTCTCCTCTGAAGTGCCTCAAACACGTCCCCAGCCACAGATCCCTTGTCTGTTCTCACTGATGCTCCTTTTGCCCCTAGGTAGCACAGGGTCAATTTAGTTTTGCTTGCCCAACAGCACTGGGGTTTCTCTCTCGAATCTCTGCACCATGCTGTCTACATTTATCTTCTTCTGAGAGGAATTGCTGGCTAACAAACAAGACTGCAAGCATCTCTTTTATTCAGCTAAGCATGAATGGCATCCCACAGCGGAGCATCACTGTAGCCACGAGTTATCCCAGATCTCTTAACCTCACAACCACTTGCACTGACTGGCAACCGCCTTTCCAGGATGAGATCTCCTCCAGGCTCTGTGTCCTCCAAGAAGGCAGAAACACTGCCAGCACTGGTACTACCAGAGCTTTCTGAGGATGCAAACCTGGCACAGGGACTCTGTTTATTTAGTGAGTCCACCCAGAGATCTCATCTAAAGGTCATCTGTTATTGCCTTTAACAGCAGAAATCCATTTTGTGTGCATGCTTCACAGGCATCAAATCATTTAGGTCAGGTTTTCCAACCAATATAGCAATTATATTTCATCTTTGCTAAACATTGAGTGAGTTTAGCACTTCATCTATCAAGCTCTTAAAAAATACAGTAAAAAACAATACACTGGGGTTTCTATTTTGTGGATTCAAAAGTAAATTCAGAGCCAAGCAGCTTTTAACAACAAAAATCAAAATAATAAATGTAGCTGTATCTAGACAAAAAGGAAAGTTCTTAATAAAATTAAACACTTTGAACATGAGGGGCAGAGCTTATGGGCATATATACAAAATCATTTAATCCATTTACAGTAATTAAAACTCTCCCATTTGTCTATAAATTCTTAGCTCCTATCTGACAACAGCAAAAAGTGCCTTTGAAACTCTGCTGTCAGTGCACTGGGGAAGAGATTTTGGACAATTCTATAATAAAAATGTACAACAGCCTTCCCCAAGCTTTCACACATCATCCCTGCCTGAGGAAACCCATCCATCCCAGTACTGCTTCTGGGCTCCATCCGCTCCCGTTGATCTTGTGAGCTGGGCATAATCCTCCCACAAGCTCTCCAAAAGCCCCCAGAGTCACGGAGAAGCAAACTCAGTTTGACAAATCCTGTGCTTCAGCATTAGACCATATTTTATGTGGCAGCTGTGGCTGCAGATCCCTTTCCACTTCCTCAATAACTGGATTCTGATTGCATGAGAAGCCACGTTTAAAAAATATAATGACAAGCCCCATGCAGGCACACGCTAGAAGGACCCAGTAATGCAAGTGCTGAGCAGGGACGTGCCTGCAGAGTCTCTTCTCCTCGGCTGCTTTCCCCAGTCTTCGCTTTCCTGCCAACCACGACAGTTTGCTTTTGCATGGCCCATTTTTCCTTACTGTGCCTGTTTGTTTCCCCAAACACAGAAAAATCAGCCTGTGGAGTTGGCACTCGGCATCTGGAGCAGAAGGCAGCGTCTCTCCCAGGTTCAAACGCAGTTGGTCAACTGCAGTGCGTTTCCTCAGCTACTCACCATGGGCTGCATGGTGCTGTGGCTGGTTACACCACTGAGGAGCACTGCTTTGTGAGCTGCTCCTTTCACCCAAAGTGCTCCCCTTCCTATCCCCACCACCTCCCTTTCCCATCTCCGTCAGCACTGGTGATGGTCCAAGCCCAAGCACTGGTCTCCAACCACACACCTCCGCCTCCTAATAGCCATACGGATGAACAGCATCCTTCCCTATAATCCCCCATGTGTTAAAGAGTTTAATCAAAAGCTGGAACAATTGTTATGTCCCTTATTTTTCATATTCATTTGTTGCAATTATTCTCCCAAGTTTGTGTTCTGTATTTCTGCCACAGCAAATTGATCTGATGTATGGAGGTTTGGGTAAAAAGGTGCTGAGCACACTGATCTGTCCTTCCTCAGATCCCCCTTCTCAGCTGCTGCTAAATGCATATATTCTGTGGAGTCTCCTTCTCTGGAGATATTCAAGACCCGCCTGGACAAGATCCTGTGCAGCCTACTACTGTAGGTGACCCTGCTTCGGCAGGGGGGTTGGACTAGATGACCCACAGAGGTCCCTTCCAACCCCTACTATTCTGTGATTCTGTGATTCTGAAAGAAGATTAGGACTGGAGCACTAATGGAAGGAGGAGAACAGTTCATTTTAACAGCCATTGAAAAAGGATTATAGCTTTCCATTTTTTCTTTGGCACAAAGGTCAAGTCATCCATCCTCTTTGTTAAACTGCTTTAATTCTGCACAAATTGAACTGGACATGTAAGAGATTTATTTCTAGACATGGAGATGTTATTAGATTTTATGTTTCTCTGCGTCACGTTAAAGAAGACAACACAGATATTTTCCTCCTTTCGCCAAACCACCCTAGAAGAATGGAAAGAAGAGCTGTGCCCAGGGCTACTGTGCACCAATACTATTAAAATGCATGTCCCTGAGAGACAGGTGATTGAAAATGGTTGCAGAAGGGGCTGGTACTGAAGAGTCGTGCCTGAAACACCTGAATTACAAGACCACCGACAAAACTGTAGGCAGGAGTTGCAACAAATCTACTAGTACTAAGGGTCTGTTCACAATGTAGTTTATATGAGAGCCTGAGTCAGCCTTTCACGTGGAAAGAGAAACTAAAGGTGAGCAATAAGGATGCTCACCAGGGTGAATTCCTAATGATGTTTACAGGCATTTGGGGCTTGATTTCACTGGAGCCAGAATTTTTTTTCCCCACTATTTCTTTGGTGGGGGTGGTGGAAAGCAGTAGCTATGGATGCATTCACTCTACCCCTGGCTGCTCAGACACAGCTGCTGTTCAAACAGGCTGGTCTGGAAGATGAACACTTATGTTACAGCTTTGTTTCCTAAGGAAGTCCAGCAGCACCTTGCCTAGCTACTGACATGTCCTTTACAAAGCCTTACCAGGCATCAGCAAATGAAAACTGAGCTTGGAAATACATTTGCCAGCACCAAGGTTGTTCTCCTCCCTCTCCATTAAAGTCTCTTATCTGAGGTACTAAAGAAGCAGCTTGCAAAGCACTCAGCACTGCAAAACCCTGGGATTCCCAACTCCAGTGTCCCCATTCAAGCACAGATGTTACCTTTTTTCCCATTCACATCCTTGAAGAACATTATCTAATCACATGCATTTCATCAAAATGTCTTTTTTTTTTTTTCCTTCCCCCCTCCACAGATGTCTCTGGAGCCTGTTGCCAGCATTCAAAAGCAGCAGGAACCCCAGTAGAGACCTCAAGTGAATTTTGAGGGCGACCAACAGTGTTTGCACAGAGGACAGACCTGTTTCTGGAGGCTTCAAAGGCAGCCTGCTTTGATGAACAGGTAATATCTCTAGTTTGACGTTTTCTGAAGTGGCAGCTAAAAGCTGAGTTGCCTCTAATAAGGAGCAGTGCTCTGTGCTCGTGCCATCAATGGAGAGAATATGGTCACCAACATGCAATGCGCCACATCTGCAAAGGAAACAGCAAGAGAGGTAATTATGCACATGGCCAAAATCTATGTCCTTACAGTTGGGAGCAGACACATACACAATCCAACTTTGAATTATTACATGAATTGTTTTTCATATATCATTTTTTTACTTCCGATTTGAACCTTAGGTTCAAGTGTTGCCCAAAATACCAGCTAAGATGGTTCATGCTTGAGTCAGTGCTGCTGGTGGCTTGGGAAAGATCTTTTCAGTTTTTAATACTGCCCACTCATAGCTAGTGTGGATGGCTGAGGGCCCACCCAGCCGTGTAGTTAAGTCCTACGAGCCAGCAGTTCAGCTCAGCGACATGACTAACCGCAGCCAGGGCTGCGTAACAGTCTGTCTTTCTGCGTCCCCATGTAGATGGCGACTAGCTGACTTACCCATCAGGAAAAGGCTCTACCCAGAAGTTTCCAGAATAGGTTTTAGCCATTCCACAGCTCCAGGGCAGCCGGATCTAAGATTCTTAAAACAGAGCTCAGCTTTCGCATGGACTGAGTTACATTCATTCCTGGTGAGGAGTGTCCACTGGTGTTGGGTCAGATATTTTTAGCACACTTAGTGCTAAGAACATGTGGGCATGGCCATTTCAAGACAAAGCAGGAAGGAACGGTATATAACTAACAAGGGGACAAAAAAGCAGCAGAGCAAGGAAAAGCAGAGCTAGGAGCAGCCTGTTCAGGTCTGTACCTGTCCACCACGCTGGCCGGCTTGATCTTATCGATGACAATAACCTGCTTGTTCCGGTGCGTGCTTGTCATCAGTGTGATTCCTAGCGTAGACCCCGGAGACTTTGCTATTTCAACTAGTAAAGGACCGGAAGCATTTGCTACAGTATCTGCAAAACAAGAGAGAATCTGAAGACACTTCTCATACAGCCTTTTCCATTTCTAAATACAGGGGGTTGGCCAGTAGTGCTGACTTGCCATGTGTATCAGCAAACCTGTAGTTTGGACATCCCACAGTCTGTATCACGTGGTAACTTAACAAAGAAGTAAACTCAAGAAGCAAAATTACTTCTGCACAAAATACGTGTGATGATGAAGTGAAGAGATATTATGACAATTCACTTGGAAACAACTCCCCTGCCTCTTTTCTTGGGGTTACATAGCAAGATTGATGAAGAGACTGCTCAAAGGCTGTGCAGCAGTCACATCAACAGTACTAAAAGCACAAAAAAGGAAGATCAGAAGGACATCACTGTTCCAGGCTTCTTCCCAAACAAACAAAAAGGCACAAGGAAACAGGATCCCACTTTCTGAAGTACTTGGAAGTCTTGTGCACTGATGACCAGCACACAAGTCAGTCAAATCCTGTGTGCTTCAGCACCAGCTTCAGAATATTGCCAGTGGAAGCAGAGATACAGCGCTGCCTACCCGCATGCTTACAAAAGCCTCCTCTCTCCCATCAGACAATACAGGGGTAACTCATGATTAAAAGATGCATTTCTGCAATAAGCTTCATAGATGTTGTAAGTGAGACTACGAAACTCCTACGAAATTGCACCTGCTAGCATAAGCCTGCACCATCCCCATTCATCTCTTCTGAAGAAGGGGGAGGAAAAAAATGCCTGTGTCTCTGGCTGATTAGACAGAAATTCCCTCCACCTCTATTACACCCATTTGCTTCCAGATTACCTAAAGCCATCATAAAGAGGCTGGATTCACAAACGTGTTATCACCACCAGACATCCCACAACCAGCACCCCATGTGTAGTTTGACACCCCCCACCCCCCCAAGCACTCTGTGGAAACCCAGCCATCCACTTCAAAGGAAAGGCCATCTGAGAGCTTGATGCCTCCTCAGCCCTTAATTATTTATAGCAAGGCTTTTCTCTTCCAAAGGTATGCTCCGTTAAAAATGCTGATGCTACTTGGCTCCAGAATTTGATGCATGGCTCATTCTTGCTCTCTAATAAACAGAAGCATTAATGCAGCTCTCAGAAGCTAAGCCTCAGCGAGGTCTTTCCCGAGATTTGTTGAAGATGCTGAGTCTCCGGAGACAGAAATTTCCCTTGGAAGTTTCCCCTGGGGATCAGCCAGAGAGGTCTGGGCTCTGGTCTACTCGCAGTGCCCTTTTTCCTGGGGGAGGAAGGAGCCCTGTTAAAGCTTATGCAAGGCTTCAAATAAAACACTGCTTATTCTCTGTTGAAAAGGACCACTGGGGAGACCTGCAAGCTCTGGCAAAAAGCACAGCCCCAGTCCAATCAAAAGACACACAAAGCACCCAGCTAAAGCCTGCAGAAGGTGCCCTTAAGCCTTCGATAGCAAAGGAAGCACCAAGAGACTGAGAATTTCTTCCAACAGCTAACACCAGCCCTGTGTTGTTTTTGCAGCCCGCGCGTGTCCAACACACATCCTCAGACACAGACACAGAGCTGCATTCCTCCAGCTGAAGGGAAGGAGATAGGAAAAAAAATGATGAAAAAAGCTTGCTGGAGTGGTAGAGCTTTCTTTGCAAGTAAAATACCTGCTCCTCTCAGTTTTACTCAGCATGCAAGCTTCTTGGCTTTGCCAAGTGTTTCCCAGGGAGGTCTCAGCACAATGGTGAGAAGCGAGAGCTTTGGGTATGTACCTTCTCCCATGCCAGGACCCAGGTTACCAATAAGACTGTAGGAAAGCCCTCGTAGGGCTACGAGGATGGTGAGGGGACTGGAACATCTCTCCTACGAGGAGAGGCTGAGGGAGCTGGGCTTGTTCAGACTGAAGAAGAGAAGGCTGCGAGGGGACCTAATATAAGCTTACAAATATCTGAAGTGTGGGTGTCAGGAGGATGGGGCCAAACTCTTTTCAGTAGTGCCCAGCGACAGGACAAGGGGCAACGGGCACAAACTGAAGCATAGGAAGTTCCAGCCTGAACATGAGGAAGAATTTCTTCCCTCTGAGGGTGACGGAGCCCTGGAACAGGCTGCCCAGGGAGGTGGTGGAATCTCCTTCTCTGGAGATATTCAAGACCCGCCTGGACAGGGTCCTGTGCAGCCTGCTGTAGGTGACCCTGCTTCGGCAGGAGGGTTGGACTAGATGACTCACAGAGGTCCCTTCCAACCCCTACCATTCTGTGATTCTGTGAAATCACAGTCCTGCCTCCAGCCCACGGTCCCTCCTACCACCACACACAGCACGGGCCACCCCACCATCCCTTTTAATTTTCATCTCCAGTGGCATAGATAAAAATTGCTCCAAATCCATTTTATAGAGGCATTTGTTGGGGAAATACCAGCCAAGCCTCTATTAATTATTCTAGGGAAAGATTTGGCTCAAATCAAAGGTCAGGAGTCTGCAATTTAGAAATAGTTGTGAGGCGTGATTAACGTGGAGCTATTACACCCAAGCTAATTTAAAAAGAAACACAGAGAGGCCAGGGCCGGCCATGCAATTATCTTACTGTAGGGAGTCAATTGGTTTTGCTGCTTTGGCACCACAAGTTGTTTCTGCACCACCATGCGTGGCTGCAACCTCACCCAGCATCTGTGGAAAAGGCATCCATGGCTCCCCTGCATTTCACAGCAAAACTCACCTCACTTAAAGCAAAATCCGTTCTCGCAAGCCAAAAGACTCTAAGCAGTTGTTCTGGAGGCTCAGCATTCACAAGATATTCAAATGAAAAGCTGCTCAGCATGTACTGAGGGCCAAAAATCTCATCACTGCAGAACAAGCATTACTGAGGCCAGTGACACAGAGTTTGATATGAACACAGCAGCTTACATCATTTCTCTAGGGTTTTGTTACCAAGGAACAGAAGAACCACATGTGCGTATGCTGCCTTGCATGGCTGTGCAGATTTTCATGTAAGGGTTTGAAATTGTTTTGCAAGCAATGGATTGTGCTTCCCAGAGAAGGATGGAACCATTTTACAGATTGGGAAACTGAGGCACAGCTGTCCCATAACTTGTCCTCACACTTGCTTGTTTAGTGGATAGTCAGACAGGGTCCAGAAGACCCATTCGCCCTAGCTGGGTGAATAATGTTACATCTCCTGACGTTGCTGGGGGGAAAGCACACATGCCATCTTCATCCATCTCCAGAAACAATAGTTTTAGTAACAAAATAAACCCTTAAGCTCTCCACCCTTTTGAAGATATCTGCTCTTTTTAGGTGGCATTGACTAAGTGAATAGGATAAATGAATTGGATAGGACCCTGTTAAAGTTCAGTATCAGAAGCTCTGGCCTGAATCAGTCAACATCTGCCTTTCCTTCTGAACCCGTATTCCAGCAATTTCAAAATGTTCAGGTGGAAACTGAGCAGCCACCAGGCTGAGCAGACAGATTATAGGTCTAATCAGCCTTCTAACCTTCTCCATCAAAAGAGAATAAAGAAAGCCTACCAAAACTTGCTCAAGTACAGCAAATCCCATCACTCTGTCCACCTGGCTGACCCCAGGAGAACACAAAGGGCTGTGCAAAACCTTCTCACACCCATAAACTTGAGGGGTAGTCACCAATATCGTGATGGATACAAGGGAAACAGTCTGCTCCAGGTAGTCACACACCCCAGTGCCCAAGGTACGGGAGAGCTGGTTACCTCACCCCTCGAAGCTGGGGGTCAGCACGTGTTTTCTAAAAGATCTTTCAGCACCTATTTTGGAGGAAATACTGTGGGGTTTTTTTTTTTCCTTCTTGCACTAGTTTTCCTTGAGCCTCACCTGGCTTTGCTCACCTCCCTGAGGAGAGATGGCTGTTGTAACCAGGCTGGAAAGCATTACGAGCACTTACCCGGGGAATAAGTGAGGTGTGCATGTAGGGATGATTTTTTCCCTGCTGTAATGCACTTTGAGGGAGAGGAAGGAGAAAGAAGGGGAGATGGGGAAGGAGAAGGCACCTGTGTTGCAAATGCAAAAAAAAAAAAACCTAAAACACAAAATCTCCTAGAAGAATCAAACCAGCAAGCTGCCCCCTTCCTGACACAGCCCAGCAGCTCGTAATCCCTCCGGCTTCACGGGCACATGAAGGCATTTGACATCATGCGCCCTTCTTCAGGCCCTACCCCCTGCCACCACTCAGCAGACGCCAGTCGCCCGTTTGTGGGACACTACCAGCCCCTCCACTCCATCAGCAGGAGAGCCCCGCAGGCCTAAAAATCTTCAGCCTAAAAATGAATGGGCAGAGGGGCAGCCAGGGGAAAGGGAAGAGGAGTAGAAGGACACAGCAAATTGCTTTTCTCCTTCGTCATCTCTGGCAGAGGGCTTCCCCCCTCCATGAGTCAACCCCAAGGGCCTGCAGCCCAGTGCCTCCTATCATGGCGCACACAGTTTAGTTACAGAGTAACTGTTCAAATGCCACCGGTTTCTGGCTGATCAGTTTATCTGTTGTTTTTTTTACCACCCCCCCCCCCCTCTTTTTTTAAAGGCCCATAAGAGAGAGTGTCACCACAGGAAAGCATCTGTTTATTGCAACGTTTACCTGACAAAGGGCAGAGATTTTCCCAATGCCAAAGGGAGGTGCACGCCCTGTTTGCGCTCCTTGTAAATGGAAATGGCAGAATAATATAATTCCTTCAGTGACATTAAGAAATCTCAGCCAATTTGACTAAAAGCCTACCGTGGCCCCATCCTACGCTGGCCTCCCCGGTGAAAGCCCGACAACCGGGGGATGCTCGGTGGCGATGGCAGCAGCTACGGCGTCCCTCACATCGAGAGCGGGGCTGGCCCCATGCAGCTTGTCCTCAGTGCATAATTTTAGCTGGGAAACCACACAGCCAGCTGGGGAACGCCGTGACTCAACACTCCCCCGCAGCAGCCTTGGTCTCTCACCAAGGACAGATGCGGAAAAAACAACTTTCCCTCCTCGAGGGTCAGCCCACACCACCCCAGTGCGCATGGCTGCAGCTTACAGCAAGCGTGATGTACAAACCTCTATTTTCCCCAAGGATGAACAGGCCAAGCACCACTTCATGGTGGTGTCCTCAGCTCTTAGAATGAATCAAATGAGCTGTGTGGCCACGTGTCCCCCAGCAAGTTTTCAAACTGGGAATTAAGAGTGCTCCCATCAGACTAATAACATCCCCATACTGCTTCCAGCACCGGCTCTTCCCTTCCCTCATCATCTTCCTGTGGCTGGTGAAGAGAATGTCTGTAATAGTTGTGATTTGGGGACAATGCAGCACTCATCTCCCGTTGCAGTTATGAGCTCTTGCCTGGCAACACTGTCTGCAGAGATTGTTTTAAGCTACACATTATGCATCATCTTGCCTTAAAAGAAAGCAGGACAAGTATATCCCTTTACAGAGTTGGGGAGAAGCACTCTCTATGCAGAAATTATCTAAGAAAGGGTCTGGTTTTACATCTTGGGAAGTATCTGGCCATGGTCCCTGCTACAGCAACAGAAGATGGAGAAACACTGCATAAAACCCTGCCGTCGCTCTGCGTTCACTCAACCCTAACAGTTTTAGGTGGGAGAGTCACTCAAGAAGAAATACCAAGACACTTTCATGGCTATTTTTGCTCCAAGTCAGGTTTTAAAACAATCAGCTTTCTGCAACATAGGCACCAGGGGACCGTACAAACAACACAACTGAAAAAAAAGCCCATTTCCCACGCACCATTAATTGTTTGCTGATGTTCAGACTTGACAGCTCTGTGCAAAATCCCTCCTTAACTCTGCCTGCCCCCTCCCCGGGCAGGGCTGCCAGCCCAGCCAGCCTGCGAGGAGAGGAATGGACATCCCTTACTGACCGCTGCAGAGTGACCACAAGTCACATCGTACAGAAAGGCAGAAAACAGGGTTTGGGTAGTTTCTGTTTTCCATAATTTACGCATTTCCTCTTTTTCATGAATACCAGCCGACCTCTAAAGAGAAGCTGCTCCTGTAGCATGGCAGAAGCCAGGCAGCGTGCAGGCAGCTGCCGAGGCATCAGGTTTTCCTTCCAGCTCTCCCAGCAGAGCACGTGTCTGTGTGGCACACGGCTGCCCAGGTCCCGGCAGCCTCCTCCCCCAAGGGAGACCTGGTACGTCCACACTTGTGGAGTCTCTGCTGAAAGGGAGGGGAAGGCCTGGGGGAAGGAGACTCAAAAGGAAGCAGAAAGCTCTCAGGGCTGGCACGAGGAGCTCCCTTATCCTGCACATTGCATGGAGCGAGTTCTGGCGTTCTCAGCTCTCTTTCCTTTGAGTGGTGTGGTATCAAACTCTCTCAGCTGCAGATCCTTTTTATTCCCCTACTCACTGACAAATCAGAAAACAACCTGATATCACAGACTCCTATTGCTCACTGGATCCTAGGCTCAGATGTGCTGGACTGTTTGAGAGATTTGTGGAAAAGACTACAACTTAGTCCAACTTGTGGCTCCAGTGGAGGTAGAAACCCCTCTGGAGGCATATGCAACATCAAAATCTAACGCACAGCTGAACGAGCTTCCAGAACCAACACAACTTTGGATTGTGTGGTAACCTTAAACTCATTAACGATGCTCCCTGCAGTAACAGCTGTGTCTCACAAAGCCAGCTCAAAATGACTTTACAGTAGCTAATAATAAATGCTTTCCCAGGGCTTGAAACTGAAAATCAAATGGAAAAAAAAAACAACACACCAGCCCTTCAAACACTCAAACTTATTATCTACTGTGCAGAACACTTTTTAGAAATACCCATCCTCTGCCCTCCAGTAAATTCAGTCTTATTTGAGGTCAATCAGTTGATAACTCCTCATTTATTTCAGAAGTAGATCTGAACTAACGTTTCTAAGAAAGGGAATAGCTCCAGAACTAAGCGGGGTCAAAATTCAGAACTGAAGCCACAGCCACATCACATCTCTGCCTGCTTGCAGCTCACTCCCCTGCACACATTTAACAGCGGTATTTGCAGTGCAGGCAGAGTGCTCCAGCCCCCTGAAAGTCCGACTTCTCCTGTGCCCTCTTTGCCTACATCAGAAAATCCCCTTTTTTCCCCTCCTCTAAAATCAGTCATCATTCCCATTGAGACACATCATTGGACAAGGGCATTTCAAATGCATTCAGCTAAGCCGGCTTTGAACTCTACCCCCTACGCCCATGTTGGCAGCGCGTTGCCCAGCAATTTTTCCACTGAAACCAAGTATCCCAGTTATTGTGTTTAGGTCTCACATGCTTTCCAGGCAGTCAGAGAAAATGCCACCACAATCATCTTGGCCTTACCCATGATGGTCACATCATACTCGATCTGGAAGAGTGCCTCCTGGCTGCACTGCCGCAGGATGTTGAGGGCATCGGCGTGGGTCATGCTGTGCAGAGGGATCCCATCAACACTCAGCAGCCTGTCCCCAATTTTCAAAGACCCTTCCCTGTACGAAGCCACAGGCAAAAGGGGGTTTTGTGTATGTGTACAGGTATTTATTTATACTTAGATATATTTTCTATATATATTTATATATATCTATATTTTGTATATATACTTCATATACTTATATATTTTGTATGTCTGTGCATACACATATATATATATATATATATAAAAAGTCAATTACCTTGACCCTGTAGGAATTGAACACTTCTTGGGACAATAGTTTAGGTTATTTATAGTACCAGGCCCATCGTATTAAATTAGCAGCATGAGAACAGAGAGACTGCCTCCTGCTTTCTAACACAGCATCAGCTGTCATCTGCACAGGGTTAATTAACTGGCTGCCTCTGGAAGAGGAGCTTCTGCTTATAACTGTAACATCTACACATGGGTCAGCCTATGAGCACTGGCCTCATCCTCCTGTACATCACAGGTCCCACAACACCTGTGTTGTTCCACCCCACCGGCAAGAAGGACAAGAAGGACATAGTCCAAGAGCGTGGTGAAAGCTACTGGTCTGTCTTGTGAAAACAAATGCTGGAAGAGCAACATGAGCATTACCTGTCTGCTGGGCCACCCGGCCTCACGTAGGTAAGCACCAGTGGTCTGGACTTGTGCCAGTCTTCATGGGCTCCCCCTGTAATCAAACCAGGAAAGCCATAAGTCACCAGAGGTTTGAAAGTCTGAAAGAGAGTGCTGAGAAAGGAGAGACATTTATCATATAACAGCTGACACAGCCTGAAAGCAAAAAGACTGCCCTGGATTAGGCAGCCGGCAGTCCCTGAAGGCTGCTTGGGATGCTCTCCAGGACACACTTGCACTTCTCAGCTGAGGTTTATGACATTCATCTTCTAACTTTCGTCTTTCTGCTTGTCAAATCACCTCTGCCAGTGCTGTCCCTTTTTTTTTTTTCCCACTGGAGAAGCCACTAACCTCTCAGCACGAAGCCAAAGCTGTTCCCTTCCTTGTAGAGGGACACCTCGATGGTCTTGGGAATAATGCCAGCGCTGCTCTCTGGCACTAAAGGAAAAGAAAAAGACCCAGTTACCTCCAGACAAACATTTTCCACACCACCCTGCAAAATAACACCAAAACTCATCCAAAAGGCATTGAAATGAAAGTCCAGACCCATATCCTTATTGTATCTTCCCTGTTTGGAGGCAAAACAAGTATGACCCTGACTTGTGAACCTTCGTCAGAACCAACCATCAAGTTTTGGGATGATTTCACCAGCTCAGTGTTGTTCATCTCCCCTCAAATTTGTCTCAGTTAATACTCTGACATTCAAGTAAAACTGTCTAGTTTATCAGCTGGTTTTAATACGTTCAGCATTACTCAAAAGCCAGAAGCTTCTGCCGTGGATGGAAACTTATTAAAAAATAACAGCAGCAGCATAAGGAATCAAGTCACTGGCTGACCTTAAAGAAAATGAAAATCCCAAATCCTCAGTGCAAAAGGTTGAGGTTTTTTTCCCTTACCTCTCATATTTTGACTTTAAAAAAAGATTAAGTGAATCCTTTAAACTGATCCTTGGGGCAATTCAGTAATTTTATGTTAAATACACAGTACTATTTAATGTCCAAAAGTAAAGAGAAAAAGAAAGAAAACTGTTTCTGTCCCTTGCCATCCCCCGCTATTTAATTATTTATTGAACTGCTGCAGTGAATATGGGACAATTTCCCAGTCTTCGCCATCCAGAACAGCACATGGCATTTCAGCCTAGTCTATTCTGAAAAGATCAATTCCTAATCTTCAAACCCAGTGCAATGGATAGCCACAGGGCTAATCAGAAATCAGACTAAGAACTTGACTTCAACCTGGCAAATGGGAGCTGAAGGCTGCCCTCGGCACGTCCGCGCTGGCATTTCCCCTTGGCTCGGGAGGGGGTTCTTGAAGCGAATCTCCCCACTGTCCTCACTGACCACACTGGTCCTCACTGCAAAGCACCCTGAGGGCTCACAATCTGCACCCAATTTACGGTTAACCTAACCCTTAAACTAGCCCAGAAGACGTACAGCAGAGGCACGGCACCACCTTGCAGGCTGGCAGCCCTGAGGTCCAGGCTACAGCGAGGCCAAACCAACCCCCAAAACACTGTCCCCTGCACAGCCGCTTTGCTCCTGCTGCTGTGCACGGACTGCTAACAGAGATGCAGCCTAGAAATACTCCAGAAGGGAAAAGCTCAGGGCACAAGAAGGCTTCCAGCTAATGGGTGATACTCACATACCAAGAAAAGGGTACAAAGCATTCACAAATGAGCTCAGTAACTATCCAGTTTCTGTCCTAAGCACCCAAGCATGAAGTTCTGCAATAGCCTTTCGTAAGATCAGTGGGGAGCAGGGAAATCTAAGCTAGTGTTAATGTAGGGCTTGGTTTATTTATAAAAGAGATGATATGACACAGTTGCCTGAAAACTAGACTTGGACTTGCAAGATCTCTTCCAAAGCAGGAAATTACAGAGTGGGGAGAAAAATTCAAACCCACAAGCACAAGCAATGGAATTGCACTGTATTTCTGCTTTCTGCCCAAGGAAAGAGAGAGAAAGAGAAAACGAGATGGGTGCACACAGCAATAACAAACCCCCACTGCAGATAAAAGCCCACAATGAACTGGAGCAAGGCAACAATTGACAATTCCCTGTATTTTGCAGTGCCTGTTTATTTGGATTAGTCATAAACAGCATCGATAATCTCACTGGAGAGAAGTCACTATTTGAGTGTGCTCTTCCTGCTCATTCAGAGGTTGGGGGGGACATTTTGCATCGCTGCTATCGATTGAGCTGTGCGGTATTGGCACAGCTCCTTAGCTGGTAAGCACAGCTTATCAGATTCCTGATAGCCAGGCTCACAGTTAAGGAAAAAGGTAAAGAGCTGTCATCTCTAATGAACATGGGAACGTGGAAAACTTGAGCCACAGTTTGTTTCACCAGAGTTGTATGCAAAAGCTCACTAAAGTTTACAGCAGAATAGAGGGGGATGATAGACAGAGATTCAGCTAATTCAGACTGTATTTTTTTCATTTATATATTTGATACTTTCAATGTAAAGGCAGCAGCTATAGCAAAGCTATGAAGTGTAAAATAGCTTCCTATCTGGGGCAAAATGTTCATATTTCATTAGCTTTGTTTTTCCTGTCATCTTATTTTTAGTTGTTCTATTCTGCCCAATCATCCTCTGATTGTTCTGGGTATCTGGGTGAGTAATAACTGGGGAGATCGTTTTCACAATTGAAAGACTCTGATGAGAAAATGTATCGAGGAATTTGTTTTAATCAGAACAAATGAGGGCAAGAGCACATAGCCTCCCATGTCAGGACACAAGCCCTGTTAATGTGACTTGGGCTTGCCAGCTTCTGCCAGGGCTCCTTAGCTGGAAATCAGATTACTTCAGTTTCCCTTCTGAAAACACATAACATTTCAAAGTATCTTGAGGAATAACAGCACTTGCCACAGTTCAGAAAAGAGGATCTGGCAATACAGGCTTAAGACTGAATAAAGCCTCCCGTAGCCACGCTCCAAAAGGCAAAAAGAAAAACAAGCCAAAGCAGCATCAGGAGGCAGATTGGCCTGTGCTACTGAGTCACTCCAAGGCAAGACAGACCTAATCAGCCATCTCCCGCCGGTGTGCACGAACAGGCACCCACTGTGCTGGAAAAAGCACTCGGCTCCGACTGCACACAGCTCTGCACAGCCACCGCCGCGCTGCAAGCAGATGAAGGCAGAACGTCAAAATGCCCCTGGATACTGCCTTGGCCATGATGACTAACGCACGAGCAAGCCCATCTGTACCCCAGGACAAAAGCAGCCAAGAAAAGAGAGTAGGGTTATCAGGGAGGCACCCACCGGCTGGCGGAAGCTCATACTCTACTTCCAGCACTACCCTTTCGCCCACGTTTTTCAGCAGGCTTATGATCTCATCGTGCCGCAGCTTGGTCAGGTTAATGCCATTCACTGACTTGATGTAATCCCCGACGTTCAGCTGGTCACTTCTGCAAATAAAGAAAAAAGAAAAAAAGCACTGGTAGCATGAAGTCTCTGCTATGCCCAGCCTGGACGTGCATGGCAAACCTTTGGTAACTGGAGGACTTTCTGAACCAGCCACCAGCGTTGGGCTGATCTTAGCTGTCTGATTGCATATGCCTGCTATCAGAGGGAAGTGCCAAAATCGAAGCCATCTATCTTTCCCAGTGGCAAGCATTCAGATCTGTACACACAGCAACAATTGCAGTTTACGTGTTCACAACCTCTCTTTTTGTTGCTCAGTTCCCATTCTTGTAGAGCAATCAGTCAAAAAGAAGCACACCAAGAGCTGTCTGAAAAAAAAATCCAGCAGGAAAAAAGAAAACATCTTTCTTTTTGCCTGTTTTCTGCACAATTGTTCAATTACTACTGCCTTTCCTCTGCTTCTTGGAGCCTTTCTTCTCCGATTCGTTCTCGGAGTCAATAACGTTACTTACTCAGTATTCAGAACAGATACAATATTAAACCACTTAGCTCGATCAAGATGTATTGTACCATGCAGCTCTCCTGACAAGGCTGCCTAATTTCCCAGAATCCCAAATATACCTACACAAAATTTCAGAGCATAATTGCACAGGGCATGAGAAATAAACCAGAAGACATTCTACTTACTGAAGCAACAACTTTGCATTCTGGGGCACCTGAAAAAAGGGAGTCGGGTGCCATCTATGTTAATTATAACTGTATTCATTCAGTAGCTAGAACATGCGACTATTGCTCTCCAGTTTTACTGTGCTCTCTGCAGCCCATTTCCACTTCTCACCTTGCGGCCAGACCTCCCGGCCTCAGATTGGAGACTCTTGGCTTTCCATCTTTGTCTGTGCCACCTGAAATGGTTAACCCGAGGGTGCTTCCTTCCTTCTTAATCAGCTCCACGACAGTGACCCCTCTGAACTCCTCTGAAAGATCAGGAATAAAGACAAACATCTCAGTGGAAGGCACATTCCTCCCAAACCCAACGACAGCTTTTTCCTGCAGGTGGTGGGAGAGCAGACCTGGGGTGATTTGCACAATTAGCATGAAGAAAGCTTCAGTCTACTTAAGTTGTGAAACAGAAGTGTGTCCTGGTGGACCCAGAGCAGTGGAGGGAAAGCATTTGCATGCAGGTCTGGCAGGCAAGACCAAGCAGGACAAGACAGAGGAGGGAGGGCTTGTGAGGAGATAAAAACCTTTTGTTTCAAGGTGCTGGAGGCAGTGGAAGGACTCAAAACCAGGTTGATGGGATCTCAGCAATGGTCCAGGGAGACTGCCTCAGCAATGATATTTGATATAGAGTGGGGAGGGTGTTAGGAGGGCTACATGTCAGGCAGTCACAGTTACCAGGTAGAAGGATGCTGTGGACCTGCAGTAGCTGCCTGGATGGACAGAACAGGGTGGATCTTAAAATACTGTGATTAAAAAAATATCATGAGACATCAGTACACTTGGGAGATAAAGAACATAATGTGGGGGGGTGGGATCCTGCCATCAGCAGTGGAAGGAGGGGGAGGCATGACCTTCATTCATTCACAGCAGTTTCTCCACCCATCTGCACCTGGTCTAAGTCAAAATTCCTCCATATTACCCACCTCATCTACAGCTGGAATTGAAGACACAAGTCACTTTTACAACATAACTGGGTCCACATGCACTGCCAGCCATAATACATATGGCGGGGTCAGGTTTAGGGGATGCACACCCCATGACTGCTGCACCTGTATCGCTTCGCTGTTTGCTGCAGGCAGTGTACGTTTTACCTTCCTGTAGTCCAAGATGACTCTTGTTTGTCCAGCACCTATATATAAGCCCAACCTGATGCCAGTTTTGATCCCATTACAGCTTCTGTCTGGGTTTTACTAAAACAGGGTCCCTAAACTATTACAGCTTCTGGATTTGCCATGGAGAAGGGCAGCAAGTTAGCAGGAGAGCCAGCACTGGCCCAAGGAAAGACCAAGAGCTCTGTGGGCTTGGCAAAAGGCAGCCCCACATTAATCCACGTGACGGCACTCGCACTCTTTGCTCAAAGGAGGACTAGCCCTGGGGCAAATCAGATGACTTTCATGCCTTGCCAGCGCCTCCTCTAAGAAGCTTTTGCAGAATCCATCTACAACATGATACATCCACCTCCACTAGCTCTGGTGTACTGAAATCTCCCACAATTTCACAGGAGGAAAATAGTCTCCCTCACACATGGCGGCTTTCTCCAAGGCTGTGCAGCAGAAGGTGGTGATGGGCATTGGCAGCACACGGCAAACAGCAGTCCCACAACTGTGGACTAAAACCCGCACTGCAAATGGCCCAGGAGTTTGTTTGCACAGCAAACCCCATCAGGCTTAAATGAGATGCTGTATTTGGAGAGGGAACATTTGAAACCTCTTGCACACCACAATTTCCAGAACAAGGCAGAGTCTCTCAAATAACATACTGACACAGAATATCCATGCTGGTGTGGGGCTTCCCTTCTCCATCCTCTTTCATGGGGAGAAAACACGGTGTCTTTTGAAACTGTGGTGCCTCCTCACTAGCACTTTGCTCCTCGCGTAATGCCACCACAACATCAGAAATTGCACTTCACTTCAAGTCCTGCCATGCACTACCTATTTTGTAAAGCACTTCCAAGAATAACCTGTGCACTTGATTAACATAAGTGAGGAACCTCTTTCCAGTCTAGTACCAGTCTGGAAGGCGTGTAGGTGCTGCTGGGCACTGGCAGCTCATTGTAAAACGTCAGGTCCGGAATGCTTCTGCTCTTTAAACTCAGTTTTGATCCCTTGCCAACTACAGTAACTTAGTTTTCAATTCACCAGCCTGGGATCCCAGGGGCTGACAGAAACTCTGAGGGGGCTCCCCACCGTGCTGGAAGAAACACCATCCGGCACTATCCTGCAAATTTGCTGTCAACCACAGACATGACTGATCAACACAGATGGTGCCACAAGGGGAGATTATTAGCTCTTCAATGGGGTTTAATTTTGATCCTTGATAAGTGTTCAAAATGAGAACTCCCAGAGTGCAATTATCCATTGTTATGGGTTCAAGGAGAAATCACTGCTCCGAAAAAGGGACAGCACCCAAGATCAATCTATCAAGGCAAGCAATAAGGGATTTTGACCAATGCTCTATAAATCTACTGCTGCTATCACACATACACAGATGTAAAAATGAGCTGGTTAAGCAGGATCTGGTCCTTCAAGACACAGTGTTTAAGTACCATACAAGAGTAGTCTTGGATTACTTCTGTTGGCATATATGCTTGGATTTTGCTGCTCAAAGCATCCCAGGGCAGGAAGAGCACACCTGAATTTTTCCCTCCCCACTGAGATGCCTTGAGACATACTGGCTGTCGTGAGCAGGGAGTGAGCCCCTCTCCATCAGGGCTGCAGTACAGTGGCAACATGTTGCAGCAGCCCCATAGGATGCAGAATATCCCCTAGAAAAATTGCCAAAGGATGAAGCAATGGCAAAAGGGTCCCATTTCCTACCCATCTCCTACAACACAATAAACCAAACCTGTGACTGCATCATTAATGGTCAGAAGTCAAAATCAAGCCCTGGGCATTATTAGGAGGGAGACAGGTTGTCCACAGCAGCCCATCCAAACCTACTTGCGTGCCGCTTGCAGGCAAAGCCCAGCAACAACAGAGGCAAACGTACTACCGTTTCTCTATTCCCTCTTCAGCTCCTGGTGGTGTTTCTGCACGGGAAGGTTTATCTCACACACAAGTCTGCTGTGACTGACTAAATATCAAAACAAACTTAGTCACACGGGAAATACGAAGCTTGCCAGACACTGCCAGTCTCCCTCCCCACCCAGTGAGCTCAAATGTGGCAGTGCTTTTTCCCCTCTCTCCTTTGCTGCTGTTTTCCTTTTTGTGGGTGTCAGCCCACTGCAGAAACCAGTCCTTTCCCAGCTCTCTGTAGCCACCATCAACAGCTCCACGCCAGACTGTGATTGCACCAGTAACGCACCACTCACTGAGACCAGTTACTACCATCCATTTCCGCCCTCCAGCAAAAGCCTTGCTGATAGATGCACCCAAATGGGTGTTTTGAGGGGTGTTACCCATTTTTAGAGGTAGCTAGGTGAACTATAATGGATACCCCGATGCTTTGGAGCGGGAGCTGACCCCTTCCTTTACCTGGGATGCTTTGCCTCCTGGAGACCAGGGCTGAGTCCATCCCACCAGAATCCTTGCTCCCCTTCGAGTAAGGGCCATCGTCTATGAGCAGAGCAAATACAGAAGCTGAAATTAGTACCAAAAGCAACAAACAACACAACCAGAGCTCTTAAAAAAGTTTGTCCTGGTGACATGGGAATCAGGATCACATCCGTATCACAGGCTGTAGGTAAGAAAAAACATTACCAGCCCTGGCTTTGCGCTGTGCCGTGCGAGCTGTCCTGCTCTTTAGGGAGGGAGAGAAAGAAACAAGAAAGCAATAACATTATCTGATTTATTCCTCTTGGAGCTAATCCATTAAGAGAGAACAAAATTCCCTTACTCCTGTAATTATGTGGAACAGCTGAGGACAGAGAAAGCTGTGGCATTAGTCTCACAAGTTTTAAGCCTGTCATTATGCTTGTGAAGAAACTTACGGTCTTTGGAAATGGAGTTATACATCAGGACACTAACAGGGCACTAAATCACTATACTTGAATGAAATTGCCTATTCTTATAGATCCCATTATTTCAAAGTCACATTTTCCTGCTGCTGTTCCAGCCTCTGTACAACATAGAGAGCACCTTCTCTTAAGTGATTTAAAAAAAAAAAAAAGTGAGAGGAAAGAAAAAATAGTATTATGCATTGTAAACGCACCATCCAGCACAAGCTGAAATTTAAAGTTTTTAAATATCTTTGTATTCTGCTATTAGAAGACTCCTATATGGCATAGAGGTTATTTGCAGAGAAGGGAGCATGCTTCTACAGATTTCATTGCCATTCATCTAAAATGTCTATTTTTATGGCATTTCCTAAAAACCTTTCGCTTTATTAACCAATAATTTCCAGTAACCATGTAGTATCAAATAACTCCTCTTCTCAGTAACCACATTCCTGGATTGCCCGTCCCAATTTTTCAATAGCTGTGAAGGTTTAGAAGTTGTACATGATAGTATAAATGTGGGTTACCGAAAACCTTATCCATTTATTCCTGTCCACAGTCCTTCAGTAACTTATATTCATGTTACAGAGGTTTTGTCTCGCTGCATGCAAAGGGAACAG
This sequence comes from Opisthocomus hoazin, assembly GCF_030867145.1. Lineage (NCBI taxonomy): Eukaryota > Metazoa > Chordata > Aves > Opisthocomiformes > Opisthocomidae > Opisthocomus > Opisthocomus hoazin. The sequence goes on along the minus strand of NC_134424.1, from coordinate 11,497,563 downwards.
CGACTTTTATTCAGTCCCATTCCAGACAGTGGTCTGTACACAGGGCAGTCAAACCCGATGTTCAGTTTGCTGGCAGCCCACTTTGCCCCCAAACAGAAAAATTATGGTGTAAATTGAATCACGTGGATTACACTTAACCACTGGGAGGGGAATTTTGATCAAGGGTTTAAGCATTTTTTAAAAGTAAAATAACATAAGGTTCCACCTAAACTAACTTCAAAAAAAGCAACATTTTTTTCTAGTTTTATTTCTTGTTGTGCCAGCTGAAGTAACTTCATAAGGTGACGAAACTCAGCAGAAAAGTTTTGGCTGGCCCAGATCTGCACTTTCAATCATAAAAAGTTTCATCTGAAAAATAAGCACCCTTTAGTTTTGCAGGCCATAAAGGGATAATGTAGATATCCAGACCCTGGACTTTTCTCCTGCATCACTTTGAAGGCTTTTCCATCACCACTAACTGAAGATTTCTAATGAAGCAAGAACTAGCACTTGGCACTAGACCATCACCAAGCTATGCCAAGCCATTACTCACAAAACACGTTGAACCTTGATACCCAAGCATCCCAGACCTCTGAAACAGGGAAACGAAGCTCTTCTTTTCAAAAAATAAAGGCAAGAACAAGTAGGATAAAACAGCGCTGTCCGGACCATGGAAATCTTGCAGCATTACTCAATGTTGACAGTGAAAGCAGCAGCACTTGTCTAGAGAATTACAGGGAGCACAAAGGCAAAAACATTGATTTCAAATAGGTGCTGGTACAGCCCGGAATCAACTCTAAGAGCAGAAGGACTTGAAAAGCAAATTTGCATTTTTAATAGCGATGGTTCTTCAGGTGACGGAGAGGCCAGGGTCAAGATTAATCTGAGCTTAATGACTCTTGAAAGAAGTAGAAGTTACTTGGGACAATTTAGCTCCAGCATCAAATTTTTTTCTAAAAAAAATCCCCAAAGCCACACGCCGTCTCTTCAGCAGGTGTTTAATAGTGATAAAGGTTCAGAGTTTTCAATCTCTGCTACTGGTGACAGCCATGTTCATCTTAATTTCTCTTTTCAGAAAGTTTTTCCCGATATCCTGCCTTACCCTCTCTCTGTCACCCCATGCCTTGCAGAACTGAAGAGTCAGAAAACAAAGATGGTTTGAGAGTATAAAACAAGATCCAACTGCTCCCTGCCCACCTCACTCAGCCCAGCAGCTACAACCTTCCTTCATTTCTTCTCAGTTGCGTGAGCATGTCGGAGGAGGAACCCCAAAACAGCAGCTCAGGATACCTAGAATAAGGCTGCTTTTCAGTACAAGAGAAGCGTCTGCAAAAGGCTCCTTTAAAATATCCTGGGACATCCAGGGCTGGAGCCTCTCAATGCCACTGAAGCATCAACGTGTCTTTGGTCAGGCAGGGCACTGAGGATGATGAGAACCACCCAGTGTGCAGCGACTTTCCACACAAGAACATTTCTTCTAGCGGTGACCCCAGGTAACGTGCTTAAGGCAGCAACGTTCTGCCGCAGACGGGAGCCCTGCATTCCTGGGAAACCTCACAACATGGTTTGAAGCCAACCCCATAATCTGCTGGCAAAGTAAAACAGTCAACCATCTGCTTCACATGAACACACCACCCTGGACCAGACAGCCATCAGCGCCCTTCTGCGCTTCCTTTCCCCATTGCAACCCCAATCAATACTGATATGAAACCCCAGTTCACTAATGGTTACCCTCCCTACCCCAATAGCTGTTGGCAAACATGCCTTGGCTCCCATTTCAGCAAGCAGCCGAGTTGCCCGTGCATTAACAACAGCTTCCACCACCAGCCAAGTGACCAAGGGCATCGACCCGAGCTCCAGGCGCTGCCAGCAATTAGCAACACACCCCCCGCACAGTCCCACGCTGCTTCGTTGACAGCCGTATCAGCCAGCAAATAATTAGCACCGCGCCTGCTCTTCCTCTATTGCTTCTCCCTTCCAAACTCAGTTGATTATGCGAAAAATGTTTGGGCTTTTTGCTCATTATCTGGCTAAAATGTTTGAAGAGGAAAGGAAGCTGTCACAGGCTGCCTGCCGACGTGTGAATTGGCATTTTCTTGCATTAGCATCCCTGCTGCACGGCTCTTTGTTCATTTTCAGCTGATTTCCTGCTCTGCCACTCAAGCTGGTATTAACAGAGCCACTTCTTTCTGAGGAGGGGTTTGGTCTTTTGGGGTGGGAGGGGGGTGTACTTTGTTTTTCAAAAAAACAAATTCCTCCTCTTTGTGCTCTCAGTCATTTCTATCAACTCAGAGTCGAGGCTGGTAACCAGCCTGATTGCTCAGTCAGCCCAAATCGCAGCACCAGCCCAAGCACTGAAAATTCATGAATCTCTCTCCCCCCTAAAACTGGGAAAATAATACTTTTTTTCAAGCCTGCGCAGGTTCTTTTTACAAGCAATCAGTACTGGAGCCATCAGAGGTGCATTTTTCCACCTTTTTCTCTTGCTGCAAGAGGGCAAAAAGATTTCCAAATTAAAAAATGGTGTAATTGGTGATTTTCAAGCAGCGGTGTTAATGCTTGGCTCTGGATCTTTCGGAAAAGCTCACCAAGTACACAAGACCCTCAATAACACTGAGCACAACACCTTCCACATATTGATCCCATGGGAATCCATGATAATACTGAAAATCTCCCGTAAGTTCTCTGATGATAGTTTTTGCCATTTCAATGTCCTGCTAACACTAGGGAGAGAAGAGCTCCTGAGTCCTTACCCATACACAAGTGACACAGAGTCTCCTCCCCTGCAGCAACAGTGTCTTACAGTAGTGTACAGCTCATATAGCGACCAAAAAAAATTCATTGCCTGCTTTTGCTTTCCTCAGGTTGGGTTTTTTTTCCTATTCTCTGTCTTAGCATCTCACCACTGAATGTATTGCCCAGGAAACCAGGCTCCCCAGCTGCAAGGTGCAGCCATCCTCCCCTCCCTCCCTGGCTCATACTGGGAGGTACCGAAGGATAGCAAGGAGAGCAAGGACTGGCCAGAGATTAGTCTCTCAGTGATTAGTCGGCATGGGGTTGTATAGCCAGAGCTCTGGTTCTTCCTTCATACATGCCATTCGGCACCTCAGCTCCAGCAATGGCCACAGCGCTGTAAAAATGTCCTGTCACCTGCTCTGCCACCAGCACAACCACTTCTCCCTGCTGTTTCACCACTTAATGTTTTGGGGATTATTTAGTTCTACCTCCTACTTTAGGAGAGAAAACAAGAAAAGAGAGGGGAATGACAGACTAACAGTTGTTAATAATTGCAATCCAAACAGGAAGAGAACAAACCCAGTTAACCAGGGGCCTGGGGAGAAGTGGATCTGTGCAACGTCCTCCCTGTCTGACAGGCCCCACGGTCTGTCCTTCTGCGAGCTACCAACCCACTCTGTGTCTTTGGGTTGGGTCAGGTTTTGTTGGGGTTTTTGGTTTAAGAGCTGGGGCATTGATAGAAAAGACAATTTGCACCACAAGCAGCAAGACTTGGTTTCGTGATTTCTCATGGCTGTCTCTGATGTGGATTCTTTTAGGTCTAATAGTAAGGTTGAATTTACCCCTCCATCCTTCTCCCCGAAGGCACAAACAGGAGTCTCTCCTCAAACCATGAATCATCTAGCAGCCAGCTGGCTGATTTGCAGGGGTCAGCTGCATACACTTCAATCAATCTCCACTCCTAGGAAATCCACAGCTTCCCTAAATTAGGGATCCTTGGGCTTTGTGAGCTGTTCCACACGTTTGTCGAACCCTCACCAAGGCTGACTTGCTGCCTCTCTGAGACACCCCATCAGCCCCTGTCTTTCATGGAGCCAGTGGGGACATCCTGGGCCAAATTCTCTCGCTGTAGCAACCAGCAGCAAAACCAATCTCAATAACACCATGACTTTTCTTAGGTAAATTCCAAATGGGATGTGAGCACAGACATCAGGATCTCCTGACATCAGTTAGATCTCAAGCAAGCCTCTGTTAAAATGGAAAAAAAAGCTTCCTCAGAAGAGACCTGATTTAGGAGTTCATTATCCCTGCCTGTGGGGTGAAAAGGGAAGGTTTTTTCATTTAGAAGAGTTATTATTCGATTCTATTAACAGAGATCACCTCTTAATGAAAATCAGCATTGGCTAAATAAGATTCTGTGGCAATTAGGCTTGCTGTCTGCAAGTTTTTCAGATTCCTGGATCGCTTTAAGACAGTTCCTGCAGAGAAAGTGCATTAATCTTGTAGGAAGACCAAGAGGTAAAACCTCCCATTTGTTTAATGGAAAAAAGACAGTTGGAGATAGTTATTTTGCCATAGGGTAATTGCACTCCTTGTTTAGAGAAATGAATACTAAAATAGCTTTAAGAACCAAAAACTGTTTATGCTAACACAAGCCAGTCTTTTTCGCTGGAATAAAAGCATGAGGCTGGAAGCAGGAACCCAAATGATTAAAACTGATCTATTTTGAGAAGAGTTATTTCTGTGAGTCGGGGAGGCATTTATCTGTAGTCAGGTGAAGAGAAGTCAGGGGTACATGAGAGTGGGTCAGGCAGTTAGCGATGATTCAAATGGCAGCCACCTGGGAGCTAGTCTCCAAGGCCAGGATTTTAAAGATATCTGAGTGCCCGAAGATGCAGATGTGTACTTCAAAAACAGAGTGTAATCATCTGCCTGTATCTTTAGGCACCTAATCACCTTTAAAAAGTTGTCATATTATTAGAAGGAGGGGAGGGGGAAAAAGTATATCCACGCATGCCCATTCTGATTCTCAAATTGGTGTTTAGCTCCCAAATTACACAGCCTCCACTACAGCCTGGCCAGGGGCTGCAACCATCATTAGAGGAGGACAGTAACGTAATCATTCAACCTCTCCCCGGGCTGGTGCTCCACGTCGCATCACACCCGGTGGCATTTTATGCACCAGTAATGTGTTTGCGTTTGATTGCAAGGCTGTACACAACCAAACCTCCAGCACGCACCCCAAAGGCAGTCTGGGCTATTTTAGCACTGCCACAGCAGGTCAGAGATGGATGCATCAGCTCTGCACAAGAGCAGCACAGCGGTGGCCTCCCATCTTCAAAGCACTTAGCCTTTAACACAAGAGACAAGTAGATCTGGAAAGGCCAGGATAGGAAAACAGAAAAGCCCACTTTGAATACCATTACAAACAGATTGCGTGGTTTCCTGAAACGGCTTAATTACAAGTCCACCATGGCCCGAGAGCTCCTCCCATGCCTCTGCTTCAGGCAAGAGTCTCTGTTTCCATGAAGGGTCCCACTTCCTCAAGCCTTCCTCAGCAGGTGGCTTGAATGTTCTTCTGCTCAGCTAAATCCAAAGTTCCTTAGGCCATTGGAAAATTTGTACATGAGTTCATTAAGCCAAATACAGATGTTCAGTTCTTTTCCCATCTCCAGAAATCCACAGCTCTAGCTCTGTATCAGAAAAGTTAAAGAAAATAAACAAATAGAACCCAAATAAACGGATGAAAAACATCTGCCAGGGATCTCCAGACTGCTGCTCCTAGAACACTACAAAAGTTGAGCTAGAGTTCATGATCCTGCCCCACATAAAACTAGCCCAAGCATACAGTAACAAAGACGCTAAATCCTTAGACAAGACAGCCCATGCTCCTGTGAAGTGCTTAAAAACAAGAAAAAAAAAGTCACTTTTTCTTTAGGATTCTGCAGCACAATTTCATTGTCATGAGACTGACCGCTTTGTTCAATGCATCCAAAAAAAGCCCCAGCCTTTAAAAGGCCCAGTGTTTTCCGGCTTTCTGATCTCCACAAGGTGGTGTGGGGTATTTGGAAGTATGTGGGTGAAAAACCCAGAGCCCATCACAGACCTCATCTCCACCTCCATCTGCACAGGGCACCCTCAATGCAACTCTCTCACGGGAGCCACTCAGACCCAAGCAGGGCTTTGAAACGCTTCGCTTCTCCTTTGCACCAGGAAGATTTAAAAAAAAAATTCTCCTTACCAGCAAGCTTAGACTGGAATGGACCGAGTTATTTTGGGAGTAGCCCCTCCCTAATTTCCTAAATACACATACTAACAAACTTGTGGTACAAATACCTGTTGCAAAGAGGAGCCTCATACTTTTCCCTCCACTTGCAACAAACCCCCTCATAGCACATATTCACGAGTTACACAAACGACAAATGAGGGCTTGGGGAAATGTCTTCTCTTCAACTTCTCCTATCACAGATTTTGTGAGAGCACAGCCATAGCATATGATAATCATGTTTGCTGGAACAAAGTCCTTGCACCAAAGATGAACTTTCAACCATTTTCCCAGCTACTTCTGATGGAAAAAAAAACATCCCAAGGGCATTACCAACCTGCTGCCAGTACCTGTGCCAGCCCCACTGCAATGATTCTGTGCTCCCTTCCCCGGGCTGGGAATGTGCTCCACTGACTGCAGCTTCTTGTGTCGTCAGAGGTTTTTGTGGCGTCTCCGCCACGCATTTGTGCAGCCATTGCTCCTGGCATCTGAGCCAGGGAGAACTTGTTCAAACTTCGAGATTCTTCCAAGAGGAAGTTGTACTTCATAATTTGCTCTCCCTGATGCACACAGCACGAAATTTGTCTCCCCACACCATCCACATCTCCCCTTCTTTTCTTCTAAAGCCTGTATTCATTTATCTACCAACCCTTCCAAGGCATGTATAATTTCACAACCACCTGCTGCTTTATTCACAGAAAACAGATCCATAAAAGACACAATAGCCCATTGTTCAACAGAAAACTACATGCTTTGTTCTTCTATCTTTTTTTTTAATATGAAACCAAAATAACTTTTAAAGGAACAATTTGTTTCAAGCAACCATTTTCAACCAGAAATTATGTTGATAGTTATTTGCATAGCACTAACCTTTATAAGACCAAGATATGAGCCAGACCATGCGTCTGTTATCAAGCAGGTTGGCTTCCAAGGGATACCAGAGCACATTTCTTCCCCCCTGCAAGCCCTCAGCAGATAGAGAACACTGATGGAAGAATGACAGAAGACGACTCCTGGTTCTCATGGACAAGTGAAGAGAGTTTCAGCATTTAGTAAGCAGAAGATCTAGAGAGTGAGTGAGTGAGTGAGTGAGTGTGTGTGTGTGCGCGCGCGCGCGTGCGTGCACAAAGCCCATTTAAGTAAGCTCTGAAGAGAAGCCAGGCTTTGGAAAGATTTAACTCAGCTTTCACAGGATATTAAACACCTCCCAAGGATTGATCCAAGTCCCATCTGACAAGAATGAATGCTGGGCCTGGCTTGCAATGCCAAAATCTGGTACTCCTCATGCTTTCTTTAAATACATGGCGTTCCATAAAAAAAGCATAAAAGGGAAAGAAATGAAAAAGACACAATTTAAGAATCTGCAGTCAACCTGCCATTACCATCATGTCTTTTATATACCAGAGACATTGCTACAATGCATTGTTTGTCATCCGTTATTGCTTTTGGAAGCCAGTGCAGAGGAACTTTATCTAATCAATGCATCTGAGGGAGTGTGTGATAAAGGACCTGGAAGCAGTTCTTAATTTCCACTCAAGCTGTACTGAGAGATGGAAGAACAAATACTTGAAAAAGTAACTAGGATTTTTTATTAAACCCAGCTCCATTCTTTTTCTTGGTTTTCTGCAAAAATTAACTTCACATGCTATCTGTACATCCATCCATCTACTGTCCTTTTGCACCTCTGGAACCCAGTAGCCAATATCCATCAATTCGGGATGGGGGGTGGGGAGAAGGGGGCAGGAAGAGCAGCCTGAAAGAGGATTGTAGTCCTGTAGCTTTTATTAAAATTGTGTTTTGAGTAGGAAAGATGCAAATTATTGCTCTCAGCAAAGCAAAGAGCTCGAGATCAGTTTCACCATTCATTTTCCTTTCCATGGTAGAGATGAGAACAAGGGATACTGGATGCAAAACTGTTGAAAATAGGCTTCTTTTGCTCTTCTGCTCACAGTGGAACTTATGTTGTTCTTCTGAAGTAACCTGTGATTTCTTTTCTTTCTTTAATTTAAAAATATCAGGGGGAACTCCTTCCCCATTCTGGTGAGGATATGCTTTTCTGCATTAAGTTACGCTTATTAAGAGCTTCTTGAAGGACAGCATAGGCTGGGTCTTTCGCACAAAGACCTTTTCCCAAAACCCAAACATCTTCACTTTCATCCACCTCTTCCAAAGAATCCTCTAAAAATATCCATATCAAAAAGGTCCCTTTTCGCTCATTGAACCCTCTCCATTTCGCTTTTCTTAAGTGCTCCCTATCAAGATTCTAATTTCTGGTGTTGAAGTATAAAAATAAACAGAGAAAGGGAGACAGACTTCCCTTCCCGCAATCCCTCTCACCCTCCCAGGCATTTTCAGACAGCTTAATCAGTTTATATTTATGAACAACCCGGTGGCAAGGGAAACTACACAGTTTCGCACCCCGTTGCAGGTCACATTTGCACGCACAGACACACACACACACTAAGTGCAGTAATTTTGTGCATGAGGGACAAGAACAGTGCAGAAACCGACTCAATGAGATTATTATTTCTCAATGGTTCTAGTGCCTGAAATGATGTTATTAAAGTTAGATTTTCCAGTCAATCTGGCAATTTCTCTTATTAAGCTGTGTAGACTGTACTGGGGAGAGTTCAACAATAAGCTAGGAAGATGTAATATCGCTGATATACTGATTGTGTTATCTGAAGAAACTACCTTTCAAGAGTAAAAATTAAAGAGGAATAAGATACATTTTCAGACTGATCCTTCATGAAAGTTATCCAAGTGAGCAATTGGAATATGGTGAGAAATGACTGATAAAGTCTAATGCCATTCCCAGGGAAGAATGCCTCTCTAGATACGAGGTTTATTAATCTATGCAGCAGTAAATTCTAGCTGGCAAGGGAATACAATTCCCCCTATTAACTCCACACAAGCTTCCAAACTTTTTCTTGAATATGGAGATGGATAAGAAACGCAGTCTGCTGAATCCAAACTCTGGGGACGTGCCTTCTTTCAAGCACTAAATGCCATGCTCAGTGACTGTGGAGTGAAATCAAATAAAAAAGACAGCTCTATTGTGGCTTTTCAATCAAATGAAAATAAATACTGTCAGTTTATTCGACTTTAGCACTCACACCACTGGTGCCACCTAAACCTAGTGGCCACTATTACCTGCTTGTTTAAAAACCCTGGAGTTAGTAAAAAAGTGAAAGCAAGCTTTGTTGTAACAAAAACCATTGTGATTGATTTCACTGCACAGAGTTTGGCAGTGGGAAGGTTTGCCAAAAGGTACACCCAAGCAGGCAAAAGCTTTTATTTTTGACATATCAATAGCTAAAGCAAAAAAAAAAAAAAAAAAAAAAAAAAAATCAATGTCCATATTGTAAAATATTTTGTCTTGGGTTTGTTTTTCTGTCTTACCTAATGCTGGGCTTGGACTCGGAGGTCCAGGGAGGAGATGGGGAACCAGGACTCAGGAGCCATTGGCAGTGCCAAGAACTGAGCACCCTCAGGGCACAGCCGGAGTGTGAATATGCAGCACAAATCAACAGCTTGGGGACAACAGAACAGGTAGAAGTCAGGACTTCAAGCTTTCGAAATGGCGATCAATTTGCTGCAGCGATAGTAAATTCTTTGACCTATTTTGCCTTTTACAAACACCCTTTTGGTCCCTATGATCTTTGCTTTAAAAATAGTACCTGCTGTCTTCCATCCTCCAAGATCTTATAAAAGAACCGTCAAATCAAGAGGTTCTTAACTTCCCAGGGAGGGAGGGAGCTTCAGAAGCACAAGGTAGTGCTGTACTGAAGAGAAGGGTAGAAGGCGAACTGATCTGGTGCATGAGCGTGGCAGGAGAGCACATAACTTCAGTGGGGAGGCAGAGAGCCAGAAGTTGGGAAGGAAAGCTGTAGAGATTCATCCTATATGTATAAATGTGTATGCGTCCTCCCTTTCCACCCCATAAGAAGAATGAACCTCCTGGACGTTGCATTACTGGATGTCTTGTCACGACGGACAGGCATCTTTCTAAAAATCATTCAGCACTCCTTAGACAGGGAATTTGACACATGATTCACAGTAACTGGGCCAAGCTCCTTGACCTGTGTCATGCATGGGGTGAGACTGGATTGTAAATGGCTCATTTGGGCTGAAAACAACCCAGCCTGGAGAGAAAAAAAAAATTAAAAAAAAGGTGAACGTGCCATTGGGGCAGAAACTGGCTGAAAAGAAAAATCACAGCTCAGTGAAAAAGTCATTTTTGTCCATACTAAGCCTTTTCTGTGATTCTGGCCAGCTCAAAGCTTGAGATCCCACCCTCACAGGAAGCAGGAGGATACATCACTATTTCTCCAACAGAGCCAAAAAGCAATGAGTGCCCAGGTTCTCTGCACTACCTTTTTCTGCTGAAAGATGCTCCATTTCAAACAGAGGAAACCTGGAATACCCCACTCCTCAACATGTACACAGATGGGAAGTAAAGAGATAGAGCATGGATTTTGAAATAAAAGTGTGAGTAACAAAACACTATCACTGGATATCCTTGCGTTCATAAATCAGTGGGTTGAGATGACAGTTTTTTCTTCTAGGCTTTGCTACATCCAGATAACTTCTCCCAGTGCAGTGGGGAAACAGCCAAGAGCAAATCTCTTGTAGCAGGCAGTAGATAGGGCAGAGGAAAACCCATTGGATTCAGCAGAGGGGGAATATGAGGTGGCAACAAGACACTGTGAACATTCAGCCTGGTAATACTTTTAAAGGAGGGTCTCACTGCAGTTGTAGCATGTTGGTTTTTTCTTTTACTCCTCTAGCACTTCCAAGAGAGCCCACGTTACACACGTAAATGAAGTGCTCCCAAGAGTACACATAAAATTTTAGCACCTGTGCTAAACTTACAGCATGCAATGTAGAGAGCAACTGAGAGTGGTAAACCAGTCTTAAGGAGACCTGCTAGAAAATATAACTCCTTAGATGAGGAGTTGGGGAAAACCCCTTCTTACAGTGAATCGCACTCTGCTTCCCTGCTGATGTCCAGGAATCAGTTTGACAAGGGCAGCCCCTGCACCAGCAACATTTAACAAGGGGTGGGCAAGAGGAGTCCAGCAGGGCTGCTACAGGGAAGGTCACCCTGCCACTCGTCCAGGTTAGCACTCTCTCTCTGCCCCCAATTACAAGCCTGCTCTTGCTCAGGGAAAAGGCCCAGAAAATGAAATGAGGAATCAGATCTAGGAGATTTGCTGTGCCAGTTCAAGAGGTAGCTGAGATTGATTCACACTGTGCATGGACATGTATCAATCTCAGTGCCAACAGCAATAAGAAAAACCACACAAACCAGAAGAAAACAAAAGCAACAAAACAAAAAAAACCCCAGGCAAATCAGGCCACAGAATGGATGCACTTCAACACAGTAACATTTAATAAAAGCATGAGCCAGGGATCAAGGGGTGAAGCAAGAAAACAGATTTATATAAAACCTAAAGGATGCCATCAGCACTAGCATAAAAAAGTCAAATAAACTATCAAAGCTGTCCACGACCTTGCTTGCTACTGCACTGATCTTATCATTTCAACTAGGCTACAGCTTCAAAAGCAGCTATGAAAAATCAGAGCCGTCTGGTGAACCAGGACAACCCTGGCTAGCCGTAGCCTACAGCTGGGTGCGTGCTCAGCCCCTGCCGCTGGCGAGGGCAGGGCTGGCACGAGGCTCAGTGGCTTTGCTGACTGCGGGGAGAGAAGAAACCAGCCTGACCCAACAGAGAGCAGACGTAGCAAGTCCCCAGCCTTCTTTTAAGCAGGGGGGCTGTACCTTCACCAGCTTTTTCCATCATCCCACAGGCCAGTGCACCAAGGTATCTCACAGCAAGGTTTGCCAGCGACACTGCAATCCCCCAGCTGGAGCCCCCAGCTCGCAATGCAGCCCCCAAGGTTTGGGAACCGCTTTTAGGAGGACTGCAAAGACAGCTGGTACTGCTGGAAGATGGCATCATATGAGAAGACATTCAATGCAGTAGGTTGCAAATCAGGTGCTTTATCCTGGATTTGCACTGCATTCTGATGCAAAGTGCTTAAAAACCAGTGGGAGTCAAGCAATAAGGAAGAAGCTCCAGACAGCATTAACTATTTTAAAAGAAAGATTTCAGGCACCCCATTTAGACTTGTTTCCAGCTTATCCAGGAAGCTCCGCTAAACCTTACGAATACTTAATTCCCATAAATGTGATTCTCCCCTCAGTGTTTAGCTAAGTAGCAATGTTTCAAAAAAAGTAAATACCAAATCGTGGGAGTTGGATTATTCATTCATGTGGTAAAAGCCATTATATATGAATACATACAGATGTTCCTACTTCATGACTGATCTAAACAGATGTAGATTTTAGACTTTGACAGACAAACCATCCGTTATGCAATGGCCCGTGTACGCGACTGGGCTGCTTTTATCCTCGCCTGTGTCAGGAGGATTCGCAGGAGCTGTGTGAGAGATGGAATAAGCTTATAGTCAAAAGACTAAAGAAAGTTTGAGCGAGAGCCTCGCTTGAAATGAAAGCAGGGAGGGAGAAGGAGAGAAATCAAAGAGCCAGGGAATATCAGATTTAGCAGGACAACAAGATGAAATAAAGTTTCAAAGCTCAAAGTTATTTGATGTTGGAACTGGTATGGTCTGACCCCATCAAACCAGCTGTTAAAAATTTGCCTGAATTGCCCATTAAATCTTGCTTCCAATAAGCTCTGCTCCTGCTTTTGCCCCTCTTCGTGCTTCCCATCAAGCCTTGCCTTGGCTGCAGGCTCTGCCAACATCCCACCCTCCAAGCAGGCTGGTATCCAGAGATCCGCACAGCACCACTGTGATGAAAGCAAACATCTGTTTAGTATGAAAGATGGATAAGACCCCACTCCAGCAGTTATTAATGCACTCCAGCTGTTTTACATAGCTGTCTTCATGCAAACGGTTGTGCTGGTTTCCAGTTGCTTCACATTGCATGGGTGATACAAAGCAGGCAGAGAACCCAGTGTCAACTACAGCCAGCAAAAAAATTCCCAAAAGGCATGGAAAATCCTGGTGAACAAATTGCTGCAAGTTGGGCTCTGCCACCCTCTGAAAGGCTCACAAGAGGTGCTTACTCTTATGAGCAAACGCAGACAGTCTTAGGATTTTCACATAGAAATCCTGCTCTGTGCAGAATTCAAGCCCCACAGTTCTGTGGGTTAATTTTCCCTTTGGGTTTTCCACATGTTTAAAATCCAAAATTGATGATGATGATGAGGGGACTGGAGCATCTTTCCTATGAGGAAAGGCTGAGGGAGCTGGGCTTGTTTAGCCTGAAGAAGAGAAGGCTGAGAGGGGACCTTAGAAATGCTTATAAATATCTCAAGGGTGGGTGTCAGGAGGATGGGGCCAAACTTTTTTCAGTGGTGCCCAGCGACAGGACAAGGGGCAATGGGCACAAACTGAAGCACAGAAAGTTCCGTCTGAACATGAGGAAGAACTTTTTCACTCTGAGGGTGATGGAGCACTGGAACAGGCTGCCCAGGGAGGTTGTGGAGTCTCCTTCTCTGGAGATATTCAAGAGCCACCTGGACAAGGTCCTGCGCAGCCTGCTGTAGGTGACCCTGCTTCGGCAGGGGGGTTGGACTAGATGACCCACAGAGGTCCCTTCCAACCCCTAACATTCTCTGATTCTGTGATTCAACCAAAGGACTAGCCAGGAGCGGAGTACCAGCCTCAGGAGCCACAGGCTGGGGAACAGGGACACCAGCTAAAACAGCACTCGCATTTTGGTGAGAGCCCAAGCTTTCCTGAGCATCACAAAAAGCCAGAGGGACTGGCTCATGGCAGACTCTGCTCAGGTCTGGGAAGAAGTCATGTTTGCATTGCCCGAGGCAGATACTTGCTCTCCCTTTGAACAAGGGAGGGTCTCAAGCTGAACCTGGAGGAGACAGGACAGATGGGCAGGAGGCTCTCCCGGGGCTGGGCTAAGCAGCCCCACCTGCACCCCAGAGACCTGTCTCTGCCCCCGCACTGCAGCGCCAGGCCCAGCACGTTTGTATCTGAATGAGGGCGTATGTCTGAAAGGATGCAGCACACACCTGAAGAGACGAAGCTGGGAGTTCTACAGCTTACGGAGGGTAGGAAGTAGCAATGAACTCGGGGAAAATTCAAGTGTAGCTAAAGACTGCAGAGTCCCGGGAAGAGAGGAGACTCATGTGATAGCCTTTCTCCACTCAGGAACACAGACCATTAAGTGTAATGCTTCACATTATGCTTCCCAAATACCCACTTAATTTTGATTCAACAAGGCACTTGTGCTAATAAAAATTAAAACCAGCAGGTTCTGTCGAGTGTGTAATAGATGTGTGGAGGAGCAGCGTGCGCAGGTATATCTAAAATTAACCGCGAATACCAAAACTGACTGTTTTCCAAACCTCAGGAAGCCTGGGGAGTGCTGCAATCACTGGATGCGTGCACTCAGCGGGGTGCTGTGCGGGCGCTTGCCCAGCCCCTCACCACAGTGAGGGTCCTCGGGGCCAGGGGGGAAACATCCCCACACCGGTCACCTCCCGTTCCCACCGTGCTAGCCTCTAGATGGAGTCTGGAATGTCCCCGAGAGCAGATATTGCCAAGTACTTACCTCTTGCCACTGCTTGCCAGAACCAAAGGCAGCTGCCAAGGAACACATTCCCACCAGTTTGCACAGGTATGAACATCTGTGGGTCTGTACTGGTGCAAGAGAGCTGAGCGTGTGCACAGGGAGACGAGAGAGAAGAGATCGGCTCCGTGAATGTTAGATGCAGCAGATCCATTTAATGATTAAACACACATGATTGTTTGCTTATAAAGTGCAGTGTCACATAAATCTGCTAGGAGCTAATTGCCTATTATAGCTCATGGTGCTGCTTGAGTCGGCTGCTGAATGATAAGGGGACTTCTAGAAAGGAGAGAAAACCAGCGGCGCTCCTCTCCCTTGCCTCCGCCGCAGACTCAAAAATGTTTTGTTTTCCAGTTCCTGCAAGGTGAACACTCATTGCCCCTCTAAGTGACGGGGTCCCTCTGTCGAGCTCGCCTGAGTGGGAAGGTAGGGGGTAAACTGAAACACAAGGAGGAAAGGGAGTTGCTTTAATTCTTTTTTTAAGTTAACATTATTAATAATGAACTTCTCTCTGTAGTCTCACGCCTCTTGCCCAGCCTGACAAATCACAGCAGCTATCTGGACTGTCCCTGGAGCCAGCGTGGAGCTGGATGACATTCCCCACCATCCCAAGAGCAGTGGTCGCCTCGCACAGCCCAACTACAGCAGCAAGGAGAGGGGAATGGCAGGGCAAAGATTCACATGCTACACAGCAAGGGCAGGCGAGGGAGCAATGGACTATGGGTGAAACCTGGTTTTGGAGCAAAATAGAAAGCAATGAGTGATGTGTCCTCTGTTCCAGCGCTCTTGTAACTTCACCCTCATTTTAACTCCACAGGTTCAAGTGACCTGGGCTGTTTGATACAGACCTATATGTACCTGAGCGTCTTCCCACCGATTCCCCCGGATTTCAGGTATATCTCTGTGGCTCCGTCTAGTCCATTCCTACCACACACTTGATCCCCACGTGTGGCTTCGTTGCACGCTGCAGAGGAGTCGCCTGAGGACGGACCTGCAGACAGTCTGCCTGGAGACCACTCCAACCCTGCACCCAGGGGCTGCTGGGCTGCAGGTTCACGGCACTCTTGCAGCGTGAGCAGCAGAGCGCAGCGTTTCATGGCAGGAAGGAACACGATCTGTTTACACAGTACGTTATACGGGAAATGCATTACACTATTAAAAAAAAAAAAAACCTTTAACAACACACGCACATTCATCTTATGCCAAGAGTTTAATCCTACCCAAACAGCACTGCGTTCCACAAAGAAATTATCCTCTATAAATCACCGGGGCAGGAGCAGGCCACATCCCTCACATTTCAGGCTGAACCATCCACTGCAGTAATGACCCCGCACAGATCAGCCATCGTGCTGACAGTGGGAAAGGAGGGGATGTACACTGAGACCTCGTGGAGAAGCAGATTTATTGCTGGGACAACTCCACTGAGGCTGGCAGCGCAACAGTGGGGACCTGTTTGAGGTTTGACTCAGACCTTCATCATTTGTACGGTCGTGCACATGGCTGTTCGAAGACAGAGCAGCAGATCCATGACTTAGCTCAGCTATTCATCTGGGAAAAGCAGCTGACTGGAGCTGCGCCATCCCACCCTCACTACGCTGAGAGGTCCTGCAGGGCAGGGGATGGGTGTGCTAGACCTGTGTGCTCCCCGGGCACCGAGAGGTCTCGGAGGAGGGAGCAGAAGCTGGGACAGAAGAGTTATTTGGGATATCGAGCAAGTCAGTTTGTTCAATAGCTGCAAACAACTTTGCATGCGACCTCCGAAACAGCAGACAACACCAGATTAGGGACCTAGCTCCCTCCTTTGGGAAAGAGGAGGATGCAATGAAGCAGAAGGATGCAGCAAATCGCACTTTCATCCATAGCCAGCGCAGTGCAGGAAGCCAGACCTTACCAGCACAAGTTCCTGCCTCCCAGGACAAAAGCATATTTATTCTCTTTGTAACTGCTCCACGGCCCTTCTTGCCTTAATGCCAACATTGTTCTCCCCAAACCTGAACTAGCTCCTAACTTACAGCTTCATTCTATTAGGATATACGACACAAGTGTTAATTATACATTGAGACTGGAAGCTGGAGTACTGCTGGGAAGAAAACCACAACTCCTTCCACCTTTCTAACGTAATTTAATGAACCTGCACAATAAGAAACAGATCAGTTGCGAGGCATGATTAAGCGGGATCATCTCTTCGCTATACTAAAAAATTTACAAGGCCATTTTTGGACTGACATGCAAAGCAGTTTAACAATGACTTAACAAAAAAGTATGGTATTCCATCCTTTCATGGCTTCCAGGTGCTGGGACCAATTTACTTCACAGCAATTTTCATTTCTGGGTCCTTTTTTTTTTCCCCTCCTCCCCACAAAAACCTGCAGCTGCCAACTATGCTGGCATCTACAGCAGCTAGGAAACGAATTTCCCTGTGAAGCAAATTCTTCCAGGATGAATTGAATGAAGGCAGAGCTCATAATTGCACATTACTGAAAACATTTCTGATAAAAAACTGGGGAGATATTTTTATTCACATCTCCCGTTGAAAATTGCTAGGAAAGATGCTTTTGAAAAGCCGTCATCTCCAAGCATGTAATTATCAGATCCTTGAACAAAAACACATGGTCACAGAAAAAAAAAAATTACTTTCATTGAAATAAAAAAAAATCAGGGATGGCAATTGTTGGGAATGGAAGGAGAGAAATTCTTCATCCTGTGTGATTTTGCACATCTCAAGTTGCCAGGCTGATTTGTAAATCCGCAGATTAATAAATTTGGCAGCTAAGAACATGAAGATTGGTTAGTAATTTTTTTATTTATTATGAATGGAATAATAATAATATTTTTAAAAAATCAGAAGTAGACTGGCAGGCAGACAGTCACAGAATCAGAATTTCCTAACTCCCACGTAAGCACACTTGTCTTGAAACAGTGTTCTGCCACCTTGAATAGACAGCCGTGCGATGACCTGGGGGTCCTATCACGGCTTAAGACCATGCATACCCTGACGGGATTACTCACACACTGAAAATTAGGCAGCAGCTGAACTGACAGCTGAAAAGAGCCTTAAATGCTCTTATGCCTGGTAGCATTCAATTGTCAATTGATGAACGTTGCTAAATATTTATTTTTGCTCTACTTTCTCTCCTCCAGCGCTGCGCCAACACCTCTTTCTAATTATTATTACTTGTGAGCTTTAAATGTTTCTTCTTTTTGCAACACCTACACATGCCTAAACAAAAATGCATAGGCAGCCTTCCCTCCAGGTTGCCCAACACCTTTTTCTGACCTTCTGGGTAAAACTGCATATGATTTCCATCCTTGAGCTAAGTAGATAATATTGCAAGCAATAAACATTGGCATCCACATACAAGTATCAATTTTAACAGTCCATTTTCGAAATAAATCAAATCCTACGTGGCCTAACATATACAAACGCTTTCGCAATGCGGCTATCCCCAGCTTATATAGATCAACAAAACAGAACAAACATTATAAAGAATAATGAACCTGGACATAAACCCAAAAACTAGACTTAACACACCACATGAAATTCAGTCCCCTACTACAGGTCACTCAAAGCCAGAGTGCACCTCGACCAGCAGTAATGCATTTTTCGTAAGCAGGTTGGGAAGGAGGTAAACATCTGGGCTGGAAACTGGACTCTAGAAGTTAGTGCTGGAGAGAAAACCTCAATAGGACGTGTTCAACTGACACACATTTGTTAAATCTGCCTGGCCTTTGCATTGAAAAACATCCTTCTACTCACAAATGTGTACTAATGAGAGGTTCATGAGCACCACCCTTTCAGAGTAAAATCTCTGTAACCTTCATACAGGGAAGGGAAAAACTGAATAAAATTTCTATAGGCTATGAAAAGTGGTAGGAAATTAGTCTTTTATATTCTTTATAAAGCCATTTTGGTGCAATGGGTCACCTCTAGAAAAGAGCAAGGACTCAGATCCACTGCACAGATCAGCTCATTCATACTTAACATAGTCAACAAAACTGTTAAGACCTGTCCGCTGAAGTACTAACACCATCAGCAGGCATCCTGAAGACTTTGTGGAGGTTGGGTAAGACATCACAAGACTGCAGAAGAGCCAAATTCAATGTTCAGCTTCAAAAAAACAAAACAAATAGAAGCCATATCAGAGTGGGGGTGAGAGATGACAAATCCATCACCTTACCTTTCAGTTCCTGGAACTGACCATTTGTGTGTGAGCTGTGCTATGGGAGTGTGTGGCAGTGTTTTGGTAGCAGGGGGGCTATAGGGGTGACTTCTGTGAGAAGCTGCGAGAAGCTTCCCCCATGTCTGATAAAGCCAGTGCCAGCCAGCTCTAATACGGACCCGCCGCTAGCCAAGGCCAAGCCAATCAGCAATGGTGGCAGTACCTCTATGACAACATATTTAAGAAGGGGGGAAAAAAACTGCGGGAAAACAGCAGTCGAGAGAGAGGAGTGAGACAATGTGAGAGAAACAACTCTGCAGACACCATGGTCAGTGAAGAAGGAGGGGGGAGGAGGTGCTTGAGACACCAGAACAGAGAGTTTTCCCTTACAGCCCATGATGAAGACCATGGTGAGGCAGGCTGTCCCCCTGCAGCCCATGGAGGTCCAGGGTGGAGCAGATCTCCACCTGTAGCCCATGGAAGGGACCCCACGCCACAACAGGTGGATTCCTGAAGGAGGCTGTGACCCTGTGGGGAGCCCACGCTGGAGCAGGCTCCTGCCAGGACCTGCGGACCCATGGAGAGAGGAGCCCACGTCGGAGCAGGTTTTCTGACAGGGCTCGTGATCCCACGGGGGACCCACGCTAGAGCAGCCTGTTCCTGAAGGACTGCACCCCATGGAAGGGACCCATGCTGGGGCAGCTCGTGAAGAGCTGCAGCCCATGGGATGGACTCATGTTGGAGAAGTTTGTGGAGAACTGTCTCCCGTGAGAGGGACCTCACAGTGGAGTTGGGGAAGAGTGTGAGGAGTCTTCCCCCTGAGGGACAAGGAGCAGCAGAGACAACGTGTGGTGGACTGACCATAACCCCCATTCCCTGTCCCCCTGCGCCACTTGGGGGGAGGAGGGAGAGAAATGGGAGTGAAGTTGAGCCCGGGAAGAAGGGAGGGGTGGGGGGAAGGTGTTTTAAGGTTTAGTTTTATTTCTCACGATCCTACTCTGATTTGATTGGTGATAAATTAAACTCCCTTTCTCCCCAAGTTCAGTCTGTTTTGCCCGTGACAGTAATTGGTGAGTGATCTCTCCCTGTCCTTGTCTTGACCCTCGAGGCTTTCATCATATTTTCTCTCCCCTGTCCAGTTGAGGAGGGGGAGTGATAGAGCGGTTTTGGTGGGCACCTGGCATTTATCCAGGCCAAAACCAAAACAGCTGCTAAAAGAAAACAAGGAGGACTAAACGCAAACCTGGATCTACCACAGATAAGTCACGCCCACTCAATTTCTTTCTAGGACAGAGCAACACTTCCAGGTAGATAGAAAATGCAAGTTGTTATACCTCAATTTTAGAAATGCCGCTGACATTTGTTTCACATGTTATTTTTATGATTGGGAAGCAGGATACAGATGATTATAAAGTGTATGCAAAACTGATTGGAAAACCACACACTGAGAAAATTGATCGATTGTTCACAATCAGAAGGGCCAGACATATTAAATGAAGGTCTGTGGGGGCCCATCCCCAGTTTGGTAAGAATCCAGGTTTTCATTAAATGACCTGGATGATTGCAGAGAGATGGCTCTTATTAAGTTTACTGACAGCTACCAGCTAGGAGGGACTGGAAGCAGGCTGGCAACTAAATTTTGAATTCAGAATGATTCATACGTGTTTGAAAAAACAAATATACAATTCAGTAGAGGTGCACGCAAGCTCCCAGACC
Organism: Opisthocomus hoazin; assembly: GCF_030867145.1. Lineage (NCBI taxonomy): Eukaryota > Metazoa > Chordata > Aves > Opisthocomiformes > Opisthocomidae > Opisthocomus > Opisthocomus hoazin. Next base: position 11,477,084 of record NC_134424.1, on the reverse strand, counting down.
TGAGCAAGAACAACCAAACGAATAAAGGTTCATTAAAAAAATGAGAGAAAAACTATCTCAGTGACAGCTGCAGAAGGACTCTTCAGACACTGTAGATTACAAACAAAATGTAATTCCACAGTGCCATGTCATATGCAAGAAAAGCTAACACCTCAGCACATATAAAGGTGGGTATAGCGTGCAAGATCTGTGAAATCGTTTTTCACTTTACTCAGCACCAATAAAAGCCTCAGCTTGAATGCAGTGCCCAGGTTTGGGCACCACAGTGCAAGAAAGATATGGTCCAGCCGGAGGTCATTCACACTGAATGAGTGCAGTCTGGTCAGATATCTAGGAAAACCACAACGTCCAAGACTGGGGGAAGGAAGAAGTTGTCTATACTAAAGAGAAGAGCGGGACGAGAGAGAAAGGGTTATTGCTGTCTTCAGACATTCGGAAGAGTGATGCACAGAAGGAAGGAGTAATCTGTCATCTGTGTTAGGACAGGAAACAATAGCACCAAAATTGCAGATGCAGAAAGCTTTTCTTTAATATTAAAGTCTAGTGAACGAATTTGAGCTGGTGTGCTGTTTCCAGCATGGATGTATTCAAATGCAAGGTGGACAGACAATAACAGAGGTGGATAGACAATAACACAGGTATGGCCAATACTAGCTCAGGGCAAAGGAATGGCCCAAACTCTCTCTGCCCAGTTTTGGCTCAAGGAAATTAAGCTCACTGTGATTCAGTTCCAAACCCAGAGATGTGTCTTTTGGTATGCACAACCCAGTTACTTTTTCTTTTAATCTTTCATTTTGCTGCCACTGAGGTAAAGCTGACAAGTGACGTAAGCAGCTCGATGAGCAGGAGTTATATTAAATAGCACTATTGTGATAAATTCTTCAATAAGAAAGATAAAATCTTTCTTCCTAGGAGATTTATCTATGAAGATTTCTTCCTGTCTTATTCTAGCTCCTCACATTACTTTTCTATCCCTTTCAGGCATTTTTTTTTTTTCTCTATTTCTGCCCCTGCCTGTTTGGCAAGCGGGGAAGGATCTGGGGCTATCGCAGAGAGAGCACAGCACAGAACAGGGGAGCTGATCCCCTGAGAACTCACAAGCAGCAAGGGGCAAAGACCCACTAACAAGCCTCTTTTCCTGGCCATTCCCATCCTGTGAACAAAGGGTGCGGCTCGCTGGTTAGGAAGAAGGGATAGGATATTCACACTGCTTTCCTTGGTCTGCAGAGAGTCCATCTTACATTAGAAGTATGGCTTCTAATGGCAAAAAAACCACCCCTAAAAGCAAACAACAAACCCAAACAGAAAAGCACTGAACACCCTCATCTACCATCTTTATTTTTGCTTTGCCTTCTGTACAAACCATATTTAAAAAAAAATAAAAAAAATAGTCAAGTCACCCAAATGCATACATCTGAAATACAAAGAGTCTTCTGAAGTTGCCTGTGCTGTAGTCAATTAACCATTTAACTTGGGCTGCTTTGCAATGGGCTCCTCAGCTGGTCGCTTGGAGCAGCATGAAGGAGATTCAATGAGCTCTGTCATTCTGCCCACTCCTGCAGTGATCCTGCAGTAAGGACTAACTGAACATTTAGTTTGCTCTGCAAAACATACAGGATCCTCCTAGATTTCAGAAAGGCCACAAAGCATCTCAGGGAAGTCCTGCAGTTAGAAGATTGCAAGGTCTCTTGTGGAAACACACTATCACACTGGTATCAGCACAGCCACACAGAAGGTAACGTGTGTGATAACAGACAAGATAACCAGAAGATAAACACTTCCCCCACCTTCCATAAAACATCACTGCTAGTCTGCATTTTCTGACCTTGCCATTCTGAAGGACAGACAAAAGCTCTGTACTATTAAAACGTCCCATCAGAAAACTTTCAACAGTGGCTGGAGGAGAGAAAAGAAATCACCAAGATCCTAATGGTGGTGGGCCCAGGAAGCACTTCTGAAACATTTGGATGCCTCTTTGAACAAGCCATTTCTGGTTTTGCCCATCACACTTATAATGCTAAAATGAGTGAGATGATAGCAATTCACTTTATTGCTTCAATCTCAGATGATTTCCAGATGATTCTCATGAAAAAGTCAGGTTGACAGAAGAAAAACCACACTAAAACCCAGCTGAGTGACCAAAAGAGATCTTCACTGAGCCTCAGCAAAAGCAAATCCAATGCGTTATAATCAGTCCCCCTCAAAACTTTTCTCAATGCACTAAAATAACTAGGAAGAAAATGGATGGCAGACATGAAATGAGATGGCTGCCCACCCCTCCCTCTGTCTTTGCTCTGTGGCTGGTGCAGAGGATGACCTCACCTGTAGGATGCTAAGAAAATCAGTACTTACTGAGCGATGAAACCATGGGCTTGGGCCTCAGGAGCACCACTAGCACAAGCTGTAAGGGTCTGAAACCAGGGTGAAGAAGGCTTCCTTGCCAGCTCAATGACTACACCATTCCCTTGTACATGACAGAGCTATACACCGCATTGACCCAGGGTTCTCCAAGAAACTTTTGGGGCTGAGATCAGGAATATTTCTCATTCAGTCACCCAGCTGCCAGACAACATCACCATTTGCAGCAACACAGCGATCATCAGAACTTGCATGAATGAGGCACCAGATGCCTCCAGTGACATGTTTGAGGAACTGGATGAATGATCCCACCTGTGTCTGGTGGCATCCAGGGGACTCCTCCAGCACAGTCAGTGTCAGCCACCTCTGAGCTAGAGGCCCAGCTTATGGCTCAGCCCCAGGAGCGATGGGAGCGCCTGCCAAGTCGTCTTTTGATCTTTTCATGGAACGGCTGCATTCCTGCCCTGTTAAATCACATGCCCAGACTCCCTCTGCCTACCAGAACTCATCACTATGTCTCAGGCAGCTTCAAAATAAGCCCCAGCCCCCTAACCACTCCTCACTGTGCTGCTACAGTAAGGGGACATTGCATCTAGTCACCATCCATGGAATTAGAACACAGCAAGGCTAAGCTGCTTTACACCTGGTTTATTTTACCTCTCGGTTTTAGGCAGGAAAACAATTTTCTGAAGTTAGGTTCATGCTTTAGGGCATCTTGGGCCCAAACAGAGGACAAAGTCAGCCCCACTACATCACTTCACGCAACGTAAAATGATTCAGAAACCATAAATTACCTCTGTGCTCTCAACTCCAATGTCTTTCCTTTCAGAAGGGAAATGCTTGCATCAGAGCAGCAGAGCGAGCTCCATGCAGTACATTTAGCTGCAACAAGCAGACCTACAGCATGCAACAAAGTCCCTGAATATTGCCTCCAGTCAGAAATATCAGAGCCTGTCCATCCTGGAAAGACTGGGGCCAGGATTTGGTGACTATGCCCTTTGTAAAGGTGCCCTTCTACACCCACCTACCCACTCTTTTGCAGAAATGAAATAGATTTTTTTTTTTTATACTCCACAGTAATAGTGAATTGCTCACCCCAGGTTTCTTAAACAGGGGTTAGCAGCTCATTGAAATGGCAGATTTCCAGCAGGAGCCGAAATATTTATCAGACAAGGCAGTAGTAGACTACACCGGAGGTGGGGGTGATGGCAGTGATCCCACCATGCTCAGCAGAGTCCCTTAGTCCCGTGTTCCCCCCCAGCCCTCCATTCACCGTTGCTGAATGCCCAACCCATTCACATGCTGATCTTGAAAAAATAAAAGAGCTACAATTAGATTTTGTTATTAAAAACCCAAAACAGCTGTAGAGGCTCCGCAATATCTGGGGTGCCTCACGAACAGCCCCTGTGCCTGCCAGTCTTCCAGCTGGAGAAGGGGAAGGAGGGAGGCAGCCTGAAGGGTACTCTCCCGTGGTCACAGGCAGAAATTCTTTCCAGAGAAGCAGAGAGATATTTTGCGAATCAAAGCAATTAAGTCACAGTTTGTATGCAACGGTTTGGATTTGTAAAGCTGGCTTCAAAGTAGCACATGAAATTGTTAATGATATTTAAGGCAGTTAAAGGAAATCAGAGTAAACAAAAGTAAACTACTGGAGGAGGGGGGGAGGAAAAAATACAGACAGGCTCACTCACCAAAGTCTGACTGCAAATCCTTTTTCAGTCCACAAAGCATGTCTGCTGTTATCTATCAAATCATTCAACTAATTACAACAGCCGCTCCTTTCTGTCTCCCTGCCTGCACTAGAATCCCTTGCCAGCCAGCTCAGGCTCACTTTCAGGCTGCCTCCCACAGCCGAGCAGGGCTGCAACACACACGCTGCTCCTCACTTCACGGAAGGAAAAACAAAAAGAAATCGTCCTGGGCACTCCAGTTTGTGAGGACTCCAAGATGTGGCAATCCTTTAGAAAGAAATGTCTTTACATGGCTGTTTAAAGTGTGGCTCGCCCAGTCCTGCGTAGAAATAGGAAAATAATAGGGTATAGGTGTTTTTTTAGCTGGTCCTAAGAATCCCGTGCTAGTTCTCTCGGCTCGACTGGCCATGAGGCATTGCAAAGCAAAAGTTGGAAGCGCAGTGATTAAACAGAACAGCTGGTTGAAGGGGAGGCAGCCACTGAACCCTGACTCTCCGGCAGATGCAGCAAATGTCGAGCGTGCGCTTCATTCCCAGCAGCGTTCCACCCTGCGCCCCGCCGATCGAGAGCGGGCATCATCCCATTGAGATGTGCTGGCCCTCGCCTGACCCCCTTTTCATGGGGATTTCAGGCAGGGGGGAGGGGAAAAAAAAAAGGTAATAAATCAAAGGCAAGGCGGGCAGCGGGTGCTGCGGCGGAGGTGCCGTTGCCCTCCGTGCCGTGCTCCGAGCTGGCTGCAGAAGTTGGCCGGCAGTGGAGCCTCGCACAAACCTCCAAGTTGCAGCAGCGGGGCTGAGCGCAAGAAGAGGCTGTGACTGCGGTATTGCCTGACACACTTTCCTCTCCCCCACCCCCTCTTGGCAAGTGCTGGCAGAGCCTCCAGCACCTTTCAAGGCAATGTCAAGCTGCTGTCAAAGCATTACGCTGCCTCCCATGCACACACACACCGCGTAAGGGAGTATGAAGCTGCAGTCTCATGTCCTGCCTACAGCATTTTCTGAAAACTCAGTTTAACCCTTTTTTAGGAAGGGCAGAGGAACCATCACTGGCAAAACGCGTGCAAGCACTGTGCTAGGATTTGGGCAAGCAACGGACTGCAGCGAGGGGAGACTGCGGGGGCATCGCTGGTCACCAGCTAGGTCACAGGGAGTCCTGCCCTCGGGACAGGATGCCTCATGGCTTAGCCCAAAACAGCAGGCTGTGCTCTGAGCGTGGAGATAGGGTACCGGACTAGAAAGAAATTGTTGTAATAAACCAGTCTCTGCTTCCTTTGCTATTCAAAGTAGGCTGACATGTTGGATATAGAGAGCATGAGGGTGATGCTACCATCCCAGCCCTGGGGTACGCAGCAGGGGAGGCAGCAAGGGTGTGCAAAGGGCTCGCATCCCATCTGCAGCATGATGCAGGTCCCTGCTTCAGTCAAGCGGAGACACACAAACCCTGTTTGTACCAACCAGCCCAGGGCTTACATCCAAAAGGCAGTTTTTTTCTCATGGATGCTTTATTCTCGTGGGAACTAGTATTATCTATAACAGCAAGATTATATCCACAAATGGTGAAGAAAGAGCAAGACAAGTGTGGTCTGAGGCACAAGGGCACAAAAGTCATCCAACTTTTTGTAGGAGGGTCCAGTCGTATTTGAGACGCCTACTAGATTTGGCTGAAAGTCATCAAGAGATTACAAATGTAGAAGGAAGCTCATGGAGAGGCAGCAAGGTTAAGTCTTGTTTTCTTAGGAAACAAATCAGGATAAATCAAAAGGGCCTGAACACATCTGGATGTGCCAACAAGAAATTTTGCAGACTTAGGGACCCTAACTCTGTGTGGCCCATGTGGAGAAGAACTGGGTTTCAGCCTAACATCAGAGTTCTTGCTTGGATTGAAATGCAGCAACATCTCTATTTCGGTTCAAACTCAGCTGTTTCATGCGCAGACAACTCATACAACAGCAATAAAATTACTAAGTAAGAAAAACCTACTTACAAAGAGATATTTTTGTTTTTAAGAAGTTGTTCAGTCTGACAATAGATCTAATTAGTAATTGAGCCAAAATTTGTAATTACAAATTTTTCACATGGCTATTAATGCTTTTGCTGGAGAGAAATCTCATCTTAAAGGAAAAAAACACCTCGAATTGCACCACAAATACAACAAGAAGCTGCTAATTCAAGAATAGCCCATGGCTTTGGATACCATGAAATGGACATCTCCGATAGGATACTTTAAAGAAAAGTGACAAGCAACCGTTTATATTTACACCATCATATAATTCTTCCCAGAATATCTGCTGCATTGAGAAAGGGTATGAGAGGGCAGGTCTACTACAGAGCTGAAGTTGCATGGGTGAGAACTGAATGGAGCTGCCCCATTCCTCTGCTACTGGTGGAAAAAGAAGAGGCATTTTAGCATTTCAAACCCAGAATTGCTTGAGCTGGTTGGCAAGCCCAGTGCACTAGGAGAGGATAAAGATGTTTACTCTATGGTTTCTGGCCAAAACCCATAAACAACACTCCCTTTGTGTTTCAGGTGGCACTATATTAAAACCAGTTGAAGTGCACAGCTCGAGTTTCTCTTGGGGAAGGGTGCACTGCGCATATCAATAAAATTAGGCAGCCCAAAAAGATATGTTATGATATCAAAATATATAGGTGTCATAAAAGAGTGTAAGGCATCAACCTAAACTATGGCTTGACAAATTCAAGGAACAGTATGTAGACCTTTGATTTTTCGTGACCAGTCTGTACATCCTCCTGTACCTCTTGACATTAACTTTATGCATGTGTGCTTGGAATTAGCAGCTATGCAAAAATGCTCTGCACATATCAACTGGTTTTTACCCACACACTGTGCCCACTGGAAAAATAAGTTAATTTGGGAGTGCCAGGGAGGATGTTAAAAAAGTCTTTCCACAAGAACGAAAAAACCAACCCCTCAGTTCTGTTTTCCTAGCATACACTGGTCTCCTATTACCATCCTAGGAGTAAAGAGGGTGCAAGGAACACTTCTTGGGCCCCCACTTCAGTATAAAATGCCGAGCTGAAAGAAAGCATGGGCTGAGGACAGTCCACAGCTAGAACAGCTTCTGGGTGGTCGCCACTGGAAACATCCCTCCGCACAGGCTCTTGGCTCTCATCCACACAGCTAAAGAGGCAATACCAGTCAGTAGGCCACCACTCTAGAGAAAAGGGTATTTACTCTTCTCAGGAGCAGGCTGACCTTTGAACAATATTCATTTGGCATAAAGAGTAGCTACCCGTACATGCACACACATGCACTAGTGCTTGGTTTATCATTTCTTGTACCCAACACATACTTTCCCACTCTTGAACTTAATATATCTTTCCCCAGAGCTAACTTACAAATCTTCTCAAAACCTCGGTGGGAGTGAAGCTGCAAACCTTACATGGCCTAAATTGGTTGGGATGACATTTACGGAATACACTTTTATGCAAACAAGGCAGGGAGGACAGCAGAGGGAAGATCACAGGCTATTCAGAACATCAATGATTTAGCCCACTGCTTTATGGGTATTTGTTCCTGCGATTTAAACCATCACTTATTTAACCGCATCCAAATGCATCCTCGCCAGAAGTCACAGGACTGTGGAACACTCCAGCAAGATCCTGAAATGGACCATTTAGCATTGAACATGCTTCGACCCAGGAGAACATGGAAAGGATCTTACATCACTCCGCATTAGGAAGTCTCAGGTGACTCTCTGAAGACAGCTGAATGAACGTAATGAAACAGTCAGCCACAGGAAAATGACGAGGAAAAACACCCAATCACACGCACTTACAGCATGCAGAGAAACACCAAAGTTCTAACCACATTAAAAATTATATTAATAGCAACAGAAATTGCTTTGGGTTAGGAAAGGTTCAGAAGAGACTGACGCAGATGCTTTCCATTTCTTTTAAATTCAGATCTTAAATTAAGATTTTATATTGCCATCTCCTTCTCCCCATCCTACTTCTTCCATTTAAAAATACATGACTGCATATCAGGGCTCTGCCTGGGGCTGGGGACCCCTCTTCCTGCTCATCCATCCTGTCAAGGCTTGTTTCTGGCACAGCAGACCCAGTGCCTCCACATATCTTACTGGGAAAGCCAGTTTTTGCTGGGAACTCCAAGCCATCTCTGCACCAAATCCAGAGGTTTGGAGAGGTTACACCCTTCCTTGACTGATTTTTTGTTGCAGCAGACAGGGAGGAGAAGGAGGAGGGACAAGAGGAAGACCCATCAGTCTCTTGGTGGAAGAGACTTCACAGCTGATTGCCCAGCTATCCACTGGCTGCACATTTGCTCTGTTTCATCTGCTCCAATTTTATGTAGTTGTGCTTATTTAGAAACCCCAGACAACTGCATGCCAGCCCGAGGCCTACCTTTGGTCTAAGCAGATGCCCTGTTTTGCACACACACTCAAAACTCAACACACTATTTTATTGATATATTTTTATGGGAAAGGAAGAATGGACTTGAAAAAAAAAATCTTTAAAGAAAAGGGTATTTAAACTGTTTAATAACAGAGCCAGAGACGGGATTCTTTGATTATTATTTCCTTTAAGTGCAAATTTCACCAGCCAGTCCTAAATGTTAATTTATTACTGGTGATGAACACTGAAAGATAAATTGACCCATGCAGTAGGCAATTAGAGCCCTTGCTGCACACACACACGCAGAGCAGTGAGACAGAGCACGCTGCTAGAGGTACTTTCAAGACCCCCATCCATTCCCTCCACCACCAGAGCACAAGAAAATGGTTGCTGTGTGTTTTTCTGCTTAACCATTTCAGAAAGAGACATCCACATTTGTCATTGCCTGACAGCAGCGCAGGGGAGCGGTGGGGAATGCAGGATGCCTCCGGCGCTGTGATTAACGGGAAGAAGGAAGCATTGCGGTGACCCCTTCTCCACGTGACACCGGCGCCTCGGCATTCCCCGATTACACATTTCGCCTGTACACCAGCATCCCTAGCCGGGCTGAAATGCACACGAAAGTAATAGACTTTGAGTTCAGGAAAGAAACAAAGCTCAAAAGTGTGGTAACTGATAGTTCCAGTTTTTAAAAACTAAAACTTTTGACCTGTTCTAATGACCAACATCCCCTGGCCGACATCAGCAGATCTCTGTCCCTCCTAACAGCGGGGCACATTTCCTTCCCGATTCCATGTAAATGCAAGACCAGGCACTTGAATTTTCACTTGCTAAATTTACAAACAAGGCAGTGAATCTATGTCTGGGCCAGCACTAGTCCTTTCTCTCCAAATCAGCCCAGTCTTCTCAATTGGACCCCTGGCAAGAAATTGTAACCTGCAATGGCTCAGCCTTTTCCTTTTGCAAGCAACTAAAAGCCAAGTGAGTTACCTAGAAGATTTTCAGCTAGAAGGAGGCGAGAAAACATCTTGTCTTAACTTCATATGGAAAGAGGTCACCATACTCCCCCAAAATGAACATTGAACCACATTTAACTCCCTTGAAAAACTTCACTGGCTGGTCTTAGCCAGAAGACAGAGCACAGCAGTCCTCTGAACTTTAAAGGCCTGTATGTTCACCTTGCAAATACATGTTCACTAATGCTCTACATTTGGTTTCTCCATGTGTGTTCCTGGCAAAAACTCTTCTGTGAAACAGGAGGAATAGATGTGTGAGAACATACCCATGAGTAAAACTCAAGGGTCAAGTTGCTGGGCTAACAAATGAGATGGGGTGTACCAGCCTCATTACTACCAACAGCAGATTTAAGGGTCTGTACTACTTAAGAGGGACTGTCACAGAAGAGAAATAGCTACACAGATTCAGGAATTAAAAAATTCTAGCCCAAAACCCAAATGAGAGAGCATGCTGCCATTTTCAGTAGTTACAAGGGTTTCCTTTAACAATTCTAGGTACAACATCCTTTCAGATCCACAAAAAACACTTATCATTGTGGTGCTGATGATGACTTCATGCACACTTCTCATCCTTCTCCTGGCCTCCTTTCCCCCACAGTCTGTCTTACTACTGGGGCTTTTCTGAGTGAACCATAGGGTCAGGTCTGCGATTTCTGCAACCATCTGCCAGAGGACGTCGTACCACTGGGTGAAAAAGGCATTTCAAACAGAAGTCAAGAGCCAGGCACTATCACCAGAATCACACCTGCAAGTCATGCCCCTAACCAAGGCACAGTCTTACACCACTCCAAAGCGTTTTCCAGCATTTCTGGGTTTAACCTCCACGGTTAACCTGCCTCCTCCAGCTCTTTACTGCACCGTTTTAGCTAATGGAAGTTGTGAAAACAGGTCCAAAACCGTGGTAGAATGACTTGTAATGCTCAGTCCGCATGGAAGGAAGAAAGTGCTCTGAACTCTGGGGAGCAATCACATTATGTATCCTTCAGTCATACTTTGGGTTATGCAAAAACAAGCCCTAGCCCCATTGCCCTAACTGAGGCCATAAAGAATTCATCCTTGGGACAGCACGGAGCACATCTTTCTCCCTTAATATTGTATATGCTATGCCATTTTTTTTCTTAGTCACTGAACATTAGGAGAAATCCCAGAGTTTACCCCAAGCTCTGGACTGTGGATCTGGGTCATCAGAGTAGGACACAACAGGGTTGGGGACTCCAGTGCTGGTAGAAAAACAGTGGAAGACAAATAGGCTGCAACGAAGCAGAAGATCCTTTATTCCCCGGCGAGCTCTAATGATACAAAAGAGCTCGTTCAGGGACCTTGTTAACAGAGGTCATCCCAACAAAAGTGAATCTCAGCTTTCCAATGTTTTTTTCAGCCAAATGGAGATGAGCTTGACAAGATACAGCAATAAGCAATGCAGCAGGAGGTTAATGATCTATCAGCAACCACCAGCCACACCAGGGCAAGGTGGGAGTTTATGACTTGCTCCAAAAGGAGCAGAGCTCTGAAAACTGTGTGCACAGCATCTCAAAGCAGGTCCACCACTTTCAGCTAGACAGAGCATATTTCTCCTGTTTATCTCTCCCTCTGTGGCTGTATTGTACAGAAAAATCACTTCTGGGCTAAACACACACACCCATTTACAGATGCTGCTAATTGTCTTTACTTCTTTTCCCCTCCTTAAATCTTTTGTAGCAATGTAGCTAGCAGATATCCAACAGCCTTAGGACACAAGTAAAATCCTTTTGAGCATGCACTGAACGAGCTCAGCAAAGAACTACTTGTGAATGGAGGAACCATGCAGAAACAGAGACCAAGAACCACACCATGCAACTGGGGGAAACCAAAATTCCTAACAGCTCCCACCTTCTCAGCTTTTAGCGATCAATGTGCCAGAACAATAGCAAGTTGTTTACAGCTAAAAAAATGAAATTGTTCAAGTTCTTCAGTGACAGGACTGGTTCCCAGTTTTAGGGTCATTAAACCACTTCAATTTACTGTGAGTACATGGCAGCTGCACTTGGCACCTCAATATCAACACCAGTGCTGCCCTGGCCTGTTCGTGACCTCTCCTCTTCAGCAGAAATGCTGTTGCTTCTTCCCATTTTATTAATAACACCAGGAATTAAAATACAGCAATGAGTCTGTATTAGCAGCTGGCCAGTACCCACCCACCCTCCTGCCCCAGTGTGGGTAGGCAGTTTAGATGAAAAAAAAGCTCCATCACATAGACCACGTTAATCAAAAACAAAGAGAGGTCCTGCTGTGAACCCTTGGATATAGAGAGAAAATGGGGAACTGGCACTTCAGCCTTCCAAAAACAGAACAGCAGCCCCAGCAACTCGGCCCAGTCGGCCCAAATGACAGCAGGGAGCTGCCCCGTGGGAACAGAGGTGTGAACACGTTGATGGGCCTGCAAAACACAACAGCATCCCTGAACCCCTTACTATGTTACATGCCACAAGAGCTCAGGTTTTTGCAGTAGTAGGGACTGAAGACTTGTTCCTCTTGCTCCAAAAGGATGCAGCAGTTGAGCCCAAACAAAGGCTCCTTCCAGTAGCAGGGATGTGGGCTGTGCCACATCTCACCCCAAAGGAGAGAGGCAACGCTACAGCTTACTGCAGCCTGAAGGACAGGTCTTAACATTTAGCCAGCATCCAACGCCACTCCTCTCTGTGGGAAGAACCACCTCCACATCTTCCCCTTAAAAGATTTATCTTGGCACTGGTCTTTTCAGAGGCAACGCTGCCAACACAGATGGAAAAATAACCAAGTGGGTCATCAGTCTTAGCAGTTGTCGCACAGTTTCTTTTCAATGAGTAGCAGTGTAACAATGCATTAACAATAAATGAAATACCATGTTAACACTAATTTGCATAGTACAGAGCCACAGTGCTTTGCTTCCTCTATTCTCTTTTCAAACTCTCCTGACCTGCATATGAATCGAGATGAAATTTAATTGCTGGGGCATTCAGCAGAACCACTGAATTCCTGCTTAATGAGGCTTCATTTGCACTCTGTTGCATCAGATATCTTCTCTCCAAGGTGCTGTATTAACTAGTTCAGATGTAAAATATTTTCCAAGGCATATTTTCATATGCATTTCAACAAAGAAATAGCAAGAAAAGTGCTGACTGCAAAAAGACGGTGTTCGTATCAGTAGCATGATAAGGCTAGCGAGATCCCAAGAGAACCAAGCCATCTTCCTTACACAAAAAACCTTTAATGGCTTTTATATCTGCTCTTACATACTACCATGCAATATCTACATTGTGCAACACTTCTAGAAGAGCAAAGCTAGGTGGGACCTGGCCAAGGTCTGCTTGGGAGACAGCCAAGAACTAGGAGCCATACCAATAATTTTGGTGACTCAGAAAAAGCACAGCCCACATTGCACCCAGAAGTCAGAGCTTCAGGTGTTTTTGCATTCAGACAACTTATTGAGCTTACCTCATTCAGAAGTCCTTGGCCATGGCCAGAGGGCTAATTTCCATGTCAGGTACCTCAGCCTACATAGCTGAGCAGTTCCCTGAAAGATCAGCCTTTCTTTGCTTTTTTTCCTGAGATGTAGCACAGCCCCTACCAGCAGCACAAGCATGGCTGTGTTTCAGAGTGACCCATAGTGACTAAAGCCACAAGTCCCCTGAAATGCAGCTGATCCCATTAACTTGCAGTAGTATGGGATGCAAAGCTGCACACGCGGTGCAGACTGGGAATACCTGGCTGGCGGGACACACCGCAGTTGTCAGCGCTGAATGAGGCCACCGAGCTGCTGTCGGCTCCAGCCCAACCTCTCGCCCACGCTAGCTCTGCAGCACAGACCGTGCTGAGCAATGCCAGTGCTGCACTTGTGCGTCGGCCACAGGAAACACGGGGGGAGCAGACCACAATCAGCAAACAGAGATGACCCAAAAGGCACTGCAACAATGCAGCAGTCTGCGTGCAGCTTTCTAACATGGGGTGAAACCAGGTCAGACTCCCTTGCTGCCTCAGGAAGGCTCCCAGCTCTACCCAGACACCCTGAGGAGCGATGCAGCTTTCAGAAGTGCTCAAACACGCAGACGCCTTTGGACAGTCAATCAGCTGCGTGTTTTGGGGCGAGGCGTTTCCATCTGCTGGTTTGGCTCCAGCTCCAGCTTGTGAAGTTTTACCTCCCAAGCTGGGACAAAGCAGAGCCACACACAGCTTCACGTAATCCCAAGTGCTGGGACCAGTGATGTATAAAGAAGTATTTTTGGCTTTAGAGCATGCGCAGCTCCCCGAGGGACTGAAAATCACCTCTTATTACAGGCTTGCAAGATGGGATCAGCCTCCCTCCTCTCATCCTGACTCCCAGGGAAGAGTTACAGCATGCTCATGGTGGTATGTAAAAGTTTATCCTTCTACCTGTGAGTTACAGGAACCCACTAAAGTCCTGCTTATGGCTCATCACCAGCATGGGTCCAAACAACAAGTGGATTTGTACCAGTTGCAAGAGGCCAGAAGACAGACCACAAAGTCAGTTTGCCATTTGCATTACAAGGGGAAAGAGTGGGGAACAGGGTATGGCACGAGGCAGTCCTAATTATCCCAGGGTAGCCAATTATAAAGGATATAAATTGGCAGAAATAAAACCACATGGTCAATAATAGTATTTTTTAAAAGCTGGAAATTTTAGCCCATTATCTTTCCAGCTGAAAAGCTTTAATTGAAAATGGCTAATCTTCCAGTGGGTTCAGGAAGGGTTTACAAGCTAATTGCTCTCTTTTCTTTAGGATTAACACTGTGTTCTGTGAGTAGGGGTAGAGGGCAGCAGATGTGCAGCCTTTACTCTCTTTGATCCAAATGCCCCCACTGCCACAGACGCTCCCAATGCTGTGCAGTGGCATAATGGAATCGCTTTCTCATGCATAAAGTGGTTATTCTGAAATGAAATTACAGCCATCTATTAGGAAGGGAACAATAAATATCCTCCACCACACATCCCTGTCATGAAAGACACAGCATTAGCCTATAAAAATCCCTGACGGAAGTAAATCTTGCAGGAGAGAGAGCAGCTAATAGATGAATTTACCAGAACTGGCTGAATGGCAGAACTCAGAGGGTTGTCATCAGCGGCGCTGAGTCTAGTTGGAGGCCGGTAACTAGCGGTGTCCCCCAGGGGTCAGTACTGAGCCCAGTCTTGTTTAACTTCTTCATCAATGACCTGGATGAAGAGTTAGAGTGTACCCTCAGCAGGTTTGCTGATGACACCAAACTGGGAGGTGTGGCGGATGCACCAGAAGGCTGTGCTGCCATTCAGTGAGACCTGGACAGGCTGGAGAGTTGGGCAGAGAGGAACCTGATGAGGTTCAACAAGGGCAAGTGCAGGGTCCTACACCTGGGGAGGAACAACCCCATGCACCAGCACAGGCTTGGCGCGGACCTGCTGCAGAGCAGCTCCGCAGAGAGAAACCTGGGTGTCCTGGTGAATGACAGGTTGACCATGAGCCAGCAGTGTGGCCTGGTTGCCAAGAAGGCCAATGGGATCCTGGGGTGCATCAAGAAGAGTGTGGCCAGCAGGTCGAGGGAGGTTCTCCTTCCCCTCTACACTGCCCTAGTGAGGCCCCATCTGGAGTACTCTGTCCAGTTCTGGGCTCCCCACTTCAAGAAAGATGAGGAGCTACTGGAGAGAGTCCAGCGGAGGGCTACGAGGACGATGAAGGGACTGGAGCATCTCTCCTACGAGGAGAGGCTGAGGGAGCTGGGCTTGTTTAGCCTGAAGAAGAGAAGGCTGAGAGGAGACCTTAGAAATGCTTATAAATATCTCAAGGGTGCGTGTCAGGAGGATGGGGCCAGACTCTTTTCAGTGGTGCCCAGTGACAGGACAAGGGGCAATGGGCACAAATCGAAGCATAGAAAGTTCCGTCTGAACATGAGGAAGAACTTCTTCCCTCTGAGGGTGACAGAGCACTGGAACAGACTGCCCAGGGAGGCTGTGGAGTCTCCTTCTCTGGAGATATTCAAGACAAGGTCCTGTGCAGCCTGCTGTAGGTGACCCTGCTTTGGCAGGGGTTGGACTAGATGACCCACAGAGGTCCCTTCCAACCCCGAACATTCTGTGATTCATTCTGTGAAAAGCTCAACTAGTTTTCAAAAAGTGAATTTGCGTAAGGTTCAGCTGAGTATTTGCCTTTTCAAACCCTTGCCTGGAATAGTTACTAAGCCGCCATCCTAAATCAAGCCTTTCGCTAGCTAGAGAAATGGAATATTTAGTGTTCAGATGAAGACAAATTGTTGCCAGTCAAAGCATCGCATTGCATTCAGCAATGATCTCTATCATGCAGAGTATTTCCTCGACTAAGGGAGAAACCCGTCAGAGCAAGCAGATGACAGACATGCATATCACAGGCATATGACAGTATTAGAATCTAGATGGATACTGAGATATTCACGCACGGCTTAGGAGGAGATATTTCAAAACTCTATTAACCCAGTGACCTAGTTTATGAAAAAGATGCATTCTCATTTGTACCTTTTGATTACACGAGAAGTGTAATACTCTCTGCTACCTCAGCAGCCATTTGCATACTGAAACACAGTAGTTACATGTGCAATAAAGCATTAGAAGTTAGAGATTCATTCACTTTTGCCATAAAGTTTAGAGCAGAGCCGTTCTCTCAATATCTTATTTCCCTGTGCTTTACTGGATGTTGTTTCTCCTCAAAGCCACAGGAATAGCACCTCCTACTCCAAGAGTATATTTCTGTGCAAGGGCCACTGGGAGCAATATTGAAAGGCTCACGGCTGGAAGCCTTAGTACCGCACGAAGACAAACACACAGCATCCAGGCCAGAATCAACACTGGATGAATTACTGCCAAGAAAACCAAGTTTTGAAGCTGTACACTTGGCAAAAAGATGGTTTGACTGTCCCCTTTTTTTTAAAGCAAAAAAAGAATGAAGCACTGAGAAAATTATTTTCTGAGAGCTATAAGGAGAGCTACGAAAACCTAGTTTTGCTATCTCCCACCTTCATATTAGGTGACATCTCCAACACACAGCAATAACCAGACCTAGTGCAGAACAGGAACTAGCACTACAGGTTTAAAAAAGCTACCTAGAAAATGTTTTTCGCAACAGCAATATTCTCTCCAATTACTTACAGAATGGTAATTTAAGAATATTTATTCTCTAAAATATATTGTATTATAAAACCCTTTCACTCAACTATTCATTTGTTGCTAAGAAGCAGTGCAAGGCTTAATAGGATGTAGAGATTTGAGTGAAAATTATGGGGTTGCTCTCTATATAGCTGAAAATTGATGCATGTATGTTGGGTGGGGAGGAGACAACAAGAAAATAAGTCTTGGTCAAAACGATCAGACACAGCAATAAAGCTTGCAGGTGCTCTGAACCAACAAGCAACGCCTGAGGAACGGATCGCAAAGGGGGCATTAAAGCTTCCTTGCAAGATTGCAGGTGCACCCCTGCAGTAACTACACACTCCAGGACAGCATTGCATGCTAAGTGCCTGGTGGCCCACGCATAACTGACTAACAGTTACCTACATTTTCTCTGATTTTTCCAAGGTAATTAAGAACTGGATTCCTTTAGAAATAGCATTTGTCTCAAGCCTGCAGAGGTGTTTTTTAAGGATGTTTGTGATCTGAATTGCAGCCACGTTAAAAATGCTATTAAATATACAAAGCGTCATGTAGCCTTAGTTATCCCCAGGATGACTCATTCCTGGTATAAAGCGATTTAGCCAGAGGAAAAAGGCGCTGGAGGAGGAGGGAGGTGCAAACGCTCTTCACGAGTCATTCCTGTAGCTGCTAAATCAGTACTCTGCCCAAGCCACTCTCTCGTCTCCCGTCTTCTCTGGTGAAAGCCTCCACCCAGCCTCCTCTGGAAGTGTTGCTGTGAAAGAACCCCACTGACAAACACAATACTCCCCTTATACAGGAGGCATCTGACAACATTAGTGTTTACTGGGACCCCACAGAGCGAAGGCCCAGGAAGGTGGGTGCCCACGGCCACGGCCGCTCACCGCTGCGAGGGGAAGGGAGGTGGCCACATCCATGCCAGCAGCTGCCACATCTGCTCATCCCGCCTGGGGCCAGACAGCTTGGCCTCCTGGCTGGGATTTGCCTCTCTGCAGAGGGCAGTCCAAGTGTGCCGGCCTCCCTTGCTCTAAGAAGAAGGTATTTTGCAGGATTTGACGGTTGAGCATAATTCCAGATGAAACAGGGCAGACTGAAGGATTTCTGCATAATTAGGAGTATAATACTGTATTTAAAAGCCTCCTAAATACCGACAGTTAACAGAGGGCAGCGTACTCAGTGGAAGCCCATCGCTCATCACAAGAGACTAAAGCTGGCACTAAGTGGATGCAGATCTTCATTTTCTTTAATACCTCAGCAGCCCAAAAGCAGTGGCAGACAAAACTCCTTCCCAGAGCAGGCCAAGCCCACAGCAGATCTCCTTGACCAAACGCCCCGTCTCGGAGGCATCTGATGTCCCCAGAGCAGCAAAGCGGCCATGCAGGTACCCATGCTTCGGCGAAGTTTCTATAGCAAGGGGATGCAACGAGAGTTTAGGCGATTACATAGCACAGCTGATTTACGCCAGTGTGGCTATGTTTAAGTCATGAAGGCTGAGGGGAAAGCCTGAAAACATACAGTGCAATCCCCTGTTGGAGAAGTTTTGCTGCTCTCTATTTCATCCCCACAACAGTTTTTAAGCTGCAGATTTGGGGTTCATAGGTCACTTTCCTGTTACCTCTGCCAAGGAGGCGGGTGGGTGTGTTCTTTATACTCCAGCTGTTAAAAGCCCATACAACCCCAAATTTCCAAGCTTTTTGAAAGACCTAGCGCAGACAGTGCCTGCAAGATACACTCTTCTCCCAGCAGCAGGTGAAAGTATGGTGGTTACAGGGCAGTACCACTTCTTATTGACGCGGAGAACAGGAGATAGACACACGTTTTCTAAACACACATCCAGATTTTCTGCAAGGCTGCCAGGCGGCAGCAGCCAGCACTGTCATCAGCTCTTCCTCCACAGGGCACCGTGGTGCCAGGGGAGCTGCAGGGCTGGCAGACCTCTCCGTGGGGACCAGCACCATCCCAAGCAGCAGCTGTAAGCCAAGACATCACAGACTTAAAGCTAGTGGGGACCTTCCCGAGCATCGTCTTGTGCCAGCCAGCAAACACCTCCCTGTGATAAGCTCGTCCTCACACCACTGCAAGTAGGACGCAATTTCCTTCCTGCAGAAACCCCAGGACAGAGGTGCCAGCTCTGACTTCCTCAATAGGCCAATCTCAATGCTCAGATTAAGGGTAAAACCATCCTCTCACCCCAGCCCTATGCTACAGCAGCCACTCCTCCGCACGCCACTGCTCCCTCTGCCCCCAGCTAGGCAGCCTCTGCTATTTCGGGAGGGATGAGTGCCTGCAAGGGTGTGCTGCCAACACACAACACGCCTGCGTGCCAGAGGCACCATCTGGGGTTCAAGTTGAGGCTCTGCTTTCATTGCTGTTTGCAGTCCTGCATGCTCCCACCCCATCGCATTGCCTGCAGCACCGCCTGTCCCGAGCCCTGGGGTGACAGAGCAGTTTATGGGCTAAGAAATGAGATGCAAACCTCTACCACGGGACAGAGGAAAAGCTCACCCTGTCATCGGGACAGCTGTGACTTTTCCAGGCTCTCCTCTCTGCTAAGACATTGCTACCTGTTTGCTGTCACAGCTTCCCTCCCTACCCCTTTGTCTTCCTGCAAAAAGGGCTAAACTTTGGATTTTCCAAATTAGGAGTCTCACATTCTTCAGTTTTGAAGCAGCAAAAGTTTCAAACCAAGTGAGAGGCGACCATTCAGGGCTATCACTTGCCTGTCTTAGAGACAGCAGCTCCTAAGGGACGGTACCACAAAGCCTTCCTGCCCCTCCACATGCCACCTTGCACCCCCTCCCTGGAAACCCTTGCTGGAAGACAGTTGAAACTTTAAAAAAAAAAAAAATCAAATCATGAAAAGTATGGGCAAGTAAGGGGAAGCATAGGGATTGAGGAGACAGCAGATTAATAGCCTGGCATTTATGGCAGTTTAATAATAGAGCTGTCACAATAGGAGAGATTTACTAATTGCACAGTCATTTGCTATGGATTCCCATCAAGCTGCCATTTAAATCGCTGCACAGTTTTTAAGATGGCTTTCGAAACAGGAGAAGGGGGGGAGAAGAGACAACGCCTACAGTACTTACGCAGCTAAATTTAGATAAGCATTGTGTTTGCTTATAGATTAACAGATCGATGAGGACAGCAAGGAAGGAGCCAGCATTACTGCAAGCCCGAAGGAGCCGGGGGGCAGGTACATATTTGCGTCTGAGGCCCTCCATGCCGCGAGCAGGTCTTACATCTGGGGACAAGGCTCTGGCCTCAAACTAAGCCCTGGTGAGTTTTACATAGCTTTAACCGGTGACCTACTAATACCTCCAACATCTCCCCAGGCACCAAGCTACAGCTCCAATGTGTCTTTTTGTAGAATTAGTCAGCACCAGTTTTAGGGGCAAAAAGTCATGTTAAACCACAGATATGAGAGTCACGATCTCTCAGGGTTGTCAGCAGGGAGGATCAAGTTGGTCCTTCTCACTGCCTTTAAAGTGAGCGGTAAGCTCCTAATTCATATGTTCTCATTGTGCAAAGCTTGCATGATGCAGTGCCTCAACCCAAGGCACACACAGCTGGTTTTACTGAGGGAGCCTGGTGACAGCACACTGCAGTGAAGGAGTGCCCTGCATGCCACCTCCATAGCTCAGCTCCTGTCCATCGGGTCCCTAAGGCCACCAGTGCCAGACCAGGAGCAATTCACAAAGCTGCAACACATGGCATCAGGGTCGTAGGAGAATTGAACAGGTTAAGACATTTTTCCAACAAAATCCTCCAGGGACAGCCATTATCTGATGGAAATATGTCGTTCCAGTTAACCCAGACATTCCTCAGTCCTGACCAGAAAGCTCTCCTGCACAGCCTGGAGTGAACCAAAGACAAACTAGGTGCAAGCAAGAGACCTGGTGAATGATGGAACCACAGAATGGAGAAGACCGCTCTCAATTGGGCAATTGAGCCTGGAGCTTTACACCCTCAAAGAGCATCTCAGCACAAGCAGGAGCAGTTCTGTGTCCAGCAGTCATCCACCCCTCCAGTATCAATCCCCAGGACTCATTTCCTCCCCAAATAAAAGGGGGACAACTATCCTTTGCACTCTAGTTCTTGCATCTATGGAGGCACTATGAATGACGACCAGGCTGCAGCACACTGGGCGATGCTCAGTGCCACAGGAGAGGCAGGGGGAAGATGCCCAGGGGTCCCAGGGCAGTGATGCCGCCCCATCTCAGCCAGCAACCCGAGGGGAGGCCATGCCTTCTACATCATACCTGCCCTCATAGCTCAGCTGAGAGGCTGGCTAAAAGGTCGTTTTAATCCTCTTTTTCTTTAGGGAAACAAGGCTCTCTTGGGAAGTTCAGTCAGGGCTTTGTCTTTGCAGATCATCAACAATTAGCGGCCTACATGAGTGCAAGGTTGGGGCTTTCGAGGCATTTCAGTTCTGCTGCCATTTAATAACCACCAGTGACTCACAGGCTGCTTTCCTCCCACACGCTGTGGCCCAGCACTCCGAATCTTTTTCATCCCTTTGAATTCACTGGTACAGAAGATATAAATCTATTAAACAAGACTGCTTTAGCACTGCACCTGCAGCTAATCTGACACACCAAGAGCACAATTTGATCAGGTATTATGTTTGGGGCTGTTCCCAAGATTGTTGTTCAAGTGCATTTAAAAAAAGGATGCTGCATTAAGGCAATATAGGGCTCTTCCCATATCACCTTTGAGGACAGGACAAGACAGCACCAGCTCCCATCCAGTGCCAGCATCTTACTCTTGCCACCGCTGTTTCTGAGTGGCTTTGGTCTACCAGGAACACATTTAGACATAGATGAGATGTGTTACATGGCATTTTCTTCTCAGAGGCACAATCAGTCCCCATTTTACATTTAGTAGAGATAAGATGGCTGAAGCATAATGAATTTTATTTCATGAGATGCTCTACTATGAGCATCCTTAAACTGAATTCAGCTGTAATGAACATAAAGTACAAGATGAGTATTCGCCGAGACAAACGCCGTTGTCTAGGGACAAGTTCAGATCTAAGCAACTTCAGATGCATTACTCTACATCTTAGACAAGGCTCTTCAGTCACATTAAGCCAAGCCAAGTGTGCTAACACACGTTCCCTATATGCTCCCATCAAGACAACAGCAATGTTTACCCCCAGCTCCCTTGCCAACTGAATACATCCTACTGTGCCTACTTCACTTGAGAAGACACAGAAGGAAAAAGACTTCCCAGTCACCTCATCTGTGGTACCCTGGGAAATCTCTCTTCATGCTTTACAACAAAACTTGAATTGGTGGGAGAAGTTAACATCACTTCTCGCTTCTGCACAGTGTCCTGAAGAGCTGCCCCAGTGCCCAGGGTTTGGGATCCTTCTCGCGCTGCTCCAGCTTGGAGTCCACAGCTGGCAGCCCCACCACCGGTCCCTCCTACATCACTATATGTACCCATCGGCCCTGGAGAAGAGTGTGTGCTTGTTTAGACAAGCATACCCCATCACCCTTGGCCCTAGTCGGTGCTGCTAAGAGCTGGCTTTGCTCCAGGAGCTATTGAGACACATTTGCATGCCTGTGCTAGCACAGCCTACCCTAAGCACCGCTTTTGTGTGTGACCAGACACCACCTCTTTATGGATTACAAAATCCAAAGAGTTAGAGAGCTAACGCAACTAACCAGTGAAATAAGTTTTTTTCCTGGCAAAATCCTGGGCCTTGGGTAGGGCCAGAAGAGGATTAAAGCAGTGTTCGAATTAAATAAGTGAGGGACGGTGGGAGGAATGTAAATTAGGGAAGTGACATTTCAAAGCAACTCCTAAGACTGATGAGATAAAGATTTGAGGGAAAAACAAAGTTTGAGAAGAAAGATCTAGAAAATGACTGAGTGCAAACACACACAAAACTTGGGACGTTCTTGCAGTTTGCTTTTGCTTTATTAGTTATTTTTGGCCCAGATTCCTTCCCTGAACCCCTTTTCTAAGATAAGACTGTGCTTCAGTCTTACTTTGCTCTTGCATGGAGTAGGGGAACGAGGGAAGGGAAGAGAAGAGTCTGCTGGAGATCAGAGCCTATGCAGCTCCAACAACACTCTACTGTCATGTACTAGTACATAGGCTGTGTCTGATCAGAAACAGTAATTGGAGTAGCCTGGAAGGTTAATGGTATGCACCATCTACTATCACCTTATTAGAGGAGGATCCGTAATACGGACACCACTATTGCACCTGATGAGCTCAGACTCACACTAGAGATGCTCGATAGATTGACAGATTGCAGACCTAACTACGAACCCTAAAGAAGCTGCACAGGAGAGCGACTCTTCAATCCCATCCTCAGCAGGACGGGGGCCATGGGAGATGCCAGCATGCCTTGGATGGTGGCATTGCTGTCTTCAGCTTTACAACTCCAGTTTTTCTTTCCAGGAAATTAAACTGGAGGAGGGGGCCAAAAATGCTACCCTACTCCCCCATCTCAGGAGGAATCCCACAGAATGAGTTGTCCATTCAAGATAACTTCACTGCTGAGCTTGACAGCATCAATAAGACCCATAAAGCTCTAGTGAAGGTTACACATGGTCTTACCTAAAAATCACACAGGTCACACTTCTATTGATTTTCGCATTTCAGACTGTTTCAATAGAGTTGTGCAATGGATTTCTATTTTAACGCAAACCAGCCTCAATAACACACATTAAAGATTTCTTCCCGATAACTCCTTATCCAGAACATCAAGCACAAC
Source organism: Opisthocomus hoazin (assembly GCF_030867145.1). Classification (NCBI taxonomy): domain Eukaryota; kingdom Metazoa; phylum Chordata; class Aves; order Opisthocomiformes; family Opisthocomidae; genus Opisthocomus; species Opisthocomus hoazin. The sequence goes on along the minus strand of NC_134424.1, from coordinate 11,453,784 downwards.
ACCCTCCCACAACGCAGCAAACACCTCTTTCGTGTTCAGTTACATTTTAGGAAGATAACATTACTTCCTGTCAGTCCACTATGTTCAAGATTCTCTAATTAGGCAGAAAAAGTGAAGGAAAGCCTCCAACCCTGACTAAGCCTGACTAGTTGTTGTTTCTCAGTAGACTAGTCCACTTCCTAAATCTGCAACTGAGAAACCTGTGTTTCTTTAGCATGGAGACTCAGGAAAAGCTATTGACAACAAGCAAATGATCTCTGGATTGTACCTTGCAGCTGGGTGGAGAGCTGAAGTACAGCAATCCAGCCCTGCCAGTTGTTTCTCTGCCATATAGCTGCAAAAATCCTCCAAGTTTAAAGAACAAAAAAAAAAAAGGCCTCCAAGGAAGAGAAGCTCCCAAGTTAGACAGGGGCACAGGCATCATGAACTCAGTCACTGAGCTCCCAGGGACAAGATGTGTCTGCTGTGCATGAGCCATCTTTAAAAACTTTGATCTAATTGGACTCACGGTGTGGGAGACAGCGACGACCTTCCACCGTGGCACTGCACAGCCCCAGGACCACCGGCTGGCTGTACCTCTCCCCATAACAGGTTTCCATAAGTAAAGTGAAAACCAGCAGAACTGAGCAGCACTACTTCATTTGTCCTGGGGACAGTCTACAGATTCCCTCATCTTGAGGTTGATACCAGCAGACAGCTGGTATGGTATCTCTTACCTTCACAGATCCCTCCTGGGAAGCACTTCGGAGCCCGGCACCCTGGGATGCCGCTCCACGGGACAGATGCCTGTACACACAGGCTGAGAGAGTCAGCAGCACAGGCAGGGGGGATGACCTGTGGGTTTTCCTCAGCCAAACACTATCCATGCTCAGAGATGAGACATAGCCTCAGGCTATTTCAAATTTTTAATTTCAAATTATTTCATCTTTCTGAAGAACTGCTTTCAGCATCTAGGCTGTGTTTGCAGCCCAGATACCCAGCACTGGCTTCATCTCCAGCCTAGGATCCAAGCAGCCATGACTCAGGGACCTCAGCGTTTCATGTGCGGGCACTCGCGTACTGGCAAATCTGCTCTTGATCTGACGAAGTTAGAGCACAAGTTTTCCCCAACCCAAGATACTCTGCAGAGAGCCAGAGTGCCTCAGAGGCAGACAAGAAGCTCATTCCTCAGCAAGGAGGACTTCCAAAAAGTACCTGCGCTGCATTACACTTTGGTCTCCAGACAGGTTCCCAGAGGTAGTGGCTGAATTAATCCAGGTAATTGTTTTCCCCTGGAATTGAAAGAGTTGATGCAAGACTGTCTCCTCCTATGATCTAAATATAAAATTTGTTTAAAAGCCTCAAACATTTCTGCATTACCTGAAAGTGCCAAGAGCAACCACCAACAGGTGACCAGGAGGCAGTCTCCCACTGTGATCATTCCAGCTCCTTCCAGGCAATGTCACAAAAGATACACTCAAAACGTGCCAGTGCTAGTAGCCTGCTGAGCATCTGCTAGCAAAACGTGTTCATTAGCAATGACACCTCTGCTATTTTAAATGCAAACAGGACCTGTGATCTGTGTTTATGCCATTTGTGCAGTTTCAAGCAGACACTGCTTGGGAAGCCAACCCCCATGCATCATTACCAGCACTGCTTGAGCCACTGTTCAGCTGCTAATTAACAATCAATTTATGTTTTCAATTCTAACATCAATATTAATATGAAGCTTTTATTAATACCATAGCAAGACGCCCACAAGTATAGCACAGGTACAGTCGACCTTCCAAAGCAACTAGAGAAGGGTCACAAGAGATATTCTTTTCTTCTTTTTATAGTCCCCCCAGGTGACATTGGTGCTGCAGGGCACAGTCAGAGGGATAGAGTCACATTTGTACTGACAGCCCAGCAACCGCCACAGCTCCGGCTGCCACCAGCGCCAAGGGCAAGGCCAGCTCCTGCTGCCCCTTGGTGGGTCCAGGAGCTGGAGAAGCCAACCCTGCCCTCTTGTGATAACTACCAGGCTTCCAACCTCTCCCCCCTCCCTGTGCATCAGACGGCAGCAGGGCTTTTCTCCAAAAAGGTACCTACTTCTGGCAGACATAAGAACAGTTTATTTAATGAGCTCTCCAACAGTCGGAAGCTGCTGGATAACAGTGGGATTTAGCAGATTCCCCAGCAGAGCAGGAGGCATTCAGGGCAATTCCTGCTCCGCTCTGGGAACAGCCCAGACCTCAGGTTTGCTCCATCTCTTGCGAGGGTGATTCATCCCCGTGTTCAGCAATGCCCAGGTTCTCGCCTTTGCCCTGGGCTGCAGCACTGCAGACACGGGGCTGCCCACGGGGAGCACCTTGGACATGCAGGCAAGCCTCTAACATCCCAGACATTCCAGCTGTCCATACACATAACATCGGCCTCTTGGGCCAATCCATCTCTACAAAAGGTTGGAGAAACCTCTCCCCACTGTCCCCATCCTTCCTTGCTCATCCACCCTCCAAAGCCAAGCTGGCTCCACAAGCTATTCCCATACGTTCCATCCCAACACAGGGTCTGGCTGGCTAGCAAAGATAGCAAAACACCTCATTTCATCACCTGCAAAATCCCGTTTTCCCTTCCCAAAAGGAGCATCGCTTGCTTCAGAGGCTGCTAGGCCAGCTTCTTCAGACGCAGCCGCCTGCCTAAGGCTGCGAGGCACAGCAGCGTTGAGCTCCTGGCCTCGCCTGCAACGCGGGCTGCTCCACGAGAGAGCAGCACGTCCTTGCAGTTCGGAGCGTTGGACTCCACTACTTTTAAAATGGCAAATGCAGAGCTGGGGGAGGAGAACAGGGACCGAAGGGGATGCAGTTTAAGATTTTTATTCTCACACGCACATATACAGGGTCACAACATCACCCTGCTAGAAAGAAGTTGCTGCTGCGATGCACGGTTGATTATTTCTTGCTTTGGTGTCCATATAGGTCCATTTAGACCTGCCAGAGCAAATAGCTGCTGGACAGTCTAAAAAAAAAACAACCACAAAAAAAACCACCATACGAACAAAAAACACCCACCACCACACAAAACAAAACACTGAAACAAATAAAACTCACACCACCCCGAAACCAAACCAAACCAAACCCCCAAGCAACCCAGGTGTCAGGGAGAATTCAGTTTCAGAGCTGATTTCAACCCAGTTGCCCCAGCAGTCACAAGTCAGGTATTGAAGCCAGGAGGGCCTGACTTGGCCATCGTAATAATTTGTTGATACTCCAAACGAGTCCAATAGCAGCACTGGATACCCCTTCTCTTATTCTTTCCCAGCCTTTCGACAGGAACTGAGATCCTGTTTTGACATTTGCCTTTGCTGCTCCCGTTGTGTAAACTCAGCAAGTAACAAAATTCATGTGCTAACTTGAATTAAGTCTCACAAAGAATAAAGAAAGAAAAAAAATTACTATACATCAGCCCCTGAAGTCAGACCTTTTTGAAGGCACCGAGCAGCCAACTAGAAGGCGATGGGGAGGGAGTTAAGACAGTTCACACAAGAGCTTCCTGCACCATGGTATTATTGATTATGTTAGGATTAAGATTACACAGCATTACTTCCAGCTGAGCCTCACACCCAGGACCGCTCAACCAAATCCCTTCTAGATCACTGTCCATTCATTTTCTGATGATGGACACAAAAAAGGCCCTCACGCAGTGGCAGCAGCAAAGCTCTACAGCTGGCGAGGACCTCAGCAGAAAACATGATAGTGGGCTTGTGCATATGGATGTGTGCATGTGTGTGGTGCAACGGGGGGTAAGAGAGTAACACAGTGCAAAGCAAGAGCAGCACAGGTTAACCGTTGTCAAGATAAAATCAACAAATATCAATAATATTTCATTGGTATATGCTGGAAAATGAAAAATGACTGCTGCCTTGTAAAGGACTTTGTAACTCTAGCTGAACATAGAAAGAGGATTATAAAAGAAAGCTGCAACATTCCTGCCTGTGAGCTTGGGAACAGCTCACAAAACCCCCGCCATAGGTTGCTGCACCAGCAAAGGAATATGAGAGAAACCGGTAATACACTTAAGTGCTAGTAAAATATATATACACGCATATATACCTACACACGTCTCTCCACAGCAGCTTGTTACATACGTTTCTGTCACATTATGTCTCCACTGCATGTCACTGTTTGGACAACATGACAAAGAAAGATTTGAGTGAGGATTTAAAAGTTCTGCTGGGGATGAGCACAATAGGGGATATCCTCACCAGTGTTGTGAGGGCAAAGCAAAGAAACAGCAAGATCTCAAGGGAAAAAAATAAATAAATAAAAAAATCTGCATTTGTGGAAGCTGTCTGAAAAACCCAACCCAAAAGGACATCACCTGCTGCAGGGGTTACACTTCAGTGCAGACAAGGATGTCTAGCTGGGATATTTCCTGGGTCTAACCTGCTAGGGCTTGCCATAGGGAAGGGTGCTCTTCGGGAAGCGCAATTTGGTGATTGGCCAAACACCTTTTCTCTGCCCTACTGTTCTGATAGCTAATGCATAGAAGTTTGGGGTTTTTTTCTGGGATAGTCACTAATTTATCTGAGTTTTGTGAAGTCTCCCTCCCTCATTTCCCCCTACCCAGATATACTGGGGGCAGACGGAGCAAGAACTCAAACTGACAGATGGTTACTTAGTGGCTGCCCTAGCCCCTAAAGACACTCACACACACACACCATACAGAGCAGCTCCATGAATTAGCATCGAATCTCAGGTCTGTCAAACTCAATGAGTGCTGATTGATGTAGCCTTTTAATTAATTGTTTTTGTCAGGAAAAAGAAGGAAAATTATAACACTGCCCAAACTACTGCAATAGTTGATGTAGACTGAAGAGTCAGCTCCCCCAATTCCCCCACTCCCAAAGCCAGCCTCTTACAAAGCCTTTCCTCTACATTTTCCGATTTCAACTACTGGCGTTAAAAAAAAAAATCCAGTAAACCCAACTGTGCCCTCCCACTCCATCAAAACCTCTCTCCCACAGCAATCAATTGAAAGGCTGGCTAACGCTTACAGGAGAGCCTTTCAGATCAAAGCACACCAAGTCTGCTCAGACATGCCTGCTTTCCGAAAGGCTTGTCTGTGTATCTCCCGATTAGCTCCGAGTCCAACACGGGTCAACAGCAGATGAAAGGCAGGCATTTAGCAAACACACCAAACTGCTACAAGTCTTCACTGCCCAGCTTCTTACTCAGTACTGTACTTGCAGCTGCCTTGCTCCAAGCCTCTTTACTCACATCCCAAAAATTTGGATGTCAACAGGTCAAGGGCAACTGTGTTATCTCTGGTTGAGACTCTCTGGTGTTAGACAGCCTACATACTTTTTCCTAAGGTGCACAAGGTCACTTAGACAGGATATATTATTTTTTTAGTTAATTTATTATTATTATTACTAAAATAGTGGTTAACATTCCTAGGATGCACGTTGAACACCAGCATCAGCTCCCAACACCAGGCACCAAGTGGACAAGTTGCTCTTGGCAGCCTTGCTGTTTCCCTTCCTGGAGGACAGGAACGAACACCATGGGCAGTGCGATAACTTAGCCTCAGTCTGTCCAGAGCCACCATTAACCCATGCCAACACAGACATTCTGAGCACAGCATCTGACAGTCTTTTTAATTGTTTCCCTACCAGCAACAGCTCAATGGAAAAAAAACTCCAGTAGTTAATAAGAGTTCTCCCCTACCTACGTACCCTAACTCTGATATGCGAGTAGAAATAGGGGACACACAAATCCATCAAGGAATCCCTTTATGACTTGAAAAGGACACGAACTGTAGAGATTTTCGAAGTAAATTCTGCTCCTGCAAAGCCCTACAATCAGGAGATCTTAATGAGAGCCACGCACTGTGTGCCATATGCAGTTCCTCCATGACAGGATGCGTTTCCTGTATTAGAGAGATCACAGTCTCCATGGGCTTTGGTAGCCTCCAGAGTACATTCCTCTGGGGCACTGCTCTCCTCGATGGCAGCAGCACATCATATTTTGACCCACGTAAAGCAAAGGTCAGGTCTACAGCCCAAAGATTTCTGCCTGCCTCCCCAGGCAGTTTGCACTTGGAGTTGAATTACTGAGTGACACGGGTACAAGAAGGTCAGCACTCATTTATAATCCCGCAGCCCCACCATGAAGAATAAACTGCAGGCAGAGAGGAAGCAAGCACTTGGTAGCGCATGGGAAGCTTCCTACAGGAGCACACAAAGGTATATTGGTGTTCTACAACAGCGTTATTTAGGAGGTGTTTGGGAGATCTAAGGTGCACAGGAAAGCAGGAAGCAGTAATTAGCTGGATAACATGCGCTTACACATAGCTTGAGAACAGAACCGCAAAGGATAAAAAAAGAAAAAAAAATAAACACTGCACTTTGGCCAAATATCTTAGGAAGTAAAAAGGCTCTTAATTCCTACAGATGTCAAGAGAAGTAAAAAATTTGCTGTCTTTATGGTATCCAGATTCGGATGGATGAGGTTTACTAAGGGCTATTTCTATTGTACCACATCTGTAGATTTGGGTTCCTTGACTTCTTTGAGGTGTCTAGGGTTCCCGATAATCAGCATGCAAAAGACTTAGAAAACTACAAATAAGCCTTCAGCTCAGGTTCGGCAACACAATACCCGTTAGAATAGTGACCCAAGCCTCTGACCTCTTTGTAAATCCAAACTTGCCCGATACAAGGAAACATCTCCCCATCCCTGTTCCTGCCTCCCACCCCAGGGGATGGGGATGACTACAGTCCCTGCAGCAGAAGTCCTTGGTCCCTGCCTTGCTGCACTTGAGCAAATTCCTCCGTCAGGAAGAGGATACGAGCATGGAAAGCCTGTGTAATTTAAGTAAGTAGTAAAACATCCAGATGAAAAGATTATTCAGTACATTAAAACATAATTATGGCCAGTTAGGAAGTTAAAGCATGAGGATAATAATTTTAGATCTCCAGAAGAGAAAGCAGCCTGGTTTGGCTTTCAGCACAGCATGTGGCTGCTGTCCATAAGGATAAAAGCAGAGACACCTTTATAAAGAGGGTAGAGGAACATTCAGCGGGATTTGGCAGGGAGCTGCTCCTTCCAGTTATTTTGTTAAAATCCGCATAGTTCATGTCACCTACAGGAGTGATTCTTAAGGTTATTTTTCTCAGCTGTAAGACCAGCGGGAATCAAAGGCTTAACGGAAGAACAGAAAGATCAACAGAAAATAACCGAAGCCACAGTGGACCCGCTCATCACTGCACTGACTCATACAAAGATTAGATACCAGGAGTAGTTCCGGGGGGCAGGAGAAGGTAAAATAATTACTTTTTAGGGATGACTCAAGTCCTCAAGTCCTCACAACAAGCTCCCACCTCACCAACAATTCGATCACTCCAGAAGCAGCCAGCATGTGCCATCACACTCACAGCACACCACCATCCCCAAACCGCTCCAGGTACACCCAAGGAGGCAGCTTCTCACAGCGTTTTTCCACCAAGTCCCAGCTTCTGCAGCATGCTAAATTTACCATGTTGCTGCCTTCAAAGTATCTAATCAAGACCACCACACTTCAGATACCCTCAGCCATCAATAAATACAGCTTAAATCCATTGCTTTTAACAGGCGATTCCCAGATCTGTTTACAGGAATAAGCCTCAAAGAAAATCAGCCTTCTTCTTAAAAGCCCATAACTAGGGAAGAGGACAGACACACCACCTCCTTTTCCCCTTCCCAACTCAAAACTACCAACACCGAGAGAGTCACAGGATTGTAGAAGTTTTTGTTCAGTTAATGAAATATCAGCTGCGAGATCTGCAGAGGAGCTTAAACACAAACCTCAGACAAGCATCTCGCAACCCACCCTGCTCCCTTGTAGAGAGATTTAGAACAAAACAAAAAAATGACGAAAGGTTAATTAAGCCACAAAACAAATGAAGACTCTAGCCAGCAGTACAATTACCTCGGAGGGCCCTCCACCGGAGGAAGGTCTGCAAGAAGTGCATGCTCTTTTTTCTCAGTCCCGGAGGCGGCGGCGGCAGCATGAGCAGGACCAGGTCTGCTCCACCACTCGTCAAAAACACTCAGGCATCCCCAGCCTCCTTCCACGCCCCAGCACTACCTCGGTCCAGCCTTCACGAAGTGCACCTGGTCTGCTCTGCTGATCACTGATGTGGAGTCTGGGGCTTCTCTCTCTCATCCCCTCTCCCTCTCCAAATAAGCAATTAGCATGAATAATTACAGCTCTGATGGTAATACTCAGCCACCTTTGAGCAAGAGGGAAAAGACTGTAATTAACTCTTTCTTAGGGATCAGAGGAGGGTGAAATAGCACAAGCCTAATTATCTGCTTCTGGGACACCTCCTGGCTACTGAGGAGCTTTGGAAAGGGCAAGTAGCATCCTTTTGGAAACCTCTCCATCCAACCTGATTTTACGTGTCTCCTACCCAATCGGCCATCAGATGTGCAAAGTTACACAACGGGGAAAAGAATCCACAGATTCCCCATTATGTGCTTAATCAGCAATGGGCTGCCAACCCAGAGACTGCCTGCAGCGTAATCCAATGATGAACCCTTGGCCACTGAAGACTTTGGAGCCGTTCCCCTGCCGGGGAACATGCTGTGGCGATGTGCGGATCCTCCTGTGCGTGATGCAGAGCTGCATCAGCAATGTAGAGCTGCACTGGCAGGAGGGATGCCACCACCAACCCTGCCCAGGGCTCAGAAGACCCAACCCCAGGCTGGAGAAGGCATCAACACCATGCTGCAAAAGGCTCCTACCATAAACCCAGCACAAAGGCGCTCCCACCCCAGAGTTTTCTTCCTGCCCCTTTCCCCAGGTTGCAAAGCTAGGGGAAAAAAACACATAAATAATGCAAGTAAGAACTGAAGATCAGATCAGGAGGGCAGCTGGGGTGAGCACGTTTAATGTGCCTTTGCATCAAAGTGGATTTGTCCCCTTCCCAAAGCCTCTCCTGGCAGGCAGGTGGGACAGACACACGTGCATGTCCTGCTCCGAGTTCCTTCCAAGAAGCAAAACACACTACACGCACCACCCCAAAAAAAGAGCTGAAGCGACTTCAGAGCCTAAACCAACGGATAGCAGTCCTCTGCCGTAACTGCCCCGAATTTCCCGAGGCACTGAAAGGGGGCAGGATTAGATGGTTGCTACAACATGCTCTTCATATTACCAGAAAAAGTGATTAATAGAGTTATTACACAATCCTGTCATGCTTTATTGCCATTGCAGTGTCTGGAGATGTTATTAGAGAGTGCTGCAGTATAACAGTTGGGTACGCTGCCCTCCAAACACTCCAGTCTCTTATTAAAAGAGCACCGGTTTTGTTAACATCTCCACTTGTACTCTATTGACCTGAAATGTTAGAGAGTGGAAAAATTAGTGTGTTTATGAACTCTCATCATTAGACCTTAAAAAACCTGCTGAAATTTTTATAAGTCTCCAAGCATTTAAGCACTAATTTTCATATTGCAAAGACTCTACAAAATAATTCTTTTATTTATGAAGTTAAGGTGCTCAGGGCACTGCAGAATATAATAAAACACATTAAAATACAATAAAATATTTATTTAGATAATAAATTGAGAGATTTAATGACTTTGTAAGCAGGGTATTACGAAGATGATGCGCATAATGTGTATTTTAAACTTCCTTACTTCATATACTCTTCTGTTACAGAACTATCTTTTATTGCTAATTTCTTGAAAAATGAGAAGGTAAACATATTCTTATATATATTCTTTTATATATATATTCTTATATACAGTCTGATTCCCACAGATTATTATGTATGTTAGTTTCCCCGCTGAATAGTTCCATAGGCATTAAGTACACTAAACAACAGTATAAAGTGAAGCTTATATGTCAAGACCCAGCCCTTAAAATGGTAACTATTAATAAGTAGTATGAACAATATGGCTCAATGATTATGATATTGGGGTCTGAAAATGCTGTTTTGTTGTGAAAAAACTACACCTGAGGTACCGACACTTGAGGTACAGCCCAGTATAATTTCAAGAGCTGCTTGAGTTTGAAAAAGAAAAGGGCATTTTGGGCTTGAATTTTATTTTCACTACGACCTAATTACCAGGGCAGCAAGTCCAGCCTCCGCTCTGGATTCCTGCCAGTATTACCCTCACCATCTCTGACCCAAGCAGGTTATTTATGTGCTATTAACGGACACTAAAGGCGGAGGCACACACTATGATCCTCCGACTGGAAACAGGACGTCATTTCCACAGGCTGGATCTGGCCCCAGAGCCTAGTGGCACTCCGCACCATGACAGTGACCGTCCCCACTGCACCATGGTGGGCAGCCAGGGCTCACAGGCACCCACTGCCACCCTCCTGGGAGGTGTTTGAGGCCTTGGATCCGCAAGGCGAAAGTTTTATGGCGAGGTCATGTGGGCAAAGGCCATAAGCACACGTGTCTTTGAACTCCACATCTGCATCGCCAGCCCCAAAGAAGGTTTTGCACAGATTGACACCAAAGTACAGCCCTAGGAGGTCAAAACATTCCCAATGGATCTGGCAGGGATGAGCCATTCAAAAAATGTAACCTATGGGGAAACTGCAGCACAGAAAACATTTGGAGACAGTAAATCGGTCTGTACGCAGGGGCCTGAGCTGTAAAAACAAAGACACGGGGACATTCAGAGGATTGAGGTTTTGTGGCTCCGTCATCTGGCTCAAAGTCTTAAAGATGCTATTTGATTAACACCTTTTTGTTACTTCTGGGCTTCCCAAGCAGCGAGTGAGAGATGCAGCCTGTCGTAGCCTGCTTGACACACTCCGTACTGGCTGCCTTCAGGTGTTACTTTGCTAAAACTTGTAACGCTTTCAATTCACATGTAGCAAAACCATTAGTCGTGATGTCTTCCCAACAAATAACTACTCTCCCTGGCTCCTTTCCTCATCATTGTGAGTTTCCATTTAAATTTATGGACCCCAAATAAAACATAAAAAAACCCAGACTAATGCTTCATCAGCTTCCTAAGCATAAAGTAATCAGCCTTTCCAATACCTTCAGTGGGGAGGGGAATTGGCAGTTTACTATTTTATGGACCCAAAGGCAGGGTGGCTCCTCCAGCAGCAGACAGGGAGTTTGCAGCGGGGTGAAGGACAGACTCGCGCTCTCTGAGCCACATCTGCAGGGCTGAGGCACGAGCACCGGCTCCCGACCCCGCTGCGCTGGGATGTGCCTGCCCGCCCTCGGCAGAGCCTCCCACGCGTCCCACGGCTGTGCCAGGTGCCTGCCACAGAGGCACGAGATGAAAGGAGAAGGATGCAAACATCAGAGGAAGCGAGGAGACCATCTCATAAAGAAAACACAGCTAATTCCTTGCTAATTATTCAGACCTCAGGCCTCGCCTTATCCAGCAGTTGGGGCTTCAAGCGGGAGCGCAGCCAAGGATGGTCAGGGAGGGAAGGAGGTGACTTCCAGAGCCGGGGGGACCTGCCAGCCCCCCCGGGCCACCAGCTGCATGTAGTCCCTGGGCTCTGATGCCCCAGAGGACAGGCAATGGTTCAGATGTTACAAGCGCTCAGCACAGCCGTTTCAAAACACAACCCCAGTAACAACAACTGCAGCATGCACTGGGCACCAACACTCCTTGCACCCGTCCACACGCATGCAGCGTGTGAACGCCCACCAGCACCTAACCACAGCAGCATGCTCGGGGGGCACCCCACACCTGCCCCACCACAGGCACAAGCCCCTGCTACATGCAAGCAGGTGGCTGAGAATAGGGTGCAGAGAACTGGCAAACTTCTCTACATGTATGGCCTCAGAGAACAGATCAAGGCAATAAGCAACACCCCCAAACCCAAACGGCTGAAGAAGCTGTGCCTGGGTGATTACAAAAACTTGAGCTGAAAGCTGTTGAAAAGGAATCCAGAAGAGAAAGGGAAGATGGCTGTCAAGCATGACTCCCCAGATAAAGTCTCTCTCCTGACAAGCTTGCCTCCGATGTACGATTCTTGTGTCTGACTGCATCCGGAGTAGATGCTGGCCTTATCCGACGTGTCCCCATCACACAAGTACCTGTTGGGGTGTGAGGCCATGTTTGGAGGGACACAGCACTCAGGGACAGCTCTCCCCACTGCTCCCCACCGACTTTGGCAGGTGCACGAGCTGGGACTGACGGCCACCCACGAGCAGAGCCCCAGCTCTTGCCCAGCGGTGCCACAGGGTGAGCAGCAGCTCGGGCAGCTGTCGGGCTCTTTAAGCGCCACAGCCCAGACCTCCTCGGTCTGTGCTTCAAGGTGGCACAAAGCGCTCGCAGGGAAAAGCAAAGAACTGTGAACCTCAGCAGAAATGGGGGTTGTGCTATTATACCCCAGTATCGAGGGAGAGGATTAAATAATTAATCACAAAAGCAGCTGAGTGTTAACAAGCTGAGCAGGATCAAACCGCATGAAAGATGCAAAGCCCCCCCCACCTCCAGCCCTTTTCGGTGTGCTGACAAGCCTCATTTTAGTAACTCAACTACCAGAGATGAGAGGATGCGCCACAAATAAATAAATGAATCCCAGGCCTCGATCACTTGTGGTTGTGCTGGGGATCAGCTTGACATCTCCTCCACCATCAGGCGTAGAACCAGTTCATAGATGCATTTTGCATGGGGGGAGAACTGGGAGAGTGAAGCGACCTGGGTTTAAGTGGCCACTGCAAGCCAAAGCGCGCAAGCAGGGGTCTTCTGCACGCATTTCCCTGTTCTCTTTGTGGCTTCAAGGGAAAGAGGGACACGCATATGGAACAGGAAAATGAAACAAATAATGCTGCTTGGTGCCTTCCCTAAATAACAGAGTCTGACTATGCAGAATTAAGCAGCAGCGTCCAATAAACAGGACCCAGCAGGGATAACAGCCTGTGCACGAGATGGGAAGGGAAATACATGAACGTGTCTGATGTCTCTCCTGGATGCTCTATCAAGTCAGCCATGCTGAGGACAGAGATTTCAATCATTCAAATTTTGTATAACTCTGCACACAGAATATCCCTACGCAGGATACAGGGCTATAACCACAACTACTATAATACAATCTACACAGCATCAGCATTAAAACACGCACCTCCCCAGCACGCTGCACACCGGAGCCAGCCAACCCAGTGGAAATGCTGTGCTACACCACTTCTTACAGAGCTCTTAAGTACCAGTATTTACATCACAGTCCCTTGACATATTTTCATCAGGCTTTTTCCATCTTACAGTGAGAAAGGGTTGTGCCAACTGGGGTGAAAAAGACCCTTTGGACTCTGTTGTACCAATAGCTACAGCAAAAGAAACTCTCTAAATAATTACATCTTCTGCTTATACAGCACCATGGCTTCCAAAACAGCTTTGAGAAGTTAAACTTATAGGCATGCAATAGGCAGAGAGTTCTGCCATCCATCACCCGGATGCTACAATCTGAAGGGAACTAAGGATCCTGCTTAACAACCCAAAAAGGAATATATAGAATTTAGGGGTATTTGCACATTCAGCACAGGATACGTACACACACTGCCTTCAGGGATCATCTCCAGGAGTTTGTTTTGGCTCTACTTTCTTTATCCTGAATAGGCTGATTCCTCTGCAGTTGAGCGTGGGCAGATGATTCAAAGACAGTGAGATGGCCTTTTCTAAAGCATCTGCGTGACTGCAGGGCCCCAGCCTCATGAAAAGTTCCATGTGCCAAAGTCAGAATGATGCTTCTGAAAATTCCCTGTACAAAACACAAACCCCCTCTCCTCCACCATTACATTAACATCACAAACTTTGGCTAAGGGAAGTCATAACCTAAAACAATAGTCATGCTTATTGAATTTCCAGTCTCTGAGCATTATTTCATAACACTCTGGGCACCAAACCACCCATACTATCTCGAATCCTGTGTATTTTATCAGAAAAACACAACAGACCACAAAATTACCTCCTCTGTCTGCAACTCTCACTAAGACTGGAAGAGAACAAACGGAATTTTGCAGCCTTCCCCATCAAGGTAAGAAAGCCACAAGACACCAACAGGATGGAGATTTACTTGGGACAAGAACCCTGCCAAACAAAGGGAGGCTACAGGACCCGCTCACAATTGTGAAAGACGGTATCATAGCACAGGTTGGGGCAGAGTGCCGAGATGCAGTCAGCAGTTCAGTATTTACTCAGGCACTTGCTGGCTAGGAGAGGCTTTGCTGCAACACTTTCATGATACATGGGCTGAATATTTTGCATTTCTGTGCATAAAGCCTTACTCAGCCAGAATGAGGTTGTGTCCCTTGCGGTACATCATTTATATTAAAATCGCCCCCGCTTCTCAGCATGACTTTCATGTCCCCCCACCATTTAGATAGCAGAGGCATATATATGTGTGAGGACAGACAGCAGGGAGAAATATCTTTTTTAAACATTCATTGAGCTGGAAGTATGGAAGATGCCAGCATATGAAGGGTTCAACTGATGTGGAAATGCAGCTCTTTGAAAAGAAGGAAATGAACACCAAAACTGGTTCAGTGCAGCTAAATTGGTCCCCTAAGGGCCAGTGGTAAGAGAAACCTTCAGTCCAAATAAGAACAAGTGAAATATTCAGCAAACAGCATTTGATGCTTACGTGCAGGGGAAAAAAAGTGGTGAAACTGCTAGAAAATTAAAATATCATGTTACCCTAAGCTACAGTAGAAGTGGCAGATAAAGGGGGCTTTGGCAAATACTCTGTGTGTGGCAGGGTTCTTGGTATTGGTAACACCAACATCTCCCAAGAACATGGCTAAAACCAGTGATGGAGGTTGTCCCACTGATCAGACTGGTCATGTCGGGGTCCCTCCAGGCACTATGGCTCAAAGTCACATTCCTTGTGGCAGTGGAGGGGAGACATTCAGCATGGACGTGAAATGGGCCCCCAAGGAGTGACCACAGAGAATCCAGGGTCTGACCCATACATGAGTAGAACATGCACAAACATCCTGCTACGACCCAAGGCTGCCTATGGAGACGTTCAGCTTCAACAGGATTTCACAGTTCCCTTGGGGAAAAAGGCAGCATTGGATGGACAACATTACTTAGATGCAGCTTGATATATTAAGGTTTTGAAAGGTCCAAGCCAAATTACAGATGTTCAAAACAGGGTTTGTAAAGAAGTCCCTAAAAAAAACCAGTCTTGGAGCAAATCCCAGGCCAACACAGTCGCAGCATTCTTGAATTCAATACCATGACACAAATTCACACCAGGCACCTGATGACTTTGTGTTCCCCTGTCTCTCCATCCATCTTCCTGGGTTTTGTTCTTCTCAATCTTCTCAGATCCAAGTGCTCCACACCTCCAGGCCACCTGGGGCCTGGCTCCTGCCTCCACAGACACACGAGCCACTCACCCACTGCCTGAAAAGCAGCTCCAACACACCCACCCTGCATGACGCAGGACTGCAAAACAAACATGGCAATGGGCTTTGTTTTCAACCAGTAACATGGGCTGAAGTTCATCTGATACCTAGAAGTGGGAAAAGGACTGAGCTCTTGTTCTCTCAATGGGTACGTGTCCCTTTGCAACATACGGAGCATAAGCCCAACACTACTGCAAATCCATCCATGTTTACTAGCGGTAATATGAACATGCTGCAGGGTCAGTGGCTGCGCGGGGTCTAGTTCACCCCCTAAGGTTCCCAAAATCAGGTGGACCTGGTCACTGAGGCTTTAACCATCAGTACATCTCCTGCACTGCTTGCAACCTGAAACCAGCCCGCTCCACTGCACCAAATGGTACCAGCTTAGCTAGGCAGACACACAGACAAAGCCTGAACTTACTCAACAAACGCTCAGCTCTTGACTGTTTTCCAAGAAAAATATATCAGAAACACTACAATCATTTTAATTTACTTTGTGAGGGATGCTAGAATTGAATTGCTTTTTGTTGTTCAAATCAGTTTGTTTTATCCCCTTCTCTATATTTCGTTTGGTTTTCTTCCCAGAAAGGAATGTGTAAATGCGGGTGCTTTAATATCCGAATTTCTTGAGTCATTTTAACATCTATTATTATGATCATTGCTTGAAGACAAAACTGTAAGCAACAGCTCTTTCCAGGGCATGAAGGGGCTTCATCAGAAAACACAAGAATAGATTCAAAGAATGAAAACGCATAAGAAATGAACTGCTCAGGGAAGCAACGCTTGCTTTACAGGAGAAACACAGACAGTGGATTATTACTATTTAAATTCCTTGCTTTCTGAAAACGTCTCATTTTTATGAATGTTCAACTACCTATCACAGAAACAAAAAGGAGTTATTTCTTCCTGCTTTACCAATCTGGGATGAGTTTGTCAAAGAAAAGACCTTGCTGGTATCTCTGGGATATAAGACCATAGGTGTTGCTAATACATTGGGACAGTGGCTGATAAGTAAACTAACTGGCCACTATTTTATTTTCCAGCTGGGATCACTTAACAGATAATGGATAAACCAGTGCTCAGCCTTGCAGCCCTCACGTACAGGCAGAGGAAGAATTACTTCAGGAAGAAAGACCCATGTTATTGGATTCACATCTCTGCGCGCATTTCTTGTTGCACTGGCAGCAGATCTGAGTGGGGAAGTATTTTTTCTCTTGCAAAAACTGAGCTTTTTTTTCCTGTAACGATACAGAGGCTGTACATATCATAGCTGATAACCTAAAATAACCTGAGATGCCAGTTCCAGCTCCAGATATAAATCAGGCACATCAGGGATCTGAACCAGGATCTTTCTGCTCGTGTGAATGTCCTGACCATCCAAGTCCTTGCGTATTTTGCAGGAAAATGTCTCTTTCTCTTTAGTCTGACTGCTGTTAGAAAGCTCATCCTGGGGTCAGGAAGGAGTTTCTAATAGTACATACATTAAAATTCTACAGAACCCATGGATCTCTGGGTTTTCCTCTTGCTTACAAGCTAGTCAGAGAAAAGACTGTCTTCTCATATCAAAAGCCGAGTCTCTGGTAACTTCACGTTTAGACTGAGGTACTGTGGTGAAAAGCACACTTACACACAAACAGATCAGCGAGTGTTGGGTTTTAATAACTTCTATTGTTTTATTTAGTGTTTCACCCCAGTGCAATGGATGCCAATCTATCCAAGGCAGCACAGTCACAGCAGCAGCAATAGTACGAAGCAAACCCTTGCAAAATTCTGGACAAACATTCAAAGCACTCATTTTCTGCTCAGGCACGTTTCCTTGGTGAAAAAAAAGAGAGCATGTATGAGGAGAAAACATTATCTCATGACTGTTCCTTTACAGTGCAATGCACTCAGATGAGAAGGGACGTATCGGTCGTGAAGATAGACCATTTATTTGAAAAGGCAGTTAGTTTCCTTTTGGTTTTGTGCTTCCTGAAATAGATTGTAAAAAAGAAAATGCAGACAGATGTCTTTGGGATTGATAAATCACGTGGCAATTTTGCAAGGAGCACAACCCTTCCCCTGCACCCTCCCACTACCAGTTATCAAGCCCTGAATTACACATTGCTGCTGATTTCCACAGCTTTGTGCAATTAATCTGGCTATACTCTGTAAAGCAAAAAGAGCAAGAGAGAGAGAATGAGAGAGAGAGAAAAGGAAATCACTACGAAAAACTAGGTTACAATAACCCTCAGGGTCCAAGCGAAACCAAGAAGAGGAGAAAAGTTCAGCACTAGGCTGCCAGCCTGGGCAAGGACACAACCCCGACTCCAGCGCGTCGGACCCACTGAGCTTCAAATGCACAACACAGCACATTTAGAGATAAGTTTTTATAAAACCTTATTAAAAGAAAACAACGGAAATAATTTTTTTTTTCACGGTGAGGCACATGGTGCTATTTCCCTTCCCCTGAGTACAGTGGGATGCAAGTAGCTCGTACGACAGAGACCAAAGTGAACGGAAGGATCCTGTCCAGATCCCATCCCGACACACTCTGCAAGGAGACAGATCTTTCCTTTTACCTGAGCTAACTGAGCCAGCATAACGTATCAGGGAGGGAACGGAAAGCTAGAGAAGCACTTCTTGGTATTAACTCACTGTTGCATTAGGGAAGCAGCTGGTGACCATCAGATTTGTTGGAATTAATTGAAAAATGATCCTAATTTTAGCCTACAGCAAGACCCAATGTTTTTCAGCTTTCGGTTTGTATCTGTAACTCATAAAAGCAACTCTTTTTTGGCCAGATTGCAAAACTATAAATTAAAATACAGACCTTTATACCTTGCTAATATGCAGCCTCGTTATCATCTCAGGACTCCACCAGAACCAGAATGCTGAAACCTCACTTCACATTACTTTTGTTCTTCTACTCTTTTGCAATGCACTGTTAAATTATTTTTTTGGTTAATAAAGCCATTTTCTCTTATCCATTACCACTCAAAGTGATTCCATCAAAGTGCAAACAGGGAACCTAGTTCCTTACCAGGTATTTACACTAAGACAGGACAGAAAGCCTAGATCTGCCAGCAAGAATATAAAACATCCCATACTAGTAACATCAGTCTGTAGATAACTTGAGTTCCTGCCTTTCTAGCACCTGATTTCTGGAATTTTTTTTTTAAATATTTCTGTAGATGAATATAGCAGAAAGAAGTTAAAGGTAAAAATTCATTTTTACTGATGCAGGGTTATAATTTTGTCTAGTTGCTTCAGGTGTCACACCAGAGGCACAGAGAAGCCTGGTGGGAGCCCTGAATTTTAAGGCTTTCACAAGGAGGAAGAACAGCACTATAAAGAAGTTACTGGGGGTGCCCACGGGGTGTTTTTAGACTTTCAAATCTGTCAAATTTGGGTAGATTTTTCCAATTAAAACAAAAGTACTTCCTGCCACACTGAGAAGGCAGAGCAACTGAGAAGCTAATAGAGCTAAAAACCCCACCAATTTCCTTGACATGGCCCTGGGGCACAGGAGCAGACTGGCCTCCAGACAGACCAACTGCAGATCCCCTGTCAGTTCTAAAACAAATGAAGAAGTGTGATTTGGCACATCCCTGTGAGTATGCAAAATCAGATGCCTGTACACAAGTGAAGAGATGTTACAGATAAAAAGCTCTACAGGAGCAGGGGAACAGGAGATAAAGGTATTTCCTCACCTGTTTAAAATGCTGGCTTCCAGGCTGCTCTATGTTATTCACCGACTTAGAAGTAGGGTAAAATCTCACGTAGCTGTATGTAAGCAATGGAGTGAGGAGAAAAGTATCTTAATTACTAAACAGGGAAAACAATTCTTTTCAGATCCAAGGTATTAACATCCAAACCCTCTCCGGTAACATGTACACAATGGAAACCGAGAAACTTCAGACAGTTGATAAGCAGAATAAGTCTAATTCTAAAATAATATCCAAAAAATATTGTTTATATTGACTCTGAGCTCACTGCATCTTACAAACTTTGGCAAACTATGTTTTATTTAAAAAATAGTTAAGTGGCAATTGTCAAACCACACTGCCATCTGTATTTGCATTTCTTTCTCTCACACACTGCACATTGGCCAGTGGTGACCTTGTGGACCTTCTACAGCTTTCCAAATTCAAGGCCTGATTTTCCTCTAGATTATAAAGCAGACTAAATGTCATCTGAGTCAAGGAAATTTTTCTCCATACCCCAAACACGCCTGGCTGAGCTTGCAAGCCAGAGATGCAAATCAGCAGCACTTCGCAGCCTCAAGGACTGCCCGTGCATCACCATGAGATACCCCTCCACCAGGAGACACATGGGGAACAGAGTGACATTCAAGGTCTGCATCCAACAGGCAAACCTATCTGCTTAAACAAGCCTTGATTAATAACAGGATCTATAACACCTTTCAAGACCTCCCAGCAACACAGCAGCAAATGACTTCCCACAGGCCATGCCCCATTCATATTTTTAAGTCAGCAAAAGAGAAGAATAAGAACAAATTTACAACCAGGCTACAGTCAGCACCATTAAAATTACTCCTCAAGACTGCTTTTGAAGGTCTTGATTCCATTGTCCAGGCTGTCGACTGCTGCAGCACTGCATCCCTTCACAGGGAGCCATGGCAAATGCTCCCAACGGCATCAGCGTAGCCCCTACGCCCTCCTTGTCCTCCTGTCGAGCTCTGCCTTTAATTTGCAGTGCTGCCAATCATGCACAATCCAGGATCAATAAAAAACCCATTGCCCAAGGACAGAGGGAGGATGTGCCTTGAGGTGAGTTATAAGAGACCTGAAGGGTGGAAGGGGCTAAGATGCACATGTGTAAAGTCAAAATCAGTACTCAGGAGGAGTCAGGTCTGCCTGCCCTCCCTCCCATCTTTACCTTAGCATTAAATAACAGTCTGTCCACATGAGACAGGCAACCATTTATCTTTTGGGGCTGTAAAAAACATGTTTTCAAATTTCCTCCTTGCTAACCACCAGAGATGGAAATGTTGTTTCCCCTCACCCAATGATCCCAGCAGATAAAACCTCGAGAACATCATGGAGCTCTTAATTAAACAGCAAAAGCTTTTGATGGGGTGGGAATTGGGAGGTACATCTGTCCTTCCACCACCACCCCATAAGATGGTGCATCACTCACAGCAGCAATCCTCCTTCAGTCAGCACCTCCTACCACTCCACTCTGCCATTAGCTCATTACTCTTCATTTACCCCATCTTTGTTAACAGGCTTCTCTCCACTCCTGAGCAGTCTCATCTTCCTAATTACAGCCAGGTAACAGATCTGGCAGTCTTACTGCACAGCAGCAAAGGGCTAGGTTATCTTTGCAAGGGGTTCTCCACATCATTTGGGAACTGTAAGTCACCTCTTACCAAGAAGAGCTGCGGTGTCGTGCCATTTACTCACCACAGCAAGAGCATGTGCAGATCACTCCCCCAGCTCGCAAGCACTAGAGAGTGTCAAAAACCCAACAACAAGTTTTATTTACAAAAAAATGCAATAAACCATTATCTACATACACCCTGGAGAAAGCAGAAACTGCATTTTTTCCGATTTTGAAAGCTGTTTCTGGTGAAAATACTCATCTTGACAAAAAAAAAAAAAATCTGAGACAAGCAGTTTAACCAAGAAGTTCTTGGTTGGGATAAGGGGGGAAGAAAAGCTAAAGAACTGGACTTTCCCATTTAGTGAAATGTTTAAAGAAACAGGCATATGTAGGTGGACCCCCTACATATTAGGGGACCTAATATATACTTACAAATATCTGAAGGGTGGGTGTCAGGAGGATGGGGCCAAACTCTTTTCAGTAGTGCCCAGAGACAGGACAAGGGGCAATGGGCACAAACTGAAGCAGAGGAAGTTCCGTCTGAACGTGAGGAAGAACTTCTTCCCTCTGAGGGTGACGGAGCACTGGAACAGGCTGCCCAGGGAGGTTGTGGAGTCTCCTTCTCTGGAGATATTCAAGACCCGCCTGGACAAGGTCCTCTGCAGCCTACTGTAGGTGACCCTGTTTTGGCAGGAGGGTTGGACTAGATGACCCACAGAGGTCCCTTCCAACCCCTACCATTCTGTGATTCTGTGGGATGTTTTCACACATCTTGGACATCAAGGAACAGCTTTTCAAGTCTGTCTAGGCTCCTAGCTTCTACTGGAATTAAGGAGGTGTTAATTACCAGCTACCTTCAGAAACCTCCGTCCCAATTCTTGAAACTGCTGGTCGTCAGGACACGGTGGGAAGTGTCCTTGTCCAAGGCACAGAGACCCCTCTGTCAGCTTCACACAACCTTGCTGGAAAAAGCACCTCCTGCCTCTTCAGGTTGCAAGTCCATTTGTCTTGCCAAGAGGCCGTGAAATCAAAAGGGATCAGGCAATGGAATCATTTAGGGAGTTGGGGTATTCTTTTTCTTTAGTTTTTTGTTTCTTTCTTTCTTTCGGGTTTGGGTCCTCTCCACCCCCCTTAAGCACCTATGCACACATGTAGCCACCTAAATACCAGCAACTTCTTGGAAAACCCCATCCCCACCATGCAAAGAAGAGTCAGGTCAGTCTAAAAAGCTAATTTTGCAGTCTACTATGGCTCTGCCAGTGCCACTCCAATGCTGACCCTGTCCTGGAGCCCTCTCGAGCACTGCCAGCATGCATTAGCCCTGACGTGCCCCAGCGCCTGCTCTCACCATCCTGGGCTTTTCCTTAGAGTCTCAACCGGGGCAGCCAGAGTAGTTGTTACAGAGAAAACAAATGACCGTTAAAACCCCCAGCACACACAGATTGCTCATCACAATAACATAAGCAGAAGGTATTGGATGAAGAGTCAGCAACCCCTGTTTCTAGATTTACTAACACACAAAAACCCCCATCCTGCATGGTTTTATATGCAAAACAGAGAAGATACATGGGCACACGCAAGAAGCACAAGAACTCACCCTTTGTTTGCAGCAGTTTACAACTAGAGACAATAAAGCCCACATTCTCCAGACCACTCCAGAAGCGGCCCAGGACTCACTGTGCATCTCAGCAAAGGGCCGGTGTGCCTGTCGCATGGGCCAGCACGACTGCGCTTGTTTAATGTATTCACAGCAAGGCAGGGTGGGCTTCCATTCCTGTTGCAACCACAGCACACGTGGGATCCAGACAGGATTTGCCCTGGGGATACCAGCACATGCTGTACCTTTCCGGCAGGAACGGTTAATGCTACCTTGGACACAGTCCTGTACACTGACTTCCCTGCAAGGACTTATCACCTGCCTCTGGGTTGCAAGGGTCCTTTTTCATTCAGTTACCCCCCTAAGAGACCAGTATCCTCTCTGCGGCTGGCACCAGGAGGAAGATGAGGGATGAGCTGGGGCCGAAGGAGCCACATAGCACTCAGAGCAGGTGAGAATCACCTGGGATGCTGTGGCATCAGGCTGAAAAATGGGCTTCATTAGGAGACATAAAACATGCCTGATCAGAACTTATTACTGAGATATGGAATGGGCTGAAGTGTAGCCATGCTGACAGATGAGGAATCACAGTCATCAGCAGCTTGGTGGTTTGAACCTTCCAGTGTTCCCGACTACCTGGCTTTCGTTGCTGCAGAAGGAACAACCCCATAAATATTCACTGCAGCAGCCTCTAAGATGTCTTCTGCTATGAAACATGCGGTGGAGGATAAATCCTATGAGGCAACGATCACCCTAAAGAAAACACAGCCAAGTGAGGACTGTAGCATTGCACTCAGCCTTAGGCTTCTGAGACCAAGGGCTCAACCTCTGCACCATGGCCGCATTTTGGCGAGAAGTCTGGCTTCTCTACATGCTAGTTGCCCATCTGCTAAATAAAAACTTCTTCGTCTTACCAGCTACTCCAGGCCTGAAGCATAAACGCAGTAATAACAACTGCTGCCTCCTCCACGAAGAGATGCTCTATAGGACTTTTCACTCTAACACTTTGCTGTGCAGTGCCCTGGACTTGGCACCACAGCACAGTATAGAAACAGCTTACCTGCTTACACATTTTTTTCCCTTTTTTTTTTGTTTTGTTTGTTTCCCTTGTCATCAAGATATCCAAGATATTTCTCATTTCTCTGCAGCAAGCAAATCTTTTGGTGACAGACACCCAGTTGTAGAAACTCTCCCTGCTGTGAAACCCAGCCAGGATGCTTTACGGCACAATACTGCTGGACAGCAAACAAGGCAACGTGGCAAAAGAGCTTGTTCACAATTCCTGGGATTGATTTCCATGATACTGTTCACAACAAAAACATGGAAATAAACTGAAAGTCTTCCCACTCTGAGCTGGACATAGTAACTGCTGTCTAAAGGACAAGTCAGGACGCCTACAAGCACAAACGTGGTATCTTTGAAAATCTGGATCTCACTATAAAACTGCCATGCTAAAACCAATCATTTTATTGCAAGTCTCAAGTTATTTGACAGCTTTTCTGAACACATTCTGCTAGTTTGTTCCTGGGGTTTCCAGGGTGGTTTTCTTTTGCTTACTTATTTTCTCAGTTCCCGTTCAAACACAACAGAGGAAGAACAAAAAGTAAAAGCAAGCATCTGGTCCAAACAAAAAAAAGAAAAAAGTTAGTAAACAGCACTCAGTGAAGCTTAAAAGGCTGAAAGACACAGAGGTAAGTAAAAGGAAAGCAGAACATATATTTTCTTTTACAAATTTTGATGTCTGGCATGTTCCACATGACAGCTTTTGGCAAAGGAACAGCAAAATTACTTTTATTACTCTAACATCATTCACACCACACACTGGGAGGAATTAGAGTGGACAAAAATAAACACGTTTTAGGCTTGAGAATCTCAAACTAAGTAACCGAGCTTTTTCTCCTGCCACAGCAGTGGGGTCCAGGCCCCTGGGTGTGCGCTCCGGGTGGCTCAGGCACCTCCCGGTGTTGACAGCTCTTGCAGAGCATCCTCTCCCTTGGGCTGCAGGCTTTGGGAAGCAGGAGAAACAGCAAGGGCACCTTTTAATTGCATTGTTTTCTACTTTTCAGGCCAACACTTGTATCTGGTTAATGATTTAGGATCTCCACCACTTCTGTTCGCCTATTTATAAAATACAGTTGATCTGCTGCAGTAACTGGGGACTAGCAGGGAAGCCAACCACCACTCTGCAAACCGTCCAATTCAAGCTCAGCTGAACTTCAGGCATGGCCGTACAGAAATTGCAGCAGCAGGATGCATGGCAGTAACGACCCTTCAAACAGACATTTGCTACATAGCATCCACAGCATTTGCTAACGCCATTTAGCTTTTCCAACGGAAAAAAACCACCAATATCGAGGAAAGTTTAAATATTGTATTGGAGAAGCAACTGTTTGTTCCTCGGGGTTTTCAACAGCACATTCTGCAGGGGATCAAGGGACCTTGGAAAGAAGTGAGGAGCCCTACAGTCATGTAAGCCGGTGTGGGCCAATAGCAGCTGCTGAGCTGTGCCAGGGAAGCACTGCCTGCCCCCAGCCAGCCAAACAAATGCCTGCCGGATTAACTGTGAATGTTCCCCAGACCAGGAAAAGCGCAAGGGCTCAGTGAGAGAAGGAAAGCAGGAAGCCAAGAGGACGGACAGTAAGAATTTCTCTCTGAAGTGAGGGGATTAGCTAGGGAGGAGCAGCTGGAGTTTAAGTGAAAGAAAAGAAAATGCAGCAGAAAGCATGGAGCTGGGGGAAAGCTTGCCTAAGAAGAAGCACCAGCCTGTGGGAAGGGGTCTGTTATGAAGCACAGAGTAGCAATTAGTACAGGGAGATCAATCCTCATTTCCATGAGGATGTTTAAACTTAAAACTACATAAACCTAACAGCAGGCACCATAGCTGAGATTTGAACATATTACCTTACGATTAAATTACAATCAGCTTTGAGCAGAAGCAGTGTCTCCCCTAGCAAGCATCCAGCTGTAGAGCCAGGCAGAGCACAACATGATTTTGGGACACAGGGTCACAAACATCTGGACCAGAGGACAGACAGATACCTAGGCTAGGGTCTCTGCCACTCTCTTCCTTACATCGCTCTGCAACTCCTTCACTGCGTCTTCCTTCCTCTCTTTGAAACAAAGGTCGTTGGGATTTATAATGCCAAATAACAACTGTTTTTCCCAGGCCTGACCATCTCCTTGGATGCAACAGATCGCTAGTTTGTTTTTAAGCATTTACAGATAGGAAATACAACAGAGTTCATTACTTGCTAGCATAATTCATACCAGCTCCCACACTTGGTTGCTGCGCAATCATGATGGGCTCATTCTAGTAGCAACAGTGCCTAGGCGTCATTTATTTTTGCTCAATTTTTTGGGAATGTACTTTAAACATCAGCTGTCCCAAAATATAGAAGACAAGTAACAATATCTCTCTCCGGCTGTTCGTTTCAAAGCCCTAGTCCCAAAAACCAATTCCAGCTCAGTTTAATCCTTGATCAAAGCAGCACAATTTAGCATTGGATTAGTGATTCTCTCATAAATCCGTCACTAAGAAATGCAGGTGGATCTAAGTCAATTCTTAACACTTCAACCAAAGCCACTGAAACTTTATCAGGTAGTACAGGGATAACACTTTTTTAACCTTCATTACAATCTTAGGCTACATTTTCATAGTGCTTTGCAGGCACAAATGCACTTACTCTACCTGTGACAGAACAGTCTTTTTAACTTCCCTGGAAAGCTGTGTAAGAAAAAACCCCTCGTGACACGCTTTTGCCAATTCCTTTAGGATGCTTGAGCAAAAAAGCACACCAAGGGAAAAGATCTGGAAAAACTTACAAGGCACCAAATCTTCTCCTGGTACCTCCCCAACAAAAAGGACACCAGTGCTGTGTTTTATCCAAGTGCTTCCAGGTGTCTCTCTAGAAGGTGGAAATACTGCCTGTGCCACCCTGTTTGATTGAGAACACGAAACTCCTTCCAGCGCAGAGAGAAGCCTATGAAGCCTCCAAACCAGGGAGGAGGAGAAGCAAAGAAGCGTCAGCTTAAACTGCCAAAGGTGAACGATACCAAATACAAACTCCTAGATCTGAAATAAGCTCAGCCCCGAGGCTGCCACAGCAAGGACAGTAACCCCAGGGCGAACCTGTCCTTATGCACAGCAAGGAGTGCAGAGACCGTCTTACCGATGCCTCTGCGTGCCCAGCACTGCCTGCGTGCCCACCAGAGGAAGCAGCATGGCGAGGCAATTGTAACCTCTCTTTACACCCTAATAACTGACATCAAGAACAGCAGTCCTCAGGCTCCTGCGCTACGCTCAGGTCTGTCTCACAGAATTGCAGTCTTGATCCGAGCAAATACTTTTTTACTTACTAGGCAAGTCTCACATAGGAATTTCACCCCAGACTTAAGGTGCAGCCCACCTCAGAAGCACATACATTGCATTCAGGCCGTTCCATGTGCTACTGAAGCTTTGTACCTGCCAGTGTCCTGACAGAGTTCCCATGCATCAACACACAGATCCCTGCCCCAGCAAGTCTCCCTCCCCTCAAGGGAGGCTAACAGCTGACTTTACGCATTCAGTGAAGCCCGAAATCAATAATATCCAAGTTACACCAAGCCCTTAAAAGCTGTTGTCTTTTAGAGGTCCCTATAAAAATGCAGGTCGTCTTCCTTTACACCAAAGGACTTTGATCTGCTGCAGCAGTCCCGCCAGCAGCAAGGGCTTGCACACCAGAGCAGAGCTCCCAGCGGTTAGTAACGGATCCAGGCTCCATTAAAATGCAAACCTTTCAGAAATCAAAGGCAACGGTGATGGGACTGAGCACTGGCTGCAGAATGCCCTGTGAGCCGGGAGCTCTGCAGCCACAGCAACCTCCACCATGCAGGTTCAGAGACCCATCTAGCACACAGGCAACTAAACCGGGGGCAAGGGACCCAGGGATCACAGTCTGACACAAAAAAACTTTTTTACTTCTCATCACGTGCAACGCTACAGGATTGTGAGAAGATAAATTCTCTCCTATCGCAGATTAACTTACTCCGAGACAGATTTAAAATACT
The DNA here is from genome assembly GCF_030867145.1 of Opisthocomus hoazin. Lineage (NCBI taxonomy): Eukaryota > Metazoa > Chordata > Aves > Opisthocomiformes > Opisthocomidae > Opisthocomus > Opisthocomus hoazin. The sequence goes on along the minus strand of NC_134424.1, from coordinate 11,426,473 downwards.
ACTGCTTCTCAAATATTCTCAAACTTTGTTTTCTCCCTGTTATCCCCCCAGATTTCTCATCCTTCCAACCTACTGCCCTCCTAGGAGGAGCCGGGGGGTGGGACAGACCATCAGGACTCCTGAACAGTCTGGTGGAGTCCGGCAAACACCCAAGTGCCTCTCCCTGCAAAGTAACAGCCCCCGCATGGGAAGAGGGAAACCTTGTGAGACTCTGAGGCACAATTAAATCTGCTGTACTGCAATAACAACTGTGGCAGATAAACAGAATAAAAATCCAGAGAGTCAACTTGGGGGGGGGGGGGGGGGGGGCGAAACCACCTTTGAAAAATATATGGCATGCAAGAAAGTAAAATAATCCTACTCCCCCCACCAATGCACACCAAGGGTGAAAATCAATCACAGACCACGTAGCTTTTTTCCTCCTGCCCAGCTCATGGAAATTAAATGTTCAAGCAAGTCCCTTGAAGTCCCTCTCGCAGGCAGCAGCGAGCCGCTCCGCTCTCACCGTACCTTTATTCCTCCGTCTCACCACCCCGAGCCGGCACTTCAGCGAAACAGCAAACATCTTCCCCGACCACAGCCTCCAGCGCTCCACTCACATGGCTCCGTGCCGCTTCCCTCCGCACCTCTGCCTGGCTCTGCAAGAGGCTGCCGGCTCAAAACCAATTTATGGTTACTGTGAAACGGAGTTGTGCTTTATGTAGTGGCAGAGGGAGTGAGAGGGAAGGGTTTTTGGTGGGAAGATGGCAAAGACAGAGCTACAGGGGGCACAGACCCTTTCCAACAATACTTCCAGTGTGGGGCTGTTTTGTCTTGCTATCTTGTCCAGATGAATAAAATCACTCATTGATGTCTATAAACCTATCGCCAGTCTCCTGCTGTTAAGGTCTGGGAATCTGGTACTACATTAACATATTAATTTGCAAAGTAACATTATTCCATAGCATATGGGTGCACGCTTGCACTTCACCATAAAGCTAATTGAGAGCTTCCCAAAGCAAAGGAGATAAAAGTCATAATAAACTTCATAGGGCCAGTTCACCAGAAACCCAGTACCAGTGTACGTGCCATGGGGTTATGTCCTGGCAACAGCCCCAGCAGCGTTAAGTGTTGCTAAAGAAACTTTTCCGCAAAAAGACTTTTTATATCTGCAAAAAGTCCCTTGAAGTAAGGGTATATAAATATAAAACTACATAAATATATACATATATAACTATATAAATATATATATACATATAACTATATAAATAGTAAAATTATTACAGAAGCATAGAAAGGTAGGGGGTTGGAAGGGACTTCTTGGGATCATCTAGTCCAACTCCCTTGCTGAAGCAGGGTCACCTACAGCAGGATGCCCAGGACCTTGCCCAGGTGGGTCTTAAATATCTCCAGAGAAGGAGAATCCACAACCCCTCTGGGCAACCTGTGCCAGTGCTCCGTCACCCTCAAAGTAACAAGGTTCTTCCTTGTGTTCAGATGGAACTTCTCATGCTTCAGTTTGTGTCTCTTGCCCCTTTTCTTGTTGCTAAATGACAATGTCCCACAGACCCAAGAGCAAAGCCACCACCCCAGGGACACAGGTCACCTGTTGAACTTCAGCTCCCCAAATGACACACGTGATGTATCCCAAGTCCCACCTCCTGCTTCCAGAAGTGGGACAATGGATCATCCTGGACATTTGTGCTGGGGATGGAGTAATCCTGGGGCAGTTCAGGGCTGCACCTTCAAAACTGCTGGAGAGTTTTTGTTTTTATAACCTGTTGCATGTAATAGAGGATGGCAGGCAGCCCCAGGCAGCTTCCCAGAACACAGATGGTTCTCAGCAGGGGTTATTGAGTAATAGAAAATACCAGGCTTATTTTGAGCAGAATTACCAGAGAATTTAGGGCAAGGCAAAAACAGATGCCTCACTCTTAGCAAGACTATTCTGGGTCCCCAGAAGCCAGCCCCATACAAAACCTCACCAGGAGCTCATGCTGCGATGAGACAGTGGAGATTTCTTGCCAGCTCTACCACCGGTAAGTCTGCAAGGGTTGGGGTGTTGGCAAGACCCCGTGCACCCACCTGGAGGGATGAATGGTGTTCAAGAGGGCCTATTTTGTAGGATAAGGAGGAGTTTTAGGGACCTGTAAAAGGACTCAAATCCAGCATAATGAGTAGATTTAGTGCACCTAGAAGAAAAGGGGTCCTCTTGTCCAGCCTTGTCTGGTGACTAAGCGGACGTAAAAAACCAGAAGTCCGTGGGTCGCAGAGTTACAATACGCAGGTCATAGTCCCCAGGTTACCCCATCAAACATGGGCACCACAGTGAGGTGAAATACATATCCAATATATCAGACACCGCCTAATAAATCTACCCAAGGAATAGCTATTTGAGATACTAGCTGAGAAGATACAGAACTACCTGTTCTTTTATTCAGTTTACTATTCTGATGTCAATCTCACTTTTCTCACATGCTGTCACTGAGAATCAGATTTCCAAAGCAATAATTTTCTGAACTCTTGAATGCCTGGGAGAGAACGATAGCAGAGGTTTACCATGAAGTCCTTACAAAGCTTGGTCATATTCATTTGTCTTTTTAAGCCAGGGTAAACAGACTTGCACTGCCTGACAGTGCCTCAAAACAGTAATTTGCAGAGCTTCCACAGGTACAGTTTTCTGTGTTCAACAAAAATTAGGACTGCGGTTGGCATGCCCCTGGCTCCACGAACCGTTCTCTGACTGTGCAGTCCCCAACTTTCATCCCTGGGCCAGAGAGGCATCGGTAGTAACGGGATGTACTTTGCCCCTCCATGGCAGCACTTTTTAGGTCTGAGCTGCATATGTTAGTGATCATATGCCCGTACGCTCTGCCCCCAACACACCCCTTGCTGTTCTTCATCCCCTCACAGCACACTTCCCGAGTCAGGGAGGATCGCACAGAGAAAGATGAACTCTTCCCACTCTCTTTGGGTGGAAAGACCTTAGAAAGTGTTTGTAATGTCACATCAGGTCTCTCTGCCCTCCTTGCCCAGCCTTGCTCATCCCCACACTCATCTGGGAGAAGGGCACTTGCTGAGGACTCTGCCTAACCAGTATGTTGCTAGTCCCTTTCATACGACTTTTAGACCCAAATCACGCTGAGAGTAGCACACAGCCTTTGCTGGCCTTTCCTACTGAGCTGAGCCTTACCCAGTGCTTTTTAGCAGCTGAAAGAGGAAAATATTCTTTGCCCCTTCTATAGGAATTCAGATGACAGCAGAAGCTGTTCTCAACTGCTTCTTACCATGGTCCCAGGGGAGCTCAAGGCACCTTCCAGGAACTCATGAGGAAACTCTGGATTTACAGAAAAAATCCTGATTACTAAGTCAATACCTAAGGGCTGCTCACAATAGATGGACGTTTGGGAGTTTACTAACGCAAAATCTGAGCACCTTCTCTAGCCAACATTTCTGTTGATCCCACAGATGACTTAGGAGATCGCCAATTGTTTCCACATACCAACACACTGTATCTTTCCAGCGTGCCCCCCAAGGGACACGATACAGAGTATTTCACCTCCGATGCCCAATCTCAGCAGAGCTCTGCCACCGAGTCTTTGCACTTCATCACCAGGGCACCCTCCCACTGTTCAGGCTGGAAGGGCTCATCCATAGTTTGATAAATTCAAACTCAAAGGTGTAAGTTTGGAACCAAAGGAAAATGTAACACAGACTGACTCAGAAAGCTTTCCAGCAAGGAAAGGGCTAACAGAGCTACTTCGAACGCGTGGCAGCATTAGCGGCAAAGCACAAACAGCAGTCCCAGAGGAGCTAACACTGAATTTTGAATTCAAGAATTCCAATTACAGACCCTCAAATCTCAATAAACCCTCAGTGCTTTAGAGATCAGATGCTCAAGAGAGATTTTCTTCTTGATGTCATCTTGTTTTCTTTAAAATGCAGAGTTGAAAGCAGACAGGTGTGTACATGTTTATTAAGTATAAATTTAGATGTAATGTTTGTCTTTTAAGCCACGTAAAGAAGACTAAAAGCCTGAGTGTTTTTGCATTGTGCGAGAAACATGCACATGGGGCTGATGATGTGTTGAGGAATGGGGCCAGGCAACAGGGTTTCTCCTCCTGCTTCTGCCACGGCTGCGAGTGCCCAAGGGGGCTGATCAGATCACACAGAGCCCCAAACGTGCAACTTCTGATACAGCCTGAGAGCTGATCCCCAGCTCCCCACGCACAGTTGCTTGCTCTGTTCAGGTTACATTTTCTTCTCTCACACTGCTGAGGCGCATGGATCTCCAATTAATTTCGCTGGAGCTGTAGCAGAGGAGTTCATACAGTTTTCCCAATCAAAATACCATTTTGCGCCAGATCTTGCCTGTTTTTATGATTCCTCTAGTCTACACACAGGACTAGAGGAACCATGCCACTTCATCTTCTCTCTAGGTTCATCACTGGGATTTAAGCATATTCAGACATAAACCTGAACATTAAGATTCAGTTTACTCTCCTCTGAGACACTCGGAGAACTTCTTCAGCCAGGGGAATTGCCTGGATGTCCCAAAACAATTAGTTTTACTTTAGAGGAAATTCCAGTCGCAAACAAAACACAGCTGTTTCTCTTTGATACTGAAACAAGCATGGTTTCAGCTCTCCACACATAAATCTAATCCTCATTTCAGCTAAGGAAATTACTGTGGGGACACTGGTCATCAAGAGAGCACAATAGGAGGAGTGAGAAATGCAGCAATTAAACTAAGAGAATAAAAAAGCATTTGTATAACGGGAAATCTATTACCATTTATCATGTCTGGTATTTGAAGTGGCTCTGCCAAGCCATAGAATCCGTTGCAAACAATGCAAGAGGATAATGAAAATAGATATACACTGAGTATCAGAAAAATAAAGCAAATGCCGTGTGATTAATGAATATACAGTATTCAGGATATACGTATGTACTGCTGTGTTTATCTGCCTAGCAATGATTACACTTTTTCTACAATAGCAAACTGTGGAGAAATGGTAAGGAAGAAGAGTCTTCTATTTATGTAAACATTTAAAAATTAAAAATATGTATCTGAACAAAATTAAAGGAGCAGAAACTATTCAAAGTAGAGCTCACATTAAATTAGTTCGTGTTTCCCTTGAAGTTGCCATACAGTTTGTTTCCTTCCTCGGGAATAATAATGCAAAATCCCATGTGCCTAATACATATCCTGAAAATTACACATTGTACTAAAACGTATTTTAAAAGGCAATATTTCCTTACTAACAGGTATGGTTATGGTTGAATACATTAATGTTACAAATACTGATAATACTGCCTCTGTGAATTTGTTCAGATTATTTTCATTATCTCTTCACTAGCTTAAAGGATGTTCCCACCTTGCTTTATATATGCTTCAATCCTGTATGACGACGGGTACAGTCGGCAGGCAGACCCATAAAACGGGTTCTGGGGAGAAAAATGCAGATTTCTATGGAAAGGTAGTCTTTTTTTTCCCCCATTTCATATTTGCATATTGTCTGCAAAAAGTAAAACCAGATATTACCAGATACTGGGCTAACAGGCTTTTTAATCATCATTATAGATCAGGCTACATTAAACTGGCTAACCAGGGTATATGATCTATATAAAGAGAAAGCAACACGAACAAAGTTCACTACAGATGGTTTTGCTCTACAAATAGCATATGAGTAACTTCTAATTGGAATAATTTCAGGTATTAGTAACAAAAGGTGTAAGACAACCTGCCGCCTTCTACTATGCACTTTGTTAAAACCTTGCCCTTGGTAAACAGGTTTTGTTGGATAACTCCGTCCAGGAAAAATACAGCAGACTGGCCAACAACAGACTGAAGGTTTCTCTCAAAAATATTCATTCCATAGTGTGTTTTAAGATAAGCCATTGCGATTAGCAGACAACAGATCTCCCCCAGGAGTTTGGGACCTCTGAGAGCCACAGAAGCAAATAACATCAGCCAAGTGTGGCATTAAAGCACTTGGAGACAAGTCTGCCCTAGATAAGCAATTTGGATCAATACTGAAACAACAAATCGAACACAGTAATGCCTTGAACCAAACTCAGGATAAGTTGATCTATAAAAGTCAGATATCCCATAGCCTCATGGGATGCTGCACGGTAGTGAGGAAGCTCTCCTTCCCGACGCACAAGTTCCCGCAGAAACCCCCGTGTCCTCCATGTAGAGCAGAGCAGCACCCGGGCAGCCAGCAGTCAGATGGTGCTCACCCCCTCCCCACAGGGAAAGAACAGACCCCAGGCTCCAAGTTTGTCTCTCGGTGCCTGTTGAATCAAGTATGCTGCTAACAAATGCTGTTAGTTCAGGGCAGGGGGTCAAATTGACAGCTCGGCAAAGCCAAGCTGAACTTGTTTCTCCTCATGTGTTGACACTGTCAATAACAAAGCTTGGGGAGATGTTCTGCCCACGCTGACACCTGTACTGCTCAACTGATTATTCTTAATAAATGATCCCAGTGGCAGCACGAACAATGAATGGTTTCACTGAAACCACGCTTGATTAGCAGACAATTCCCAAAAGGAAATGGTCTAAATTATGCTTTACAAGTACCTTGCCTGGTCCTAATTAGCATGGCCATAGCCTCCAATGGAGTAACATCGGGGGGAAGTTTGATGTGGTGCTGTTAGGTTTAATTCCCCTGACAATAACTTATGAAGGTGACAGTCTGTCATGAAACTGCGTTCAGCTAAGCAGACAAACAGGCTTCAGTCATTAACCTTCACCCTCGGTATTCTGAAAGCCCTTCTTATTTGCTGCATCCATGGGTGACTTCTCTGACACGTGCTCTGAACACTGTGCAACTTTTTACAAACTCACCAGCTTCACAGAAGGCCATGTCATGAGAAATGCCATGTTTAAGTTTCTGCTATATACAATTATTTCCCTGACTTAGAAATTCTCCAGACCCTCAACCCTCTGCAGATCAGCTGCAAGAAACCAGCAAGAGGCTGTTTGGAGAAATTTCCAGTTCTCACCATCGTGCTTGCTGAGACCGTGAATGCAGCCATGTGTAAGCACCACAGTCCCACAGTTTCAAAAGTAACACTCACGGGGGCTGCACCTCCAACCCAAACCACTGAGATGCTAATGGTTTGTATGTAGAATAGACTGAGACTGGAATTCAAGGAAGATGATTTAAAGACGAGCGAAGGCAAGAGGTGAAAGCTATGTGCTGATATATCTTACTCTCCATAATTCACACCCCAGATTGGCAGGAAGGCTTAATGCGTAGGATTTTATGGGCACTTTTCTGAAACTCAGGTGGGTGAATGGCATTTGGATAATGTCCCAAAGCCAAGAAGGCAGCTAATTTTAAACATTCACATCTATGTTCCTTTTTTGAGCTTCCATCTTAAGCCCTACCAATATACTTTTCAGACATCATCTTCTAGTATAATTATTTTATCAGCTGACAGGAATATCTCGACAATTCATGTGTAGAAGTATTCTTATATTCTTCCCTGCTAGTACTTCAGTGGTGATGCTGCAGTCTTATCAGCATCCACAGCAAACCAAAGGTTCAGGTTCTTGATGCTCAGCCCATCTTTCTTTTCATGCTTCTGCACAACACAGAGCATAAGAGAAGCCAGGTCTCTACTTGCAAATGCTGCTGCAATAGTAGTAAATAACAGCAGCTATTTAATTGCAAGAAAATATTGTATACATTTGGAAATGGGGTTATGAGAGCTGTATTATCCCAAAATGCAGTGATCAAAAGCGTGGTCTTGCAGGTGGAACACTGTCGCCAGGATTCAGCCTAAGACCATAATTTATTTTGCCAGGAAATGCTGAAGCCGTTCTTTAATAATTAAATGGTACAGTATGTTTGTTCAATCTCCAAATCCATGGACAAGGCATCAGTCTTTCCAAGGAGACAGCTGAGTCTCCTGAAGCAAGAAATTAAAATAGTCTTATCTCCATGTGCTATATTGCCACCCGCTCTGACTACCAATTTGCTTAGAACACAAGCCTTTTACAAACGCTGACTACAGATGCTAGCCTAGAGGAGGGTCACACTACACCTTCATGTATATATTCCCAACAGTATTCTCACTGTATTTTACATTGCTGTTGTGCTAATGAAGCAATTAGCTAGTAACAGCCTAAGACAAGTTAGCATGCCAAAGGCCAAAAGTCGTTTCCCTTTTAAGCAGGTTCTTGTTACCCAGTTTAAGTGCCAGCTGCAGTCTTTTACTGTGAGCGCAGCTAAAAGATAATACACAAATCTTCACGGTTACTTGCAGGGCACCAAGTGTTTTCCCAGCCCCAAAAAGGATGATAGGAAATCTGCGGTCACTGCAACATCCAGCTTAGCTTTGAAGTTAAACAGCCCCACTTCAGACACATTATATTGGGAAAATTAAAACAATCATGCAGAATCAGTACTTTTTCTCCTAGGAAATATGCATACCTTTAAGTAGCATGTTTGCACTGGTAGACTTGCTGTTACTAATGTTTAGCACCCAGTAAAAAAATACTCAGTTTTTCAAGCAAAAGATTGAAAGTTCTGAGTTACACAATTATTAATCAATAGCAGAGTGTTCAAGAGGTCATAAGGACCCACAAAATGGAAATTTATCATCATTAAACACTGAATCAATATTATAGTTGCTCATATACACCTCATCTGGGGGCTCATTTTGTCTGCATTGTACAAATGTTTCTGTATCACATGGAGTGCAGTTTGACTAGAGGAGTCAGAGTGGGCCAAGAGAAGAACAGTTCTCTCCATTTTTAACTGTTAAAGACAGATCCCTTTACCAAAACAACAGTAGTAAAGGTGTTGCACTCACAAGAACAAATTACTTAGGGAAAGAGCATGTTATCCATGTTTTGGTCTCCTTAAATCAAAACCAGGTGTCTGCCTTCCAGAAAACCATCCGGAAGGTTTGCCTTGGTCTTGTCCAAGTTCCTAGGGATACACAGATGAAGGTTTTGGCCCGTGTTTTCACAGGACATCAAGCTAAATTATCCTTGTCCACCATGAAATCTAACAACCCCATCCACTGCCACATATAACTGGTATTGCTTTCTTGTCTGCAAAACAGCCACACCAGTTTACTCTGGCAGAAAACTTGCCCATCAGCAGCTTGCCCAGTATAGGACTGGGAGCCAACAGCAGAGTAGGGAACTGAGCCCAGCCCTAATTAAACATATACATTGATCTGAAAACTTGTCATTAATTTTTCCTACTTTAAGCATTTTTCTATTCACGCAAGGCCTGATTTTCCTACCCCGTTTGACAGTAGGTACAGATTTGCCAGCCTCTATGGTTATCAGACCCAGAGCTGCACCATTGCAGAGGTGACCCAACATTCACTCTTCCAAACATTTACTGCACCCATAATTAACTAGAGACTTGTTTGGAAATGCCTAAATTGTAGTAATTATCATCATGATGGCATAATTAAAACTGGATGAAATCTCACTGACAGGTAGTATTTTGAAAAGCACTTACCATCGATTTAATACTTTCGGCCAAGTGAGATACTTTTGCTATCCAAGAGAGACTTTGAGAACTCCAGCTCCCATGTCTACTCCTCCGACTTCATTTATTATCCCTATTTCTGAAGCACTTTCCTACCCCAATACCCTACATTTCCCTCATCCAGGAATTGCCATGTTCATTTCTTGAATTAGCAATGCCAAACTCAGCCCTTCATAAAGGCTACAATTCAGTCTATATCTTACATTTTATGTTGACATCTAAGAACAATATCAAAGCTGCATTTTATAGTCAGGAAGCCTGAAACTTTCACTCTATATTTGCATTTCCTTATTAATGGATTGGTCCCATCATCAGATGAACGAGCAGAAAAACACTTTGCTCCCAAGTCAGTGTTGATGCACCCTACAAGTTGGGGCTTCAGATCCATCAGAGGAAAAATGGTGCTTGGTGTTTTCTAAAACTCCTGTGCTGCCTGGCTTTACTAGCTCATTTTTATTATTCATCTGCAAAAAGCTGCAGAGAAGTTAATTCAGCACATGCGTGTGCTTCCCTAGGAAATCAAGCAGTTGGCCTCCAGGCTCACCTGTGCTTGTCTCAACTACAGACTAATTCAAGATCCAACCACAAAAAGGACTAAACTACCCAGCTTCTGCAACTACTTGATAAACAAGCAAGGTGTGGATGCATCTCTAACCATTCATGTACTTGCTCTTGAAAAAAAAGACGATCTGTTCCACTACACATTTTCACTTTTACCCATTTCCTGGGCACTCACTACAGGTGACCCCAAGATAGAAGGGCTGGACTGAATGTGGTCACTCCAGTCCCCTGAAAGCTGAAACCTGCAGCTTTAATTTTGCATCATACACAAGGTGAGAGAGAGGCACACAGAACTTCATGCGGAGCTTAACAGTAGGAAAGCATATTTATTGGGGCACAATTACAGAGATTTAAGGAACTCATCTACTTTTTTTCTTTTCACAAATATTAGCCTTCAGCAAAGACACAGAAACATTTGTCTTTATTCTAAAGAGGATATTATCAGCTAATTAATTTCAAGCACCAAACAGTCCAGATGAAGAAGGGTTTAATTGCTGAAAATGTTGAAACAAAATATTTTCACAATTAAATTCATGTTTGGTCACAATAGATTGATTCTCTTTGATCAAAAGTTTTCTCTGTACAATTGTCTTTGCTAGAAGTCAGAGATCCCATAGCCATTCGTGAGCTTTTAATCACCTTTGAATCTCCAGTGTACACCAGCAATCCCCTTCCCACAGCTACTGCAGGACATGCAAGTGGGGTGTCCAGGAGGAGCTATAAATAATGCAGCTCCATGACCCTGTTAGCAAAGAGGGAGATCAGAGATGCTGGGGCTTTGAAAGGGCACCAGGCTCCACTTTGGAAATACAGCTTTCTCCTGCTAGCCACCACAAGGGAAATCACTTCGAAAGGTTGAAAAAGGGCAACTCCTTCTAGCTCAATAGACCACTTTATATCTTGTGATATGAGCATAACTGCTAATAACTGCTTCATTTACAGCACGCTCACTACCATAGGGCACAGACAGAGAGGATTATTAGGGTCTCCAGCCTGTTGCCTTTCTCAGGATCTTTTGCCTTTATCTACAAATATCCCTGCCTCAGCGCTATTAACCCTGACTTCTCCAGAGCCACACATTAACTCCTGTTCTTGGGCTTTCCCCTTTCCACCAGCAGCAATACTGTTCCCACTAGCAAAACACTTGGTGCCAGGTCTCAGCATTGTCCCAGGACCTGCAGCAGGTTAAACCTCAGCTGCTCAACTGCAGCTTGCAGCACTCCAGCACCCTCCCCACACCACGACCAGGACCAGATAGCGCAGCACACGTACATGCAGCCTGGTGCCGATGCTCTGCCAAAAGGATTTTTTTCCCCTTCCTGACTCTCCACCTTCCATGATGTACAGCCTTTGTCCAAATCACTTGACGTCCTGCATTCCCATATAAAAAAACAAGCATTTATTTAGAGGTTCCTCAAGACACTGTTTTAGTTATCGTTTTTACCAAACAATTATCTTCACACCCGGAGGTACACAGAGCTCTGAACAGACACATTCGAAGAATAGAGGCATAGGAATACACAAATCTCTTTTCCAGCATCTGAATTTATGGCTGGAAACTTAACTATCAGCTTTGCAATGATTTACTGCAGTACAACGAGACCCGTGGGACATAAACAGAGGAGACAACCCTGCAGGACAATAAATTGCCACGAACCAAACTGTCATCACAAACCACACAAAAGCCATGTGAAAACGACCCTGCTGATGGGACACAGAGGGCCTTACAGCAACTTCCAAAGCAAGCAAGGGGGAGATGCCCATCCATGGCCTCCACCACCACCTGCAGCTCTTCCCATCTCCTTCCCTACCCAGGGTCTGGGACACTCCACTGGCTTCTCATTAGCTTCACCCTGTGATGTCCAGAGCACCAGCCCCTAAATCCTGATGACGAAACATTTCTGAAAGGCTACTAAGTTTCATCAAGCCCAAATGCACCTAAAGCACCCAAACCCTTGGACAGCTTGGCCATGTAGTTTTGGACTCTTGTTGGTGCGGTCCCACTCTGAGCCAGGCACCTATTTGAAGAAGTTTGTCTGCAGGAATCAGTTGGGGCAAGACTGGCTCTGAAAGGAGCCAGTCAGTCATCACTGCAGTTTCTGATCTCCTTTGCCTGCCAGGGCTGCATCTTTGAGTCCTTGTGTCCCTTCAAGCCCCAGTGCTCCTGAACTTCAAAGCCACAAAAAAATGCAGGAACAATTCCAGTGAGCTCAGCCAGTGCCTTTACAAGGATGGCTTGGTTTTAATTATGTGCCTGGGGGATTTCTTGTGGGAGGATGAAGCAACTAGGTCTGGCATCACTTAGCAATGGAAGGGTAGGAGTTTAAACACAGATGATCTGAAAGGCTGAGCAACATTCCTTTGCATGTATTTATTTAACCTAGAAGTTGAGTAGCTCTGTATTTCTAAGGTAGCCAATACTGGGTAGAAAATCAGTAGAATAAATGTATCTTAGCTTTCAGAGAGGCCAGAGGAAAAAAGTTTTTTTAAATCTCTAGTATAAATTTTAATTCCCCATAGCACTACAAATGACTGGGATGTGGGTTTATATTCAGAGCCCTAGTCGAGTGATACGATAAATGGCACGCTTGTCTAGGTCACTGACAAATCCCTCCTCCCATACCAAATTTCTCCCTCTGTTGAGAATAACACGAGGTTTTCCCAGACAGCCCCTTTGCTGAATCTGCCTTTCTGCTGAGACACCACACAGCCAGGCAACTCAGCACTGCTTTGAAATGAGGGGAGAACAAAACAAAGAAACCTGGAGACTGTCCATGGGGAAACCCAAGAAGCTACAAAACGATAAAACGAGAGGCAAAGAGGAATCCTTATGAAAATGCATGAGATGTGAAAAACTGACAGGCCTATTAAGCATGCCTAAATAAGATCAGAGATTATCCCAATGCCACTGCCATGTCCTATTGTTCTCCACCCTCCCTTCGTTCCCCCTCTCCAGCCTCTGGAGGAGCAGCTCACCAGCATAGCTCTATCCCTCCTGCTCATCCCCCCGACCAGTGACCACCCCAGGCCCGTCGCTCCTTGCCTTGTGTCTCTGCACAAGCTGCTCTTCTACCAGTCACGAGCCAGCAAACGGCATTTCTGCCTTCTGTGCACTGCTCCTGAAGCAGCCACACAAATGCTGAGAGCCTGCGGGGAGTGGGGGCTGGCTGACGCTTCTGTAAACACCATGCTAATCTGTTTAAGCTATTAGACTCCTATATATGTGTTTTTAATAATAAAGGCAACATTTAGATGCTGCCAGGGTATCCGTGAGAGCATAGCAGACACAAAGAGCCACCTCCACCATATAAACAATGGAAAATGCTCTCTTATCTTTTCATTCCACTAGGCCTCCAGGCTGCAAAATAAATGATTGCATTCATTTACATTTTATTGTGGAGATATAACTGGCTGGAATAACTGCCAGCAGAGAACCCAACTGCAGGAATGCACTATTTTTCTCCCCATTTGCCTTAACAGACACTTTTTTTTTTCTGACAACTCATCTCTATCACTGCTGTCTAGATGGCAGAAGGGGCATTAACCCACTGCCTGTCTTGCATTTAGGGGGGAAAAAGCCATCGGTTCAGCTTTTTACAAAGCCTCAGGGCAACAAACTGTTACAGAATAACAGAGACTGTGAAAGAGGGGTTCTTCACCTAAAGCATATCCAGGCAGTAAAGCCAAAGCTTTCTTCGATAGTCACACATTCATATTGCACACATAAGAAGTCAGCCCATGAGAGAGACATCATCTTAGCCCATCGCTTATACTTCCCTTACAGTCAGAGAGGAACAGGCTCTCTGGAGAATACACCCTGTGAGTCTGAGATGTCTGTTTTGGATTGAGAAGCACCAATGCCTCCCCTTTCCTTCCTAAGCAGCCTGGACACACAGCTCGGAGAAAGAGGTCCACTCCATACATCCAGCTGAGATGGACCCAGGCCACCTAACTAGTATGACCCATACAGGTTGGCATTAACTACAGGTTCAAAAGATCTGTGTCATTCTTTTTGTAAAAAGAATAACCAAATAAATAAAAAACAACCAAAGCACTCAATCTCTCAGGTCAGCACCCAAAAGCTTAGCAGATGGTTAGAAGGATGTAGACTGAATGTAAAACTCAATCATGATAGGACCATGTTCCCAAGCAGCAGAAAAGCTCAGGGCTGGGTGTGAACTTTCTCAACTAACAACTGCCTACTAAAAAGATAAAGTAAAATACACACAGGGCTAACAATAGTAATAACTGTCAATTTAGGGCTAACTAAAGTTTTCCACTACCTCCTTGTTTTATGATACCTAAGTATTTTCAGTTTTTAATTTCTTTTCTTATCTGTTGATCAATATTTGTATGTAAGAAATACAATAAGAAGTTTAAGCAATAATATTTGAGTATAATTCACTGGAAAAAACAGTGGCAAAACCACATCTCAGACTCTTGAACTACCTGAGTAGGTAAGACAGGAGAAAGTCTGGGCAACTGGAAGCAGAATGAATGGATGAACAGATGAGTAAATGAAATCAAATCAAATCCTACAAGCAAAGACGACCTAGTTAGGAAGGATATCCTGTTCTCACCATAGCTTATGACTGATCGAAGCAGGGAGACCTCAGAGAGACCCAAGGAGGAGGCTGCTAAAGAATTCTCTCGTGGCTCGATCCCATCGGGGTTATGGGCAGCCCAGTTAAACGCCCTCGAGGCTGGCTAGCTTTAGGCCTGATCCAGGTCACAGAGAAAGATGGGAAGACACACCAGTGTATGATCTCCAGATTGCCATGGTGTAACTAAAGGAGGCATTACAGAGGAAATCACAAAGCAATGGTCTGAGCTGTGCATGCCACCTTCACTTCAGTCTTTGCTGCCTTTCTACCACTCACCCATTCGATCTGAGCTGCCCTCGCAATGCAGATTTTTAGCAGAAAGCATTTTTCACATAGAAGCTGAAGCCAAGGACAGGATAGTCATCAATGTTGCTTATCACAGGACTGTCTTGGGCCTCAAGCTCAGAGGCCGATGTCCAGCCTTGCCCCAGTTTGTATAACCCTGGGCAAGTCCAGTAATATTTCTGTGCCCCAGGTGTCCAGCTGTAAATGAAGCCATCCAGCCACCCGGGCTCCTGTAAGAACAGGGACATCAGATGCTCCAGGACAGGGTCAGAAAAGCAGAAATAGGTGAGCGAGAAAACAAGCCTGTAAAATGTTTGAAAGTTGCAACAGTACTATTCCAAACAGACTACCAAATGTGACAGCGAAAAGAACAGTGACCTACATTAGACACGAGCGTGGCTTCATCTGAAATGTAGTCTCATAAGCACTTCATATCCATTGGATGTTGGCAATGCACAATGAAGGAAGCCGAGCCTGACAGCCAAGCACACAGCCCTTCACATTTTCCTCTGCTGGGCCACCGGCAGAGAGTTCAGCTGTGCTGGGGACATGTGAGTGTATGCTGTAAATGCCCCTTTTTCATGTTCTGGGCTTCTCTCATTTGTCGTTCTTATACATAGGCTAAAACTAGAATCATTTTCAATGATATTACAGCCCCGGAACAGTTTACTTGGAAGATAAGGATGGACATAATGGGCCTGGGTCCAGACCAGCTTTGATCATAGCAGATTTTTGCAGACAAAAAACATGCCTCAGAAAAACAGCAGCCTAAACTTGTCCACTTCCCATTGCTTTTCTGTTGCATAAATATACATAACAAACTTCCAGACTTAAATATCTCAAAACGCAACACCACTTATCAAACAAAAATCTCAACAAGCTACACATTCTCCCTGAACTTTTAGGAACGCCACCGCACCAGAAAGAAGACTCCTGACTGTCCCCACCGCCACAGATGTGCAAAATGCCACCCTCACAAGTAAGGGAAGGTTTATAAAGGAGACCCAGGAGTCCCAGTTCCCTGCCCTTACTGCTTCTCCCACCAATATTTTTCATCTCTTGAAAAGCACGACAGCAGTGGCTGGCTGCAGGAAGCTCTCCTGTCACGTCAGCAACGGATATCAAACAGGCATGTTACCTCCAGGCGAGCAGGAGCATTCCTGTTTCCTTACCACCAGTACAGAGGTGCAGGTGGCACAAACCACCTGGGTCACAGAGTTCCTGGCTCTCCCGTTCCTCCTCCACCCTCCGCTCCTCTCTCCATCTCTTCCTCCTCCTCCTTGATGACTTCTTAAGGATCTTCAAAGCCTTGTTC
Organism: Opisthocomus hoazin; assembly: GCF_030867145.1. Lineage (NCBI taxonomy): Eukaryota > Metazoa > Chordata > Aves > Opisthocomiformes > Opisthocomidae > Opisthocomus > Opisthocomus hoazin. The sequence goes on along the minus strand of NC_134424.1, from coordinate 11,410,208 downwards.
ACTTTATTCATTTGGTCTCAGTCACAGAGAGGGTACAGGATCTCCCCGACTCCTGTGTCTCAGCAGCTCCAGCTCCCTGGGAAGGAGGGACAGCTAGAAGCAGGCAGGTCACTGGGAGGCATGAACACGCTCGTGTGTGTATGCATGAGTGCCTGTGTCAAAAGCTTCTTTCTACCCGAAGAGAGAGTTTTGGGTGGCGGTGGGAGGGGGGAAGGATAGAAGAGGATTTCTTTTGCCTCTGTCCGTCCACAGCTCTTGCAGACAATGACAGCAGGCATTTCTTCTCCCGGATGACTTAGGAAAGCTCATAACTCACAGGGGCAGCAGATCCTGTATAGAGTTTTCAATTTCTGTTTTCGACAATACATGCATTCTGGCAGATTTCAAATGCTCCTCAGGCAAAAGAGCTAGCATCAGCTCAGAAAAAGCAGTGACTCTTAAAGAATTCTGGCTCCATTTCAAAGATTAGAAATAGCCAATGCAAACAGCAAATAATATCCACATCTGAAATGCTGTGTGCCCTGTAGGAAAGAGCCTTGACTTTTGTGGACATGTGTAATTACTCACATTCGTCCAGCACCTTTCAGACATCACTTTGTCAACAACATCTTTGGAAAGAGGCAAATGATTTCCCTGGTTTCCTGCAGACACTGCGAGGAAGTGGCTAGTCGAGACATTTTTAGTACAACCACGGAATACATCCCCGCAAATAGCCTCTCTCCTTATTTTAAAAGTTTAGACTCTCTGAATGTTTTTAAATGACCCTCTGATATTTTTAAACAGACTTTAAGGAACAGCAACATACAGCCTATAGTGTCCACCCAGGGCCGTAGCTGCTCTGAGACACCAGCCAAACCACCGAGAGAAGGATGCAAGAACCAGGTTGGAATCAGGCCAGGTTGAATGGGGGTTTGAGCAACCTGGTCTAGTGGAAGACGTCCCTGCCCATAGCAGGGGGGCTGGAACTAGATTATCTCTAAGGTCCCTTCCAGTCCAAACCATTCTGTGATTCTACGGTAACACCACACAGGAAGCTCTGACCTGATCTCCCATGCACAGCAACCTCAAAGGATAGAGAGCTCAGAGTCCCTTCCACTACTGCTATCCTGGCATTGCAAACCAAGGCGTGGCTTGGGGGTAAGAAGAGCATTTTCCTTAAAAGAAACATTTTGATTGTTTGGTAAATGACAGTTTTCAGAAATAGGAGGCTAAGTAGAGAATAACCCTGTGCACTTAGGAAAGGCTGCCTAAGAGTCAGACAAATGACAAACGCACAGCTTTGCTAGAGCTGCTGTCTTCTCAGCTGTAAAACAGACCATAAGACGTGAATTGAGATAGGTGCTTATTAACCTGCTCATACCCATAGGTACCAACAGCAGAGGCAGGTTATCCATTCACTGATACGCACGTCAACCCCAGGCCAACCTACAAAGGTATTTGGGTGCCTGGTTCCTATTTGCAGGATGAGCTTTCCTTGGAAGTCTCTAGGAGCTGACATAGCTCCTGGCCCTAGGGCTACAGGTCCCACAGGCACCTTTTGTCCTTGGGCCCTGCAGACTAAGTCATCATTGTCCTATCTCCCCAACAGATGCCAAGGAAATATCCATCACAATTGTCTCCTAGCCATTTCAGGGAGGAATGGTGATTTTCAAGCAATGACTGTTAGCTCAGGAGAAGCCCTCTCCAACCAGGATGGTGGAGTTAATGGAACAGAAAGGTTCTTCCTCAAGCAACCATGTGTGGGATGAATACAGCTGTGCCTGGCAGCAGGATCAGGAGCTCGTTAATACACCTAAAGCTCCATTTAGAGTGATATAATTAAGAACAAACCCTGCAGTAGATAGTATTAATGGATGTACAAATTAAATTATCATGCACTTCATTTAAGGCATTATCAATAGAGCCATTACTCTCACCACTGAGCAATATGCAACTCACGCCCACCACCCCCACCCAAGGCCAGCACAGGGGGGAGCAAGGCCCACCAGCGACAGTCACTGCCAGCCTTGGTTAACCCTTTCATGCCTGAACTCTCACACCTAGAAATGGCCACGTCAGCGCTGCCGCAGAGCAGACCCCAATGGCAAACTTTGGCAGATGCAGTCTTCTCAGCTCATTAAGGCCTAGATTTTAATGAGACATGGCCCTGGACAAGCAGCACTGTGCAAATCACACCGCTCCAGGAAACTGTGCCTTCCCCATGCATCCCTCTGAGGCATAATTCTTCTTCCTCCACCTTTCTCCGGGGCAGGAGGTAATTTGCATTGCCTTGTCTCAGCAGTTTACCAGGTCAGAGCTGGCTCAGCTATCCAGGAGCAAAGGCAGCACTCCTGCTGAGCAAGGATCTCCCTGCCTCCCCTCCAGGGCAGCACAGATGTGCTTGCTTCCCCCATGCTCCTGTCCCAAAATGGGCAGCACCCACACCAAAGCCTACTTCTGACAAGTGCTCATCCCAGTTTGCATTGCTCTCTGCCATTTGCGATCCCTGTGCTTTTCACAAGCATTAGGGCTTTCACAAACACCATGGAAGATGGGCAGGGTGCTTGTCCCAGCCTCACACAGAGAAACCTTTTGCAGTGGTTCCCAAGTTAGATATCAAGCCAGCAGCATAGTTCCAAAGGGAAGGGGAAAGTGCTATGCAGGCAGCAGGGCTCAAGGGTGATGAGGTCCACAATCCCTCCTAACATGCAGGAGAATCCAAACTTATGCACCCAGGGCAGGGGCAGACTTTACCTCTAGTCCTTCTCCCCTTTGCTCAGGCTCCTTCTTTGCACAGCCTTCAGCATACTGGTATCCTTCCCCAAAACATTCCCCCCACCTCCATCTCTACTCCATTTTCTCTCCTCTCCTTTCGAGAATGGCTATAATCCTTCACATATTCCTCAGTGAGATTTATGAGTACAATTCCATTTTGTTTTGATGGTTAATACTAGCACTAATGCTGCTGTCATGTCTACATAATTAATAATGAGACTAATAATGCCAAACCAATCTGAGAGTCACTTTATTGGTCTTCAATGTCATTAGTTAGAGCTGACATAACCAATTCAAGTTGTCGTCCATACTGAGTCACTGTTACCACTTCTGTAACAAACAGGGATTTGAGGCTGTACTGCAGCCCAGACTCTCAATCCGCAAGCAATGCTAGAGAGGGTCATCTGAGGGCGATCCCCTTCTCATCTAATTAATATTTTAGAGAGCTGCAGCAATACAGCAAGCAGCAGGAAAGCAAGACAGCATGGAGCAACACAAAGCATTTTGCTGAGATGAGCTCTCAGGGACCAAAGCTACAACTTGCATGTCTCCCGTGACTGCAGATGCTACTTGCACTCAGCCCATTCTGCAGTTTTCTCACCTGCCACAGCATCGTGCGGCCCATCACACACACGGATAATGAAAAATAGTCTGATGCGGTGTCACTGTCCACCTTATTGTGCAAACATCTATAGAGCTACTGCTGTCTGCAGCAGAGAGGTTGGTGTCCACATTCTTAGAACAGTCTGGCTCAGCGCTGTAAAAGGTGACAAGCCACCATGAACCACCCAGGCCCTGTAGGCCACTTTTTCATAATTAAGTAATCATGAGATCTCTTAATAACTTGTTTCAGAAAGATTTATGCTTTATGGCCAGTCTAGCTGCTGACCCTGTAGATTGCACTCACACTGCTTTCAAAATTTATTCTGCAGTCAGGGCAGCAGGTTCATCTCTACTTATTTGAAGACCAAAATTGCTGCCTCAAAGCACTAAGGATTTAAGGAGTGAAAATCCTTCAAAGCAACTCACTAACTACTGTGAGTACTGGCAACACTTTGGTTTCCATTCAGGTAATCACATACTCTTTTCATGTCTTATTCCCACTTAGCTTCACCTTCTGCTTCTCACAAATTATCTGAAGCTGTTTGATTTGAGCCAAGATTTGGGTAGAATTTAGAAAAGTTCAATAATAACAGTTTAATATTGCTAAATTAATCCAAACTATTTACTTCTTCCTCCTTTTCCAATCACAGTCCTAAAGTACAGCAGCTATTAAGTGTTTTCCAAAGCAAACCACGTATGTTTCAAATTGGTCTCAATTTAGCAGTTTTATTTTTGTGTTAAATGATAGGGAACAGCATTAGTGCAAGGACCATTACGTGAGTCAGCAGCACATAGCGGCTGCCTCTTGCTCAGTAAGACTGAGAACAACCTCCTGCTTTGCCTCAGCTGCCGCAAGCCTCCTCTCCTTCATGCTCCTGTTTGATCCCACCCCTGGCAGCAGAGCCATCCTGTGCCCCATGGAAGGGTCTGCTCCCTGACCAGCAGCAGTATTAGGTATTTCTCAGCATTGGAGCATCCCAGAGGATTTCAAACACGAAATCAGCCAATGCCATTGCCCTGAATTTTTATAAAACATAGGTGTGGTAAACCTGCCACAAACACAAGAGGCAGGTAGGTTTTCAGCAGGAAGGTTCTAAGGAGTAAGGGATGCAGAAACACAGCCCTATTTGTCTATACCAGGTTGCCCAAGCCACAGCTGACAGACTTAAGCACACCCAAAAAACTCTGGCCTGTTTTTTGGCAGGCAGCCCTCAGGCAAAAGTGAAGGCATCATTCTCCAGAGGTAATGCTTGGAAGTAAGTTCCCAAAGCCATGGGTCAACCCATGCATCATGCTGTGGCGCAGTTCTCAGTAAACATGCAACACGTGGCTCTGCTGCAGCATACAGAGACACCACAGAGACACTGTGTCCTCACTCAACACTGAGCAAATGCCTCCAAAACAAGGGGATGCATCCTACTCCAAGCACAATTTCACCGGTAAGCCCTTGCCTGAGCCTTCTCTGCCACGATGTCTTTTGCTTGTTGCGTAAGTCCAAGTTTCTGCTAGGCACAGCAAGGCTAGAGACAGCACAAAACACCATCTCACTTGCTACAGCTATTAATCACATCATGCAGCACTGCTGTTAGGCTTCATGTCATGAAGTCTTCAACTGTTTTTAACACCAATCTGTGGCACAGATCCCCTCTGCAAGTTTCTGCTGAATCCTTGCCATGTAATTCCCTTCCCTTTGATATTTTTCTAGCTGTTTCAGAGATCATGAGAAGCTTTTGAGACCACAACCACTTGGTGTCTTGCAACTGCTGCATTTCAAGCAAAAAAAAAAAAGTTTGGGCTTTTCGCTTTATTACAAAATAATGAACATGACAATAAATCCAGGCAACAAAGAAAGAGGACAATGTTGGAGGTTTGCCACCTGTGCACTGCATCTTAACAGCCTGACTGCAGCTACAGAAATTAAAGTTGGGGATTTCAAAATCTTCAAGCAACAGTAGAGCACACGCCTGGCACAGAGCTATTACAGATTCACATAGCTACTTCCAACCACTCACACAAAGTTCATGCTTATTTCAAGGGAATGTGGTCTCAGAACTAAAATTGCTAAAAAAAAGGCTCAGATGGTTTTAAAAATCTACCCAATTTTAAAAGCGCCGGGGGCAGATTTGACTTTTTGTTTGTTTATTTTTCTGGGGCAGGAAAACACATATCTGTTCAAAAATATCTGTGGATGAATAAAGGGCTATGATTGCTGTAGAGACAATAAAAACTGTACAGCCATATAAATAAATTTCCACGTCTGACAGTGGCCACAGTATTTTCACCTGTAACAATAACAATGCTGAAACCAGGGAACAGACAGTGGCCATTTATCATGGAAATTATTAAACATGCCTGGGTAAAACACAAACTTATCTGACTTGCATATTTTCTTTCCCAGGTCCTTTCCTGTAATTATCTTCATTTCTTTCACTTGTCTGATGGTAGCTCACAAGATCTTCCAGCAGCTGCAGTGCCATTCTGGCCTCTGAAGATTGCTCTGCAATCATAACAGCACCATTAAATGGTCTTTGTCAAGCCTTGCTAGGTAAGGTGAGAGCCATGGCACTGGAAAAGCGGAGTAGAGCGACGTTTGGTGACTGACAGGTCTCCCTGGTGTCCCAAGACCCCAGCGTATGCTGCAGCCAAGCCCAGCAACATGTAAGTAGACACTTTTCTACTGGAAGGGAAAATGGAGAGTCCAACACAAAATTGTTCAAGCAAAACTCCAGGTCTTGTTTTGTGAAAGTTCAAACATTGCATGTCAAGATACCATGCGTTTAATTTCAGCTCCGCAATGCCACAACTTCATGCTTTCAGGTACAGTTTCTCAGCACTCCCGTGTTATAGCCTCTCTGAAATTTTACTCCAATTCAATAAAGAAGCCTGGAAAGGCGACGACTGATCCTGTGCCAAATGCAGGCTAGCAGACAGCTGCAGAAGGAAGCAAGTTCAGAGAAACATGGTGGTTTTCAGTAGCACAGTGTGTAACAAATGGCACGGTAATATCCTAGCCTGAAGGGACTGATCCTGTAACGATAGTTTCTTAGCGCAGAATGATCTCTACCCCTTCACAGAGGTATAAGGTGTACAAACACATGGGTCCAAAATTCTGCTTTCATTTTAATCCCTGAGGCTCATAAGTAAAGGACTAGTAAGAAGAAACAATACTGAGAGAGACCACTCAGTAATACACAGCAAACGGCGTCAAACTACACACACAGCTTTTAAGACAGGAACGGCTGGAGAACCATCAGTGGAACAAAACTGGAAGCTGCTCTGTCAGTGCGGGTTCAGCCCAAGGCTGCCATGCAGAAAAGGCATTACCTCTGGGGGAGTCTGACCATGAGATGTTAGACTCAGCCCAAACCCTGGTGAAATACAGCCCTGCTCACAAACGATGCACATTTTGGTCAGTAGTTCAGACGGAGGCATCATCACCCCACGAGAACTTGGAGAGATTTACTCTGCAGCAGATCAAAGGCATATTGACAAATCAGCATTTCAGTGGGATGAGGTGGGCACAGTTTGCTCTCCCACCTCCCAAACTGTATCTGTTCTGGAGGCAAACCGACTACCACATCTAGCACATGGGCTCCAAGCTCACTGCTTCACAGGGGATTCACATCAACAAATGTTGTTATTCTGCAGATCAGAAAGCTGAAGAGAAGCAAAACCCTGCCCTATTCTCCAGTAGTGTCAGGCATGTCAGCCTCTCCAAGCCTACTCCCAAACATTTCAAGCTGAAATACCTCTTGCTGTAAGCAAGACATGGAGACCAGAGGCAGACTCCTGCAAGCAGCTGATGGCTCAGGCTGCAAGGACCTCTGGCCAGGTCTAGGAAAGACCTCAGAGCTGCGAAACGCCCCTCCTTTCCTTGGCAGGGAAGTCCGTGGCTTACCACCAATGGGAGAGGTCAATGGCATCACTTCAACCTGTACGAGGTGATGGGCCATGCCACATGATGCCAAGCCAACCCCACGCAATCAGCAGCACTTTTGCCTCAACCACTCAGCCAAAAAAAAAGGATAATAGCTCATTCTACCATCAAGATACTTCTGAGAGCACAAATATATTCAAGACCACAAAGTGCTCAGACAACATGATCAGGGCCGCAATACAAGGATCTAAGCTTATTTGGGAAGAAAAACAATTTCATTTGCTCCTTCAAATTAAGAATTCCTGCAACAAGAGCTCAGCTCTGAGGAGGGCCACAAGAGGAAAGCTGTTCCCAAGTTTCTCACTGCCTTCCCATTCTTCTCCTAGCTTCCATCCAAGATCTCAGCTTGTGTGCCAGAGCTTCCCAGCTGGCTCATCACTCCCTACTAAATACAGTGTCTCCTGACCCCTGAAGCTGCCATCCCCAGTGAGAAGCAGAAAGCTCGCTGCTCCCAAACGCCACCACCATCTTCACATTCTCAAGAGACAACATTTGGAAATGAAGTCATAAGCTTATTACAGCTGTTCAGAGGCTCAGCTCTCCCAGTTGGGTACTAACAGAACTGAAACAAAATACTCTGAAAAGACGACACTGCAAAGCAAAGCAATACACAGCAGCGCTTCTTGTACAAGAAGCTGAGTTCTCATCAGCATCTCAGACAGTTAAGAAAGAAGGAATGATATTTCTGGACCAAATTTTCATCTTCCATTTACTTCTCTCTCCAGCATCTACCCCAGGTCAAACCAAATCTCAGTGTGATTTCCACTTGCTCTCTGCCATCAATCCGCCTTTCTTCATGCATCAGGAGGATGCTTAAGGAAGGACATTTCCATACCATGCACTGTCAGTACAGATTATTTCACTCCCTTAAGCTCCTTGGGGGTGTAATTTGCAGGAAGGCCAAATAAAGCAGATGTCTAAACCCCTAGGCTTGCGGAGGCAGGTATTCCTGAAGCCTGTCACCAACAGCAGTGAAGTCTAACATATTCTCCTCAGACACTCAGGTTCAGTCTTGTAATCGCTACAGATATACCCAGGTGAAGCTGAAGCTCTTAGTGAAAAAAATAGCACCACACAGCAGCCCCAAACAAACAACAGTTTTTTAGCAAAGAACTTCATTACAGTAAAAGCTCCCTGGATTTTATCCGGACTAGGTTTTAGCTCCATGGCTTCTTCTGTGCCCTCGGAAGAGCATTCACATTTCCAGAACTTCAGGATGGAAGTAAAGAGAGGCAAAGAGAAGAGGGGCAATGGGAATGAGAAGGTGGATAAGTAGAGAGGAACAGAAATAAAGGTGGTTTCTGATTAAATAAAAGCATTTCCAAAGGACTGGAAGGTTCTAAGAAAACTTTTGATAAAAGCAGCTACATTTTCATTGGCATCCATGGGAGCCCTGCTCTGGCTGGCTCTGCTGCATTTCTCTGTCACCAAGTCCACAGTAGCCACAACATAGTCAATGCTCAGAAACAAACTGGTTTGGAGGTCTGTCAGGGCAATATCAACAGGAAAGGGAGAGAAGAGGAGGTGTGGAGTCAGCTGTCTCGTGGATCAGCAGAGTCTGGATCAGATAGATGCTGGAGGACGAACAAGAAAGGGCATGCAGGTTGTGTTTTCATTTTGTATGCTACAAGCACATGCCATGGTGGCCAAATTATGGGGCTAAGCAGCCTGCTCAGCCCTGACCCACACTTGCAAGTTCATTCCTGGACTGGAAGCACAGGGAACCATGGAGCCACAGAGGCTGCAAGCCCCAAATAACTGTAAATTGGACTTGACATGAATTTTCTCTCTCCTACCACCTCCCACTAAGGAGCTCAAATGAAGCTGACAAGAATAATACCAAGTTGAGCCAAAGTCCCGCAGAAATGCCAGACAGCAGTCTGCTCTCCTGGAAAGATGTTTCAGTGTTTTCATGAGGAATACTGTGAAATTTCAACTTCTTGGAAAAATTAAGTTTAGATGTGTTCTGATTCAGAATTCATTTTTGTCCCACAAACCTCAAAAATTGTCATGGAAATCAACTTCTCAGTGATCTTTAAAGCAAATAACCTTATCTCCAAACAATTCCTAAATCTCACTTCCTTTAAAAATATCTATAGCAGTGACCCTGCTGCAGGAGAACAGACAGCGCCACATCCATTTAATTTTGAGAGAATCTGAAGAATGCCCTTGTCCTGATGCAGAAGAAAACTCTAAACTTTTGAAAAAAAAAAAAAAAGAATAAAGCCTGTGGCAGTTGAGACTCATTATCACCAACAAACAGCCTCAAATGTCGTATTTCAAGGTTTCTGGCTGACTCAGCTGTCAAAACCTGCCTTCCTAATCAATGTTTGTAAGAGCATTTACACACAGTGGGGCTTCGTCCAAGTAAACGGTCCGGCTCTTGGTAATTAAATAGAACCACCCGTGATACAAAAAACACCATATCCTCTTATTTAAGCAAAGATGTGCTGGGTGAGACAGCAAAATGGTATTTTGGAAATACCATTTCCAAGAACTTCATCCACTGGAAATTGTTCTGAAAAAGGAAGGGGAGGAGAGAGAGAGAAGTGAAGAGGGATAAAGAAATATTCATAAGTTTGGGTTGCATCCAAAAATTAAATTTAACAACTGTCAGATTCTAGGGAAGAAATAGGAAAGGCAAAAAAAAGTTGTGTTCAAAACCGCTCTTTTCTTTTTTACAGGGCTTGGAAAACAAATGCAGCATAATGATTTCACCAAGGGTGTTTTTTTCTCTCCTCAATCTTTGGAGGAAATATTTTGAGCTCCTGGGTGGCCAAAAGTCTATTTAAACAGTTTGAGACCTACAAAACTCTTCTGTCATAGCAAGAGGAGGATATTCTTGTATCTCTGTTACACAAGCTGCAAGCACAAACCAGGAAATAAGAGAGTGGTCCTGTTCACTCCTGGCTGGAGTAGCAAAGCCAGCCCCAACTGCCAAGCAAGCTTGCTTTGCCTGGGACACGCCGCCTCCATTTGCTATACCCCTCTCAAACTGAGGTGCAGCGTGGAGGGACCTATTCAAGCCATGTTTATTGAACACCAGTCAAAGAATTTAAAATATCTCAGTTATCCTCAGCTGAAAATTAAGCTGTGGTTTGTGGGGAATGACCGTGCTGTTACCAGCTGTGATCCCTGATAACCACCAATGGACAGAGCCCTGGAAGGCACCATCAGAAATCCATGAGCCTGACACCCACTCTGCTGCACCACAGCACGACAGCCCCACGCCTCCTCCTTGGGTTGCCAGCAAGGCATTAATTCCTGATGGAACAAGCCCATCAAGTAATCATGACAAAAAGCATTAATGACCTTGCCTTTTCTCATGCCAAGGTATTCTTAATGTATATAACCACCGCAAGTGACAGACATGGCTATAAACACAAGAAAACCCCAGTCAAGTGAATATTACTCTGTTATTCCAGAACTTCTGACAGCATCCCATTATGTCAGATTGCATTGGGTAAGGTCATATAATCCATCATAACCTGACTTAATGAGGCAATTAAAAACAAATGCATTTCACAGACATACTGCTTGCTATATAGCCCTTCCCTGATTCCACTTGGCTTCACATTTTCTTAGGGGTGAAGAGTCCAGGACAAACTAAATGGAGTAAAGGAGTTATTTATTTAACTTCCTTTCAAGTACACAAAGCATAAAAGTGATACTCTCCTTCAAACAACAGGTAAACATCTGTGTACCCGAGGGAGGGTGATAGCAGAAAGGTTTCCTCAGGGCTGAACAGATTAAAAATAAAAAAACACACACACACACAGCAAAAGGCATTTTGACATCACCCCCCCTTTTCTTTTTTAAGTAACATAAGAGCAGGATGACAGCCAGGCTTTGCAGAAGGATTGAAATAAAACAAGGAATTCCAAAAGCATCGCCACAGCCTGGTACTACAAACCCCCACAGCTCAGCCACCACAGCGGGACTACCCGAGCCCTACCCCAGCCTGAGGCCATGGCACAGCTGGAAAGCCGGGGCTTTGCTCCATCCCCTCCAGTAAGGACAGCGCAGGAGGGTTCAAAGGTTCCTCCTGCACCTGGACAGCAGACAAAGCTCCAGGCTAGAAGCAGTTTGGCTACTTGGATACAGAGAACCTCTCCCTCTCATGTAACACCCCTATGAGTCAGGACATCAGCAGGCAATCTATTTTTCCTGTAAATCATGGATTATTAGTCAGTGCAAGAGACAAGGCATCAAAGCTAGTTGGGCTGAGCGCCTGCGATTCGTTGCACTTTATCTCTCTCTTTTTTTTAAAAAAAAAAAAAAGCAGCATGTTCGATCTGGCTCCTTTACCGTACCACGATTCGGTACACTCAAGCGAAGCACCCCTCACTGCCTGGGCCAGTTAGCGAAGCACAAGCAGCAGCACAACTGCTCAGCCTGTGCAAAACACCGAAAGTTGTTTCAGGCACTAACTAGGGGAAGATGCAATTTGTCATTGAGGAATGTGCAGCCTCCAGGTTTATCCACCACCTCTGTGGGGCACGCCAGTACAGGAGCACCTGGGAGCCCACGCATCTCCGTTGCCTGTTTCCACGCTGCCGTGTAATCACTGGCAAGAGCTCCTGGCTCTCAATCTAATTTTCCTAGGTCATTTACTGATATCAGAGGTGGCACTAATGAACTGCTCTTCTTGGTGAAACTTGAGAGCAAAACTAAGGGAGATCCCCAACTCCTTCCTCATCCTGAGCAGCTTGGAAGGAGCAAACCTGGCACTTCCAGCAGCCAGAGCAACAGAGATACAGACTCCAGAGACCCCAGGGCACACACAGCATTCTTACATATATAGTATGGACACCAGACATTCACACAAACAGGACCTATACATAGCCATAACTAATATCCACTCTCCAAAACACAAATCAGACAATTCTGTGCTGATACAGATCAGGAATAAACTGGTTTGCTTTTTTAAAACTGGGGCATCTTGCAACATTTGCAATCAGCATTGGCCATTTCTCTTTGAATCTGAGGCCACCCAGACACCAGCTGGCCAAAACCAGGTTCAATGCAAGGGGTCGCTTTGGCCAAAAATGACCAAGGAGGTACACACTGCTTCAACACAAATAAAGGACAGTTTTAGCAGTGGGAACAGTGGATTTGTTCATCCTGCAGAGAAGACAAGCCATTTGTAATGATTCAAAAAATGAAGTTTTTTGTTTACCAAGCTGAGACAGAAGAGATGAAATAGAAACCTCTCTCCCTTCCTGCAGCCTGACCAAGGCTCTCTCCCTCCCCATGAGTGCTGCATGGGGAGGATGAAGGTCAGTCTGCGCCTTGCACAAGACGGGAGGAGCTGCAGCTTTGCACAGCGTGCTGTATATTTATATGGATGTACATGAAGTAGGCCAGGGCAGCTGTACATGTAGTGTGCAGGGGCTATTAGCAGAACAAACTGTGGAGGAAACGTACTGCTGTTTCCTAGCAAAGTAGTTATTGCATTTATTTTGTCCAACAAAAAGAAAACTATAAAACTTCAAATGAGCAAGAATCCCTGAATCCTCAAATATCTTCACAGCTATTGAATTGGGTGACCTGAAAACCACCGCTCACTCAATAGAGAAATGGAATTTTTATAAATATGTGTATCAGCAAATGAATATTTAATGTTTTCTGTACGTATCAGTGTTCAGGGCTTGCAATATTTAAGCAATAAGACCTGTCAGAAAATGTAGTAGCCATGAGCTAATTACATCTCTGGGGTATTTTGATGCACAAAGGGCAGACAAGTGCTTGTACTATCTTGAGATTGTGATTTATGTCATAATTATAACATCATATAGAAATAGGTTATTGCCAGTAAAAAAAAAATCCCTACATAATGGCCACTCCATAGCTTTCTTCATTCAAAAGAAAATAAGAGTATGCTTTCATTCTCAAAAATAATAACTACACCACTGTACTAGCAACATTGTCATCGGAACTGACACGGTATTTTTATTAGAAGCTTCTTGCTGGACTTAAATTTACTATTTAGCATAGAAGAAATTCTCAGCCTAAAACATGTTCTCATGTTTGTCCTGGAGTTTACAGCCAATTTTACTTCTAGTCAGAAGGAAGCCAATTCAATAGTGTTCCTTTTAGTGTCTTCTGATATTTCTGAATAAAAATAAATGTCCCCTGTCAGCAAGATGCTAACATATGGTCTTTAGGAAGAATTCAGCTACCCTTAAGTACCCTGATGAATCAGGACCCAAGACATTTTTTAGACCCCGTAAGCCTAATTCTGCCCTCCTTTTATGCCGGTGTCAATCTAGACTAACCTCATTCCCTTCAACGCAGCTAAATCCAGACTGACATCAGCACAATCAGACCCAGCCTCCCACTCTTTTAAAGGCTTTCTCACTGCAAAATCTAAATGAAATTTGTTGCTAGGGCAAACATCTCCCTTGAGACTCCTGGTGTGGCAAAGTCCTACCTTGCAGGTCCAAGGCCTGACCAGGGCTGCACATGGGAAAACATCAGAAGACATCACCCAAGCGCAGGTTTGCCACTGCTGTGGACCATCGGAAAACATTTCACTTTTTAGGACTGCCACCAAACTGCGCCATGGGGAGGTTTACTTTTATGGAAGGGGAAAGCACCAATGCCAGTATTGATGTCAAATCTTTGTCAAGCTTGTTTTCACAGTGGATCTAGAGGGAAAGGGTGTGCACACAGGGTGGCAATGTATCCTCTGCTCCTCCTTCTGCCAGCCCAGGTCTTCTCAGACACACAATTAGCCGTCCCACACCAGATGAGAACAATATGATGAACACCATTGCTGTGCCACAAGCAGTGGGGACCGGATGGCTGTTAACAGCAACAGAGCTGTGATTTCCAGGAGTGTTTCTCCCTGCCCTTATAAATAAATGACTTACTGACTGTTTGACCAGCAAATTGGTACTTTCCATCCCTTTCAGGGTGATTTTCACCAACCCTCTGAAGAGTCGTAAGTCACACCCTGAGCAGGGGAGGAAAGATTTACGGGAGCTGTGCACAAAACAAACAAACAAACAAACCATTTACAGCTTCCGATAGCAGCATAACAGATTGCAAGTAGCAAAAGAGAACAGCTGGAGTGTCACCCCTGAGATGGTTTGGATATCACAGTATTGTTTTTCAAAACCAAGAGACTGGGACAAGCCATCCCAGAAGACAAGACTGTAATCTCACTGGGTTTCTACCCAAATAAATAAAGGTAATGCAAGGGACCAGGCAGAATCCAGGGAATTTTGCAGATGGACAAAACAACTTACTGCTTTGCCCCTCTCAGTTCTGCCCAGTTCCTTTTCCCTTGATTCAGGAACAATTCCCAAGAGCATTTTGTGTCAGAGAATAATAATTTTTAAAAAACCCTGTCAAAAAAAAAAAATGAGCAGCAGCAACGCATTTTTTCCACAATGTAAGAAAGTATCACAGAAAAATAATCAATGTTATTGCAGAAAAATGTTCTCTCAAAGTTATTATGTATGGGAAAGGCATAAGACAACTCAATTTCTCAGAAAAAAAATATTTTAAAACCTTCAAACCTTCCTATTCCTCCCCCTGCCTATTTGCAGTTTGGTCAGTGCTAGAGTTGAGCAAACAAGCTAGGGGCTAATCCTGCAAGATGCTGAGCAGCTCCTGCAGCACACCAAGCATTGCATGTTAAGACCTCGCACCCTTAATTAATGATTAATTAGGACAGTAAAGTGCTCTGCCCTCTCCAGTGAAGTGAAGAGAGTCCAGCTGAGATTCAGCTGAACAACCGATATGCTCAACTTGCTGGAAAAACGTGCCCTGTGTGGAACAGGCTCAGATCATAATTTAGCGAGGCACCACTGTGCCAGGACACGGGGAACTTGATCTGCTGGCAGACAGGCTGGCCCCGAGCAGCTCTGGGGCTGCCAGCTACCACTTCTCTGTGCTCAGAAAACCATGTGTAAATACTGTCACTGTCTCTACCCTGTCCCTGCCCACTCCAGACAGATTGCACATAAAAACCACACAGAAAAACAGAGCCAAGTACAAGAATATTAAAACTATAAACTGCATGCTGAAAGTCTTATGAAGTGCACATTTAAGAGTGGTTTTATCACCTTAATGCAGCCTCTGAGTGCATAAATCTGAAGGTGCACATTTTTAATTATAGAATATGTACTATTTTTAAGTGAGGGTCTCCTCTTGTTTCTCTTCAGTGGTTTAATGGTGACAACCAAACAGGCAGCCCTTCCACACACTGAGGAACCCACAGAGCCACGGGTCTCAGCGCCCCACTCTCCTCACCCCAGCCAAAGCCTGCTCTAAAGCCAGGGTCTCATGTTCCCCATGGCCATGCCTTCTCTACAGGATCAATCACTGCAGCATCCAAGTCCCTCACAACTATTAAGGAATTAATCTTCACAATCTTCCTCAGAAGTGGGGAGGGGGTTTCTGCTCTCCAACAGGGTCCCACTGCACAGCCACAAATGGCCAGAGGAGGTGCTTCTTTTCAACATCCCATTTCAACATTTGAGTAAAGAAACAATAGAAAGTTTAATTTTGCCCTTGTTCTGGGCAGCAGCTTGCAAGTCAGCAAAAAGCTGCCACATAGGGAGTGGAGCAGGTTCGGGCACCCTTCACTTGAGCAGCACTGAGACCATATGCTCTAAGAAATCTTGGCTCAGCGCATACAACTAAACAAGTTGGGTTTTTTTCCTCTGATGAAATATAGGCCAACGCATTCCCCCTGCTCTCTTCCCCAAGAGGCACAAAACACTAATTCAGTCATTTCGTTAACTCAGACTTTACACATCAAAGTGAATTGCTCTGAGTTTGTTTCTGGATGGGACTGAAGATGCTCCAAACACCAAAGCCCGGTGGGAGAGGACACCTGAGCCCCAGCATGAGTCCAAACACCCATATGGGCAATGACTGCTTAGAGACAGCAAAGACTGCTCAGGCACAGGTGAGCACCTTCGGGATCTTGAGCAGAGGCGACATCAAGGGAACTACACATTAAAAGAGAGCAAATGCAAGTTCATTACATTCTCTGCTCCTTTTTATGGTTCACTTTTTTATGATAACATCAAGTCATGACATACTACAGGCGGCTTGTGCCCTGCCATACAGTGAAGGAATACCTGTCAAATCCTGTAGATGTTCACCACGCTGCCTCGTTTCCCACCTCTGTGGAAATAATTGCGAGAGTAAATGCACACATCGCTATCCCTTCCCCTCCTCTCAAATCACGGCTCCCTGATTTGAGATGGGAGATCCTGTCTGAGGAAAAGCTCCACTGCCTCCGGACTGGCCCAGTGGGACAGGGCAGACTCAACAAATGAAAACACTAGGGAAGACACACAGACAGACCTAGCAAGCAGTGAAATACAAGCACAGGAAACTCATTTATCACAGTAAGGATTTCAAATATGAAAAAAATTCAACTCATTCATCATGCTTCTGTACCATCAACAGGCTCCTTGTACAAGCTATACATCCTTGTCCACGCTCTGCACCGACTGCACAGCTCAGTGCTTGGGTGGGACAAGAAACTGGAAAGGGTGAAAGAGACCTGAAAATAGGGCAGCTGCTCAAAAAGAGAGAAAACCCCTTTTCTTCCAGGAGACCCCTGCATGAGGGAGAAACTGCTGCCCATGTTGCAGGAAGGTCTCTGCTACCACTGGCGCAAGCCTGAAGCTGCAGTTGCACAGTAATGACCCTGCGTTGCAGCCACAGCAGTTGCCCCACTCGCAGGGAACAGGACTGCATGAGCTATTTTCAGCATCCGCAGGACTGCATGTGTTCCCAAAAGCCCTCTTGGTTTTCACAGTCCTCCTTCCTCTGCTTTCCACTATTTGGGATATGCAAAGCTTCTGTGGCAATGCGGTGCTCAACCTTTCTGTGCTCAAAGCTCTGATAACTTAAATACAGCTCCTGAAAACAGCACCAGCCTAAGACCGTATATTCAGATCAAGACTGTGTATTCAAATCCTCACTGTTGTCCTTCTGAAAAGTTGGTCACCCACCTGCTGTGCCTTGTAGGGGGGATTTTCTATCCTACAAGAGTGACTATGATTTCATAAGCACACATTTGTCCCACCCTAGGGACAAAACCCATATGAATTCATCATTGGACCAACAGCAAAAAATAGTGGGGGAGAAAGCAGAGGTCCTTCCAGAATAGCCTCATGGACAGCACATTCACCTCAGCTGGAGAAAAGCCAGTTTTAAGCCAGTGCCCTGACCAGCTTTAGCACAGTGAATTGAACCTGTATTTCATGTAGATAATACACAGTTCCTATGTCAAGTTTTCAAGCATTTCAGACTCCTACCATCTCACTTTGACCAGGAATTTCACCCAGGATCAGAGACACACTCCTAAACACCTCTACTCCCATCACACCACCACCGTGCACTCTGCAATTCATTCTCACGGAATAAAGCGAGTGGTGGAAATGCAGCCAAAGAGATACAGTGCAAAAATCCACTGGAAAGAACAGCTGCGGAAGAGAAAGTAGAAAGAAAGCCTCAAAACCCAAAAAGATGCCATAGGAGCAACCTGACCATGAAACTGCAAATAAAAATAAGCTACAAAGACTATGTTGAAATGATCCCAATTCTTCCAAGCTCCCTCATATCAGTTTCCCAGCTTCTCACAGGAAACAAGGAGCCCTAGGCTGGAGAGCTGAACCAAGAGTTGAAACAGAGAGGACATTTCACACTGCAAGAGAGAAATTTAATAACAAACCCAGAGAGGGGAAAAAAAGAAAGTAGGTTTGGGAGAAGTAATTAAGCAATTTCCATCAAACTTGACATTTGGCATCTGCTCATGTGTCTGCTGAGACTTGCTTTGTCTCCAGTTAACGTGTACAAAATAATGCGATTTAGCCTTTAGTTAAACAACTCGCAAGAGCCCAAATTTGGGAAGGCAGGCAGGGAGGTTTAGGGGTGGGAGAAGATGGACAGCATTTTATTATTTTGCTTTCAAAAGCGATGCAGGTTATCTGGTTGCACAGCACCACGCGCCATACAGACATACCAGACAAGTAGTATAGTGAAAGAATTGGTCCCACAGCTGGATATATACATCTATATTTAAGTGCACAGTCCTCTCTGCTGTGGAAAGCCCCATCTTTTCCAGCTCCTAGCACGGACCTTTGCAAACCCAACGAAACACAAATTAAAGACCCTTCCAGACCCATGGTGGAAAGGAAGCAAGCTGGCCACTTCCAAGTCACCGAGGAAAGCATAAGTGTTGTCCCCCTCTAACCACAGCCTTCCCCGTGTTCTTATTTCAGCAGTTGGACTTGACCAGGCCACGTCAGCAGCAAGCACTGCCTGTTTGCTGGAGTGATCCCAGCCCAGCAACTACTTCTTGCAGAGGTCATGGCTTCACATAGGAAGATGAATGGATGGTTTTGGGTGCAAAAGCAGCGACACAGTGATGTTATGACCTTATAAGGTACCCATATGAAGAATAACTACCAGTCAAGAAGACTGCAATTAAGGCTCTTTGCGTGAGGAATAGAGGTGAGCCCTTGGAAGTCACCTTCCTCGGCAATTCACAGGAGATGAGTCCGGAGCAGAGCCCGGTGCTCCAGGTTTACTGAGCCAAGCTGTAAATTGGCTGCCAGTCCCCGTGCTCCTGATTTGTGCAATGGAGATGCGGGACCATGCAGCCCTTTCACTGCCTGTGCCCTGCCAGGGCCGCCAGCTTTGCAGGCAGCTGTTTCTCACCAGGTACACGCTTGCAGTGGGGAGGTAATGAGGTATCCCACATTCCCCTTGCCAGGCTGCTGACGTGAGGGGTGCACGTCCCCAGAGACAGCTAATTAAGCAGTTTTCCTTAATCTTCACTTCCCTCCCTGCTCATGCCAACAAAGTATGCCATCCATATTTATGACTCCAGTTATCCATAAACAGGACTTCGGGACTGGCACAAAAGCATTTTCTTCTGTGGCCCAGCCACAGACCCAAGGTAGATTGAAGGCACAAGTGCCCAAAACAGAGATGCATCTCAACAACAGTATTCACCAGTGACTGAGATGTGAAGGAGAAAGGAATAAACCACGATAACAGGGAGAAGTGCAGGATTTGCTCTGCAGTGCTTGCTGCAGGGTAACTGACAACGTCTGCCCTGAGCCCTCCTGAAAACGTCTTTCATCTGGGTTTCTGTTAAATGTGTGATTCTATTTACATACATCCAACTAATTCAATCAAAACTGAACTCTAAATTGGTCCTCAAGGGAATCCTCGAAAACACTTTTTATCTTCATGCAGAAATGAACATTAGAAGAAAAACTGGGTTGGAAAACTGTCTCCCAGCAGCTCAAAAATGTTATATAAATTGCATGCAGCAAAATCCACCTTGGCTTCAGGGTGGGACACAGTTCAGCATGCAGATTACTGAGCACCAGTGAGGTAAGGACAAGGGCTTTGGCTTCATGGAGATCCACTGAGGTGTCAAGCAGTAATGGCCATCTTCATTATTAGCAAGCTCCTTCTCCAGAGGGGTCTAGGCAAGACACCCATCCTGCTTTCAGAATAACTTTGTCTCACCTGGCAGAGAGCTTCGAGACAAAGGATTTGAAAGGCCACAGAAATGCTGAAAAATGAGACCAACCTCAGTTAAAACCCACCTCTTTCCTTCACTAAGTTTTTCTTCCCAAGTAGTGCTAAGCTCCCCCAACTATTCTCAAAGCCAGAGTGCAGAGGGTGGTATTTTCCCTTCATCCACAGCATGCTAAATTACACAAGAACGACCTTCCCTGACTGCTCTTTTTTCCTTCCTTTTAACACTGAACTAAGCTTCAGTATGTACAAACTCTACTGGTCTGGCAATGTGGAGAGATGAACTTTACCCTACAGCACATGTAGCAGAGGCAGCAGCAAGACAAACCCTTGGTGCCTCACCTGCCATAACCAACATGGGCCTCCAGCACCAAAACCTGCTTTCACTCACTCCATTGCCTCTCCTACCAGTGTGTTGGGTTATCACATGTGAATTTGTGCCTAAGGGAACAAATGCAGACCACCATGACCACCACTTCACATAAACCACCCAACAGCCATGTTATGGCGAGGACCTTTTCCTGCAAATAAACTTGTGACCTAAACTGAAAAGGCATCAATCCAGCAACAAATCCCTCGAAACTGTGATTATGGTATTTTAATTATTTTCACATATTATACCATTGCCAATTTATGGCGCAGATTTCCCTTCCTTGTGTAGATATATCCTTAGCATTTAAGTTTGCCTTCACAGAGGACAGCCTCTGGGTCACAGGATAATTTTTAGAGTAATTTTGTATAGCAACAGCAGTATTTCCAATGAAAAGAACACAGAGGAATTAATGCCAGAAAGGCCTCAGTGAAAAAGAGGTTGCTATGCTAAGCACTGCTGTATTTGGGGCAGCTTGAAAACATAATGAAAGAAAACTTCTTAATAGAAAGACAATATTAGACAAACAGAATTCATATGGGGGAAAAATACATCTGCTTTTCTTCCGCCAGGCTTAGCATAGGTTTTTCTTTCTAAGGCGCTGATAAAAACTGCTATTAACTGACATGAATTCCCCCTTTGTCCCAGTTCCTCCTAAGAACAGCCACAACTAAGAAGGACTCGATGTCCAAACAGCTTGCACTAACCTTAATTCTGTACCAAGTTACTCAGCAAATCTCCAACACTGAGATTAACTGAACTTTGCCATTGCCTCTCACTGCCAATGAGAGAAGCGTGGCTGTGACCACTGCCAGAAAGCCAGCTGAGGTGGAGATGGTCATTGTTGTTCAGTGGCCTAAGTAACAAGAAAAATAAAATAAATAAAAAAAAAATTAAGCAATCCTAAACTCAGTCACTTATTCAAAAAACAACCCATGCTTCACAGTGGCCAACAAAGCTGATGTAGCATCAGCCACACTGACCCAGACAAAGGCTCCATCTAGCCTGACATGCTGTCTTCAGCCATGGGCACAACAGGACATCCACATCCAGTGAAGACCAAGAACAGGGCAGGCACATACAACACCCTCAAGCAGTCTCCCAGGCTTCAAATATATTCTGCTCTGGGTTATTCTGAGCCTGATCTTGATCAGCACATCTCTCTACCAGGCACTTCTAGGTGTATGAAAAGCAGATCTGTAGAGGTCTATACAAACCTCCCACATCTTCAGCATCCTTTGGAAAGGAATTCTACAGGTTTACTGTGAGCCACCTCTTTTTGTTTGTAGAATTTGGCCCATTACCCTCATAAAGCATGCATGGGTTGAGGTAGGAGATTCTCAAATGGCCTTAAGCAAAAGTGGTTATGAAACAGTAGTCAGAGTCAAGCAAAATTCACCATGCTGAAATTCTAAAGGAAAAGACAACTGCATTTAATGCAATACAACTGTTTATCATTACCATCAAATTGTTGTTACATTTCTTTGAAAGTTAGGCTGGCACAAAGCAGCTGACTGCTGCGGAAAAAAAGTATCATATGATGGAATTTTGAGACTGAAATCCTATAATGCACAATTTCTGGTCATTAGCTAAATGGAAGCATACTGAACTCCTTAATCAGTAAGAATAAGCACAAGACAACAAATCGCAACAGATCTTGTCAATTGGATCCAAGCAAAATACAATAAAGCAAACCCAGTAAGTCTGCAGTGGCAGCTGCTATGGGGAGCTAAACAAACATTATTAGAATGGCAAAAGGCTTGGAGCCACAGGTTGTGCTAGGAACCTCCACCCATTTTAACAGGCATAGAAATTAACTATTAAAAAAGCGCATTCTCAGAACTTTCTTACATCCTCTCTGCACTAATCTTAAGCACACATTTGTTACCAAGTACTCCAGATAGAGCAACCCCACTTTGCTTACTCCTGTTGACAGGCACATAGTTATTCTTGGTACACTGTTTGCACCAATGAACATTCAAACCAAGTTTTAAGGTTTGCCTGTACTACCTCGGGATTCAAAAGAAAAACAGAACTTAGCAGGATCACGGCAAGAGTAAAGTACTTCACTGCTGCATGGTCAAGGCTGAAGCACCCTCAAAAAAATCTCAGAACAGTAACTTTTCAAATCAGTACAAGGAAAATACGCTGATCCCTTCCTTTTTTCAGGAATGTACCAGCCACTGAAGAGGAACATGAAGCACAAGCACAGCCCCACCACAGTGAACGAGGTTAATGACATCTTTAGCAGCAGGAGACTGCTGGGCAGTTGAGCACGTCAACCTCGCCAGATGGGAAGTGCCACCAGAGTACATCAATGTACAGCACTATTTTCACACTGCAAAAACACAGAGGAGCATTCACCTTATTAGCGCCAGAACCTGTGAAAGACAAGCAACTGTTTTATTAATTTTTCTACCTGTCCTCAAGGAAAATCTGACAAGTCCGTCTACTGAGCACAGCAGCGCCAGCATAATGTCCTCAGTAGTATGACACCAGCTTGCCTCTGTACCCCTATCTGCCCTGGAAGAGACTTTATCTAGGTGCAAGAAGGAAGTTTATGCTCCACAGAGTCCCTCATGCTCAGCCTTCTAGGACTGTTGATAAGAGCACTAGAGACTGTCCTAATCTAGCTATAACTGAGTGAAGATTGTCAGACAGGCTGCCAAGACACCACCATTTGACATGAACCTGTGAGTTACAGGTGAAGATGCTCATCCCCACACCAGCCACAATGAATAGCCTCACCAATGCCATCAGTTGTGCATCATCAGTAACCCAGTGACACCATGGGGTTCATTGGCAAATAGGATGAGTTTGGTTTGCAGCAAGCAAGAGATTCCTGGGCCTACCAAGGTTTAATTGTATAAGCTAACTTGCTAAAAGAAACATCTGTCCATCACTTGCTCCCCTTTTGTGTTCACACTTTCTTCAGCATCAGTTCTTCTGTGTTCATTATGGGCCAATCCTCCTATGCCTTCACCAATCACCAAGGGATAAGCAACAGAAGTATCAGAGGGTTCATAACACCATAATTAAGCATTTGCTGACATGCCTTAAATCCCTTTCCAAAGGGCCATACTCCCCTCCATTAACCTGAGAGCAATTCCAGAGTGACAAGACACCATAGTTGCTTAAATGAACAACAGAAACCGAGTAGTGTGAACATTGTCTATGCTGGGAGACCCTCCAACAGGTTGCCAGTTATGGGTCTATTTATCAGGAGTAGTTTGAATTTGCTTTGGTTTGTTTGCTATTCTCGCAGACATTTGGAACAATTAGTCTTTTTGAGAAAAGTCTTTGTCCATCACCAATAATTATTCTATTTAACAATACAAAAGCTAGATAGATACCTTCTGGAGGAAGGGCCAAAACCAAGAATGAGATTAAGATGCCTGCAGCACCAATGGAGGAAGAGGACCCCTACAAGTCCTCTGTCAGTTCTTACAACAGATGTGTCCTCAAGTCCGCCTCATTTCTGCAGCTACTAACCTGTTTCGGACTGATTAGGACTAGACCCCACTAGATTATGCAACCAATATTTAAGCACTTTTTGTCATTCCATAAACCTGGGTTTCAATCAGTATAAACTGTGATTATGAGGGCCTGTCAGACATTGCTACTCATGTCTGATACCATCTGGTAAATCTATCCGTCGGCGTTGTCAAATCAGCTGGGAGATTGCGCAGAGCACTCGCCACAGTGATTTTTGAATGCAGCAGAGCAGAACGTGAATCTCACAGCTGGCCTGAAGGAGATTGGTGAATAATGTAGCTGACATCTCTCCACACTCAGCATCACCTCCCTCCCCCCTCCCCTTCTCGGTGGCCTTTCTGTCTACCTGTAGGGCTTCTTGCTACCCATGCCCAGCCCGCCAGCGTGCTGCCCCGTCGCTTTCCAGTCACTTTGAATCAGGAAAGGCTCCCAGGTTGAACTTTCAAGCAGGGAATGTGCATTGCTAATGAGACACCCTCCCAAAGAAGCTTCCTTCAGGGAACAGCGCACGTCCTTCCTCCCGTAAATGGGAAGCTTCAAGCAGAAAATCTACCTCTTATCTCATCTGGTCTTTGCACTTTGTGTCTGTTTCCCTGCACCCCGTAGGAACTTAGTACTGAGCCTCAAGAGTTTCCTAATCATCTTGCTTGCAGAGTAAAGGATATTCTTGGCACATGAAGGTAAAGTGGCCAGACACTTCAGCTCACCTCTATAATGGAGATTATTCTTAAATTTCCAGTGACACATTCATAGGACACAATGCTCCCTTGGATGACCACTGGTCTGTTCCAGGCAGCAATTCCTACGGAGCTGTCTCAGCATTCAGACAGCTGTCATTGCACCAAGGATAAAGGAAAACCAATCTAGTTACATATTTATACTACATTTCCAAAGAGATAAAGGAATTTATTTTGCTCCCTGTTTCTAGAAATCAGAACTGATTAGAGCAACTTCTCAGAAGCAAACCGGGTGATTTGCCAACCTCAAAACCACAGCACCTTGCACTTAATGGTGTTTCAGTGCTCATCCCCAACACAGCTCCCCAGGTATTCAATTCTGGGTTTTGATAATCAGCATCTTCCAAAAAATTGATGTAAAAATTAACTCCAAAAATACCCCACTCCAAAAAAACAGTTTCTTGTCTTAAACAACACACACTGCGTGGAAACTTTAAACTGATTCTATTTTTCAATGAAGTCATTCCCCTTCCACTGTCAAATGTACATCTGATGAAATACATAAAACCCATGTGAAGTTCTAGAGGAGACAGCAGTCATATTATTTTACCCAATCCAACTTCTATCTGCACACAGCTCGGAGAACACAGCACCAGTCTCAATCTAACATGGCAGGGAACAGGAAAGAGGATTGCTTTGGCTGTCTCTTCAGATCAGTTTGTTGCTGTAGAGCTATAGAACCATATGCAAATATAGAGTAATTGGCAATGATTTTTATTTCTCATTTTAGGAGGCAGAGGAATAAAATGATACTGTCATCTATTATTTAGAGGGTCAATTAGACCAATGTGGGGAGAAAGAAAGGAAGAAGAAAGATCAGATTAAGACATTATTTTCAACAGCTTCCCTGTACATTTGCTGTTTGTCACTGCACAAATTGCTGCTTTCAAGTCTCTCTGCTCTCCCATCCCTTCTTTCCAGCACACATTACTAACCCTGTACCCAGCATGCACAGCTGCTCTGCAGCTGGATGGACCCATCGCCATTTCACACACTTGGAAACCTTTTCTCTTGGAGGATGTCCGGTTTCCCCTTAAAACCATGTTCTGAAATGCATTAAATTGAATTCCTGGGGAAGCAAGCAGAAGCCCAATCCACTGCACTCCTCCATTCATTACCCCCCTGTCCTGAGAGACAACTCCCCCCTCGCCAGCGCTCTGCTTCCTGGGAACAGACCCCTCCACAGTTAATTGCCCATCCTTCAAATCCCAGTTCTTCACAGTTTCAAATTCAAACACTGCTCTGGCCACATGCAGATGACCTCTTGATACCAGGAGAGTTCTATATCACAGCTATAACTCTCCAAGCTTCCCTCTCCCATTGCTGTGGTTAGGCTGCAGCTGTTATTCAGACAGTTGTATTCCTCTCCTCTGAGTAAAGTTACTCTACCACGATTACATCAGTATTGAGGCCCTCCGATTTCTATATTACACAAATAATAGCCACAATGTATGTTTATGTTCTCCTGTGGGTATAGTTACCTGATACTATTATCTGTGTAGTTAGTTATACTTTCCTAAGGGTATACTTACTTGGCCAGCTGTATTTAAGTCGTCTTCCACAGCTATAGTTACATTGTCAGATTCATATAAATAGTGTGGTTATGGCATACAGTCAGCAGGCAATGCTTGCAATGCTGCAATTATTTATACAGCACTAGGATCACACTGGTATAAATACCTCACTCAGAGGGTGAGTTACATCGCTCCCTGTATAAATAATTGGTGGGAAGGTGTCTCTCCATCGCACGACTGCTACATCAGAGTAAAGTGTACTGTGAAGATGGGAGACAGCAGAACACCGGAACCTGTGCATGCACCTCCACAAGAGATGTGTTGGATTTAGAGCTCCAAATTACTCAAAATGTCATTATCCAGACACAGAATTTCTCCCTTTGTTTCGGTATCATAGCATAAACCTGCTTAAAGGACTTGTACTGTTTCCATCACTGCAATATCTTGATCCAAGTCTCATAAGACAAAATCCCACTAAAACACAGGCCTAACTAGGAGCAACGAGGTATGGTGACAGCCGGCCAACACCACCCATAGGGAACAGAAAACTGATTATTTGTTCCTGAAGGATGAGGAATTTCACTGCTACTGTGCTAACAATTCATCAACAGAAATTATGTTGATGTAGCAGATTAATACACAGCAGATCAGATCAAAGGTCCACCTAGCTCGTCATCCCTCCTTATACAGCAACCACACATCATTGCATGAGAAAAAAGATGAAAGCTAGACAAACCTATATGGAAACTAGTCCTCTCCATCTCTGCCTTCAGTCCCAGTCACTTCTGCCCAGCATATATTCATATATCCACTTCAATTAACATCTGCTCTGCAAGGCTGTAAGAGGGAACTGTAAGTGCAGAGATGTCTGGGATAGGAGTACAGCGCTGGACACCACCAGCAACTGCTATCTCATCATTTTCTACAGGCACCAAGCTCTGCTTGACTTCCATGGAAACACCTGCTGCTCTGTCAGAAGCATTTTCCACTAATACATATCACTGTCCTTTCTGACAATGTTCAGATCCACGTGTGTCCCAGGAATTGGCAGAAGGAGATACTACAGCAAGCAAAGCCAGTATCTCTGCAGAGATTTGAGTTTGACAGAGAAGCTCCTCAAGGGAGCATCTCAGTGAAAAAAAAAAAAACAAACCCACACACACGCAGGAGTTCAATGTAATGGCTATCAGGAGAGAGAAACTTCAATGTTCCGCTTCAAAATTACATGTGAAACAGTTTGGAGGTGGCATCCTTGGAGCAGGATTGGCAAGAGACCCTCTACCAGCCTACAAAAGTGCTCACCTCCACCCTGGTGATCTGGTGATGCCACCAGCAGGGTACTTTGCACCAGAGATGAGTATGTGCAACCCCCCCATGCAAGGGTGAAAGAAGAGTTCTGCTTCAAACAGTGATGGGAGAAAAAAAAACATCACTTATGTGATAGTGTAAAATTTGGGTAGTAGTCAAACATCTAATACTCCTTGTACTTCTAGTTTCACTGCATCTTTCCACTGAAACTTCCTTAGGGACATGCTATGGCAGACGACTTTTTATTTTTCTACAATGAAGGATTCCCCCTTTGTGACACCTTATGCCTATATGAGATTTTCTATTAGAGGATCTCAAAGAAAAGCAACAAACTTTTAGAATATTAAAAAAAATTGTAAACTTAAGTCTTTATAAAATAGAGAATCTCAGGAAAACATCATCAAATTACAAAGAAATCATAAATTATGATATACTTTATATTTGAAGTGAGACATCAGTATAAGCAATTAGTCCAGGCTCATCAGGTTTAATTCACAACTCTGATTAGCTCCAGTATTTAATTTTAAGCACTAAACCAGGGGGTCTGCTGTATTATTGGCAAAAAATATATAATAACTCTTAAGGGGCAGGTGAAGTATTCCTCTTCACCTGTCATGCTGTAGCACCAAAATCTGACTAAGGAATTAGAGCTAAAAAGAAGAAAAAAACTGAATGGAAATCCCATCCAACCCTTGTACTTTCAGTCCATACAGAAGTCCTGGAAACATCCAAGAAAATGCCTTTTACAGCCAACTGAACTGCAGCCACCATGTACCAAGTCCTCAGCTGCTTCAATTCATAACAGCTAAGGCCAGGAGGCACCATTCAATAACCGGTGACAACTCTCTTCTACCACAGACCATTACTTTTTGCCTAGTTATCTTTATATTGAGCTCAGCAGCGCATAATTTCCTGAAAAATATCTTTTAGAAATGCGTTCAATCATGATTTGAAGGTATCAAAAGATGGTAACTCCACTCTATCCTTTCTCTGCTTAGTCTCAATGACTACTCAAAATTACACTTTAAAACATTTATCTCCCTTCTGCTATAGATTCATCTGGCTCTATCTTCCAGCCATTAGTTCCTGCTATGCATTTCTCAGCTAGCTTCAAGACCTTGTTAATACAGAGTATTTTCCCCTAGTAGATGTACTTATTTATATCCTGTAACTAAGACACCAAAAAATCATTTTGATAAGCAAACCAAAAGGACTCAGAAAAATATTCGAAGGTGTATCCAAGCATCTAGAGGTTTTTTTGCCCTTGGTAAAACAAAGTTTGAAGCTCAGCTGTCACTGAGGGGGAGGCGTTTTCTTGTACATCTGCTGCAGGCTAAGCTACTGGCTAATATAACCCAACTAAAACTTAAATCGGAAAAATATCTCTTGCCCTTACATGTTCATGACAAACAGCCAAATGAGAGATTTATCTCTGCGTGAAGGAAGAGTTAGATAGTCCTGAATCCTTCATACAATGTGACCTTCTCTCCTTTCACAGAGGAATATATGACATTCTCTTCTTCTGTCAAGAGAACCCATTAGACTAATACAGTTAGGCAACGTTCAGTTTGCATCCAAAAGTGTTAGATCACATCTGTATTACAGATCAGATAAATGCTTTTTATGCCCATAGATAGTGTGGTACTTGGGTAAACAGTCAGGTCATCTCCATGTATGTCTTACAAAAAGCAAAGACTACATCATGGAAAACACACTTCCTTTTTTTTTAGAAAACAACCTTATGCCTAAAAGCTACAACAGCAGTCCAGAGACACTGTTCTCCCAGGTCTCCGTCCTTACAAGGCAAAACAACTTGCAGGGGCAATCATTTAGTCAATCCAACGAATCACTAGACCCATGACCTTCAGGACAGAAAATATTCAATGGACATTTGAGGCATAACAAATAGAGTGACTAACCAGAACTTCAGTATTAAATTGGTAGTCTCATCTTTGATGCACAGAATGTGTCAATGGGCTTTTCAGACAAAACTTATTTTATGGCCTTCGTAAAATCACATGTGCCACAGAGATTAAGCCCTGACTCCGAAAACATTTGTAAATGGGTACAACATCTTATGCATCTGTAATATTTTTCATGTGTTTCTGTGTTTGCAGGATCAGATATTAAAAAAAGAAACCTAATATATTTTTAGTTATTGAAAAAGTTTGTTGTCCAAACCTCCAATTACTTCAAATGATACTGCAAGGACATGCTTAAGCACAAAAAGATAAAACTAAATTTTCCCATTTTCTAAGTTTATTCAGGAAAAAATGCAATTATAGAACAACTATTTGTGGGGAATCTGAGTAGATAACAGTGATGGTAATGAGGAAATAGAATACATTTTCCTAACTGTACCTCAGTAGCCATCCCTGCACCTCAGGTTCAGCTACGAGCCAGGTTAGCAGTGAAAGCTCCTGCAGCTGCCCTCTGACTGATCCGAGCTAACAGCACACACAGAGCTGCAAATATGCAGATCTGAAAAGGAGCTGCACTTCAGGTCAGTCTTCTCCTTACAGAGTCTCCATATCCTGATTTATCCAGCCATGAGTGACAGCCATGTGTCACCACGTTCGGTCAGTGGAGAGCGCAATGCATCTGCAGCATCAGAAGCTCTTTCCTCTCTGCAGATGGGCTGATGGTGAGGCGCACAGACAAAGAGCAGAAAGGAGTTTGCACCCACCTCCACACCCCATTTGGGAAGGGAGGTGACAAAGTCTCCCTGCCACGCACGAAGGTTGAGTATGGCTGGCAGATGACAACAGACCAGCGAGCCTTTCGACTGCCAATTGTTGAGTGAGTTTGGGTCAGTAGATGACTTTGCATCAGCTGCTGAAGAGTTGGTACAGCAACTCGAGTACGAAACTTCAGGCCAACCACAGGTTCCTCCCTCTCCAGCTCATATCTGCTCTTTGCTATTTGCACTCTAACACCAGCAAATGTGACAAAAACAATCACACCCAGCTAAAATATCAGTAATGCACCCTTGCCACTTACACATACCAAAACCCTATAGCCTGCCAGGCTAGAGAAAGATAGCTGTAGCCTCCTCAGTTGAGCAGTTAAACAGCCTTATCTGCCAGCTGAGAATTTAACCTTTCTGGCCACACAGCAAGGTCTTCTCTGTAAGGCCAGCGTGGCAGAGAGCAATGCAGGATCAGCAAGTATCTCCCAAGAGCCCCAGGGTTGCCTCTTGCAGTGTCAATCACCATGGTGTCCGCATGCTGCTAAAATCACTCCTGCTGAGTGCAGTCCTGCTAAGAGCCTGATTTTGCACAAATTGAATTTGGCAAAGGTGTTAAGTGTCATGGAATGAGACACTGAGATGGCAGACTTAGCAAAATCAGGGGAAAAAAAAAGATCTCTTTCCATCTAACTGGGAAGAGGTAGGCTTTGAGGAAATTTGGATACAGTTTGAAGAAGTAGATGATAATGCAACCTGATTCGTATTGTAGTAACTTGCTATAAATGTTAAACATGTCCTATTAGAAAGAGAAAAAACTGGCTTGCTACAGGTCATTTTTTTTCCCCTCTTCATAATTTTTCTGGGCACTTGTGCTGAATTCTGCACCCAGGTGTGCAGCTCTAACACGGCTGGCCTGCGCAGTTTTCCCAGGTCTGCAGGCATCCTCTGCCAGCTTCAGCCCAATTCCAGGCCCCTCTCTGGTTAAGACTGCACACGCGAGAAACATTAGCTGTAACACATACACTAGACACTATTTTTAATAGTAATTCCGTTTGTGTCCTCTTATCTTCTTCACATTTCAATACCAGTTTCCTGATTTCTGCTTCTGCTCTTCAGTATTTCCCCTTCAGTTCAGCTCAATTTAAGTCACACCATGAAGCCGACAAAAAAACAAAATCCTACTGCGACTTATGGCAATTGTTACAGCAATTTTATTCTATCATCCATGAGCTATCAGCTATTCTCCTACTCCTATACAATTGCCTCCTACTCTGACACTAAGAAGAAATAATTAACACTGATGCTTTTTCTCTCTTATAAATAGTAGTGATGGGATAAAACTGGTCATTTGGTTCAGAGTTTCTTTGGAGGATCAGGGTGATTTCACTGTCAAATTTCCAGATTCAAACTCTCATATTATATACTCATATGATACATAATTAGGGTTCCTGGTCACTTCAGATTTCAACAGGATTAAAATGATACAAAAATGATCATTTCCATTGAACAACAATCTCAAGAGCAATAGCTCTGAGCTCCCCAGTGCAGAGATACACACACATATATGTGTAGAGACAGAGATATAGTATAGTACTTAGCAGCGCAGTCCACAATGGCACATTGTTTGTGTTCATTACCATCTCAGCTAACTCTCCCTAGGTGTTTCTCTGCAGTAAATGAGCTTTTCTTTCACTGCATCCAAAATCTAGAAAGACGTCCAGCTCTGCACACCTACAAAGAGATTTCTCATAGAAATGAGGAAAAAGAAAAAAGAAACATCAGGGGAAGTTTTATGCTTCTGCATCTTTAGAAATGACCCAATGGGCTGGTGCACAGCATGGTTCAACACTTCAGGCAGTAGGGTTAATGATCAGGAACATAAACACAATAACATCTATTTTTCATACACCATCTTTCATAAAAGAGAAAGGAAGGACTTTAAGGATTAAGAATAGGAGTTTCATAAAAGCTTCTTAAGCTTAGAATGAATGTACAGCTCATACAAAATGAAGTTCCCATTATGGAGGTCCAAAGGCCCAGACATGGGATGAATGCCACCACGGGCCAAGCTCTGCAGCACAAAGGCCATTCTGTGGATAGGACAGAAGTCCTGGACAAATCCCAAAGCACACGGAGCTCCCAGAGGCAGGAGATCATCACTTTAACCACAGCAGTTCAGTCACACACTAAACATTCTCTTCAAACACAGAGTCCATTGGTCCACTCTCAGCACAGCCATTGCCATCTCTGATAGCACCTGACAGCGTGAGAAACATGATGTCACATGCAATGAAAGCTGCAGATGCTGACAAATGACCTTATGTCAGGCAACAAAAATAAACAAGCACAGGGAAGCTATCAACACAGCCTCTGTATTTAGGTCCTCCCTGTTGAAACCTTGTGATTGAATCTAATTACCTAGGGAAAAAAAACCACACTAATTTTACAAGGTCACTGAGAAGGGGTCTTTCTTTAATCTTTTGTTCAACACCGAGGACTGCTCCTGACTGCAGAACTTGAACACTCTTACATAAGAAATGCAGAGGCGGCAGACAAGGCTGACATTTGTGCTCCAGTGATGCCTGAAGGGACTCTGACATTGACTAAGACGTAGTGACGGTTGGCCCCAGAAGTAAAAATTATTGCAAGGAACAACCTCTCAATATTTGGACTCTGCAGGCCAGCTCTGAGTGAATTCACAGGTTGCTTCCCAGCTTGGCTTTGTTTTTCTCTCTGTTGCTGACTGGACACGCTTTTCCCATGTGAAAGCTTATATTTACAAGCCTCAGTGCTCACTTTTGGAAAAAAATACCCCTTAAAATTCATTCCTGTTGGATGAAACTCAGCACTCTGAAGAATGTCAGTGCTTAACCTGTCAAATTAAAAATCTGAGGCTATTCCCAGAGTGGCCAAGCCTTACGATTTCACTAGGAATCTCACAACATTTGGTGTTTCTTTTAAGTCTGCAATTCCTGAAGGCAAGTAATTATGTGAGAATCTCAGTTTTCATTTTTGAAAAAAAACCCACACTTTTAAACTTCACAGTTACCAACAAAAAAGCTCTGAAAACAAACTGATTGTGGCTTAAAGGCTAAGGAATCATAATTCACATCAAGTACTACAAATGTATTATTGATAAAAAAATAATTATTCAACATCTAAGCTCACATTTTGTGGTGTTAGGGACAGCAAATCTGGCTGAAGAGAATTAGTTCAGGAGAATATTTCAGTACTAGAAAATGAAAGGTGGAAGAAGAGTGAAAGACAACTCAGTTTTGCATGTGAGTGAACAGCCTCAGCAAGCATAATTTAAAGTATTTCCCCACCTCTAAAGGTAATACTAAACACAGAAAACATTAGACACACACGAGGCAGCGCAGAATTTCAGCAAGGGCAGAGAAGAGACACTGAGACTCATCACATACTTCTTACTCTAATTCAGGACTAGGCAACCCATAAGGATTGTTGTTCCAGGCAAAGGTGAACATACAAAGATGTTTATAAAGCATTTGTGAATCAACACTAGAGCTACCAGCGCCAGAAAAAGCTAGAGGACTTCAGCAACTACATGTCCAGAATATTAACAGGAACTAATGCAGTATTTATTACTTTGGTGTTCTTGCAAGCAAGGGACTAATTAGCACTGACTGAAGATTATGCGCTTTCTTACTTTTGAACACATTGCTTCATCACTGCCTCTCAAACAGCTCCACTGTTCTACTTTAGTTGGCATTGCTATTGCATGCCACCCCCTTCTCACGCAGACGGCCCCATCCTGCTTGCAGGTCTGCAGCACGAGAGAGCCTTCAAGAGCCACCACTGACTTCAGACACTTCTGTTTTCTGGATCCCCAGTTCAACAGCCAAAGACCTGACTCCTGCAACACAGCACTTTTTGAAAAGCATCTGCCAAGCTAAACATCTGAAATACCTTGTCCCTTCTGTAATTAACGGCAAGATCCTCAAGTACATTTTCACTTCTAGACAAAGGATAAAATACATTAAAAACTCTAAAAAATAACTCCGGTGCCTGCAGCCCCTTGCCACTTGATGTCACCTAGGTTCATAAATCAGTTCTGCACTGCTGCAAATATTTCCTTTAAATCAGGGTTTGTGGTGAGGTTGCAAACACAGAAATAACCCTTAAACCCATTAATTTCTTCTCCACCTCCTGCACTGACTTGCAGGAGAGCCAGCAAGGCTCTCACCCCACAGACAGTGCCAATGCCAAATCAGCAGGAAGAAGCTCTTTAGGTGTCCAGCCTCTTCTGCTAGCACAGGGAGGGTATTTTCAGCTTTAAAAGACGCTATTGCAAGTGTGCAGGCTCCCACCTTGTCAGCTTGAAAAGAGCTCTCGAAGTAACAAATGACTCCTGTTGTTCCTACCAGAGCAGGGTATCACTCATCCTGACAGCATAATATATGTGTTCCCCAGAGCTATGCAGTGCATGGAGGCACCCGTGCAATTCGTAGTCATTTTACAGCAGGGTGCTAAGGGGTTTATAACTTTATGTAGTTAAGCAAATTCTCTATTTCTTTATTGTTCATTCAACACAAACATTTAGCCATTACCCAGGCCCACTTGCTGGAGGTTTAGCCTCCTATGCTCCTTTCTCCTCTGAAGAATTTTAAATGCATACAAGCAAACAGAGCAGTAGAAGAAAAGTTGCTTCATTAGTTACTTTTCAAGGTGAGACGTTAAGGGCAAAATTAAGGTATCGAGTCTCGTTCAGATCCGAGGCCCCTCCACACTTGATCCACCTATAATAATAGCACGTCTCTACCTGTAAGCCCCCATTTCACACTGTGAGCTTACAGGGAGCCAGACGTGGTAGCACAGACATCTACAACACAATCAAAGTGCACTTTAGTTTCCCTAGGACCCAAAATCCCAAGAGTTTCCATCATCTCCAGGGTCAGCTTTCCCAGGCAGGTGTTTGGAACAATACTTGCCAATCTGAATGTCAGAGTCAGTTGCCAAGAGTGAAGCAAATAAAGGCTAACAAATTAGTAAAAGGTTCTCCATAACAGGGTAAGACCAACAGTTGGGAGCACAGCCATCATCTCCTGAGCTGCAAAAACTTGCTCGGAAAGATGGGCTGCCCCTAGGTGGGAATCTGGTCAAGCCTCACATAGTCCTTGGCCAGTCACTGACCGCACAGGCTGGAATAACAGCAGGAACAAGGCAAGGGAGCATGGGATGCATGAAAAATCCCACTGAAACGCAGCTGATGATATTGCTGTCTTTTTCACTTTCTCTGTTGCTCCTGATTGCCCTTCAGCAAACGCTGTGACTGACAGGTACACTTCAGCTTTCCTACTGTCCTATCTGGGACCATGAAATTGCAAAAAAATTGCAAAGCAAATGATGAAATAAATACACTATCTGATCTGCACAGCTCTCACATGACAGCTGCTGCTTTCCAGGCTCCTCTTCACCCTTCTGGCAACAAACCTTAAAGAAGCATCCTGGAAATTAAAGGCAGCTGAGAGAGACTTTGCACAACTGGGAAGGAGCCCATGGCAAACAATCCCAAAGCGACTCAACAGCAATCCTAACGCAAAAACCTGGCTGGAGCAAAAGCTGTGCAGCCGGCTGAGCCCCTCCAATCCCACTGCTTCAGTCCTTCAGCATCTGCACCATTACCAGCAGGACTGGTGCCATAACAGAATGGGGACAAGGGTGCCAATGTTGCCCTACGGTGAGCAAAACCAACTCCCTAAGCACATTTGTTTATCACAGAAATTAAAATCTGTGTCATTTGCCATTACTGCTCCACTTACACCACATTCAGAACATTAGGCCGTTTTGTTTATTCAGCAACATATGATTTTGTGATTGCTCTGACACAAGGGGGATGGGGGGAGACAGAGTACAAGGAGAGCAAGGAGGCAGAATTACATTTATTTTCACAATACCTCTTGGACAGAAACTCATTAAGATTTAACTTGCATCCCTCCAAGCAATCATAACACATAAACATAATGCAATATACAGTGTGAAGGAAGTACTTGGGGGAAAATAGCCTGGACTTAGTCCAAAGCGGGTGGTAACATGCCCACGGTTCCCATCAGCTCTTCTGTACGTGCAGTGCTGCTCCACACCTCCCTCTTTCCAGAAGCCAAGAGACCAGAGCCTTGTCTCCCATAAAACACTATTTTGACCTTGCCCTTGGTCATTTTATATTGGTCGAGTAGACTGCCCTCCACACTTCACAGAATAAAGTCTTTACTGATAAAAGCAGGACGCCTCACTGCAGTCAGGGTGCAAGGAGGAACGGGGGAGCCAGACAAAGCTCCAACACCAATACACCGCATTGCTCACTTGATCAGCAGAAAAACACATCCCTGAAATTGCTCTACTTTACATGTAAAACCAGATGCAATGCAGGTTTGCCCCAGCGAGACATTAACATGTCAGAGGAAGGAGGCAGAAGAGGAATTCACAACTGGGTGTTTTAGGTTATTGCACAGCAAAAGGACGTAAGGGCATAAGGAAAGCAGTCACAGGGAGCTTTGCCTCCCAAGGTAAAGTTCGTGCATCTCAGTCAAAACCAACAATCCCCAAAAGTGCCATCCTACTTTCTTACGACCTTAGAAAAGTCTGAGGACACCTTCATTTTCAACATTAAGGGGAACAAGTCGCAGAAGACAGGTGCTTTTGGGCTACACACAGTATTTTCTTCTGTTCTCGCTGCTGAAACCCAGGGAAGGCACAGCAAAACTTCAGTAAACCTGATACACAGAGCTGGGGTTGGACTGTCTAATCTGTTCACAGGTAAGTAGGAAAACAGGGGATGGAAATGAGAGCACTTCAGATGCCAGTGCTACTGCCAGCATTTTAAATGCACCTTTACTAAAATTGCTGTCGCAGAGCATGCAACACCATGGCACAGCCCCTCCTCACTGCAGCACTCTGTTCATCCATCCGGGGAGGGAATGGTAGGGGGATATCCTCAGAGACACCTCCGCATCCAGACCCAGAAGGATAGGCTCTTACTGCTTATACTTGCATACATCTTAAAACCATTAGAAAGATGGTTTTAGTTGTCTTCCTACTGAAGGATTTGTGGGTGGTCTGGTTTTTTTAGTTTGTTTATTCCTCCCTGTCACTAAACAGCTCAT
The DNA here is from genome assembly GCF_030867145.1 of Opisthocomus hoazin. Classification (NCBI taxonomy): domain Eukaryota; kingdom Metazoa; phylum Chordata; class Aves; order Opisthocomiformes; family Opisthocomidae; genus Opisthocomus; species Opisthocomus hoazin. Next base: position 11,373,149 of record NC_134424.1, on the reverse strand, counting down.
TAAATCCAAGTCTTGCAGGGCACAATTTTAATTAGCCCTTAGCTGTCTCTAGGTGAAAAGGGACCTCTCAGAAGTTGGCAGGGACAGTTGCTTGGCCCTGTGCAGGCTGAATCCCAGAAAAATTTATGTTGGAAGCTGGCCCACGTTTATTCTCCTGCCTTTCTAACCTCAGGCCATGTGGGGCAATTCTAGGAGCAAGTCTGCTGGGGACATGGGGACACCACCTCAACCAGGAACACCAGAAATAAAGATCTGTCTTTTGCCTGTCTTGCTGGAGGTTGGATGGCCAGCCATTTATGAATCTGCCCTGGCTGCCACAGGGGTGAAGAAAATCAGCTACCTCTATTGATAAAGCTGTGGCTTTTTTCCTAACCCTGAAACTCCCTCCTAACCTTCAGCTCCCTGTGTGCTATTTTAAGCCTGTTCCTTGTTGACCTATTCACTATGGACATAGGAGATGCCCAGAGCCTCTCATTTGCTGTCTGAAAACCAGACCTGACACGTCTGAAAGATTATGCAGCCACAAACTGGAGGCAACTTCAAAATTTAACTGGAAAATTTCGTTTTGTATGTGCTTGTAACAGCACGGTTCCACTCTAAAAATGCATATAAAGGCAGAAGTCATCATCTAGTGATTATAGACATCTTATCCATTACTAAGTAAAAACATGAAAGAGTACACAAAGAAAAGCAAACATAATCTATCTGCTCCCTTCAAACTGTAATGAGCACTCTTTTCAAGCCAGAGAGCACCTGCAATGATCAGGCCAGCAAACATGAACATCACCAGGGGAACATTCATAAAACTGCACCTTTGTAAATAAGATCTTGCTCATTAACACAGGACAGAGTAAAACATTAGGAGCCTTTAATTTAATCCTTATTTATTATGGATATAAAATCCGGATCTTGCAATACTCAGATCCTTCAATCCCAAAGGCATTTCCCAAGCAGGCAGTGGAGATCCAGCAGCCCTGGAGAAGAGACAGCCTTAACTGCTCATTGCTCCACTGAGTTTCATGTACTGTTTCCTCTTAAATCTCTTCCAATTTCTGGCTGGTGACACTTAGTGTTTCCTCAACATTGTCTTTAAAGCGTTTCAGCTTGTTGGAAGGCACAAAGAATTGGGAAAGCAATTACCTTCAAGTTTTAAAGAAAAGAGAAAGAATTCAACTACCACAGTGCAAATGCACTTGCTGGGCTATGCATAAATTGTGGTGCCAGTTCCGCTCAGATTTTCTTCTTTCTATTCCAGATCTTTCATTTCAGACAGCTCAACCTGAACGCCTTGGCCTCAAACTCCTTCCAGAAGCACACTAGCCTCCCGCACAGCTAATCTCTTCTCTCTCCTGTTCCTTCTCACCTTGAATAAGAAAGCATCGATTGTTATCCAGAAATCAGCAGCACTCAAAAAATAAGTAGCCTTTGAAGTCAGGCAGTCCATTGCTACTCATGCCCTTCTATGAACTCAGCCTACTTTCACCTCTTTAATTCCCTGCAAAGATTGAAATGTGTTAACTGTGCGCTGACTTCGCAAGCCACACACTGAAATGGGAACACTTTGAAATAAATTACAGTAAAAACTAACAGGTAGGCAAAGAACCCAAGGAACAACTGAGAAGCATGTGAACAAACAGGTCTGTTGTGCCAGGATGCTGCAAGCCCGTAATTTAAAGCTGCACGATGCCCCTTGAGCATCCCCATGCAGGGCTGGGCCTCTTTGTAATTTGCAAGGCAGGAGTTGCTTCCCCCCCCACCCCCCCCAGTGCCACGTACAATACCCACAGATAGTAAGTGGTGTCCCTGTTACATGCAGGAGACTGATGTCATGGGAGGATAAAAGCAAAAATGCTGTAATCAGTTTGTTGGCAACAAGGAAACAAAAATCAATGTTGTCCTATTCCCTTCCACACTGAAATGTATTATCTGCAATTCTCCCAGTCCATGTTCTACAATTTCTGTGTCATTCCCTGCAAGCAGCGATTACCAAAACACCAGCCCATTAGTTGAGTCGAAGCTTTTAGAAACTCAGGGTCCGAGCAGGGAGCACAGTACCCAAATCTTTCATCTTATTTCTTACTACTGAACTAGCAAACAAATGACACAATGAAAAGATAGTGCCAGGTGCCCGATCAGCTCCCAAAACCCAGCTAGTGACTGGGACTCTAAACAAAAAGAGAAAAGAAAAAAAAAAAATAAGTGCATTAGTGAAACAGAGCTGTCCTTGAGTTGATTTGTGGTTAGCTTCTGAATGGACTCCATTTTCCAGGCTCCTAGCCCAACTCTGAGTTGTCTGGACAGAAGGAAAAATCTGCTCCCACAAACACTTTGCAGATGGCTTTCGATTTTTCCCAGGTGCTAAGCACACACAGTTCCCATTAAAGTCTGCTCAAACTGTAGGAGTGCAGAGCTAGACCATAAATTCTATCTCCCAGGTTCCTTCACATCTAGCTTAGTTATGCTGCAGCTTATTTTGTTGCAATATCGACCTTAAACAATAATTGAAAAAAATAAATCATTATGGCTCAGCCATGCATTCAATCTCATTCCTCCTCCATGCTCAGTCCAAGTGGGATGCCACTGAGCTCTGCTTCATGGGAACACTTGAACTGCACTGTTTCATTAGATGATCTTGAAAAAGAACTAAGCAAGAGGAGCTTTCTCAAACCTCCTCTTTAACTGCCACAGCAGGGTTGCTTTTTGCTCTGTGAAGGCATGCTGCTATTCCCTTCAACTACAGGAGAAACATCACTCAATAGTCAGCCCAGGCTCGGTGGAAGCCTTGAGAATTTCTAAGAAAACCAAGAGCAAAAGGGCTGAGGGAGACGCAGGAAGCAGGAAACGTGCAGGTTATATATAGCTTGTAAAGAGTTTCCTCTGCCTAAAAGGAGAGGATAAAACAACCAAGAGCCGCCTTGACTGCAAGCATTTGACCCCGAACCAGCCTCCTGAAGATACAGGACCCAACCTGCGTCACCAGGGAAAATCCCTCTGAGAGGTTCTGCAGAGAGAAGCACCAGCCATCTCTCGCGACAGCACACAGAAGATTCAACCTCTTTTGTTTTTATAGCAGACAGGAACTTCAAGGGACACATTGTACTAAATCAGTTTGCATAGGCTGGATTTTTTTACATCCCCCATATCTTAATCTAAAAACATTTGTACGTGTACATGATATGGACACAGCTGTAGCCACTGCAGATGCACAGGCAAATGGGGTTCTGCTCATCTCAGTTGCTCTCTGCAGATTTGGAAACCCATTCGTCAGACCCATTCATTTGCCATTGACACGCACTGGGAGATGTACATGGGCAATTTAACAGAGCAGCAAAATGCCGTAAGGTACAGAACAGTAAGCAGAGAACCACCACTTAGAAGTATTAAATAATGGAAAGTATTTGCTACATGAACAAAACCATCACAATACTCACAGACCATGCCTGGACAACTGCACTCGCATTACACTTACACAGGCGCGTAACAGCTAAAGGATTTAATCAGACATAGTCAAATGGCTGACAGTTGCCATTTCCAAAAACAAGCTAGCGTCTCCTGCAGGATCTGGAAGACCTCACTTGTCCTCGCTGCAGAAAGCGCCACCCTGACACCCTCCATCCGCTCAGCGGTCCTCCTGTCTGACCTGACCTCCCGAGGTTATCCCAGAAGCCAGCCAGCAGAGGAATAGAGGGGAAAAAAAAAGGTTAAGCCCAATTCATTATCGGTGGAGACACACGATTTAACACCACCAAAAGCTACCAGAGTGGAATGGTACAATGCCAATACTTGGCTAAGGAGCAGGAAGAAATTTGTTCAAAGTGGGAGCACTCAGAGATAGCTTCACCCATGCCCACTTTTCCTCATTACCTACTTGCAATGAAAAAGCTTCAGGAGTTTGTGCTTGCTTTGTCACAAAATGAAAGCAGTAATAAATCCCCAAAATTTTCACAATTTTCTACCAAACTGGGGGGGGGGGGGGGGGGGGGGGGAGTATTTCTTTGAAAGAATTTCCATTCTAATTTTCAAAAAACATTATCAAACAGAATGACCTCCTAAAATCTAAGGATTCCCACTCTAAAAAATCCTAATACTATCCCAAAAAATGAATATCTATCAGACTAGCACACTTACTGCACTAGTTGCTTTTATCAAATCCGTGCCTGAGGCATAAGGGTAGCTGTCATCCTCAAGCAAACATTTCACTGCATATAGGCTCCAAGTAGAATAATACTAACTTCACAGTAATAGCCAAAAAGTCAACCTGCCTGAAGACTTACCCACGCCAGAATCACTGACATGAAAGGGAAAGCACGCACCAGTATTTCCATCTGCCATTTCAGTGCTTCCAATAGCTATGTGCAAACTCACTTGCATCCACACTGTTCCTAGATCATTCATCTTTGGTCTCTCCTCTAGGGTTTAATCCCATCTGCTGCAGCCTGCCTTATACACAAAATGCTTGGACTAGAACAGATGTGAATGCGAGTCCTTCAAGGTGCCACTGGAATTTGGGTCTGCAGAGTTGATGAGTCTTCAGGGCCCCCCAGTAATCCTCCAGGACGTGTTCCTGTAGCACACAGACCACCCCAGTCCATGCATACCTGCACCCAGAGTCGAGCTGGGTCACACTTGTCACAGCCTGACCTTGACAAACACTTTCTAGGTGCACAGACCTAGTCCCAAATCCATAAACTTCTCCCTTCTGCAACCTGAAACAGAAACTGGTTTTCAGAAGGTTGACTCAGATCAAATCAAACTCATTTTCAAGACAGTTTGTGGCAGAGGGAGGCAAGCAGCTTGTGATTTCCAGCAGGGAGAAAAGCGCATTCCCCAGCCCATGCCATTAGCTATTACTTGGGGTTGCTCTGCCTAACACAGACTGGGAGCAGCTGCTCATTCAGATACACTGGGTGCTCTTCCTGCTTCTTGCTTTGTTTTCTCCTAGTGTTCCTAGGAGATTTCTCAAAAGCAGCCAACAAGTCAAGGAATACAGAGGGCACAAAGAGCCAAGGGGACTTGTTGCCTAACCCACCTCAGTATTTTTAAAACATCATCCAAAATGTGTAACATATTAGATCTGAACAGGCAATTAATGCGATGTCCTGTAATAATAGCCTGCATGACAAAGTAAGACATAGACCAAGGCTGGGCTTAGGAGTACAAAAACACAGCACTTAGCTGCTCAAGTATCCCAGCACAGGATCTACACTAAAATGTGGGTACAGCCTTTCAAAGCAACCCCATCATCTTAGAGTGCAAGTCAGATGGGGCACTCTTTGGAATGTGTTCTCTCACATCACTATCAAAACCAAGAAACTGAGGCAGGGAGAAATTAGAGATTTGTTCAACATGGTATAAAATGAATAGCACAAATGCCCCCTTAGAGGCATCTCATCTACTTTTCTGTGGTTGCTACTGAAAGACAGCAGTCACACCAGCCACCTCAGTGTGTGCAAAGGGGTTTTTTCCCCCCACTGGCTTTTTTTTTTTTTAACTACATACATTTCTGCATACCCTGATACCTGCCACTGCATCAGGCAGTGCTTTAAGATTTGAGGTCTTGACAAGAGATCCAGAAAATGAGTAGACCCTAATGAATTATTAGCCTCTCTTGTCCACCAGCCAGTTCTCCCCCAGCCCTTTTCATCTGGCTTGCACCAGAGAGCAGGAAGGACCCTTGTACACCCAGAGGGGCTATGTTGCTCCACCTGTTGCCAGATTACCTGGGGCATGAAAGCAGACATCAACCAAGACCAAAATCTCCTTTAACACCAGCTCCTAACATGAATTGCATGGAAATAAAGAGACATCTCTGTGCTACTTTTCTAGTTTCCATCAGACATCGGCACAGACCATCTACAGGTGCCTCTGGTTGCTGTTGCTTTCCAAGCACTAAGAAACTGGCAATCCCAGAGCAAAGTTTACACTAATTCAGTAAAAAGCCTTCCAATAAATAGTGTGATAATCCCATGAGGGAAGACGTCCAAGAGGCTTAAGGAAGGGAAAAGCTGCTGACAGGAGGGCATGCAAAGAGTCACTCATAATGGCATCTTAAGAGGGTCTGTAATCAACAAGATACACATTGCACAGGGAGTCAGATTAAGCACGGTCGTCTTGCTAAAATGATTTGAATTGTGATGTGGGCATGAAAATGCGGCAGGCAAAGAAAAGCCTATAAAAGAGGGATAAAAGGGAGACAGGTCTGCATTATGCTTTTATTGAGGTCACCAATGAACATTTCAAGGCTGAGAGTCAAGCTGCCAGTTTCCCAGAGGTTCCTCAGAAGTTTAAACTAAATGGGAATTTTCTTGTAGTCTGTCAACATTTGGGTCTGACTCACTTATCTTTCTCTTCTTCCCAGATGCGCTATGTACACTTTCATGAGTAAATGCACGTGCACGAGTGTGTGAGCCCAAGCACATGTTTACACAAGTGTATCTGTATGTTCTTGGCATAACCCACACTTATTCCAAGTCAAAAAAGAGCATTTTTGCCACAAAGTAGCTGCAGACTGTGCCCTGGCAAGGCAATCTTTTCCCTCTCCGTCCTATCAAGGTGCCTTACATTTGATATCATGAAATCACAAGACATCATCGCCTCTAGAGCTGACAAGAGAGCCGTCTTCACAGTCCATTTAACCTCTCTATTCAAATGGCAAATCGATTTTTTTGTGATGCAGACATCTGTCCCAGTAGGGACTAAACCAACACTCACCAAATTATTCTTCACAGATTACAGAGGAGCTATCAGATGGTAAAGACTTCTCTCCCTGTGACTCAAGCTTTGAGTCACTGATGGAAAGATAAAAGCCCTCCCACTTTGAGGCAAAAAGTGAGAAAAGATCATCCTCCCGTGAAGAGCAGAGCACACAAAATGTCTCTGCCGGTTCCCGTGGCCCAGGCAACATCTGCAAACCAGGTGGGAGCTGAGCACACTTTCATCCCTCCTTAGGTTACTCCCAGCACCCCAAAGATCTGGGACCATTATGGTGTTAAAGTCACATAGGAGGTTCGCTCAAGCTTGCAGAGCTCAGCATAGAGCAGAATTTTACCCTTGCTGCACCTGGAGGGTGAAAGCCAAAGCAAGATTTTTCTCCTGGGCATGGTTTTGGGTTTTTCTGTGAGGTTTTTTTGGTGGTTTTTTTTGTTTTGATTTGGTTTTGGATCAGCTCTACTTTGAAAACTTCAGAGAAAAAAGGCCACATAGCTCTCATCCACTGACTGAACATTTCCTACATGGTAATACTGTGGTAGCCAACATAAAGGCAATCAGGTTTCCCTTTAAGAAGCTTTCCGAAGGCTTTTCTCTACTCAAAGCTCCCTAGTTATCAGATGCCAGACCTCAGAATAACCCACACCAAGCAATAGTGGCACCAACAGCAAGGCACACACGTGGGCATCAACCACATGTTAAATGCATGGAACAATTTCAGGACACTCTACCCCATATTGCATACAGCCAGAATGGCCAGAAAGAGTCAGCCAAAGCTGCAACCTCTTCTTCTTTAAACCACTTCAAAAAGTTCACCAAAGCCCAGGGCAGCACAGTGCCTTGCAGCCAAACACAGACTGGCTGCAGGAGAAGCCTCCTACACTAACAAGCACAATCTCAGCCATGTTTTTATACTATTTGCCCTCTACAAAGAGTCCAGATTTATCTAAACTATTGCTCTTTCTTAGAAAAGACCAAGCAAAACCAAAAAGCACTTACATATTGTAAGAATTACAGCTGAACTTGCCCAGACCCAGTACTTTTCACAATAGAAATGAACTGTATGGCACCTTAATTACTTAAGCCAACAGCCACCCACCAAAGAGAAGTAGTGTCAGTCATTTTAGAGAGGAGACTAAGGTATAAATTCATGCACCAGCGCAGAAGAGACCAACAGTCCTTTAGAAGACACTGCTGAGAGCAGAAACCTATCATGATCCATCACAGTGCCCTCTGTGTGATTTTAAAGCACCCTGCAAAGCCACCCAAAGCATACCCATTAAAGTAAAGCATCTAGACACAGCCTAGGTGGAAAGGGAGGGCTATTCAAACAGATCGGCTGCATTTACATCCTTCGCACTCTTCAGTCAGATTTTAAAGTAACAAAAGTGGCATAAGGGAGAAAATGTTGCTGGAGCTTGAACCCAAGGAGAGACAAGATGCTCAGACCAGCATTTGTGCAGCCAGGCCTCCCAGCCCCACACGCCACACCAGCCCCCACGGTGCTGATCGCTCACCCAGTGCTAAAAGTATCTCCAGCACTTTCCTACAGTCACTTTCCTGCCTCAGAAACAGAAATTACCACTGAGTCACTCTGTGTGCAGTGACCGGAGAAGACAATCCTGCAGTTATGAGCAAGAGGGATCTGGTCTGTCTGCTCAAAAGAGGAGAGAGAATCTACAAGCAAATGTCTGCATTAATGCGTGTCTGCAGTTTTTAACCTATATCTTAATTCTAAGACTGGTTTTCTGGCATTTCTTTAGTTCATCCTTATTAACTCCCTATTCTTTGCAGCATAACCTCCCTCCACTCCCTATATCTATCCTCACAGCATTCCCAAAGGAGTGCCATTAGCTGCCATTCTTACGTTGCAAGGAGGTAACTGAAACAGAGGTGAAGACCTGGATTCAGCCCTACACATTCCCACACCTTGCTCTCCTGTGGGCTATATGTCCCCCCAGAGACGTAGACCCAGCCAGGAACCACATCTGAGTGCAAAACCTCAGATGGGGCAGAGGCTTCCCTTGGCGATCTATTGAAGGTCAGAGGGAACTTACGAAAAAGAGAATTAAACCAACATTTCTCAAATACCAACCAAGCAACCTCTCTAATAGACTCATCATATTATTATATTTCATACAGCTGGTGCTTCTTTAATGTAAGAGTGACCACTAGTGTGCTCACATCTCCTGACAGCACAGGATGCACTTAGAGCTGGGACCCAGCTTGATCCTCCATTACCACTCAGAAATCAAACACATTCTGGAGGGAAAATGTCAAGTTTCACTATTGCACAGAGCTGTGCTGCAACTGGGACCTCCTGGACATGTTTTTTATAGTCTCAGGTGACGTTAATTTTGCTCAAGGCTCAGTCCTGCCTGCAAAGGAGATGTGAAGTAGAGCACCTCAAGCCCCACTTACCTGGTAAAACCTGTGTGAAAAATCAGCAATTCACAGGCTTTATTCCTGAGAGGGTTCAGCCAAAATCAGTCAGCAGTGCCATGACTGTTGAGCCACACTCTGCCATTTTTCATCCAGCACATGCACGCTTTCCAGGGCTACTTTTTTCTTTTTCTTTTCTCCTACTTTAAGCTTTTCAATAATAGAAGTGTTAGTATCAGCTAACATAGCTTGAGAAAACATTTGGGAACAGGACTTCATTAGTAGGCAGAGAACAATTATGGATAAGAGCTGAAACGTGTCCTTTCAGTCTCTACAAGTGATTAGTCTGTCATTAGGAAGACAGAACCAATGTTTTCACCATCTCCTGAAAGAAAATGTCATACACTCACTCAAATGTCAGAGGTCTAGGTCAAAAGAGATGACAGTAATTCAATCAGCTCTGAAAAGCAACAGATCCCCAAAACCTGTTATTTGTATTTTTTTCCTCCCCCAGAAGTTTAAGCATCTCAGAGGTGGTCTTAGAAGACTACAGCATCTATTTTGAGCTGAAATAGTCTGCAGACAAGGGTATTGCTTGCTTTTTTGCTGCAGTTTCCTACCATATGCACTTCAGGGGAAGAAAAAAAAAATAATCTAAGTTTAAGGAAGACAATTACACTCATACTTTCAACACTGTATGTCAAACACTTCCCTCCAGTGGAGCAATTCAGGATTGCTCCTATGTTTGTCACATACCCTCTCTGGCTATTTTAGCTCAAACATGACTAAAGTCTCCAGTTACTGAAAGGGCAAAGTGGCCATAGGTTTATCTCAAAAATTAAAAACAAAATAAAAATCCAGCTAACTAATCCAAGAACTTTGTTACATCTTCACTGTAGCAAATGTAATAACTTCAACCAGTGCCCTCCAGTCTATGCTGGTGAACAAGACATTTGCCTGCTTTCAGGCTGAAAACAGAGCATATCCATCCAAAAGGATCAGAAAAAGTTCTTCGTTTTTCAGTTTTGCTTTTTGTCCCCCTTAAGTGCTGCACTTCAGGAACTTAGGTGTTGATGCCAGAGTATCAGAGACAGAGACCAGCAGAGACAGTTTTCCTGCAGTTTCTTTACGCTATGCAAAGGGAGTGCACTCTTCTTAAGGAATCTGTTTTCACGTTCATGCCCAAGAAAACAGCCAGTTCAGAAACCACAAGCACCCAAGTCCTAACACTTAGAAGTGCCCAGTCCTCACATTTAAGCTCCAGATAGTTGGAATGTTAAAATGGGGAAGAAAAATTAAGTGAGGGTTCGTCTTACAGTGACTTTTTCCTGAAACTATTGCTAGTTTCAAGCAAAATTTTAAGGACATTCGTAGAAGATATCAACACTGTCTTACTGATGTTAAAAATGGGTCAGACCTTCGGTGGAGTCTGTGGAGATTAGATTCTGGCTAATGTTAAATGCATAAGCTCCTCCAGGGTTCCACCACCATGAATAAATGCATCAATCCTAAGCGTGGTGTAGGAAACATGGATCTAAACTTACACACAGGTGTTCATCTATCACTTCCAGAGAAGTCTGCAGGCAAAGAAAACATATTCGCCCACCACTGTTTAGAACTCCAAAGGTCACCGGGGGCCCCTACACATTGCTAAGCCCATTCCCCTGGTGCATCACACCTTCAGCTCAACTGCTTCACCTATCAGTTATTCCTTAGGGCTTGCTATGTAAATACAGTCTCCATTGCAGAAGCAGTCACAGGCTCTTCCCCTACCGCGTATTCTTCTTGATAGACTCCCTGGCTGTCAGTAGCAGTCTGATTATTGTCGGAACAACTGGGATGTCAGCAGAGGATTTATTATGGCTTCAGGTGGATATGACAGAAGATAAACTGTTACTTGGGACATCTTTTCATACCATACAGTCTAACTAAATTCAGCCTGGCAACCTGTGAAGGAAATACTATCTCATTACTAGTGCCTTCGGTTAACAAGGCCTGATGCTCCTCAGTAAAATCAAGAGCCTTTTCAGTTTATTTTAAATCATTATTCAGCACATTTTAAAGTTTATCAAGTTTTGTGCTTTACCTTTATGGTGACCAGATTTGGTTAAACACAAAAGTCAGACTAATGTTACACGAGCAAAAACGGGGTTGAACATGGTAGCTCAAGATTGACCATCACCAACTTTTGAGTAGGATCAGAAAATACAGGGCTCTCCTTGAGTCAGGCATCCCTATAAAACAAGGAGGTAATGGTTTCCATTCCCCCTAAAACACAGTGCATAGTCAGCTACCATCTTCCCCCAAAAGGCCTGTGGGGAAATGAGACTATTTCCCCAATGGACCATGCTGTGTTGACAGCCTGTGTCTCCATATCACCTTTCCTAGACATCCCACAATAGGCAAGATGCTCCAGGAGGAGGTGAAGGTGCTATCATAAGAGACGATAGGTTGGGTTGGACTTCCATCACCCCAAACCATCCGGTCTGCAGCCTGCCCACAGCCTGGCACCGACCCATCTCCAGACAGATTGGTGTCAGCTAGGAGGGAGCTGAGCCCTTGTGCAAAAGGAAAAGTGCAGCCACCTGAAGAGAAATTCTCTAACAGGTAACCCCTCATTCATTCCTGAGAGAGGGAGAGTCTGAATATCCAGCCACTGAGAGAAACCCTCTCTGCAAAGGATACACCTGCTGCAGCAGCAGCTTTGAACTTCTTGCCGGTGTAGGTTTACACTGCAGCCCTACCATTATTTCATTGTGGATTTGGCTTTCAGCATAGCCTTTAAGCAAAGGTGCTCTGTGCAATCTGCCCTTTGCTTGTACAAACTAATAGAGCATTTCTGTGCTTGACATTTCACGTGGCATTACCACCCTACTCCCCGTTCCCAGCAACAACACCAAAAGGGCAATCGATGCAGACGAGGAGTAGGAAGCGCCATTCCAGTAGGTTAGGCCTTTCAGCTGCCAAAACGTGCTTTGCTGAGTAAAAGTGATAGTGGATTAAATCAAGTTAATGAACTAATATCTCTACTGCCTATTATCCTTCTTAATTTAGAAAAAGTCTCCCAATTCAGAAACTTCCAGCATCAAAATTCATAATCTCTGGTACAACATGAACAGCCCAAGTGCCCCGCACGCTGCAAGTGAGGCCATCCAGGAACACAGCACTGAGTATAGCACCTGGAGCAGAAACATCCTAAATGAAGATGCAATAAAGACAGACTAGATCATGAACCACAACTCAAAGTCAGTGGGCGTTTCTCCACCAATTTCTGTGGGCTTTCAATGGGACCCTGCGTGATGAAGGTTCAGTTTAGTTACAGGTATGACCTCCATGAAAAACTAACTGAAGAAACTCTGAATGTCTTTTACAAGTTTTTAATGGCCACACAGTATAAATAGTGGGGCTGGGACAGAAGCCACGTTCATTTCAGTAACTGATGATCTAATAACAGATGAAAATTTGGCCTATTTGGATTGGTGGCTTCTAGCATGCTGCTGACTGCACTGTGCTCCTGAGAGCCACCAGTCTGGATGAGGACCAGCTGGTTTGTGTACTTCTGCTCACAGCAACAAAAAAGCTATAGGGAAGATTACAAAACATTGCTAGCCATGGTGTCTCCTACGTTAAACATTTAACTGACCCCCCAGGACTTCTTCCAGGCCCCCAGTTTCTAGATGCTTCAGCTCTGAGTGAGCTTTGCCAGCTGTTTCCCCAGTCAGAGTCTGTGGGTTTGAGCCTCAAACTCTTAAGAGCTTGGGTCCTTGCTGCTCAGAGGCTACTTTTCTCTTGAGTAATAATGGAGCTCTCAAGACCAGTTTGAGATCTGACTACCTCCTTAACCAGCTCAGAAGGGACTAGGAGACAGAATAGTACCAGCAAGTGGTCTTTAGCCTGCAGTTGGCTCCCTCATTCTCAGGCCAAAGAGAAAAGCCTCCTTGCTCCTGCAGCCAACAGTTCAGTCCCACCTTGAAGAAACTGGTGCCCACACCAGCATCACCACAGTTGCCACCTCCAGCTCCTACAGTGTCCCTCATCCAGTATGACCACATCTCATGAGGCATCACCACCGTACAACTAAAACCAAACTCAAACAGTTTTAACATTCCTTCTTTCTTTCCCTCCTAATGATTCTTTCATCTTATTTGCTCCATTTAAAGTCTCAACGTGATTTTTTCCTGGCCTGACAGCACACAAAAATTCTAAGGCTGGTTATCAGGGTGGACGGGGTAAAGGGAAATCAAACAACTTCCTTTCTGCTTCATGCATCATTGCCGAACATTATATTTGAAATCAGAACCACGCTGGCTTTAGCCTGAATTAAGTATATAGAAAAGAGAAGCCAGCCTACTCTTCTACAGCTCCAAGACACTAGCCCCATGGCACTGATAAGCTTGGATAACAAGGCCTGTCATTTGGCTTTAAAACGCTAGCTGGATGTTTCTTTGAAGTTTAAAACCAGCTTAGACTGTTGGTTTTCTGGTTGTTGCCTGTGCTTCCTCTTTCTCTGCATTTCCTGGGACTATCTGGGAAAGAAAATGCAAATTTACAGTGTACAATCTCCCTAGCTAATCCTTCACTGCTCATCAGGATCGATTTTCCATTCCACTTTTCCTCCATGGCCACCAAGACTCAACACCAATCATCCACATAAAGACAACTCAGCTACATGGCACTGCAGGGCTGTTCAGAAAGGTCAGCAATGAGAGATGTTCCATGGCCATAGGTTGAATATCTCACACAAAAAAAATTTCAATGATGTTGAACTGAAATGACCAAATCCTCCTGGCAGAGCTAAACAAAACAAAACATTAGAGCTCACGCACTTCACCTATCTTCAAAGAATGTAGTGGCTATTAGAGCAAAGCCATCTTTCACTCCTCTAAGAAAGACAGAACACTCAGAGAAGGCACAAGGAGATGCAAAGTCCCTCACCTCTGGAGCAGGTTAAAATCCAACACTGTCTAGGAGCAACAGCAATGACTCTTCATAAATCATAGCATGTTGTGATACGGCATGTCACAGGCCCACAGGACACATTATCTCCGTTTCTCAAGGGCACATCTCTGTCATGGAAGCTGTTGGGATGTATGACTCTTGTCACCACACAAAAAATGACTTTGGATCTGAACCACTTCAAGACTCCAGGGACAGGGCTAGATGTAAGCCTCCACATCAGCTCTGGCACCCTGGTTTCAAGCTTTATTTACCATTCAAAGGGACCTTTCTCTTGAGGTTAAGATTCATCTCATAGGGCTGCTTCTCAACTCAGTGTGCTGGATGTTGTACAGGGACAGCTAAACCTAGGAAACTCCTGCTTTGGGCAGAGAGCTTGCAAAAGAGGCGTGCAATATTTTGGTGTCACTGATCACAGCACCGAACAAAACTACCAAAGTTTGAATACAACCACCTCAGCCCAGCTCTTACGCACATTTCAGCCAAGACCTAACAGGCTTAACCACAGGGCTACATTTTCACACCTAATCACAGACCACCTTCATTGGTGCCTTTTTCCCAGCTGAGAGAAGGGGAATTCCAAGACTGATTTCTTTACCATCCAAAAATTCACAAGATAGAAAACTTTAATTGAACAAGGTCAAATTTTATGGTCTTTCATTACAGAAGGGAAGAAAGGCCACATGACAAAGGACAGCCAATATCAGGATTTTCCTACAATATGTTCTTTGCCTCAACTTCTACTATGCCACTGAACCCCTCCTTGCTTCAACACCATCCCCTGCAAAAAGGGGACAGTAATATTTTGGTTTTGCTACTTGTAGGAAGATGGACGTGGGAAGACAGACCAGAGAAGTTCAACCCTGTGCTGCCAAGGACTTGGGGGGCTACTCCAGAGGCTGCCCAACTAAGTGGGGCCCTTAATGGAGGAGGAAAAGGGGGAAATTCAAAAAGCACAGCACCAATTCCAGCCTGCAGCAAAATACTGACAGTGACAAAGCTCTTGGCAAGCTCTTTCTCCTGGCATGGAAGCAAATGCAGGCTCCCCCTGGAGAAAAGGGTATACAAAAAGTCTAGAAATTGAGGAGCAAATGGACAAAACACTCCTTTTCTTTGGGAAGCCTGTGATGGCAGCTGCAGGCTATGGAAATAAAACTGCCTGTTAAAGGAAAAGTCAGTAATGGAGAGATGACAATTTGCCACAGTTTCCAAAGCCCACAGGGATGATGTTTTGTTAGGTGATGCACAGGAACAAATAGACAATGACTGAGGCAGAAAAAATATCACCCAACTCTTCAGCTATCCTAAAGCTCCAGTGCAAGAGTCAAAGCAATTACTTCCACAGCTTCACAAACCTTTGCACCTCTCTGTTAATGTGTCAGGCTTTGTTACATTAATTGTACCTTATTTTGCCCTAGGGAGGGGAAAAAAAAACCACACACAGCCAGATTTGTTTAGAGAATAAACAAGAACACAGTGCCATTTCCCTCTTTTACCCCCCATCTTTCTGTTGTACTGCTTGTGTTTCATTCTCTGACCAAATGTGCTCCTGCACTGACATCTCCTACACCATATACTCCCTTCCATCCAAAGACCCCATGCCAACAGGGCAATATATTTTATCTTCACAAGTGTTATAGTAGATTATGCCAAAACACATCCTAATAGAAGAATCAAAATTTGCGTCCGTCATGGGAAACTGAGGCATGGGATAGCAAACAAGCCTGTCTAATGATGCTCAAGAGACCAGAGGTAGCCCCTGTTTTCACCACACAGTAGCACAGACATCCCAGTTAGCCTAAAAGCATCCCTACAAATAAGACTGAAATCATCACCAATGAGCGGATATAAGTGCCAGAGATCTAACTCAGTGGCTTTGTACGTTTTAAAATGTATCAGTCCTTGAGGCCTTTCCAGCCCTGCGCTACTGGAGCGGCTAAAACCAAGCTGTTCCCACGACGCTCATCTACTCCAGACAGCAATTTTGTTCTCTGCTAAAATATGATGCACAAGACTAAAAGCAATAGAGTCACCACAGTTTAGAGTCACCACAGTTTCCCATGGTTCTGCTGATCTCATGCACCTTTCTCGCCCACTGCAGACGGGAGTAAAACCACATCCCAGTGTGAGTAGTGAGCAACAACCCAGGCAGCCAGAAGGCTGCAGGAATCCCATGCCTCTCCATCATGTCTAGATCTTCTACCTACCTCATGGGCTCAGCCACTTCCTTCTGCTAGATCAGCCCTCAGCAACTACTGATTAGGCTGGACAGCCCAGGGACACAGGGAGGAGCTGTAATAAAGTCCATTCTCCCTTTTCTATGTATCCTAATAGCCTCTACAAAATCCTTAGTCTTTATTCCTCCCTCTCTTGCCTCCAAATGCAGCAATGCTCTCAGCACTGGATGTTCCCAATAACCAGTCTGAGCCATCCTCTTCCTCCACCCTGTCCTTCCTTCAAACTTCAGTTTTTCTCACAGTACCAGCTCTAATATCTGAGCTTTACAGGTGTGAACACTCATACAAAAGCAAATTTTACACTCAGCCACTCAAATATTTGCAGTCTACAAATTTCCAGCCATATAGCTATCCATCTGCAAATATTATGCTCAAATATGCTGTTCCAAATTCACGCTGTCATGGTCATACGTGGGTAAAGTGCAGCATCACCAGCTGATGCACGTAGCAAGTTGTCACAACATAAATTGCAAACAACTTTAAGGAGTTGTTCAATTAACTTCAGGCCAAGAATTACAGGCTGACAAAAGTTTGCTGTTAAATGTGAGCACTGAATAAATATGTGAGTTTTGCAATTTCTTTGCAGAGCAAAAAGGAAGGAAAAGTCTTAGAATAAATTCTGTGTTATAATTATTTTCTCTTTTGTCCCTCCTATATCTTCATTCCTAACCCCTGTTGAGATACATAATTTGTGGTTTTGGTCCCTTCACCCTTCCAGAGTTCTCCCAAACTCCTGAAATTAGTTTCTTGCTGAATGTCTACAACACAATTTCATTTGGAGAATGTCACAGACATTGAACTGAGCCATCTGGTTCCTAAGAGAGAAAGAAAATTATTTCTTTTATGCTTCTGCCTATGGTTTGTGTGTTGCCAAATTGAGATTATTCGGGCACAAAAGCATTTGAGGATTTGTTATTTTTAGCAGAACACACACAGATTTCTTTTTCAGGATAATTAACAAGCTAATATTAAAACAAACAAACAAAAGGAACAACCAAAGTCCAGCTGTAAACTTCAATACAGATGGATATGTTCCTCCAAGATGTTCCATACTCAGGAATTCTGCCAACACTGCTCATCTGAAGGAAAGGCAGGAGCTGCCATATCTACACTATGAGTGCAGTGCAGGAATGACTGTGATCATCGCCTGCGGCCGTCTGGGCTTGGAACATCGCTGGACACGGTGAAACCTGCACCATCCCTACTAGCTGCATTCTCCTGCTTCTCTGCTAGAGGGGAGGAACATACATGCAAAGTAATCACACAAAACTTCAATAACTAGGGGCTCCAGTCCTAGACAGGATCTTGCATGCTACAAATAATCCAAATGGACTGAAATAGACAGTCCAGTCACTGTCCAAATTACAGTCTATACAGCAGCCCTGCCCTTCACTGATGGATGGGCTCACCCTCCTCCCCTAAGTATCTACAACGGACCAAAGCAGGAGGTGAAAGAAAAGAGCTCATGGATTTGAGGCTTTCTCCTTTGGTGCAGTCAGGGTTTTTCATCCACTTCCTTATTTCTTCATTGGGAAAATGAGAACAAGTCCCCAGTGTCCATCTCCCCTGCTCCGCAATCAGCATCCCCTTTGTGCTCCCCAGCGAGAGCTCTGAGTGTCTCCACACCAAGTTACAAGACCAGGTCTTTAAAAGCCAGGACTGCTGTCCAAAACCAGGACAAACAGCCACTGTCCTTTGGCTCAGTGGGAGCAGGAAGGCAGCCTGTGGAGATGCTGTATCACCAGAGCAGATAGCTGAGAAGCCACTACTAGGATTAATGGCACCATTTCCCACTACATCCATGCTTTCGAGGGCACCCCGAGCAACTCCCCCACAGCAGCCCTCAGCATAAGGCAAAAGCTTGCCCCAGGCTCAGCCACAGCAACTGGACACAGCGCTTTCTGTTTGTATTTGCCAAAAGGATATTTAATGTGCTAGAAAGCCTCTTTCTTCACAACAGAGCCAGAAATGAGAGCAAAGGGCTGAGACGTGCCCCTGCTCTGAGCTCCTCCTGGACACAACCGCAGCTGTCAAGAAGCATCAGAGCAGGAGGGCACCGAGGCTGGGGGCATCTCACAATGTGCCCCTTCGTGTGGGCGAGCCTGCGGGTCTGCTACACTCAGATGTACTGTCACACATCTAGTGCTTGAAAAGTTACTCTCTCAAGCAACGAGAAAGCCTCATTCTGTGTCCAAATAGTGGAAAAAACAGAGGAGAGGAAAAGGCAGCTACAGAGAACAAAGCAGAGCAGCGATCAGCATTACTGAGCAATTCCATCAAACAGAATGAGGAGTAATAAACTGTAAATAAACAGCAAAACATGCCATCTACAATGACACTTCAGAGACAAGACAGGCATTTGCACACACGTGAAGAAAGCAGCACACAGGAACACCTGGGGACAGAACTCAGCCTCAGCTGTCAATAGATTTAAGCTATGTTTGCAAACATAGGAAGGTGGGAATAAAACAGAATATGGCCCAGAAAGGACATGACACTAAGCTGAACACAAAAAGGGTTTTTTTGTGGAGACAAGCATATCCCATCTAGTGGAAAAGAAAAACAACCACAAAACAAAACAGTACTTCAAACATAAGAATGAGTCTCCAACGAAAAAATGAATGTCCGGCAACAAGTGGTGTTCCCCAGGGGTTGGTATTGGGCTGAGTGCTGTTTAACATCTTTGTCAGCAACATGGACAGTAGGACTGAGTGCACCATCAGCAAGCTTGGCAATGACACCAAGCTGAGCAGTGCTGTTAACACGCTGGAGGGAAGGGATGCCGTCCAGAGGGACCTTGAGAGGTGGGCCAGTGCAAACCTTATGAAATTCAATAAGGCCAAGTGCAGGGTCCTGCACATGGGTTAGGGCAACCCCCAGCACAGATACAGGCTAGGCAGAGAATGCATGAAGAGCAACCCTAAGGAGAAGGACTTTAAGGTGCTGGTTGACAAGAAGCTCAACGTTCATCCAGCAATGCGTCCTGGCAGCCCAGAAGGCCAACTGTCTCCTGGGCTGCATCCCCAGCAGGTTGAGGGAGGAGCCCCTTTGCTCTGCTCTGGTGAGACTCCACCCGAGTCCTGCATTCAGCTTTGGAGCCCTCAGCACAGGAGGGACATGGACCTGTTGGAACAGGGTCAGAAGAGGCCACAACAATGATCTGAGAGATGGAACACCTCTCCTACAAGGAAAGGCTGAGAGAGTTGGGGCTGTTCAGCCTAGAGAAGACACAGCTCTGGGGAAACCTTGTTGTGGCCTTTCAGTACTTAAAGGAGGCTTATAAGAAACCTGGAGAGGGACTTTTTACAAGGGCATGTACTGGTAGGACAAGGGGTAACAGTTTTAAACTCAAAAATGGTAGATTTAGATTAGATATAAGAAATAAATTCTTCATGATGAGGGTGGTGAGGCACTGCAGCAGGTTGCCCAGAGAAGCTGTTGGCTGCCCCCTCCCTGGCAGTGTTCAAGGCCACGTTGGACAGGGCTTTGAGTAACCTGGCCTGGTGGAAGATGTCTCTGCCCATGACAGGGGAGTTGGAACTAGATGATCTTTGATGTCCCTTCTGACCCAAACCATTCTATGAAATTTGTAGAGGCTAGAAATTCTGCTGAGAACTACTAGCACATACCTTCATGCAACTTTATAGGTTGAAAACTTTCAGCAAAGATCAAGGATGGAAGAAATATTAAATACAATTTGAAACACCCTAGTGGTGTTTTGAAAAGCAGCAACTTTCTTAAAGCCATATGAAAGCACTCATGGCTAGTCAAGCTTCAATTAGGACTTTGTTCATTTCTTAATGACTAATAAATAGTAATTAATTGAGTTCCGCTCCATGTATTACCTCCTTCTCCTCTCATTATTATTATTTATATGTTATGCCCATTAAAACCAGTTAACTAAGCACTTGTAAAATACATCCCCTCTTCAGCTGATAGGTGGAAAGCAGTAAAATATAAATATGTACTATCACCCTAATCAAAACCGAGATGGTAACAATGCTCACATCCAGCAAAAGGCTGTTTCAGACAGGTTGTCCAGCAGCCATACAAACCACAAGATCACTAGTGTGGCATGTGTGTGTAGCATACTGTACAAAGGAACTACGCGTTATCCTGCATCTCCTTGCTGCGCATCTTACTTGGGGCAGGCTCTGTGCTGCAGGCAAGAGGCTGCATCTGAGTCTGCAGCGAGGCACAGCAGCGAGGTGGTGCTTGCTGGCATTACCTCCCGGCCCCT
Source organism: Opisthocomus hoazin (assembly GCF_030867145.1). Taxonomy (NCBI): domain Eukaryota; kingdom Metazoa; phylum Chordata; class Aves; order Opisthocomiformes; family Opisthocomidae; genus Opisthocomus; species Opisthocomus hoazin. The sequence continues at coordinate 11,352,626 of NC_134424.1, read as the reverse complement.
GCCCTGACAAGCTGGCTCAGTGGCTGCCCGCCTGCCCACCCTCCTCTACGTGCTCTGGTGCATCCATCCCAGCCTTACTTTCAAGCTGAGCCAACATGCACCGAAATGGTGCTGAACTGTTACCAGGTTTTCAAGAGCAAAACTGAGCACCCATAAATCTGCTCCTGATCAGCATTTACTCACAGCCCAGCACTCAGGAGCAGCCTGGGGGCATTAATTCCGTAACGCCAGTGATGCTGTCAGACACAATACGTCCAGGACAGCCTGGTGGAAACAGACTTTCCACCCAGCACAGTGTTGGATAAAGAGACAGCACATAAGAGAGATAGGAATTCAGTCATGCAGTCTGCGCTGGCCCCAGCTCACAGGCAGGGGTTCCCAGAGATCAGGAAGGATGTTACCAAAAAGCAAACCCGACCTCCACATAGCACCATCCCAGGCTTCCTGAGGTCCAGCTCACTGCCTTAACTACAAAATCATCCCGCATCCATGCAAGAAATGGCTACCAGCATGGGAAGACAAGAGGCCTAGGATCTGTTCCTGGCTTTGCAAACACACCACTTGCATGCTTTCTGCCTCAGTTTCCCAATGGTACAAACCACAAAACCTATGCAGAAATATTTCTATCAGAGATCATCCCCTGGCTTTGGTACCACCAATCTCATACTATTCCAGTCAAAAAGTCATGCTGAATATTTGCAAAATACAAACACACAAACTTTGGTATAAGACACAAAAATTAGAAAAGATATTTGACATGTTTGCAAGGTAGTTTAACAAGATCTGAAATACATGAATATTCACACCCTGCTAATGAAAAATGAACAGCAAAATTCCAGCTATTGAGGAATAGATTTAAAGGATTCAAGTTTAGACATTTTTTTTCTCTCCCACACACACGCAGCTGGTACAGACATACACTGTGACCTGCCCAGAGACCAGAGAACACTGTCTTGTCCACTCCCGAAAGAAATTTCTAATCACAGTTGCTAATCATATCCATTATCTGGCACCTTTCATGAGCAATAAATTCACACACAAATTGCATAACAGAGAAAGATTAAATGAAAGGAGGAGAGAAATATAATTCAATGAGACATAAGTTCAGTAGTTCAAGCTTTCAGAAGATCCTGATCAATAATGATCTCACACCTCAGCTTCTTTAACATCACCCCTGACAACAATATTGTTCTGGTTACCAAGACATCCCTGCTAGCATGTACCTGTGTTCCCTTTAGCTTTCCTGGCCAAAGACAAGGCCCCTGGGACAGACAAGCAATTAGACAAAGTACAACCAACAGTACAAACCTGCTTAACTTGAGCAGGGTCCAAAGGAGCAGTCCAAGAGGAATTCTTCGGTCCTCCAAAGCTAGAAAGCCATGTTCAGGTGGGAGTGCCACCTGTCACCAAGCAAGGTAGGTTCAAGGCTCTCAGGATCACAATGAAAATAAATTCATTGAGACAGGGCATGGTACAAATATGATTTAACAGTTGGTCAAAGACTCAAAGCTTCTGCAAGCATCTCTCTCCAAAAGGTCCCCCTGGAGAAGGGCTGAAATGGGTCACATATCTCCAGCATTAAAATCCCCGTGATTACTCTCACATTTACCTCCTCCACTTGGCACGCCTTTTAGACACAGCTCCAGAGTCCCAAAGCCAGCCCAGACAAAAGACACATACATTAAGATTTGATACTATTACAGTGGCAGTGTGAAAGCTTTTGTATCATTAAACCTGTCCTGCTGATCTCTATCATTTTGTATACTACAGCCATGCTAATGACACGATGGCAAAGTCATGTTACCTGGGTAATTTGTATTTCTTCTCCCCAGCACACATACATCATGCAGATCCAGAAAGCCTGCAGAAGGAAGGTGATGGGATGCTCTGCCCAAAAACAACATCATGCAAATAGATTCCTGCATCTGCATGCGCACAAGACAGAAGAGCAAAGGGGTTGGCAAGCTTTCTGCTTAAACCATAGACAAGAAAAACACAGCAGCAAAACAATCAAGAAACACAACGAGACATTATGTAACTTTTCTGTGGTGATGAGCTTGAAGAGTCCTCACGTCTCATTCCTTTTGTTCAGTGGAAGGAGCGGGCTCTGCCAGGGCCCTGTACAGGGAAGCTCAGCATGAACCAGGAGCCAGCCAGTACAGATGTGGAGCTCAGAGCTTGCCAGCCTGAAGACGACACTAGGTCAGGCTGGCAGAAGCAATCCAAAAAGCATGGCACTGCTCCTAAAAACAAATCTATTCTTTCATTCCTGGAAGAAATGCAGTTTCTTGCTTTCACCTTTTGATTCTCCCCCCTCCCTTTGAAGGGTAGCCAAAATTCAGGTACCATCTTTTTCATTCAGTGAGTATATCTGCTCCATCAGCTCCTCTGCGCCCAGCTCCCCGCCTTGCAAGACGGCATTTGGAAGACAGGTAGGACATGTCCTTTAAGGTGTCATTTCCCTGCCCCCTAATAATGATAACCAAGTCCCTGGTACACAGAGTAAGGCTGTCATCTAGCGGCAAGCAAGAAGCCTGCAATTAAATCTCATTAAGAGGACAGCAAAACCAGACTTGTGCAATGTTATGAAACTCTGCAAGCTCTTTGCTATCCCCACCTCTCTCCTCTCCCTGGGACCTGTGCATGCGAAAGACAGTAAATCCTTTTGGCATAACTTCTGCAAAGAAAGTTAATCTTTTAGCACTGTCTGGTCTTGAAAATGTAGACTCATCACCAAGGTCATCAGTGCCCTCGAGACCGAAGGGCATTCCTCCTGAGACTGGAGGTAAGCACAGATGCTGTCCTGTAGGTCTCCCCTTGGAAAAGACCAGTGGCCACACACAGCTTTAAGTTGTTCTGAACAGTCCCTCTGTGGAGGGGCGAACTGCCACATCCAGCCATGAGTATCCTAGCTCAATTATTTGCAAAACAACCTAACTGAAGAGAAGAAATAGGGGCTTTTTCCTCATTCCAACTCCTGCTCACCCTACAGACACTACTCAAGTCATTACATCACCTTCTGGTGCTGCACCTTAGTGCAGTAACAACTCCTTGCTTGCCTTCACTGGTGATGCGACAGCCAGTGCTCACTTAAGCCCCAGTGTTTCCAAAGTCATACTAACTGCTTCAGTGGCTGCCAGCCTTGTTGCTCCATAGGACGACTTTGAGAGAATATTTTATTAGTAGTAACTCTGTGTCACTATTTCCAGTCCCTGGCATGGGCAAATTACCTCTGCCTTAAGTACAAGAAGGTACAGTTTAATGTCACAGAATCACAGAATAGTAGGGGTTGGAAGGGACCTCTGTGGGTCATCTAGTCCAACCGCCCCGCCGAAGCAGGGTCACCTACAGCAGGCTGCACAGGACCTTGTCCAGGCGGGTCTTGAATATCTCCAGAGAAGGAGACTCCACAACCTCCCTGGGCAGCCTGTTCCAGTGCTCCTCTCCTATTTTATACAGTCAGGTATACCTAGAAGTACCCCCAAGTCATCCCTCTACCCTTCCAGGTCATATGGCGGTTATATTATAACATCAGGAGTCAGCAGTTACTAGGAATGGAGGGAAGCACATTTCAGCACATCACACAACTTTTTTTTTTAATACATATATTTAAAAAAAAAAGCTTACACACTCCAGAGCAGATCTGTGAAACCCAGAAGCAGGTCCAGACATCTCCTAGCTCTGGCCTTTAGCAAGAAGGGGGAGTCCTGGCCTGAGAATACAGGGGGGAAAACTCAGAAGACAAATGATGCCATCAGGCCCCCCCAAGGTCAAAATTAGCAGAAGTGCCAGAGCAGGCAGCTCCACTGAAGCGAGGTGCCAGCTGACCCCAAAGAGAAACACTAAGGCTTCACAGTGCCAAATGCTCCTTTCAATGCCTTCATATCAGAGAGGTTTCATCTCAGATCAGGGAAGCAACTACATCCACCTTGCCAGACACACAGGACAGGGCTTGCCAAATGTGCTGCCAGTATAGGGAAAGCACCTTCAGAAGGGTTAGTTTCTAGGAATGGTGATCACTGAAGAAAAACTGGGTGCTCAGGGACCTCCCACATGGAATGATGATGGATTTGGGAGTGAGGGCACCCAATGGCTGCACAAGACAGCCAAGCTACCTTAGAGCTGACAAGGTCTTTGCAGATGAAAGCAAGAAATTATGCAGTTATCCAAAAGGAATAGGCTATCTGATTTGTGAATGGCTTTTAATAACCTCTCCCTGCTTTCTCATTGTCAGTCATGGTTATAGCACGGGTGTCTGCTGTAAAGCAAAACACTCACACAAAGTTACTGGAGAAGACTCCAAGCACCTGAGCACCCACAGGACATGAGGAAGCTCACTACCTCCAAGAATCAGGCCCTAAATTGCATTAATGTATGAGTTGTGATCCTGCCATGCAACCCCAAAGACCTGATGATTTACAACATTTCTTCCTGCCAACTGCACCAAGCCTGCTGGGATGCAGGAGACTTCCATCATCTTCATTTCAGACTAAGAAACTGAGCACAGGGGACTCCAGCCCGAAGGAACAACTCTACTTCTCCTCTACATGACTTAACCACAAACTGTTTCAAAGAAAGGAGGAAAATCACATGAACCACCAGCTCTGCGAAGGGTCACCCTAAGGCCTGATGACAGCTCAGGGAGGCCTGCGAGATGAGCATTGGCATCAGAACATAGCTACCAGAAAAGGCAATGCCCTCAAAAGCAGCAGTGACTGAAGGCAGGAGGAGCCTTTCCACTTCCCCAGGAAAGCAGCACAGAAAAACTACTTGATTTTAAGGAAAATGCTCTTTTGTCAAAAAAGCTTCAGAATTCATTTTGTTGATAATGTCTCAAAGAAAGACTGGAGCTAGTGTTTCATTGCGTCTTCTCAAATATTTTGGTAAAAATTAAAAAAATTAAGTCCATGGGCTTTATTTTCTCCAGAAGAATGGCCAGCCCCATAAAACTCTCATCACTTCATTATTCCACCACAGAGCATAGGATGGCAATTTCAGTCAGACCCAAAGGCAGCAGCCTTTTGTGTTCCCATTGCCCAGCCACACGCCACCCAGACACACTCCCTCTGGCGCCAGCAGCCCCACACCCTGATCTTCAGCATCCTTGGGGAGCAAGGGCATTTTCCATGAAATGTGATGAATTCGGTGCAGTTTGGGAGACTTTCCTTTTGGTGTTTCTGAAGACTGAGCACAGCAGAGTCAATGAGAACAGCTGCCGCATTTCCCCATGCACACCACCAGTGAAGGGGTTAATAGTGACCCAAGGCAGCACAGAGGACTGTGAATGAGAACGGTCACAATCTTCATAGCAATAAATCCCAGTGAAATGAAGGGGCAAGTAGGGAAATTAAACAATTTTTCCACTTCTCAGGACCCAGTTCTTCTCTGCAATCTGAGCACATTTTACTTCTCTGACCCTGCCACCCCTTTTCCCCATCACTGAGGTTTTCTCACTTCATCCCATCTGGAGGCAGCTCAAAAGTTCTGGGGTCAAGTGCCACCTTCACTTTGCTTTACAGAGACAAAACTGCAACACATGCATGAGCTCCAGCGCCTGCAGATCCTTTTGCATTTGGGTCCAGTGGTTTACAGCAGCAGAAGTCAGCTGATATTTCCAGACCATCCGCATTGGATGAATGAAGCCTGCTGCTCCGAGGTATACACAACCAAGAGTCAATGCACTCCGCACAGACACATATCACAAAGTTATACCTTTTTAAGGCTGGTCAGAAATTTTCCAACAGCATCAAATATTTTTTTCCTAAACAAAGCAAATTGTTTCCCCCCCTAAAAAAAGATCTACCACTCATAAGCAAAACGTTATTTTCATTGGGAAAAAAAAAAAAACAAATTTATATTCAGGCTTATGAAAAAAAGTTTTAAAAAGAAGTGGACCACTTCTGTGGAAAACATCAACCAAGTCATATCTCGCCCCATCTTCCACTGTCATTTTCTCTTGGAAAACAGAATTTCCATCCAGCTCTAGTAATTTTGTCCCTGTCAGGTCAAATCGGATCAGCTCAATGAGCACCACTGTTATTTGTGGTCATGTTTGAAACAGATAAATCAGGCCAGACATCAATGGAAAAATCCCAATCAAGTGAGCGTCTACGAAAAGTGTATGTTATTGCAGGGCAGCAGCATTTGAACAGATCAGCAGGATTCTTGCTTCTTACACAGAACAGTGGATGTTTCTTGAATTGGGAGCAGTGGCACATCTTATCAGCCTCAGATCTTCAGCGCTCTACCACGACAATGATAAGCAGCAATCAATGCAGGAAAAGTTTGCCAGCCCCACTGCTAGGCACAACTCAGTGAATCATCAGATCTTTATAGGGGAGCAAAATCCTATTTTGCCCTGCTCTCAACAGCACTTGGGATGATCCTGTGCTGCTCTTGAACCTTACAGGACACCTTGGAGTCCATAATCAGAGCAAGGACCAGTGCAGTCCTTACCCTCCTGGCAGACCCCAGCATTTACACCAGTCACCATATGCATCTCTACAGAGCCAGGAACAATCCCACGGGAGAACAGTGGCAGTATGCCAAAATAGGTACTTGACTTCAGTTATTTCCAGTAAAGGTGTCCGATCAACAGGACATTATTTGACCTTAACAGATCATTCAAAGACACTAACTCTGCTTTTACACTAAGCCTCCACTGGACTAGGGGAAGCTGGTCAGTCCCAACAGAAGTCCTCCAAAAGGCACTAGAGATCATCCACTTGCAGCCATGCAGAGCAGCAACACAAACATCCAGGTTTAACCTTCCCACACTAAAGCATATCCACAGCTGAACTAGGTACAGCCAGAGCCCCCAGATGTCTTTGTGGCTTACAGTGGAAGACCAGTCCCACTTGCAAGGCCGGAGACCAGAGATCTCAGCAAGAACAAACAGGCCATTTGCTCCTTTTGTGTTCCAACTCTCCTTCAGTAAAGCAAGGCTAACACTGCAAGTTGCACAGGAGGGCTGTGTGGTCCCACAGCACTTCCCTAACACCGCAAAGCTATCTGACAAGGGACCCACATGCACATCCAATACCTACTACTATCCAATTCTGACCCATCAGGGGCCACCAGAAACTACCATGACACAAGCAACAACTGCAGTACATTGGCCACCACCACACCTGAACAATCCCTGCAGTTACTCCATCACAGGCTGGGATACAGCAGGCTGAAGCAACCGCTAACGGACTGTACCTCTCAGATGCTGCTCGGTACGAAGTGAGGTCCCTGTGGCACTGCGTGTGAGAGATGACAAGAGGAATGAGAACTAGTTCCACTTATCAACTAGAGTTTTCTTACCAAATAGCTCCTTGTCCCTAGTCATTCTGTCCTCAATCAAATTAAAAGAAAATGGACTGAGAAAAACATACAACAAAAAGAGCTCTTTTCCAGGGAAGACAACACAGACTTAATCTGTGGAACTCCATAGTGTCCAGCACTACAGATTAAAAAGCTTAGTAGATTCTTTCAAAGTCTCAGTGTTTCAAATAACCTATTTACATCTGCTTTCCAACTCCCTGGGACAGAAAAATCTCATCAGGCTCTCAGCGCTCAAGCTGCAGAGTGTTTGGTGGTCACTAGCTGGGATAAGGCTGACGTTCCCTCTGCGAATATGTAAAACAAAATATGAGGTGCTTCTTAAGACTTCTGCAGCTCCATAAAGGAACTGTTTTCAAGCTCTTCTGGACATTGCCTGACCAGCTAGACCATGAGTCCACAGTACTCTACCATATCACCCCTTGCATGCACTCCCAGCACTAAAAACAAACACATTTCCTAATCCAATGTGACTTCAGAACGCCAAGCTACATGCTATTTCTGGAAACATGCCTTGAGCAACACTTTCATTAATCCACAGCTCTTTGAGCAAATTAAGGCTACAAAGCTACAGATCTTTTCCCATTGAATCAGACATAACTGTAAGCAAATATTTCTTGTGGGCTTTGAAAGTCTGCTCCTGGAGCAGGAAATGTATAACAGCCACTCCAAATACAATTTTATGGTTGGAATTTAAACATAAGTAAACAACGTAGACACTATGTGCAACGTAACTGGAACATCAGCCTTAGACACTCAGCGGATGGTCTTCTCTGTACTTTTGCACTCAAACACGAGCTGTAAAGCACCCCAGCCAGGTCTAAATGGCACCAGGCTCACCTACAGAGTCTTCCCTTGTACCAAACGTGCTGATGTTGATGTCCATGAGATGATGCACTGACAAACCCAAGAATCCCTCTGTTTTGGGGGCTGGCTTATACTATACTTTGTTTTTCTTTTCCAGGCACAGAAGAAACTCTCCTCAGGGCAAAAACTATCCCTTGCTACACTAGAATATAGCACCTGACACAATGGAGGCTAGATTTGTTTGAAATTTCTGGGCATCTCAACTATGGAGAGAATGGGCTAGAGATTCCTTCACAGTGGCAGAAGGCTCTCTGTAGAGCTGATAAGAAGTGATACCCAGGAAACCCAGGAACACACCCCAAAAGCAGAAAGCCTCTAACATTTCAGTGAAGGGCAACCACCAGTTCCTAGAGAATAAGAGCCCTGACATTCCACAATTCACCTTAAATCTGAAGTACCCTTCGCCACTCCAGTTTTAAGAGCTGAACATCAAACCCCTGTTCTGGTAAGCCTCATACCACCTGCTTCAGAGAGCTGGAAGGACAGGAATCTCCAGGAGGAGTTCAAGGTCTGGAAGTGACACCAAGTCTACACTGCAGATCCTTCAGTCCTTGTACCTCTACTGCAACCTCACCTGCTACCCACATCAAAGTCCTGCTGTCTTATGCTGTCTGTGTTTCAGTTCTTACTCCACTCACATCACACCCCTCTCAGCCTAATCACTCTTTCTTTCCCTGCTTCAAACCCAATTCTTGCCTGTCCAGGGTGACTTTAATCTCTCCCACGGGATGTCACACACAGGCAGTAATCCTTGCTCTCCCATATCAAACGCTGTGGGCATAATCCTCCTTTCCACATTTCTAAGGAACTGCAATCTCTCTCCTGCATCTCTGCCTTTCCCCGTCCTCCCACAGTCACACTCAGTCACACATGCTGGTGCTGAAGGGCTCGGAGCTACTGGCACACTACTCAGATGGGCACATGGGATGTCTACCCTTTCCAGTACACTTGCTACAGTTCGCTGCAAGCCCACAGATAAGTTTAGCTCATGCTAAATTCACTATCAACCTCTCTAAAATAAAGCTGAGGCTCCCTATAAACTGCATTGGCTCAAAAAAAAAAAAAAAAAAAGAACAGGTCCATTTCAAAAAGCATCATAACTATTTCCTTATGGTCACAGATTGACTGCTGGTTGCTACAGCTGCAGCTCTGCCATCAACAAGGCCTGGGAGCAACACAGCAGCAATAGAAAATATATCTATCCTCACAGAAATCCTAATGTTTTCTTATTCTTTTTGTCCCTTGCCACTTGTTCCATCAGAAGTTTTCCCTCAGTACGCCACCTGAGTTCAGCAAACCATGTCCTTTTTCAGGACATGGTTTAGCAGGCATGGTGGTGTTGGGTTGACAGTTGGACTTGATGGTGTTAGAGGTCTTTTCCAACCTTAATGATTCTATTCTAAGCTGCGTGCCATCTCAGACCACTGATCAATACACCTGCATTTGCACAGCTCTTCCACAGTACCGCTGACACAGGGGATAGAGATGCACGCTGAGACACCCACTGATGGCTGACATGACTTTTATGATGTGGGTAGGTGTCTCTCCCTGCTCTTTTGCAAGCCCAGTTGACTAATGAAGGATATTACATTCTCAGCAAGTGTTCTGTGCTTTCCATTTCCTATCTGATCCAACTGCTTGCTGCTTAATGAACTAGACAAAAAATATGCCAAAGGAGACCTTGATCCAAGCTTCCCTGAATCTAGTGAAGTCATATCAGCAGAGATTTTGGCCAATAGCTAGCAAATATCCTAATAGCCCAGAAAAATCAGGTATTTATTCCGATTCCAGCTATGCTAGCTTAAATCCAGATTGTTTCCAATGGATTAAATCTGTAAGGTGGAAGGGGAAAAAACAAAAATGCTTTTAGTGTTTTCTACAGCCAGTTTCAGTGAGGCAGAGGAGAATGTGTGTCCTTTCTTGCTAAGGATGGTATTCTCATAAATTTACTAACCCTCTGAGCACCCCAATGTCACTGGTTATGGTTTGGGCAACCACATCCGAGTCCTCAGGCTTTGCATGTTGCCAGTCGGAGAAGAGTCCACCACCACCATTCCTCTGATCATCGCATGTACTGCTGAACAGGACCAACAGGGTGCAAAATAAAGGGGAGGTCTGAACCTAGGACTCCTGACATCAGTGAAAGCTATTCCCTTGCTACACCAGTTCAGGAACATCTCTCACACTTTACCCATTTCAACTCAGACAAGATGTATGAGCCCAAGGGGAACCCATATAACTTCTGTTCTCATTACCACCCCCTACCCAGGCTCGAAACCATCCATTTCTCCAGCCAGTCTCCCAGTCCTACAGTGCAAAGGATTTAGGCTTCTAGTAACATCTCACATTGCTTGTCTCTCATCCTCCTGTTCCAGTGACGTGCTTTCCCAAAGAGCTGTTCAGCAAGCCACTGACAGAGGCCAACATCAGTATCATCCCATTAAAGTAGTTCCAGTTCCTTCAGATGAGGCCTTCATTGCTGCACTACTGTGACACCTGAGCAGAGACAAGGTTGGTAGGATCAAGCCAAGATCTCAGTCAAGTTCAAGACTCTTGCCACTTATTTTTTCCCCCTAGGTAATCACAGACAAAGGCCAAGCCTTTTCAGAAGCATCTTGCTGAAGGAGTAGGATCTTTCTTGACAAATGGTCTTCTCACTCTTGATTAAGAGCATTGTACAGCACCTGGATGCTCTGAATAAGGAAAACAAGCAACAATTAGATGTTAATGAAACCCTTTAAGATGAGGGAATGAAGATGGAAGCAGAATCCCCTCACAGGTACATTCCACACAACAGGCAATCATGAACACAACCTATGAATACAACCCACTGGCTCTTTCCATTACTCCTCCCTCCCCACTTGCTGGCTGCTGGTGGTGGGAAGACTGGCTAAAAGATTCCTCTATAGACCAGTCACAGCTGAGAATTTTTTTTCTTATCCTGAATCTTCACCTTTGAGCCCTTCAGCATTGCAAATCAGAGCCACAACCCTTACAGCTAAGGATGACTTCACTGCTTTTACTTAAAACTGATTAGAAGGATTATTAGCAAGGCCAGCTTGTACCACCTGGGCTTGAATTGATCCACAGACCAGAGGAATGAAAGATCAGCCCTGGGACCCTAACTTCCACCTTAACTATCACCCTTTTCCTCCTCAGCCTGCCTTTGCCCCCTCACCCTGCCAACAGCTGCACTAAACATATAGCAAAAAGGACAATTAAAACTCAAAGTAACTTCCCAGTCACAGCACTAGTTTATTATTCACTGCGAGGTTTAGCGTGTAAGACTGCAGCCTGCTCCTTCTCTCCATGACTTTAGAAGCTTTGTCCAACACACTTTGTACCCCCCTCTCTGCACCAGTGACCCCACCATCCCTCTTCCATAGGAACCCCTTTCACAGCCACCCAACTAGTATTCAAAAACAAGACTTCACATGTGGTACCAGCCACGTCCAGCTTGCTCCCCAAGCAGAGCTCTGAGGGTACATAGACTCCAAACATCCCCTTCATTCAGCACAGCCCATTAATAAAGCAAAGAGGATTAACAGTCCAGCAGCATCTCCCAGGCTCAGTGAACCCTTGGTCCCGTCAGGACTGCTCTGCTTGAATCCCCCGATCACTGCTACCTAGAGACTCCCTCCCTCTCCCTGCTGGGGGAGAGAGGGTTTAATGCAGCATTTTCTTCAGTGAAGCAAAAGACACAATTTACTTTTTTTCTGATAGGATCAGTATCTGCTAATGAGGTACCATTGTTTCAGACAAGTTCTGCCAGCCTCTTGAAAGTGTAATTCTGATCCCTCCTGAGCCTGTACACACAGCTTTAAAATTGCATGCATGCCTAGAGAATTTGATATGTCCATCTCTGAAAAGGGGTTGTCTGCCTTCCTCAGTGTATCAGCTTTTTCAAACCTAATTTCTCTTTCTAGTACATTTCTCTAAAGCCTGACACTTCCTCTACATGTCTCTAATAGACAGCCACTTTATATGTCCCGCGGAAGCGTTCTTCCAATTTCCCGAACTATAGCCATCAGCAGAGATGTTCTCTGAAACACATCAGACAGGCACAACATACTGTCCACCATGCTTTTCTGAATTACAGTCTCACCAGGGAATGGTACTTAATTATTTCATTCCACTAGTACAGTCAGATCACAACTAAGTAGCCCCAGCTATACTACCAATGATTAGTAAAAGGGTGTTAATATTTAAAGTGACCATTAGCACCACAAACATGGGAAGGAACCCAGTTAATATTATATGGATCATAAAAAGTGGTTTGCAAAGAAACTATTCGTGGATAAATATAATCAGACAATTCAAAGGATGAAGGACTCAAGCTGCAGATTATTATAAGTAGTTGTAAATTATCTTAACTGGTTAAATGGGGATTATCTCCAAAAGTTTGTCTTTAGCTCAAATTTTTCACCGTGAACTGCAGGGGAAAAGCCACCCCACGATCTTAAAATGAACAAACAATAAGGTACTGCTTTAACTGTCAGTGCAAGAACTAGCATTTGGCAAATGCTCATTTATCTTCCTCCTCCTCACACAGATGCAGCAAGACAACACAGGGGAATATAAGTGGATCCAATCTTCCCTCACCTTCCAGTTCACCAGGCTGTACTCATGAAACCACCATCCTCTCCACTCTCCTGCAAAACACTGGCACAACCTGAAGGCCTAAAAGGTTTTTTAAATCCTACGATTCCTGTGGCCATGGCTCAGGGACCTGCATAAGTAAGTCCCAAGTAAGTGTCTCATTAACTCTCTTGCTAGTCCAAAGGGAAGCAAAATGCAAAACAAGTCACATGCCTGCGTGAACACTGCCTTGGCCATTATTTATTCAGGTATCAGGTTATCTGTTATATATTATTTATGTACCATTAATATTTACTAGTGATGTGGAGAAATAAATTACCTGCTGTCTACATCTATCTGCCCATGTTAAGCCACCCCCTTGCCCTTTAGCAGCGAGTGATTTTCCCCACAGTGCTACTGCAATTCATCAGTCCCCTAGGGACTGTCTCAGCCCGCATTCCCTACGTGCTCTGATGAGCAACACCTGGATGGGGCTCCTGCTTTTCCTGGAGTCACCTTTTGGGGCTTTTTCAGGAGAGTGCAGGTCACACACGGCATGAGCAGCACCACAAGCCCACTCAGATACCTTGAGGCAGGCTGTCCTTCGTTTCCCACATCTTTTGTTCAAAGACCATGGAAGATGCCGACAATTCCTAATCCGAGCGTAGAAACCCATGTAGGCACCCTGCAGAAAATGGCTCAAATATCTGCCAGTCTTGGCCTTGACTCTGGCCACAGCCTGGTGGTTTGTAACTGTTCCTCTTCAACAAGCGTCAGGACTGACTCTCCCTCCATCAGAGACAATATAACAATAATCAAAGATTTATGGCTCTCCTTCCAATACAGTTAGAGGTGCAGTCTTGGGCAGAACCTACAGCACTCAGCACAAAGCATCTCCCTGCTATTTTAAGCTCTCCCGATCCCCTAAATTATTGCATTCAGCTTCGTATCACCTTACAGACCCCCAAGCAACACAGCACTTACTGCCTGCTGATGGCCAAAATCCTCCTCCGTAGCCAGTGGCAAGCATTGACAGCCTCTGTATGGCAAAGCTACTGCTTAAGGCCATGCACATGGTTTTCTGCTTTATTACAGATTCTAAACCTCGCTGCGTTTGAAAAGTACATCAAAACCCGACTGTCACAACTCAGAAGGAGCCATTAAAAGCTGGCCAGAAAGAAGAGCAGAAAGGCTTTGTTTGCTTAATTAAAACTGGCTTCATAATGGAAATTATCATGGTTCATATCAAACACCAATTAAGAAAGCAGGATGTGACTGCTGGCTTTGCTCAAAACACAAGCTAAGCCTTTTCTGGACTCCAGCAAATCCAAATAATGATGACTTAGCCCAGTATGGAGTCAGCAGCTCAGCGTTGTCAGTCTAATTTTATGCCAAGTCTCACCATATTTACATTTTCTCTGTCATCCTAAATTTGTGGAATACAAGACAGCCTCTAGTTTTGCAAAATAAATGACAGAAAATCTTGAAAATGTGACCCAAGTGCACAGAAAAGTTTCAAAAGTACTTCTAAAATAAAAAGAGAAACTTTTTTCTTTAAATCCCTTCATTTTTAATCCTGTCTCTTGAGTTTTTAATGCTTCAGCCATGAGTTTTCAGCTGGCAGCCAAGGGGGTGATGATAGAGACAGACTGAGAAGCACAGAAGCCTGGCACTCCCCATTAACTCCATTAACACAGGCTTCAGCCTAAGCCCAGGTAATCGCCAACGCTCTGAAGCCCCCAGAGCTAAGCTAATTTATACCAGGTAAAATCCAGCCATGGGTGCTTATGTACCTGTCAACACAATTTCACACCCCTCTGGCTCAGCCTCTCTGAAAGGATCAGCTGGTAATGCTCATCACCTGGAAACGATGGCCTCAGTGATCCGTTCGGCACAGCTCAGTATGTGATCTGTTCAGTAAGTGATCCAGCTCATCAGGCACTTTTCTCAATTCACTGGACTCCTTAAACTGTGCTGGGAGCACTTGATTTTTCATTAGAAGACTGTCTTTTGTTGCTTAAATCTCCACCAAATTGGAATGGATTAGGATGACACTTTTCGTGTCAGGTGTGTGCCTCAGGCTACACGTACACTCACACATATGTATCTGCGTATAGACATAATTTGGGAGGAAGAGAGGTTTCACATGAAGCAGTTCAGCTGTCTGAAATTAGTGATGGGAGGGCTGAGTACAACCACGTCTTACACATGTCCTTCCCACCTCAAACAGCTCCAGTCTCCTGTTCTCTTGACTCATCCCCAACTTCAATTTTGCACCAACTTACTTCAGGTCACTTTGCTCTCCAACTGCCACATATTGCAGTGCAGCGTTTTGGACACCATCCATGCAGAGCATTCTCTCTATCCCAAGAACTAGTTGGCTAGCCATAATTTTGGGGTGCAGCTGAGATCTTAATTCCTATCAGCAGCTGAAAGCAGAGACAAATCACTGGATATGCATGTCATTCCCTCTGATCCAGCTGAAACATGTTAAGGTTGGGGGAAGACAGTGGTGACAGATTGCAGATCCTTGTAATGGATGGGAAAGAGGGACACCAGGGAGGTGTCAAACCCTTTGCTAAAACATCATTTGGGCTTCCTTGGGTTAGAGTAGTCTGAGACACACAAGATGATCTCAAAGGAGATGAAATAACCCATAGTCTCACCTTCTCCTATGAAGGAGCTAATAATGGAGCCAAATTCTGCTTCCTTCTAGCACAACCAGCCACATGCCTCTATCAACACCATCAGCACCTCACCACCACTACAGGAACACTTAACGTCTGTTCCTGAAACAGGAAATTACTGTTTTTAAAAAAAGAAATGGCTGGTGGGGGTGAGAAGGGGGTGTGTGGAAGGGCAGATATAATGAAAAAATGTCCATACTTCTCAATAGTAAGGAATCTTAAACACTATATGTAATGGCTTCAAAAAAATCGTTATGACTGCTGGAATCAAAGCAACTCTCTCTTCCCCAGTATCTATCATTGACCCAAGGTACACGCTCATCTAACAATCTGGTCTTTTTGCAGGCTGGGAAGAAGAAAGCAATTACTTCCATAGCCATCTCACACACGTCACGGGAGGATGCCCACCGGGAGTCTGGTCATGTTCACAATTCTTCAGAAAAGGGTCCAATTTGACATCCAATTATGCCTGAAAAGATGGAGGTGTTCTGCTAATGATGTTCTCATGCCAGAAACTTTGCATCTTTTGCTGAGGAATACACACCAAGAAAATGAGAATCCAAGTGCTGCTGATGTTAATTCAATCGACTTTGTAAAGTTTAAACAAGGATTTAAAAATCTTTTCCAAGGCATCACCACTCTCCTCCTGATTTTCCTTTCATGCAGTCTCCAGGACACATGGCAGCACCTCCAACTCTGTTACTTCCACTACATTAAACCACAGCCCTAACAAAAAACGCGTTTGTTCCTACCTCGCTTCTCTCCGCTGCCATCAGGACCCACCCTGTCCCCACACACGAGACAAACACAGAACAGAGCAGACTTCAGACACGGATATTGAAAAGAGATAAGATAAGTTGCATAAAGAATTAGAAAAAGCAGGCAATAGCTTTTGACATGATTAGACTGGAAATCAAAATCTGGGGCTTTGAAAAACACTGGGTGCAGAAGCGGTTGCTCACATGGGACAGCCAGAAGCTGGACCAGCCGCAGGGACATAACCAAGGGTAAATGCGTGCAGATAAAGTTCACCACTCTTCCCCTTTGGGCCACGTAAATCTTATCTACATGCCTCCCACAGAGTGCAGAAGAGGTGGGCACATTTGCTCTCCCCTTTGCTGCACCAGTGGCCACGCAGTGCCTGGCCATCTCCTCCAGCCTTACTGTCCAGCGCTCCTGTGGTGTTTGCCAGTGCCCGCTCCTCCCCCTCGAACACAAAGCATCCGCCTTTGCTAGAAGCAAACACACCTCTGCTGCCTGCACTAGCGCACCTACATGGTGCCAAGGTGATTAATGAAGTTAATTACTGAGTCTTGGTGTCTTGACTTCGAGAGCCGCAGTAACAGACAAAAGCAGCCATAAAAAGATGCCAAGTGTGAGCATACATTACATTAGAAAATCCAGCAGTCAGAAAATAACCAGCATAAAACATCCAGAAATCAAGAGACACAAACAGCAAACAGAAAAGGCAACTTCATGCAAACTGAAGTAAAGACTCCTCATGGACTACAGAAGGCAATAAAAGAAATAAAAAGGAGATTCAGGCTGCCTTTGAACATTGTTTTCTCTTTCTGAGCTGCTGCTGATCTTCCCCCCAAAAAAATTTTTAGTCAAGTACTCAACTACACTCAC
The DNA here is from genome assembly GCF_030867145.1 of Opisthocomus hoazin. NCBI lineage: Eukaryota > Metazoa > Chordata > Aves > Opisthocomiformes > Opisthocomidae > Opisthocomus > Opisthocomus hoazin. The sequence goes on along the minus strand of NC_134424.1, from coordinate 11,335,536 downwards.
AAGAGACAGACTTGAGCATTCAGTGCAAATAATCAACAGGCAAGCTAAGAAGTGTGGCCATGTGCCAGCTTGCTGTATCACAGTTCAAAGCTTCACCATTTCAAAATTCTACAGACTTACTGGAAATTGTTAGGACTTGCCAGTCTCATGGTATCATACTGTAAGGAAATACATCCCAGTTAATGGAAGAGAAGCAGAATACACATATATTCTGCCTACAGTCTCTGATAAGCTGGTGGAAAGAAGTTTCTCAGAGAATGAAAGGATTCCTATAAGCAGAAAGTAGAAGCTTCTGCTCTCCTCTGTTTTTACTGTACTTTGTTAGCTTCTATCTCAGCAGCATTGCACACAGTCAGATAAAAAAATCATTTTGCCTAAAGACTCTGCACCTGGGCTTCAATCAGGTGTTGCAAGCGGTGACATCAGATTGGTCTGAAATAGCTAATGAGTGCTCAGGTAAAGTCAAAGCAGGTCAGATGTGCCACTTGATACTGCTCAGGTCAACAAAACATGCAGTAAAGTGAAAGGAAAGGTCTAAAATAATTGGTGGGTATCTGTTGATTTAACAAAGGGAAAAAAGAAGAGCATCTGCACACATCTTCCGCCTTTAGGGAAGCTCATAACTTGTCTCAGCTGCACCAGGGTGTCTGCTCTGAGGGGTCACCCCACCCTGCCATTCCTTGTAAATCTTCCTACCTTCCCATCATGGGATGACAACTGCACCAGCTGCACATCCACATCCCCCTCCCACATGCAATTCATCCAGCACTCCTCCCCTACGTCCACGCTTCTGAGTTTTTATTCCATTTCTATCCAAAACAGTAATTATTAACCACATCAGGCAGAAGTCTTGCAAATTTAAGGAAGGGCACCTCACATTCTTCATCTTCCCTTCGTACGTCAGAAATATGAAGTGAGAAATGAAAGCAATCCCATCACATTTTTCAGACCCTTCAAAATCCACATGGGAAGCTCATCCATCATTCACTTTAAATGACCAAAACAAAACGGTCTGAAATGAAGCAGTGCAGGGGAGTCCTGTCAGCTCTCTCCCAAACGCCAAAGTCCAGTGCTTTGGGGACGGCACAGGAGGTGATGCCAGACACCGGCTGCCTGTCTGGGGTTTCTCTCACCTCTGCCAGTCTCACCCTGCCACACGGCAGCAACAGTCCAGGGCAGATCAGGGCAGGGCTCACCGGCTCAGCAAGCACATACTGCGCATCAAGAAAGGTCACACATTTCATTAAGGTATTGTCAGATTCTGTCACAAGCCTCTCCTCCACTTCCTCTGAATATGTTAGAGAGGGTTGTTCTTTACTATTAATTATGCTGAGCCCGAAGCAATGCTTGTGAGGCTTCGCCTCCCTCACATGCTACATTCAGGCAGCCTGAACACAGAGCCCTTGGATCAGAAAGCAGTAAGCTGAGCTGGAAAAGGCAACTGCACTGCCATAGGAGCTCTTAACACCCATCACCTATCTTAAAAGCAGGTTGTATTCGAAGCACGTTTATACATAAATGGCAGGGTTGGATTTTAGTTCATGATCTGGCCACTGGTTCCAACAGCTTATCTGAGGTCTACTGAATATTTGCTGTACTCAGTGCAAGGTTAGGTAAGTGACCTGCCTCTATGGTTTGACCACTTGGTAATCTTACAGAAGATAACTCTTTTCCTAGGTACCGACATCCTATTCCAGTTGCTTAACTTCTCCCCATGCAAAGGCCATAAAAGGTTCTACAGGGATAACCAGGACAAGGGGCCAGAGACACCGAGCAGCTGCATTACAGCAGGTCACATTTCAGCTCCTCATTGAATTATGTGTGCAAATAAGCCTGAGGGACTCTGACTGTAATGTCCCCTAAACAGGTGTAACATAGCCCTATTCCACTCCTCCAGCCACAGAGAAGGAGGACTGAAGCAGGTTTGTTCCAGTAAAGAGGAAGAGACAAAAAAACCACCACCATCCATATTGAAACACACTGGCAAGATATCCCAATGCTGTCTTCAACTATAGATATAAAAATATATTTCCATAAATATTATGAAGACACAAAACCAAAAATCAGAACACTGGTAAAAGGAGATCAGTCAGCAGCACACTTTGTAAAACTACCCCAGCCATCTTCCACCCCAGCAGCAAACCTATGCACATCCAAAGGAATACACAATTTTAGGAGAATATGGTTTCTGTTGCTCATATATTTTGAATATTCTTGTCATTAAAAATAAAGCACAATAAGCTTCTGTAAGAACAGCAGCACTAAAGGAATCTGTCACCACTAACTGCATTATTCCCAAGGTAATTTTGCAATAAAGATTTTTTTAATGGGTATTTTTAGTCATTATTGTTTTCTTTTTTGAAGGATTATATTTTCAACTAAATGTTATTTTACGGAAAAAATAATTGCATCATTATTATTTCCACTTAAATATATTCTTGCAGAGATTCAGGGCAGCTCTGGTTTTCTTCTCTCCTATCTTCTTCTAAGGATACAGCAATCTTGCAGGTAGGACCTGCGCTGTTGTACACTGCACTGAGGCAGAGCATCACTTCCCTCCTGAAAAAAGGAACAAACAAACGTGCCTTTCGGTAAAATATGAAAAACTGAAATAGCAAGAATTCTGAGTAATGTTTTGCTTCCTTTGAGAAACCATTTCTCCTAGAAAAAGAATTTTGATGAAAACATTTTAACCAGACAAATGGCCTTTCCGTGAGATAGAAGCCATATGGTACATTAAAGGAGACCAACTCCTGGCTTTCTCACTTGGGCTTTCTACAATTTTCTTTTGCTTTCATTTCAAACAAAGGTCAGCATATAGAGAAAAACATTGGAGCTGCTCTCTGCATGTGGGAAAATGAAAAAGGAAAAAAGCACAACAACTGTCAAGGGTTCTGGCAGAACAATCAATGAATTAAATACTGTTCTGCATCCGACAAGTGCCTACCAGTCCTGGTCTACGATCTGGGCTCCTGTGGGATACCCACAAAAATATACAGCAAGTAATGATATCCCTACTGTAACAGTCCAAATCCTTTACTTCTGACTCTCTCTTGCAGGTGAATAGCCACTGGTGCAAAGAGTCAGCTGCTGCCAACAAACGCCCTGTGCTTGCCATGGGCACGTCCCATCCTGAACACAATCAAGTCCAGCAGCATCAGAGAAGCCAACGCGTGGACAGCACTGGCCAAAGCAACCACTTCTCGCCTGCCAGAGAAGAGCATAGGTAATCCCCCATCCCTAGAGGAACTGGGAGATCTCAGTCAGCTCAATGTCCTCCTCACCTTGCTTCTGCTGGGATGCACCACATCCCTGTTCAAGGCAATATGCTACCAAGCAGCACATGGAGGGCTTGCATGGGTTTGCATTTTGGGTGACTGGCAGACAAATTTCATTTGCCCTCAGTCAACTAAAATTCTAATCTGATAATAAAACATCCCTGAATGAAAACTTCAGCAGTCTTAGCAAGCCAGCACCACTGAGCTGGCTTGAGCTGTCACCAGGTAGATCATTACCTGTGTCTCAAACAGAGAAGCAAAGAGTTGAGGTGGGAAAGTTTGGAAGACTGAGACATGCCTCTTGCATAAGCTCAGCTTTAGACAAAAATCCAATAATTAATTTCCACCCTGCAAACAGAGCTCTTTGCAACTCCATCACACAAGCTTAATAGCACATTCCATTTAATTTCCTCCACGTCTCGGATCTCCCTCACTTTCTTTACCCCACAGTTAATTACTGTAATACATTCCCTAGTTCTGCAGGTTTGATTTTTTTTTTTTTCCCCTGGCCACAACAAATCACAGCAAGTGTAATGCAGACAGCTCCCCCAGACCCGGTTCTCAACCACCAGCTTTTGAGATGCATCAAAACCCCCTGGGAAAGTCTCCAAGCACCGTGCTGGGGCATTTACCCAAAAAACCTCCTGCTCTCTCCAAAGAAGCTACAGCTCCTCCATCACCAGTTTCCCCCAGAGTCACAAATTCCCTGGCAGATAAAGCACAGGTGAGATGCAGGCACAACTGGGAACATGGGATGCACATCTGGCAAGGGTTAGGTGAGAAACCCACCGATTTCCTACCATCAGCAGAAGTACACTCCAGTCACAACGAATTTTCTTCTTTCTGCCACCCACATTGACAAGCACTTGACAAAGGGACACGAGCACACTGGCTGGGTCTGCAGCACCGCCAGCACTTGGCCCCACTGCCCGAGCCCCCAAGTTGGATGCAGTGTGTCTGCGGCTGTAACCCCCCAAGGATGGGTGCTGACAGGCAGCACAGCTTTGCTGCTACTGCAGCATTTTATCTCTTAGCTTCGTGCCAGTTTCCCAGGCCTCAGAACTGACAACTTGGGTCTGCCTGTGGCAGCTCCAGGGAGGATTAACCCTGTCAGCAGGATTCACCACTGCTTGCCTCCATGGTACCCTGATGCCATCTCAGACCTGCAAGAAGGAATGGATCACATTGAACCATTCAGGTGTTTCCTCTAATTTTACAGATCCAGCTTTGGTCAGAGATTTTATGTTCTTACAAATGTGGAAAGGGAATTGCATTGCCTAACCTCCTGCCTGTAACTTACCCCTTGTGTGGCCCACCAGGGAAAACTGATCTTTCAAGGAGGATTTCAGCTCAGTCCTGACCAGACAAAAGAGTTACTGCCTGTGCTTTCCCAGCTCAGACTTCTCATCTCCACTCCTTGACTCCTCTTCTCATGCTACCCCTCCTTCCCGCACTGGCCACAATCTCCATCTCCCCAAGCTGCCCTACAAAGACCTCCTCAAGAGCCCAAAGTTAGACAGCAAAAAGGTAACAAGTCCCAACTGTGCACAGAGAGGATGCTCTCAGCAATCCTGGACGTGATCACACTGCTTCCCAGCCTGGGGGTGACAGGGGATCTCCACACCCCCCTCCAGCCCAGGGGACAGAAACACCCCAGGTTAGACTTCTTGCACTGATGTGTTGAACGCACAGAAGGAAACGTCAAGTTCAGCCTGGTACACCTACCAGTCACACAAGAAAACAGCCAACTCCATCCTCTTTTCACACCAAAACAAACCTGAGGTAACTGAGCCAGTGCCAAAGAGGCTGATTTTTTTTTTTCCCCCAGTTTCTTATATTGTCTTGGCATACACACAAGTTCGCCAAGTTCAGCAGTTACATCAGCACAAAGAAAAGCAGCAGGCACCAAAAGCAAATCCAAAATTCTATTTTCAAACAGACAAAATAGATCAGGATATGGGTCAGACTTTAAACCTGATCAAAACCACCCACGTCACAGCTTCCCAGCCATAGATCAGGGTTGGGGCACTTTCGCACTTCTGCCCAAAATTGAGGTAAACCCATAAAAGCTAGAGAGGGAGAAGACTGCTCCGCCCTGACAGCTCCAGAGCATTTCAGCACTATCCCCACAATACTTCTAGCTAGCATGTAGTTTTAAACATAATCCACCAACTTCGTTTAAGGGTTAAACATCCAGAATTTAATTAAACTCAGTACCAAGCAGCAAGGAATAATACCCAGAGAACAAAAAGATAGTATCTGTCTTTTCATTCTGTTATGCTGGGGAAAGGGGAACCTGTTATTTATTATTTTTGCACCAAAATTCCTGCAAATGCACACATACACATATAAAAATATAAAAACAACTAATGCCTTTGCAGATATGTAGCATTTACTCTGTAGCTGAGCTGATATTTGTTAAGCAATTCTTCTTCTGTGGTTTCTGTATGGCATAGACAAAGGCAACTTGTGTGTACTTCTATGCCAAAGAGGCACAGAAGGGCCACTGTGTTAGAATGCCCTGTGGCTGGGGACACGAGCAGTTGTGGAAGAGATGAACTGTTTTCCCCATAGGGGAGCGGGTCAGGGAGCCAGCAGACAGAGGTCTCCGAGCAGGGAGCAGAGATGCCCGCGAAGGCAGGTGATACTCCCAGCACAGGATGCACAGCTGCAACCCAGCAGTGCAGAGACCACAACCCTGAGCCACCTCTGAGTTCTCCAGCTGGGAGAGAGATTTCTGCACAGCACAGCTGCCCATCTCAGCTTCAGCGTGGCGTTAATAGCTGTTAGCTAGGTCTGATAACTCTCGGGAACCTCTGCAGCACAGTGCTCCCATCGTACCTGGGATTTCCTTTTGCAGTGGTGCTTACGGAGAAGGGAACAGCAGTCTTGCAGGCACAGCCCCAGCTGGCATCTCTGGCCACAGCTCTACCAACCACAGACTGGCAGCACAGTAGAGACTCAGCAAACCCTTCTGACAGGGATTTCAGTTATTACAGATACACTCAGTAGCTGTAAGGCAGAGGACAATTAATCAGAGTAAAGGATTTACCCAGTCACAGAGAGAGGCAAACCTGCACAGCAAGAACAGGCAGCAAATACATCGCCCCAACAGGGCACAAACTCTTCACCTTTTCCACCCAAGGCAATCTCCAAGATATAACTATGCTGCATCTAGATATAAAATCAATCAAAACAGATAGTTAAACTGTTAAATTAGCCACCAGAGGGAGTTATGGCAATACAACAAAAAAAGAACCCCACTTAATTGACAACGCAAAGATAAAATTAAGTGCTGTAGATACTGAGATTGGAATTCAAGCAAAGCATCTTCCCTTTTCCTCTGTGCCACTCCTTCCAAGCCTGTAGATAACAGCAGGACAGCTGCCCTGATCCACCACCTGTGGTCTGCCACATGGGTTTGCAGAGATAAGGTATCTGCACAGCCATAGAGGTGGTGCATACTGCCATGAACGTGCTAGTCTGCAAATAAAGCCCTGCAAGTGCAAGTCTAGGCAATCAGGATGCCAGCATCACATTAAACTCTAGGACTCTCTCTTTAGTGATCCTTTTAGCAAGATATCTTTATCACAAAACACGCCAGAAAAGAAGCTGATGGCACCAGGAACATGCTGTGTTTTGCAGCTCCTTGTTCTGGTGCCACACACTTCATGTACCAGACACTCCATCCTCATCTGGAGCCACAGACACCCTCTTTCTCATACTCCTGATTTAACATCCCAAAGGGATTCTCTGAACCATGCTCAGCACAGTGGAAACCTGATCAGAGGCCTCTGGACACTGCTGTGATAGGGCTGATAAATAATTAGTGATAGGGATAGAGGAGAAAACAAAGCAAATGTGGGTTTCCCACCACACCACCATATCTATGAAATGACACTCAATAGTCCATGTACAGTGCTGATCTATAGTAGCTGCCCTGTGATTTACCCCAGAATAGCTGCTGGTTTGGAGTGAAAAGACAAGGTCAGCTACTGTCCTCAAGGGAGAAAAAAGGCGGGGGGGGGGAAGGGCAAGGGAATCTCATTAGATGCAATTGGAGAAAACTGGACTGAGCTTAAGAGGGGGTGGTCTGCAGGACTATTCTAGGTCTCAGATAGTGAAAAGCATGGAAAAAATATAGATGACATTTTGGTTGCTTATTTCAATTCCTAGGGGAAAAGAAAGTGTATTCTAATAGCAACTAAAGAAACATTTTTCATTTATTTATTTCAGTTTGAATAATAAAAAGGGCACAGGTACCAGGCTGGAAGCAGGCCATGGGTAACCCCTCTCAGGAAACACCAGCTCTGCTGAACAACCAAACCCAAAGCAATGCTGCCTGAGGCAGGGTGACAGGGGACAGACAGATACCCCCTTGCCAGCTGCTCTGAACAGGTATGATCCACAGGAGAGTGAGCAGGAAGGACGGACAAGTGATCTCAGGGGGATCTGCCCACTCCAGAGCTGGTGAGGGGACAGGCTGAGCCAATGTTTGGGGCAGGGTGGCCAGCGAGGTCAGCCCCGCAGGCCCCTATCAACTGCAAGAAGTGCTCCTCTCGGTCACAGCTAGAGTCATTAAAATTGCCATCAATGTCTTTGCAAAGCAAAGCCCGACTACAAACCACAGCCCAGCAGTCTCCAATGGAGCTGCTGATTCACATCAAGCTGATGGGGTTTAATATGTTTATGGAACATTTTCCCAGGTCAAAAGGCAATCGCTCATTGAAATTGTTTGAGCACCTCTGACTCAATGGGTCAGACACTAGCTGGAGATGGGGCAGAAGCAGGATCAAGTCCTCTCTGTGCCTGGCCTGGAGCTGGCAGGAGGGAACCCAGCTGAAAGGACACTCCAGCCTGGCTCCCATGCCCCCCACGAATGCCATCTTTCCAAATGGGAGCACGCGTCTCCGGTCTTAGTCGTTCTAGTCCTAACGTACTGTGAAGACTCCCAATTTCAGCGTGCACTGGAATGAGCAGTCCTAAACTACTTCCTCCTCCAGCCATGGAAATTCTATTTTCAAGCCACAGAAAAAAAAAATAATTCCAGCATCCCTGATATAAAATACCAAGATAAAGATATAAATCACAAAAAGGAAAGTTATTAGTCCAAAGGATGTATAATATCGTGCCACAGCTATCACAACTGTATCTTCCAACCTTGTTTTTCCACCTAAAGTACTGGGACAAACAAAACCAACTTTTTTTTCAGGTCCTTCCCAGTTAGGAGAGCATTCGGAGGTATTTGGGTTTAAACTTGCCTGTGTAAATTTATTTTGCATGGACAATACTGAAAAGAGAAAGGGAGATGTAGGATAGCAGGGAAGGAAGAAGAAAGAAGTGTAATCATGCATGTGGCGGTACTGCACAAAACCTTTGCCCAGCACAGATATTTTGCAATTACTTAGCATAACACATCAAAACACTTAACAACATAGCCGTCAGGTAAAATCTACAATAAACACACTTATCTCCAAATGTCATCAGCTGAAAGAGCATTTGCATCAATATTCTATATCTTTATCAGCAAAAGAACCTTAAATCAAATTAAAAAGACCTCTTGCCCTACCATAGCAGTGCAGGGAATTAAAAGAAACACTGCACTGTTTCATGTGCCCCCTGATGTTCTTCGATGCACTCATTAGCAGCAGGGCTGCTCTCATTTCAGTAGAAGCTTTTCCAGAGAGAAAATGACTCTCACATGGGATTGCAAAGAGCAAGGTTTGTTTTCTTTGGGACCTGCCGCACTTAGGGACAGGCTCTGGTAACACATCAGCCTTGACAACATCTCACTGCCTCTCCTGCTTCAGCAGCAAGCAGCACCAGCCCCATTTTACAGGAAAGCCAGAGGCACAGGCATAACACAGAAGACTGGCAGCAGGATGAGGAATCAAGCTCACCTCTGACTCATCCTACACCTCCTTAACAAAAGTTCAGTTTCCTCACAGCCCCTGCAATGCAACAGGCACAGGGATTTTTGCACTATGTTTTTCGAAGGTCCAGAATAACAGCAGCTCTTGGTAAAGCCCAAGTGTGCACCTCTGCCACCAAAAAAGCAGCATGGCTCAGCGGTCCTCACTGACAGGAGGTGGGGTGTTTCCATCGAGTTTCCCTCCACAGGTGAGAGGGTGCTCCCTTTACCTTATCTTTCATCCCTACCTTGGGACAAGGAGGTCTGAGCTCTACAGCTGCTTGTCCCCCCCAGGGACTGTGGAAGGACTCCAGCTCTTCACATCCAACAGACATCTGAATTTGGACACACCAAATTCCACTCAGTGTCAACAAAAACTGATGTCTTGGACTGGAGCGTCTCCATGGTCCAGCAGCAACTCCCACAGCAACCCACCTCAGAGGCAAGGAAGCTGCCTGTCCTGCCTGCAGCCATTTCAGTCGTTTGTCCATGGCCATGCTGCCTGTCCCTGGCTACCCATCTCTACCTCTGCTAGCCCGTTCCCATACCACCCTGCCTTCCATGGGCAGGAGGTGCCCAGCCTGTCCTGCACCAGTCTTGTGTGTCTGACACTGCTTCCCTTACAATTCTCACACCTCCTCCAAACAACAATAGACACTTACATCATTCTCAAATCCCTGTTGCAGGGGAGCAGTGCAATACTAACAAGATAGTGCCAGCCAGTGAGAACACTTCAATCCAGCAGTGCCACCAAAACCAGCAGAAGGTTTTCCCTGAAAGCTATGAGCAATCCATTTGCTTACAGGACCCAGCCTGTCTCTAGGGATTTGCAGAGGAGAGGCTTCTGCATATCTTGTGTTGCTGAAGTCTGGCACAGAGATGGGGCTGCTCACCATTAAGCCCCTGAGGATGCATCAAGCTCTTGACACCACAGGGTTGCAATACATTTAAAAACAATCTGGTACCTTACACTCCGCCATCTGAATTACAGCATTCCCTTCCAGGCTGAGACTTGGCAAACACCTCTTCCACACCTTCTGCTGCAGCTCCTCTACTCCTCTTGGTAATCAACATGATTTAGTAGTAGCCCGGGACCAACTTTACTGCCCTGTAATAAGAAACTAATCTCTCACTTGCAATCTATTAGTAACCTTCAAAGTCCCTTGACATAAGCCACAGAGATGTCCAATAGCAGTAACCGTCCTTGGTAAATCAAAGGGTCTCAAGACTTTTCCAGGCAATATCATTTTCAGCAACCACTTATATTTTGGATTTGTTGGAAGGCTGGAGTTATTTCACATGGCTACTCAAAAATGCATCTTCGGGCCATTTTGGGATATTTGTGTTCAAAGTAGCGAAGTACAAAATAAGCTCTGATTAACACTGTAATTGTTGGATAATCCTGGCATCTCAAGCACACCAGCTGCTCCCAAAGTGACAGAGAAATGAGAATTTGTTTCCATCAGTGTGGGAGAATTCTTCAGTGGGAGCAACCCATACATTTACAAAACTGCCCAAGAAAGAATTCAGCTCAGAGATGAAGGATAGCCCAATGGTGAGACAATTTGAGTTTAAGTCTCTCCAGCATTTAATATGACTGAAGGTAATCACCATAGGCCTTTTTCTGCAGAAGAGAAACAATTCCTTCCCTCCACAGAAGCCATATATAGCAGGACATTGCACAGTTTTAAAGGTCAGACAGTGATGGCGGCCACCAGGTAGATGGACAGATAGATCGATCACTTGATTGCTCTAGGGGAATAGCACCACCTTCAACTGTAAGAGCAGCTTAAGCAACAAGCACCTGGATACATCACATCTCCTAAACAGCAGATCAGAGCCAGAAACCTATGTACATGGCAAACCTTGGGTACCTTTTCAGCAAAATTGTTAGCAAAATGTATCCGAGGAAGGCTAGCAGCTTTACCAGAAAGCTTTCCTAAGAAACATGCAAACCAGCACTTGTGATTTTTGTTCTAACCAGATTTGTGTCATGTTTTCATTTCTTTCCTAAAACTCTTCTTGCAGGCAAACAGTAAAAGTGGATGCACCTGAAGAAAATATAGCTGAAGAGTCCACCACACTGGTGTTTTCAGTTTGATCACCATTAAGCCTCCATACCCCAAATCCAAGCTAGCCACAGTACAGAGGAGAAAAAAAAAAAAAAAAATATATATATACTGTGCCATTCATGGCACCATTCACAGTTTGGATCCGCAGACTAAAGAAGCCACAGAGAAAGACATCACACTGTCATTAACTAATGGGATTAATTCTGAGATAGTGCAGAGCCTAGCAGAAATAAACGAGGGGGAACAACCAAGAGATTGCTGGCTACAAGTTAGCAAAAACCATTTGCAACAGACAATTCTACCTATCTACCTATCAAAGGCACATAAATCAATGAACTGTTGATCCATCACCTTGGTTTTCACGATTAGTTCTTACAATGCATTCAGCTCCTTGCTTCAAAACACCCTTGGAGGTAGAGTTCCCACTCAGGGTTCCCTAGAGATCATCTGCTGTTCAAAGCAATCAGATTTGTAGAGGACTTGGAGTTTGTCTGCTTGATTTTTAATGATGTGCATCACTGTTCAGACAGATTATAAACCAGTTTCACTATTATCAATCGTAACAGTGAGTTATTCAGCCCAGCAAAGAAACATCAGTCTCCTTTGTTAAGTTTTGCTACACTTGAAAGAAAAAGCCACTGAAGTGTTCTCAAGAAGCACTCAGAGGGAGGGATAAATTAAACTGTAAATAGAAATGGAAATGCAAGAGCAGAGTTGTCAGTCACTGGTTTGTACAGAGGTTTTTCAGTTAGCCTCAAGTTGGGAGAAGCCAGCAGCCGAATCAGGCAGCCGTTTCAGCTAATGGCGAAGGCGTTGTGCAAAACAGCAGCGCAATGGGGCACCACATGAGCCATCTCGCTGTCTCCTATCACCAAAACGTTTCACTAGGAAAAGTTTTGAACTAAACCAAGTGATACTTGCACAAGGAGTAACCAAAACAGCAGAAACGCAGACATCCCAACTTGAATTGGGCGGCCCAAGGCTTTCAGATCAGCTGGTTGCCAGTAAATTTCTGCTTTGCCCTTCTTGAAAGGTATGGGAAATTATTCAGATGCTCAACTCCAATCCTGCCTGTGAGATTGAGGCCCCTGTGAGCATCAGTGCCTGGCTCACCACCATGCCAGGACAGAAATTATTTCAAGAGAATAATAAAAGCTCACTTCCTTGCTGCCAGCTGGTCAGCCACCAGCTCACCCCACCACAGGTCTTTCACATTGCCCTGATGCTCACCCAGCCATTGTTGGACCCAAAGGTTTTCTGAGAACAGCATGGGGAGGGTCAACCCCACAGACCTTAGCTAGTAAGGTGCAAAACATCTATGCTGCCCACCTGCCACTTAGTACAGCAAACGATGGCTCTGTATCACCCCTTTGCCCCAGCCCACACCATCAATTCCTCACTCACGCTGGGTCTGTCATCATGACTCACTCGAGCAACAGCAGCATGGAACAGCATCGTACTCACACACCAACTGCTGCGAGTCTCCCCCTCCTCAAATACACAGGTTTGGGTTCCTCTCTGTGCAAGCACCAGCCCTTCCTTAAAGCTTTCTCTAGCCTCTTTCCACAAACTTCCATTATACCGAGTAATCCTCTTTATTTCATGCTCTGCACCTAAAGCCAGCGCCGCTCCCCACCACTCGACAGCTGCCACATGCCCCTCCAGCAGCAGCTGCACCTGAACACTCCTGCAGAGCAGCGTTCGCACCCATCCGGCGCATTTTGTACAAGGTGCCAAGCATTCAGGAATAGCCTTCAATGAATCATATTTATGATAATCTTACAAAGCTTAAAAGATTATCTGTGTCACATTCTTGAGTTACAGAATCAGGCTGGTGAATCAAGACAGTACACAGCCCAAGCTCACTTCTAAGCTTTGATGCACATTCCCTGGAAGGCCAAAGCACTGGTAACCCTGAGGCACAGTACAGCGCAAAAATAAAGAGAAGAGCCATGAAATACAGCCCCCCTGGAGCTCAATTACTTCTGACTCATCCTCCCAAACGAGTTCTTTGCCTCCATAAATCAGAGGGAACAGAAAAAACTCGCACTGCTGAGAGATGATAATTATTCTTGCACAGTGTGAGGGGAAAACACACACGCTAATAGTGCCAGCTCATGAGACCTTGCTGGTGTCAACAGTGAGAAAAACATGCTTTTAAAAACAGAGGGGCCCACTGCAGCCTGTACGACAACTCTTAGTCCCCCCTGCATGTTTGCGGGTGCAGGAGAGGCACAGGAACCCCTGCAGTCTGCAACCCAGGAGCCACAGCACCTCCACAGTCCCTACCTCCGGAGAAACAACATAGCCCAAGCCCCCCGTGAGCATTCATCAGGGTTCATCATGATCACTTCCACCTGCCTGCACCCAGGGAACTTGAGCTTGGTTGCTCACCAGGGAATTAGTGAAGCATCCTGAATAAAAGGCACAATTTCAGATGTTTTACAATTTCCCAGAGCTTTTTCTTCAAAGCAGGGAACTTCAGGCAATCCAGGATGTTTCTCTGACCTTTTCTACGGTGTGTGGGTTTAGATTTAGGAAATATTGCTGGTCCTCAATCAGAACAGAAGAGAGAATGTGACTTTGGTTGTATAGATCCCTATCCAGCATGCAAGAGCATACTGTTAAATACCACCTTCTGCAGTATCCCATACACATCACCAGGCCAGCAGGTTATTATTTGCTGTTGCAAATCTTATGTTCCTAAACTCTTTTGTCCTGGATTTATTCATTCTTAGATTTAGTTACTGCTCGATCAAATTCTCTCCATCAGCTTTCTTCCTTTTTTTTTATTAGAACAATTCTGAAAAAGCCAATAGCAGACAAGCATTTGAACAAGTAAAACTGTTTTACAAACTTGGCTTGGTGAGGAAGCTTGTCTTGTGGTTTTCTCAGCAAAACTCAACCTTCCTTGGGAGTACTGTAGCCACAATGCTCCCACTAGCTACCCCAGCTCTTCTTTTGGAAAGCTCTTCTATCTGTCTAAGCCTAAAAGGGCATTTTTAGGCTTGCAGCCAACAGCAGCAGCTCACTGGAAAAGACAAGAATAGGGGAAGAAACAAGAAGAATGGGGAGAAAACCATGTACATTTCTAATGGACTGCAATACTTGAGCCCATGCAAAATTTCAAGGCCAGAAAGATGGTGGCAATCAACTAACCAACCAACAAAAAGTCATAGATCCAAGTCTAAGTAAGGGTCACACATTTAAAATTGATTTGAGATCTAAACAAAGGGCTGATGTTCTGAAAACAGTGTCACAAAAGCACTGTTCAAGTCCTCTTACCCATCACTTCCACATCACAAAGTAATGCTGGGAAGAAAGAAAGTTAACAGCAATAAGAAAAGGGGTAAATGTGAAGAGTGTAAGCCTGAATGGGAGAGCAGTCACAGCCTTATAGAAAGCCAGATGCACTGAACATCCATTCGGTCTAACACTTCAGTGAGCAGACAAATTCTGCTTGTTGAAATGCTCATTTCTTTTTGGGGCAGTCATATGTCCTCAGCACATACAAGAATCAATACAGATGTGTCTACCATGCCTGAATGCCAACAGAATGCCAGGAAGGCTTTTCTAAATAAGACCTGGCATCTACCTGGCCAGTTTTGACCCACAACCCAACTCGACTTGATTCTCACTGTCAAGACTCCAATCCAGGGCGGAGACGACAGACCTGCTCCTGGGGCACCTAATCAAGAGCATCATGTTGGCCGCAGCCCCACAGTGTGTGTCTCATGCCAAAGCCAACCCTCCAGTAAGATGGCCCTCACCCTACCCACACAGATGTTAGGTGGCACCAAGAGACAGGACAGCATATGGTCACATTAATTATTACACAGTCAGGTGAAAGGAAGATTTTCATAACAAGTATATGGTGTTAGGAGGTCAGAGACTGAGCAGCCGACAAAATAGCAGCGTGCATGAGGTGTAGCCTAGTAACACAAAACTACAGTAGCAACCTCAGGGATAATTCATGAAATATTAGAAATAAAAGAGACTTCAAAAAAAGCCTGACATAGCAGCTCTATAGCTGGCAGGCACTCAGATCCCAGAAACATTTCATTTTGACAAGGTAACGCTTGTGCCAAGCAAGGGGAAGATCCCAGCTTGATTCAACCACCAAGATCTTCAAGATATCCGTCCCATTAGAAAACGAAATTAATTTGAACATTTCCCCCCCTTCTGGAGCTTTGTTTAGCCTTAATCTTTTTATTAACAGAGATAAAACCCAGACACTTCCAAGAACAGGATCTCATCAGCTTTGCATCTTCAGTGCCTGCATTCTATGACGTGGGTAGTGACAAGAAGCAAAGCTAGTGGAGTTCACCACTTCTCAGTCCTGCTCTGAAAAGGTCACAACAATGTTAAAAAGGACAGAGCTCTGCATCTCACATGCTTCCACAACAAGGCAGGTCTTCAAGACACCCAGGTCTTCCAGGGAACACCCCTCCCAAGACCAAGGTGTTCCATTGGGCTGCAGTTCCATCAACCTCACGCCAAGCCAATGGCACATGTTGGCAAAGGACCAATTTGCACCTATGCCATGACAGCAGGACAGCCACCAGCTGAATGGTGGCCTTGAAATTCCAGTAAACATCAGCTAGGGAACAGTATGAATTACTATCCTACTGTGGTACACAGAAATAAAGTCATGAGTCTCCACTCATGCACTCACCCTTTTCTCTCAGCAACACGCCCTGTTCTCCCTGGGCACCTCTCTGCCTACCCACTGCCCAATTAACCTTTCTTTAAAGGCTTCCTAGACACTTACAAAAAGGCCATGGCACCCATGATTAGCACTTTATTTCACATGCATTGCTACAACTGCACATCCTAGCCTATGCTCCCCTGTCAAAGCACAGCTTATAGTCTCACCCTTCATCCAATGCACCTTAGTACTAGGATAGAGGTGGACCACCAGAAATCACTTCCTATTTATCTTCACCATCTCTCATTGTTTTTACAGACCTCAGCAATATTTCCTCTTAGCCATCTCTTTCTCAGTCTAAGGAATCCTGGTCTTCTTAAGAACTCCTATGTCATGGTTTATCCCAAATCACCAAGTAAGCACCACACAGCTTCTCACTCACTCCCCCCACAGTGGGATAGAGAAGAGAATCGGAAGAGTAGAAGTGAGAACACTTGTGCATTGATATGAAGAAAGTTTAACAGGTAAAGCAAAAGCTGTGCATGCAAAGCAAAACAAGAAATTCATTCACTCCTTCCCATCAGCAGGCAGGTATTCAGCCATCTCCAGGAAAGCAGGGCTCCATCATGCTTAACAGTGACTTGAAGACAAATGCTATCACTCTGAATATCCCCCCCTTTAATATGCTGAGCATGACATCATATGGTATGAAATACCCCTTTGCTCAGTTGTGGTCAGCTGTTCTGTCCTCACTGGTGGGATGGGGCAACAGGAAGAGGCGGCCTTAGCTCTGTGTAAGCGCTGCTCAGCAGTAATGAAAATATCCCTGTACTATCAATACCGTTTTCAGTACAAATCCAAAACATAGCCCTATACTAGTTATTATGAAGAAAATTAATGCTCTCCCAGCCAAAACCAGCACACATCCTGGTACAAGAACTACCCCTTATCTCCGATTTTAACCCTGCTCTGAGTCTCTTTCCAGTTCTCCTGGTTTGTTCCAGAGCCAGGAGACAGAGCAGCAGGCAGTGCAACCACAGGCTTGCGCAGCTGCATCATGTTTTCTTACCACTGCCTTTGCTAGTAACACCTAATGTTCAATTTGGTTTTTATCACTGCTGAGCCAGTACCACCAGACATCTGTGTTGTAACTCAGGACCTCAAGCCCCCAGAGCCTGTTGGCATCTCACAGTTCATCTTGTGTACATGCAAATTATGTGCATCACTTCATTGTCCTACCCTGAAGTTCATCTGTCATTTTAGCATCACGCCACTGTTTCAAACATCCTTCTGCACATCTTCACACTTTGCCTCTGTCTTTACTAACCCAAATAGTTTTATGTCCTGCCAAAACTTTTCTTTTCCTTTTTTGTTCCCTTTTCAAGTCCCTGACACATATTTGAAGGATCCAAGGTCTCAGCATGAGACCTTGCAGTATTCCGCTGGTGACTTCCCTCCATCAGGAAAATTCATTATTTACTTCCATTCTCTTTCTCATTTTTTAACCAGCTTTTTTTTTTTTAGGTAAAGCTTCTCCCCCTCCTTTTCCATCACAGCTTCCTCTCCTTCTGTGAGGATCCTTGATAAACATCTTTGAAATACCCAGGCAGGCTTTATCAACAGCGCGCTCTGCTCCACAGGCTTGTTAACTCCTTCAAAGCAGCATTTTGCCCTGTGCTTGTTTGCAGCTGTCTTTTCACTTCAAAGTAAATTTTGAGTTTCATGGGACACTATTGAGGGCAAAGCTTTTCTAGCTCCAGGTGTTTTTAAAATTCAACCTAAAGGAAAAATTATGTCCCAAAGTGCCTCTTTTCTCATCTCACAAATACCTCCTGGATCCATCTTCCCTTTAAGTACGAGAAAAAAGAAATACTTGCTCAAACATAGCTATCAACACTAATGCAAACCTTTTATCTCATGTCTCTTTCCTTCACTGCCTCAAAGAGTACAGGATAGCCTCGGCCTAGATTTAATAAAGGCTGGTGAAGGTCTTATTGCAAATATTTGTTTGGGCACTGACCCCTGAAACAAATCTAATTCATCCAGCTGCTGATGCAGAGAGTCTTTCGGCTCCTAAATACACAAATCCCTTTCTGTAGAGGCCTCACGCTACCTCCTGTCTTCCGCTGAGCTTTTCAAACCCTGTTATCACACTTCTCTTCACAAAGCTGTAATCAATTCATGTCTGGGGACTAGGGTTTTCCAAGTATCCTGAGGGAGCTAAATGCCACCATTTACTACTGATTCAGGTATGTGATTTCCATAGAGCCCACCGGAAATCCCAAACTTCTCATAAACATTCACTTCTTCAGCACAGCCAGTGAAGGTCCTGCTTTCAGGCACTGCTAGCAAGCTGATCTTGATAGGCAAAATAAATGCATCAAGCAGAACCTACCACTCGCACTATTCGACATTACAGACTCCATGCCTGCTGGTTTGGGCACTGAAGAGTACCCACCAACACTGCAGTACTCCACAACGTTCTGCATTTCCCAGTGGTTTTGCCTGTCTCACCACGATCAGTATGCCCCTGAAACCCTCCTCGGGCTCAGCTCTTAGAGATGCACTGCCAGTTCTGCAAGCGTCCCAGACTGATGCAGTGCCTCCTCCAGCTTTGGTAGGACAAAGGAGTCCAGGATTATTCCTATGCAATCAACCATCAGAGAACATGAACCATAGCGAGCTATAAAGGAGGAGGAGAGTAGTGGGGCTGAAGCTGTTGGAGAAGAGCATGGAAACCATATAAAGAGCTCATTGCTGACAGCACAGCCCCAGTACAGAGTTCAGCCTGGAGAGGGGGGTAAAAGCCAGAGCTTTCCCATGCCTAACTGAGCTGTGGTAGCTCACTGGGTAGCTGCACACATCAGCAAACTGATGTTTCTGCTGCTTCTACAGAAAGGCCCACTGGTGCCACACACCACAGAAGTAGCAGATGGATGGGGAAAGGCACTTGAAGCTCTCTGCATGCCCTGAATCCCACTTTACTCAGATGCAAATGATGTTTGAACAGGTTTTTGACAAGAGAAAAATTCTGTTGATACAAAATGCTGGCCACTTTGTTTCTGTTTGTTTTCATTCTTGCCCATGTACCCCTTACAATTATTGTACAGTCAGACCCTTCTGTAGAAATTACCATTTTTCCCTAGAATCACATAAAACTACAAACCTAAGCTCTATTCTAGAACAATCTGCAAGGAAACATTGAACTACGCAATACATAGTAGGGACAACAACTTTTCAGAAATGTCTACAGTGCAGGGCAGGCAGCTTTATGTTAAAAACACATATAAAGCTGACAAAGTGGAAACACACTTCCGTAGTGCAAACACAGAACAGAACCACGCGGTTTGGTGGCTTAGATCTGAGAACAGGGCAGCAGCCCCTAGATAAGTCTTTTATATATAAAAGACTCATCATGGACATACTCCAACATGCATCCAGAGTACACACAGCTGGACCCCATGAGCTATGTCATTTTTATTGCTCTCAGAGTGACCCAAAACCAAGGACTTCAGACAGGTCTCCAGATGTGGGCTGGGCTGTTGCCAAAGGGCTACAGGATCTCAGCAGACATCTCTCCAGGTCAGTAGGGCAGTTGCAAAATTTTTGCACCATTGAACAACTCCTAACTCAACATTTCTCATGTCCAGGCACACATTTCAAGAAGCAGGCATCTCAACATCCCTCACATAAATGAAAATTGAACAATGGCAGTATTGTCACATGGATTACTTTCTATGACCTTCTGGACCACTGATGGTCTGTAGATCATAATTTGGCAATCGCTGGTCTGCAGGAAGTTGTTACAGCAAGTCAACACGAGGGTTATGTAATATCATCCTTTATTGTCTCCCTCAGGGAAGAAAACGCAGAAGAGGAAATGAGCCTTCCAGTATTGACAGATTTCTTTAACAAACATCTATCTTTGACTATTTCCCCTTTGGTATGCTGCCACAAATGCAGTGTTGAATAATTACAGTGCTCCCCCTGCTTCTCTCCTCCCCTCTTCAGCTGATCACAAACTCTAAAAGGAAACATAAAAACTGCCTCTTTAGTAAAGCTGTGCTAAATGTTCCCTTCAGACTTTGCTCTCGCTGAAGCATTATGATGATTTGGACGTTCACATTCAGCACATGACAGCACACCTACAGCTCCAAACTCCAGACGTCGGTGCTAGATGCCTCGCACCCACCAACAGCAGCACCATGAGGATGGCAGAAACATTCAAGCAGAGAAAAATCTCTACATGTGTGTCAATGAAGGGAGACCTACAGACTTCACTTCCACACACACATTAGAAAAGAGAAATGAAGAGTCTCGCCACAACCTTGTATCTGAATATATTCTTTGAAATTCACTTCTGATGCGTAACCTTTAGCATAGAAAGCACTTTATGCCACCACCCCCCCTTCTATGTAACATCACCATTCTCAGGAAGTTGATGTACTTCACATGCTTTCATCAAGAACAACAAAAAAAATCCAAAAGGAAAAAATGAAAAGCATAGATAGCATAATGTTGACATTTGATGCTGGTATTTAGCCATAATGTCAACTTTGCTAACTTCACAATTTGTCAGCAACAACCAGACACAGGGATCTTTGTACATTAGAAAGAAGTAAATAACGTGATTCAAAGAGACTTTAAGAGCATACAAATACACACTGCTCTCCAAGACTGAGAGGAGGGGGACCTTACCTCATACCAGTGTCTGCAAAGCTTTGGGATAAAAACAGATAAAAGGCATGCAAAGTGTGGTAATTAGGTCCCTAATAACGGCTGTGAAGACCTCACTCTCTTGGTTTCAGAAACCAGTGTTACATGTCTCAGCAGCATGAGAAGCCCACTAAGCTCTGTATCAAGGGTAAAAGTACACCTGAACTTCCTTCCCCAAAAAGCAACAATCCCAGCACTTCCCGCGAGAAGTGAAGTGATGCTTCCCAGGCTGCAAATGCAGATTACAATCAATGGAGCTGATGGCAATTGAGGCGAAGAGGGGCAGTTCATCTCCCAGCCCATGAAATTGCAGACTACCATCAGAAGCCATTTCCTTCAATTCAGAATATTCCCTCCCTTTTTCCCCTTTAACAATGGGCCCAGAAAAAGCCAGAGACATCTGTCAAACCCAGATGGCTCACTTGGAAAATGACTGCGTGTCTGTTTATGAGGAAAGTGATAGAGTCAACAGAGAAGGATTGGATATTTATATACATTGGAAGCTGCTCATCTCTGCAGGGACAACCTGAACCCACTCCCCTCTCTGCTGCGGACGGGACCAGAGCTGCTGCTCCATTGAGGGACTCTGTTTTCCATTTGCAATGGGCCACATTCAGGGAAGGTGAAACCATGTGGTTGAACCGCTCCCTCCTGCATCACCAAGGTCTTGCAACCCTCTAGCTGAGTAATTCCCTTTGGGAAAAGGACATCCAGAGGAATATTCAGGGACTCTGCATGCAGAAGCAGCAGACTACAGGTCCTGGGCTCAGCTGTAAATAAAATGTAACTCTGCCCTTTAAAAGAAAAAGGGGAGGGAGATAAAGAGGAAACATAACTCCATACTGAAAAGAGTAATTTCCAGGGGATTAAGCTATTGTGCTATTTGGTCTTGTCTATTTTAGCTGCTTCTCAAGATGTTAACCTCACTACTCCCAGTGAAGCAGTGAAAACAGTTATCATGCTGGCAATGGGATTTGCAGCTGAGAAAAAACATGTATTAAGGAAGGAGTGAGGAGTACCGCTATGAATAGCTGCTTCCAGTCCTAGCAGCACCGTAAAAACAGCAATAATACTATCATACCTTCAACATTGCTCTTCAGCCTGGGTGGGCAGGCAGACACACACAAGGACAATACATCTACCACAAACCCCTCAGAGAGCAGAGCATAGCTGTTGCAGCAAGGAGAGCCTTACAAAATAAAATAGGGGTGAGGACACCTGCCTTTGCTTCGAGACCTTCATTTTTAACAGCAGATGCTAGCAAAAGCAACACTGTGACAACAGAACCACCCAGAAGAGAAGCTCAAAGCCCTTAGAGTGTCCGTGTATGTCCTAGAGTTGCTTTTCTTCTAACCAAAACTTGCCCAGTTTGCTGGAGAATGGGGAAGAGAATCAAATGCTTCATCTGATCCTGGGGACACTCTGATCATGATGGTGCGGTATGGACGCCGGCAAGGCATGCTGGCTGCGGGCACCACACAGGCAGGAAGAGCGCCTGGTGCTCAAGAAGACAAATGAAGGGGATCCGAGCCGCACACAGCTCTAACGGCCTTTCAAAAGCCCTCACGCTGTCAGCCAGTGACACCAAGTAACCACACTCGCAACTCCACTGCAAGTTAAATGAAATTAGCACTTGCAAAAGGTGCCATGCTGACAGAGTTGAAAAAGTGAAGCGGCTTGTTTAAGGACAGAGAAATACAGCAAATATTGTGGAGGTTTTGTCTCCATTCAACCCCCCCTCCCAGTTGCATGCCCCCTTGGCCCTCCACCAGCTAGAGCGTACTAGGACACAAATCCTGCCCTACTCATGCCATTTGCACTGTAAGTAAACAGAGACACAGCTTTTGCCATTTCTACCATGTAGAAGATATAGTGACCTCTCATCAGCACACATCGCTCCAGGATTGACAGCAGCCACACCCCAGGGACCTTCACTCAGCACAGCCAGCCCCGTGATAACTGTAAATGTAACAAATGTAACATGTAGGGGATGTTATCACTTCAGGTGGTCAGAAACAAGTCTTGGTTCTTTGTGAATAATTGGGATGGTTGCAAGACAAGGGACTCCTGAATAATCCCTTTAGGCGCCTGGGCCTTGGAAGAACAGGTATGCAAACTACAGAGATAAGGAGGCTGCAGGATAATCTGAAGACCCCTGCCGAGAGACGCCAAACAAACATGTGCGATGGACATTACCATATATTAATGAATTCTCGGAAAAGGCATTACTATGATAAACATTTCTTGGAAATGTAATGAATATGTATGTTAACATAGCATAAATACCTAGTAACTGTGTCTCTTCGGTGCACACGTTTGGAGGAGAGATCCCTCGTGTGCCCGGCGCCGCAATAAAGAATACCTGCTTAATAGTCTGCCGACTATTGAGTCTTCAGTTCCGGCTTTTCACGGCATCATTTCTGGCACCCCAGATGGGACCCGCTCTGCTCGGCTGCAGGACCCGCTGAGAACAGGACTCCCTAGGGTACCCCCGGGATTTCCCGGAGGGACTCCTCGCCTCACTCGGATCACTGCGGGAGCAGACAAGGACCATCTAAACGAGTAAAGGTATTCTTTTTTTTTCCTTTCTTTCTCTGTTTTGGTATGTGAGACCGGTCGTTTGGAGAGTTCTCATAAGTCGTAGGAGACGTCCTACGCTGAGCGCTGTACACCAGGCTACTAGTGCCTGAGGGTGTACATTTTGGTACGTTGGTGCAGGCACGGGTTGTGCTTTGCACTTCTGTAATAACGTGCTTTTGGTAATTGTGCGTTGGTACAAGCATGGGTTAAGCTTTGTACTTCTGTAATAACGTACTTTTGGGTATTGGTGCGTTGGTGCAGGCACGGGTTGTGCTCTGCACTTCTGTAATAACGTGCTTTTGGTAGTTGTGCGTTGGTACAAGCATGGGTTAAGCTTTGTACTTCTGTAATAACGTACATTCGGTATGGTACGCTTAGGAAACCCGCTTAAGTTGTACTTCTGGCGATATGGATTTGTTGGTATTGAACTCGGATATCGGATATCTCGGATACTGGCTTGTTAACATACCCATCAGGCATCGTAAAACCAAAAAAACAAACCAAAAAAAGAACCTTGCACGGTGAACCTCTTTTCTCCTGACCAGAATATTAATTGTGACATTTTTGGAACGTGGTCAGAGCGGGACAGAAGGGGACGACAGATTAAAATTGTTAAGATAAAGACTAACAGAGGTACAGAATCAACAAAGTAAAATGGGGGACAGCAAAGCAGTGGTATTTTAAATAAAAGCCCCTTAGGATGTATTCTAGCACATTGGAAAGCTTGTGTGACTGTATGAAGCCTCTGTGTGAAAGACAAATAAGTCAAAAAGAAAAAAAAAAAAAAAGAAAAAAAAAGAAAAAAAGAGGAAAAAAAATGGTGAAGAAAAAAAAAAAAACACCACGTACGTTTGGTATGTTCTGCTAATTTCCGGTTTTTGACTTGGGACTGTTGTATTTGAACTCTGAGTCTTCGGGGACGTGGTTTATGATTTCTTAAGTATCAGTGCAGGGTCTTCCCGCGGGGGGGATTTTGAGAGCCTCTCCCAGGATCTAGACGGCAACATTGGGAAAAGTAGGGGGAGACCCCTCACTCAACAACATCTTAATAATGTATGGGGTTTGGTTTGCTTAAAGAAAATCGGCATGATTTAGGAATTGAGTTGGGAATTTGGGGATTGGTTTTAAAATACAAGTTGGTATATATTGTGGGGTTACAAGTTCTCTAGTTATTTGGCATTGATCGATCACTTAGGGACTCTGGTTTTGGGGTATGTATTGAATATACTGTATATATTGTTTTGAAAGAGCTCTATGTATATAAACATGTTAACTGAAGTGGTTTGCATGTATATATTGTTCTACTTAGGTGATACAGTTTGTAAACAGAAGGATTTTAAAAGATCGCTTCTAGGTTGTGTGTGTGTGTGTGTGTGTGTTGTGTTAACCGATTGGTGGAGAAGTTGAGAAGTTATTTTATTGTAACATGAGCTTCGGAGGGAGGTGATCCCCTCATAAGGAAACAATTAATTGAATTATGATATGTTGTTAGAATTGATGCGGTTTTGTGGACAATTAAAAAGTATAGGAGATGAAAAGTTTAACACAGTATTGAAAAGAAACATAAAAAACCCAAAAGGAAAACCCCTCTGGATTTTCCGAAGGGCTGTGTAAAGTCATTAGAACAGAAAGGTATCAAGTTACAAGCTGCTTTGCTAGCTGCTGCTCTAAATGAAGAGAAAAAAAAAAGGCAAAGTTCTTAGAAGTTAAGCAACAGAAAAACGAAATGAAAAAGAGGGGAAACAAGGTAACTTTTTACAGTATGGACTACTAGTGGAGTGTGAATCAGAATATAATACTCCTGTGTTACCAGTAAAAAAAAAGAAAAAAAACAACAAAAACAGGTGGAACTTACTGGGTAGTACAGGATTTAAGAGAAGTGAATAATATTGTTAGGGGCATACACCCTGTGGTAGCAAGTATGGTTTACGGTATTGGATTTAAATGATGCATTCTTCTGTCTGCCTTTAGCCAAAGAAAGTCTGAATTTATTTGCATTTGAGTGGGAAAATCCTACCACGGGTAAAAAAAACCCCAGCTTGCCTGGACAGTGTTACCCCAAGGTTTTAAGAATAGCCCAACGATCTTTGGAAATCAACTAGCACGAGGACTTGAAGCATGGAACCCGCCCTCCAGAGATGGAACCCTTTTACAGTATGTAGATGACATTAATAGCAACTGAAACAAAACCTGACTGTATACAGTGGACTATCAGTTTGTTAAAGTTTTTGAGATTAAATGGGTATCAAGTCTCTCAACAGAAAACTCAGATGGTGCGGCAACAGGTAACCTACCTTGGATGCAAGCTGTCTGGACAAAGAGAACTAGGAACAGAACAGAATGAAGCCATCTGCAGGACTCCCCTCCATCAGACGGTGAAAGAGCTCAGGACCTTTCTGGGACTGACAGGTTGGTGCTGGTTATGAATTTATAATTACGGAATAATAGTGAGACCCTTATGTGAACTTTTGAAAAACAACCCCACTCGATTGATCTGGTCCAAAGAAGCTCAAAACGCATTTCAGACACTTAAGCAAGATCTAATGAAGGCCCTGGCTCTGGGCCTGCCTGATGTTACTAAACCCTTTTGGCTGTTTTCTTATGAGAGACAAGGCATAGCTCAGGATTCTAGCTCAACAGCTGGGACCCTAGAAAAGAGCTGTGGCCTATTTTGCTAAACAGCTGGATGGAGTAAGCAAAGGATGGCCAGGATGTCTGCAAGCTGTGGCGGCGGTGGTCTTGACTATTCAGGAAGCCCGAAAATTCACCTTGGGCAAAAGATCACAGTACCGATCTCACATAGAATATCAGCTGTACTGCAACAAAAAGGGAACTACTGGCTTTCCCCATCCCAATTTCCATGATACCAGGGACTAATATTACGAACCCAGCTTCTTTTCTCAGCGGATCAATCTCTGAACCATCGGTACATGATTGGTTAGAAACCATAGAGACTGTGTACTCCAGCAGACCAGATCTGAAAGAGGAACCCCTGGAAGATGCACAGGACTCCTTGTTCACGGATGGAAGCAGCATTGTCAGACAAGGTATTCGAAAGGCCAGGTATGCGGTGACAACAGCAGACGAAGTAGTTTAGTCTCAATCACTACCTGCTGGAACATCAGCTCAAAAGGCTGAAACTATTGCCCTAACTAGGGCTCTGGAGTTAACAAAAGGAAAAAGATAAATATATGGACAGATTCCAAATATGCCTTTGGAGTTGTCCACGCTCATGGGACAATTTGGAAGGAGCGAGGACTATTAACTGCACAAGGGAAGCACATTAAATATGCTGAGGAAATCCTTCGACTATTAGAAGCTGTTCAACTACCAGCAAAAGTTGCCATCATGCACTGCCGAGGACACCTGAAGGGTAACACTGACCAGGAAAGAGGTAACAGGTTGGCTGACTCTGAAGCTAAACAGGCAGCAGAGAGAATGTAAGAGATTTTAGCCTTAATTCCAGATTATAGAAATAGAAACCTGAGTGACCAAGAAAATGTTGAGTATTCTAAAGCTGATGAAGAATTAGTAGAGGGATTAGGGGGCCAAGTTCCATCCCAGGGGTGGGCCTACTTAAGTGATGGCAGAATTATAATCCCTGCTAAACAGATATGGGGGGTGGTTAAAGAAGAACACAATAGGACACACTGGGGAGCGGACTCCCTGTACAAATTTTTAAATCAGAAATTAATAGGGAAAAATTTGTATACTACAGTCCGACAAGTAACCCAACAGTGTGAAACATGTTTAAAAATAACCCAAATACAGGTAACCGGGTACAATTAGGAAGTATTGGGAAGGGAAGTATACCTGGTGACCACTGGCAAATTGATTTCTCTGAACTTCCAAGAAAAGGAGGGTACAAGTACTTATTAGTACTTACGGATACCTTTTCAGGTTGGCCAGAAGCATTCCCTTGTAGAACAAATAAAGCAAGGGAAGTAACTAAGGTATTATTAAATGAAATAATACCTCGATTTGGGGTACCGACAATTATCTCCTCAGATAGGGGGACGCATTTTTGTGCAGAAGTAGTGCAACAGGTCAGCAAACTGTTAGGAATCAATTGGCAGTTACATACGCCCTACAGACCACAAGCCAGTGGGCAAGTAGAAAAGATGCAAAAATACGCCAAAAAGCGAATCTATATTGGTACCAAGCATTGCCTATTACACTACTTCGGATACGTGTAAAACCTAGGGCCAAAGAAAATTTGAGCCCTTTTGAGATACTATATGGGAGACCATATCAGGCTAAATATCAGGGGGAAGATTTGAACCAGTTGGGAAATCAGTATCTACAGAATTATGTTATATCCTTAGGAAAACAATTAGAAAGGATTAGTAAAAATGTTTTGGGTACCAGGGCTAAAGGGGTAGATCACTCGATCCATCCATTTAGCCCTGGAGATTGGGTTTATGTTAAGAATTTTTCAGGTGATCCACTGAGAGAGAAGTGGAATGGACCTTACCAGGTATTGCTGACTACCTTCACTGCAATCAAGATTAGAGAACAACCGGCCTGGATCCATTATTCCCCAGTGAAGAAGGCTCCTAAACCAGGATGGATGGTCGAAAAGGCTGGCGGTTTGAAACTATGATTGCGGCGGTAACTTTGTTAAACCTAGGCTTTTTAGGATACTGCGATCATGACAACTCGAACTACATGACTGGACCAAGATGTGACCTACAGATATTAGATAACAACACCCAGATATTGGTCAGCAATAATAGCTGCCTATGGAAAGCAAGATCCAACACTTGTTCGTGCTGACCCCCTTCCATACACACAAAAATTGTACTTGCAGAGATGGGTGGAATGATTATTTGATCAACAAAACTACAGTAGAAGTAGGAACTTGGGATTTGAAAGGGACAGGCGCGATATATATAGATTTTTGTAACAGAACCCAATTAGAAACCTATAGCCCGTCGAACTGGGATTATTTCAGGAATGTACCAATTGGCTGGGTAAACCGCGGAGCATTTTATGGAGCTAATCTCACAGCTACTGACGGGGCCCTGTAAATTACACAACAGGTATTGGTGGCTATGTGGTGATGGCATTAGCAGAAAGCGACTCCCTGCGGGTTGGAAGGGAATGTGTACCATAGGTCATCTAGTCAGCCAGGACCGAATATATAATCAGTCCCAAATACCTAAAGGCATATTAAGAACATCATGGAGACAAGCCAAACGGGAAGACAATCCACTTGTAAGTAGGGGAACAAAATTTAACCTCTTGGCTCCCCAATTTAGAGTGATTGAAACAATTGTTCATGGGAATGATCACAGTGCTGGTTTTGGGAATACTTGTTTGCATGTCTCTCAAATGTTTCCTTTGGTGTTGTCAGGGCTCAGTTGAGACATACAGTGACTGGAAAAGGAACAAGATTAGGCACCAAGTAGAAACTGGAAAATACTTTTCCCAGAGCCTTGGCGTGAAAGACTAAAGGAATTTGAAAATAATACCTACAAAATAGAATAGTGAGGATTCATAGCTTTCTAGCTACAAATCCTCAAAAGAAAAGGAGGGATTGATAACTGTAAATGTAACAAATGTAACATGTAGGGGATGTTATCACTTCAGGTGGTCAGAAACAAGTCTTGGTTCTTTGTGAATAATTGGGATGGTTGCAAGACAAGGGACTCCTGAATAATCCCTTTAGGCGTCTGGGCCTTGGAAGAACAGGTATGCAAACTACAGAGATAAGGAGGCTGCAGGATAATCTGAAGACCCCTGCCGAGAGACGCCAAACAAACATGTGCGATGGACATTACCATATATTAATGAATTCTCGGAAAAGGCATTACTATGATAAACATTTCTTGGAAATGTAATGAATATGTATGTTAACATAGCATAAATACCTAGTAACTGTGTCTCTTCGGTGCACACGTTTGGAGGAGAGATCCCTCGTGTGCCCGGCGCCGCAATAAAGAATACCTGCTTAATAGTCTGCCGACTATTGAGTCTTCAGTTCCGGCTTTTCACGGCATCACCCGGCAGGCATTGGTACCCTGCCATGCCCAGCGAATCTCAGGTCTCTGCATGTCCCACCAACGCAGGCTACCACCAAACCAGAGACAGGCAGGCAGGGACATTTCATTACATCTTGCCATTTCCTTGCTGATTACAAAAAGGGTCACAGACAAGAGAGACTTTGGTAGCTTTGCTGAGTCCTGCAAAACTTTGCAGCTCCCCTTCAAGCTGATGGCTGCTCTAACTCACTTTGGCACTGCTATCTTTGCTGCCTGTGCTGAGGATGGCTACAGGACTACTCAAGGTGCTGCCTCTCTAAAAAAAAAAAAAAAGGAGTATTTTACAATTATCCTCTTCCTCCCCAGTCCTGCCAAAGAAACAGGTCCTACCATATTTTCAGAAATTTGTCTGCTTTGGACCAAGAGCATCAACCCAGCAAGGTAACAGCTGTAGTTAATTGTCAGGTGCCTGCTGCCTCCTTCATCTTTCTGCAGTACCAGGACAAAGGATTGAGTTGCTAACAGCACAACCAAACATTCCTAAGCATGCTGTAACAGAGTCTATTTCTTCTGGCCACTCTGCTTCTGCACTAGGGTAGAGTAGCTGTGGCATAGGCAGCTACTCTGCACTTCTGTCCCAGATGCTGTCGCCTAGGGCGGGAAGGACCCACCATGCAAGTCCCTTGGGGCCACACTATGGCCACCAAGAAAGAGCACTGCAGACCCTCCTCTTCTCTCCCAGCACCAAGTTATTCCCAGATCCCCTAGCATGAGGTCCTCAAAAGCCAATAAGCTAAGCCCACAGAGTTCAGATCCTGGACGTTAACTTCTCCAAGGAGCACAAGTCTGCAGGGTTAGGTCAAGTCCAACTCAAAGAAACATTTATTTTCTAGGCAAACTAAAGATTCACTATTCAGAATTACATTAAACTGAGAAGATGAGAATTTCATTATCTAATCTAATTTAAGATGATGTTTGAATTTCATTAGATGTGGCTGCACTGGAGACTCAGTAATGAGACTCAGTACTTCAGGACCCTGACTGCTTGTAACTCAATCTCCCAACCTGATGCGGACAGCTGTAATCGTGCTAATTAGCTGCAGAACCTCTGATGTACTTCAGCTGAGCTTGGGGTGGAGAGAAAAGGATTAAAACAAAGCCAAATGAATGAGAAAACACCAGCATACTTGCATACAATTTACAGCATGGAAATAACACACCCCATGCATGCAGACATCTTGACTCAGATGGGGGAGGGCACTGCACAGGAACACAGCATCCCTAGGTAAGATCAGTTCATTAGCTTAGTAAATTAAAGGCTGAGACTGACGGTAAAAAATAATTTTCTTTCAAACAACTGCCCTAGAAGTTCTGTCAGCCATTGGAAGTTACACACCAAAGCTATTTTGGAAAACAATCAGAGCATTTTTATCTCTAAAGTTAGCCTACTTGGCTGTTTTACATATATAGAAATCATCACTCTTAAATTTGTCAGCACTCCCACGGAGATCAAGAGGATGCCAGTTTAAATAAGCAGCTAGACAGGATGCTGGATGGCAGCATTCAGTCCCGATCCCTGCTCAGGGGAGACAAAGGGCCCATGCTGCTCTCTGCTTACTCTGCAGGCACACAAATCAGGTTCAAGCTCTTGATCAGGGCACATGTCATTTTACATTTGCATGCTAAAAAGAACCTTTGAACTTCAGCACCACAAAGAATCTGCAAAATAAGTGATATTTATTGCTGTGCCCATACTTGCACATTGGGTCCGGTCTTGTTTAACATCTTTATCAATGATCTGGATGAGGGGACCGAGTGCTCCCTCAGTAACTTTGCAGATGACACCAAGCTGGGCAGGAGTGTTGGTCTGCTTGAGGGCAAGAAGGCTCTGCAGAGGGATCTGGACAGGCTAGATCAATGGACCAAGGCCAACTGTGTGAGTTTCAACAAGGCCAAATGCCAAGTCCTGAACTTCAGTCACAACAACCCCATGCAACGCTATAGGCTTGGGGAGGAGTGGCTGGAAAGCTGCCTGGCAAAAAAAGATCTTGCCAATGGCATCCTGGCTTGTATCAGGAACAGGACATGGAGGTATATCATCAGGAAGACTAACGCCTCCTTCAGAGCCTGAAGCAGTAGGGAGCTAGAACTCAAAGTTGTACAGGAGCATGTTTCACTGTGAAAGAGCAGGGTTTAGGCAGGGGGAAATTTTGTAACCCTCTCCTGGACTCTCCCCTCTCCCACAGCCCCACTGGCACTCGGAACAGCCTGCGGGACACAAGTCCCAAGAGGATTTGAGAGCAGTATCCAAAACCTTTGAGCAATATGACCTCACGCAATTTAGAAGCATTAAATGAACCCAAACCTTGTGAGGAAGATCTTATTTATAACTAGGAAAATACCTGGGTAGAAGTAATCCTGATCTCTCACAGAACAGTGGCTCCCACTTAAATACTGAACTGTTTGTGGTTGAACCTACTCCAGGCTTTCCCGTTCCACACAAGTCACATGGATATTGATTGCAGAATTACTTTCAAATTACAAGTGCTAGCAATAAAATTAACTGTATGAATTTCAAGCATTTCACTTCTCTTGCTATTTCATTTATTGATTAAGTACCATGGCAGAAGCATTAAGCCTCAAAATGTTAACAGTGATTATTACTTTACTACTGTGGGGTTTTTTGGAGGGTTTTTTACTGGTGTTTCCTTTTTTCTTTTTAATTTTGGGAGCAATGCTTATGCTGGATTCTCTGGGAGCTGTAGTTCAAATGCCATCAGATTCGATGTAAGTGCCTAAAAAATAGCAACTGTTTTCAAATCAGCAAATACAGTGAGTTTTGCTAGGAAACTGTGCACAAGCCATCAAGTTTTACTGCCCTGGCTGAAACAGCTTCATAATTAGCAATGTATGGCCTTGCTGTTTTAGCATCCTTGTTGATCAGCTAGTATTTATCGGAAAAAGCTGCACATCACCCTCCAGAGGTTTCAGTGAAATGAAGTGTCAAGGGTTTATTCCCAGAGAAGCAAACAGATTTTACAATCAGCCTGTCATGCAAATATACTGCTGGTACAACTCTGTTGACTACCCTGGATTTTTAATCATAAAAAAAGAGCAGATTCATTATCATCTGTGATACCTGCTGAACACCCACATATTTCACAAGCCACATTGACAAAGTGAGAGCAATGGGAAAGGGCGACAGGCACATCGCAAGGAAACAATGCAGCCCTGTAACTCGAGAGCTGATCAAGCCAGACACAATATTCCCTTTGCAGGGGTGCTGTGGCTGCTTGCACCCACCTCCTGGCACTGCCATCACAAATGCCCAGCAGCTTTTGGCTTGCATGCCTCCATCTCCCTAATTAACACAGCAGAGACAAAGCCCGGACAGGGAGCAATCACAGCAGTGGTTTATCTGCCCTCCCCGTTTGTCTTTGTGGAACAAGTTTGGAGCTACCTCAGGCAGGAAAGCCAAGATATGGATGTGCTTAGCAAGATGGTGTGTGTATGTGCCTGCAGACACATGGATGCACCTGTGCAAGAGGATGGACGTGGTCAGAGGGTTCTGTATTTATCTGCAGCAAGCTACTTAAAGTTGAAGCCATAAGGATTTCCAGTCTTGCTCCACTGCGCGCAAGTCACAAAGCTCTGTTTGGCAGCTGCCTTCTCTGGCAAAGCTGGTCTCTGAAGGCTGGCCTCCACCACTCCTCTGATTTCTTGTTCCTCCTAACTAAGCTAAGCTGATAAGCTGTTCTGAACATCACTTCTCAAATCACCCAGCAAAATCTCAGAGGGGCAAACAGTTTCAAAATTTTCCAAGTGACTTAAATTTCCCTTTTCCCTTTCCTTACGCTGTGTGATTAAAAGCATTATTCACACAAAAATCAAGAGCCTGTTTCTCCACACTCATGCACAGCACAAGTCTAACATGAACACCAGCCTGGTCACTGAATGCAAAAGCTACCCCACATACGCAGCAGCAGGGAATAGGAGCCACATATAGAGCTGTCTTGTGTCCTTAAGGGCATACAAGCAGCTGTAGCCCCAACATAGCAAACCAGCACCTCTCTGAAGAGTACAATAACCCTCTTACTATAGAGTCTCTTACCCTACAAAAATAAATGCACATCAGGGCTCTAATGGGCTATGCATTGTAAAGATACACAGGGGAACTTCAGCAGTTTAAAAGCGCATCCCACCTGAAGTTAAATTACAGGTTTTGAACATGAAACCCCCATTGCATGATACCAGCCAGCAAACCCTCACAGCAAGTGGCCAGGGCATATCACCAGCTAGACCTGAAGTCAGTGTACCAAGAAATGCTGTGGCTGCTAACCAGAAAGCTTTACTACTTCCTCAGTGATGCAGTGAGGTACCACCTCCCAGAAGAAGGCTGCTTGTGGGCAAGGAGTTGGGTGATAACACTGCAGCGTGGATAAGAGGCAGTGCCCAGTCTCAGGCACAGGAGAGGACTTTGGCTCCCTCCTGGTTCCTACTTCACACTTGCTCTGGTAGGGAGAAAATGCAGCCCATGCCAGGAACCCCCCCTTTCTGCATTATGTCTCAGGGTGGATTTTCTCTAATCCTTGAAACCTTGGCTGTTTGTTAATCATAAACCCTGTTTGGAAAACTAGCACTTTCAAAATTAGCAATGTCAGATCTTGAGGGTAAGCTGTAAGTCTCCAAAGGGCAGCAGCACACATCACATACACACGCACGTAGCAAGTGTAACAAGCAGCAAGCATTCATTCAGCACCTAGGTGTTGGATCACAAGTTAGATGTGAATCTGCATTCCCTTTCTCCACCTTGGGTTTTGTGTTTTGCCTGCTCCACAGCCTGACCATTTACACCCCAGCATCATGATGTTTCCCTCCTCCCAGAAAAGTCTGACCTTTCAGCTGGATACACAGGTACCCTGGTGATTTAGGGCACATGCAAGGACATGACATTTAAACCAAATGAAGTGGAGCTGTTGTTCTTGCACAGTTTATATAGCTGCACTGTGAAACTCACAGCTGAAGGATGGAGGGAGGCCAAAACCACAGGTGGGATTCAAAAGGACATCACCCAACTCACAGCCAGTTCTCAAGGAGTAGGACACCCAGCCAGTACCAGAAGGCAGGACCAGGGGGAGGGCTGCACACTGCAAATGCACTGACACTCTTCTGGGCATCCTTAACTACTATCAGGGAAGGGATAACTGGGAGAGATGGTCTGAGCCACTCTGGAAAGTCTCTGTTTCTTATCAGCTAAGACCATTTGCTAATTCAAACATAACCCAGAACACTCCAGTTCTCAGAAGTGAAGAGAGAAACTGAACATTTGAATCCATGTCTGGCTGGTAAGCGAGCTACAAGACTGACTGAAATCAAATTTAAATCATCACAAAGAACATTAGAGCTAGTATGTAAGTCTACCCTATAGCTAAGCATAGCAGGGGACTTCAATTTATCTCAGGAACATTTGTGCACCAATTAGCTCCGTTTCTCTGGGGAGAAGTCATCTCATAATTTAAATTATTTTGGTCATATAGCAGGGAGGAGAAAAATTATGAAAACATGTGAAGCATTTGGATGTGCTCAACTACCAAATACTTCTAATGTCACAACTTGGTTCATTATGATTAGTGTTTCCCCAATGCAAAGAGGATTTTGTTTTAACTAGAAGCATGACAAGGAATTATAGCAGCTGTGCCTGTCATTATTCTGTTTAACCTACTAATGAAATTGGTTTGCTAGAACCAAATTGGTTCAAAAGATTAATTAAAAACAGGTGGTTCTTTGCAGTAACTTCTCCATACCACATCGAGAACTTTTTGTGGGAAAGCCACCTCTGCTTTTCCTAACGACCTGCAGAAGTTCATTTTCTCATCTCTCAGGGCAATAAAATAGTAATAAAATTAAATTCAGAACACTGCCTGTGTGACAGTGTGTTGCAAGGCCCACCTTAGAAGAAAAGCAATGTCCAATGACCTAGCAAGGCTGGCCTTTGTGAGCCTTCCCCAGAGGACAGTGTTCCCTGGGAACACCCTCCATTTCACCATAGTCTCACAAGGAATAGTCTTTGCATGAGACATCCCCCAGGGAGCTTAGAAACAGCTTGTTAGTCAACAAGGGCCAAAGCTCATTAGCCTCAAAAAAGGAGACGGTGGTTTGAAGAAGTCTTCCAACTACAGGCAGACAAGTTTTGTATTTTGAGGGTTTGTCACCATCTCTGCTAGCCACATGCAACCCAGACCATGTCAGGGCCATGCTGGCTAAATGTCTTCTGCAGGCAAGGACTTTAAAATACTACTCATACAGCAAAACCCAGTCATGCCAAAAATGTATGTCTGTTCATCCAGAGAAAAAAAGATTTTTTTGATCCAAGAATGGACAGAATCCTGCTAAAAATCCATGAGGGAAGTTCACAAAGCTTATTTCATTAACATTTAGGTTTGCTTTTAAGGGGGCTTTTTTGTTTACCTATCAAATCCCCCTGCAGCACAGACCTGAGACAAATATTGTCCTGAGTTAGAAGAAAAGAGGCTCTGAAGATCTCCAAAGGCACAAAATTCCTCACCATCCAAGTCATCCTCACAGTAGGTATGAAACAAACATTGTGCCTAAAGCAAGGACAGCCTTGACAAACTACGATACTTTATATGACAAAGTACTAAGAGGTTTTAAGGCATGTTAGGGACTCAGTATTTGCCTGAAAATGAGTTCTTAGAGATGATGAAAAAAAGTTGATGATATTTGGGTCTTAATACTAGTCTTTTTAGTAAGATTCTGAGTCTTAAGAAGTCATTGTGAGGTGCTGCCCAAAGACAAAAAACCCTCCTGATACGGCTCATGAATCAGCACAGAAAAGATGGGCTCCCAGGACTGCTGGCTGATACAATTCAGATGCTCTCAGTGAGATGGAGAGTTGGAAGTGTTTTTAACTTCTTACAGAAAGGCTGCTGGAGCATACTCTGCAGAGCATATCCTTATTGCATGGGCGTGATGGAAAGGAATCAGGAAAATGTAGTGTTTGCAAAGGTACAGAGGGTCTGCTCCAAACAAAGCTCTCGGTGCTGTTGGCCACCAGGTAACAAAAAGCAGGGTTTGGCCTGTTTTCCTAAGGAAACAAAGGATTATAGCATGGCCATGGCCAAACACAGTTCCAATGTCTGGCAGGAGAGGATGTCCAGCTGAGTGGCTACTATTAAATCAAATGAGCAGATGTCTGCACACGCACTGGCAGATATGAAACAGGCCACAAAGTGAATGCCATTAGTGCCTGCTTGCCTCCCCTTTTGCAAAGGAAGGGTGTACATCTGTATCAGTGCCTCCTACACCCCACAATCACCTCTCAGCCATGGCCAGAGCCAGACACACTGGACAAAGAAGCAAAGAGATGAGCAGCTCCAACAAGACGCAGAACAGCAGAAACGAGATCCCATGCCTTTGCACAGGCAAGGCTGCAGATTAACAAGTCCCTTAGGAGGTACAGGAAGACCAAATATTAGACAAACCACAGGAAAGGGGATGTCATCAGCTTGCTCATGGAACTGTTCCCTGGCTGACCAGGAATGTTTCAGAGAAGATCTCTACAGCTATGGAGGATTTCACAGCTACCTCTTATTTCTCTGCAGAGTTTTAGGATATCATACACCCCCGAGAACCTATACACCCACACATTACAGATGTACTACCAGAGTTGGCAGCCACCCTTTCTTTTAGCAGTGCAGGGGCAAACATACAGCCAGGCTACTGCATAGCCCCACTGCAGTGCCAAGGAGGTGGAGACAGCAAGTGCATGGGCCCAGGGCAACAGACCAAGGCTCCTTGAGAAGACATAGGAAGAAGCATTCTTCCCCGCACATGCATGTCTGAGCTCTCTACATTGCTCATTTCTCAGGTCTCCTTATATCAAATGGGTTTACTCAGATCCTCCCGTAGCTGTTAGTTCAGTTGTACCCTGACCTCAGCTCCCTTCTCATTTGTGGAAGTAGGACAAATGCAGTTAGACAGGGAAACACAGCTGTGCTAGTTAGAGGCTTAGGTATTCTTGGCCACAGCAATGTATAACACACCAGTGCACAACAGCTCTCAGTAGAAATTTGCACAGATGTTGTAGAAAGTCCAGACAGCATCATTAAGTTATCCATATTTGAAAGCTCCAGGCTGAGCTACAGTTTATGCAGCAGTAGATACCACACAGCCAAATCAGAGTTTCACAAAAGACCAGCTGAGAGTCATACATCCAGGGAGGCTTCATTCACACATGAATCTCTTCGGAGAACTCATCAAAAACCCCTTGCTTGTGATCCTTCAAATACAGCTCAGTCACAAGCAGTTAGGATTACAGCAGGACCAGACTCAAGAGAGCAGGCTCAAGCTCAATATTTTGTCACGTCCTCTCTGATTTCAACTCCCAGAGGAGCAGAGGAAAAGCGGAAAGACAGCACACCTGAAAAGCTGGTATAATTTCATTTCTAACTTGGGGCACAAGTGGGCTCCTGTTTTACCAAACAGCTATTAAGTTACCTCGCAGCTAATTCCCATGCTTACTCTTGATTAGCTTTGCTTCAACTTCTTGCTGGATTGATATAAAATCCCATGCAACAGCAGCTTGTGGAGAAGTAGAAGACAGATGCATATTCCTAAAACAATTGCTAAAACCAAGTGCTATCGGTGCCTAAAAACCAGCCCGCAAATCACAAGCCAAACACAACTGCCCATGAAGCAACTCCGTGTTTTTTTTCCCCCCCTTGGGTCAGCAGGGCAGTCATCCACCATCAGAGGGAAACGCTGAGGGACAGCAGTGCCCTGGGTCCACTTCCCTCCCATTACCAGCATGTAAACATAAAACCTCCAGTGTTACTTAACCACTTCTCTTATTTTCTAAGAGATAACACTATAAATATAAAAATGTGGTGCTTCACTTTTACTTCACACCAGCAACTGGGGAATGATGTGAAAAACACCTATTAGATTTGGAAAACAAGCAGCCAGACAACATAAAGCACCAATTGACTGGAAGATTCTGATCAGCTCCTCTCCCTGCTGTTACCTGGTCCCCAGGTGCGAGGCAGAGCAAGGCTGCCCCTCACCAAAACAGACAGATACACTGGGAGGGATACAACCACGGCAGCCCTCACCTCTGGTTTAAAGCCAGCACTGCACCTCTGCCTGCTGCCTCGCTGTGTCTCTTCTCCCGCCCAGTCACCTCTCCACAAAGCAACTGCATCCCTACCAATATGATCAACAGTTCCATCACCCCTGCGGGATGCAAAATTACAAACCCTTGGCAGCAGCCCCAGCCAGGGGAAGCCATCTTTCACAGCTGAGCTTTGGGCCTGAAGGTTAAACAGTGGCTGCTGCACCCATTGGCGATCCTCATTTCAAGACGGAGGTGTGAAAGGCTGCTACATCCACCTGCCTGCCACCCCAGGGCCAAGGATGCCAGAGATCCTGGTTAACGCGGGCAGCAGGGTCCTCCCAGCATCCTGCTGCTGGGTAAGCCACTCCAGCCAAGAACACCACGCGCCCTGCCCCAACTCATCATGACAGACACACTCCCCAGCACCAGGCTGCAGCCCAGCTCCAGAGCCGACACTCTGCAAGGTGTTCAGACCTCTCAGTCCTCTAGGTTTTGCAAATGTAGTGTAATCAAGTGACTGCAAGACCATTTTCCCACGAGGTTTTTCATGCTATGCCTTCGTTTCCCTAGTGCAGGTTTGGGTACCAAGGTGAGCACAACACAGTGTTCTGGATATAGCCAAATCCTCTTGCTATAGCAGTACTGCTGCAAGAAACCTAGATCTCTCCAGAGACATGTTGCAGACGTGGTACGATAGCCAAGTCAAGCCAGTTTCCCTCTTGAACTGCACAGTCTGGGAGGGAGGATTCTTAACAGCTTCATAAAATAAATCTTGTCCCTTATAAGGCTGTATCAGTGCTCTGCATTAATTAGACCCACCCTGCAAGACATCCTAGCGTAACATCACAGTAATATGGATTCCCTGGTGGGGAGAAAAGTCTCCTTGCTTGGAAATCTAGAAAAAAAAACTAGCTGAATATTATAAAAACATGGTCTGCCCTGAGGGCAAAAAGACAGCTTTATAGAGCACGCTCTGTGCACGGAGCAGCAGACAGGACTTCCACAGTTCTAGGAGAACCCAAGGCAAAGACAGTGTAACAAACCTTGTACTTACAGCCTTATTCTAAGCACGTTCTGGGAAGAAATCCCACCAATTCAGTCCTAGCAGTGGAGAACACACAAAACAACCACCCACCAGCAGGCATACAGTGCCTGTGCCTCAGTTTCTACAGTGCCAAGTCCCTAGTGTCAAGCAGGGCAGCACCCTGCAGCCATCACTCCAGGGAGGAGCAGGACCTTCATCATAAAGACACTCTACACAAATCTGCCTTGCCTTTTCATGTAGTTTTAAAGCCAGTCTTACAGATCTTGGAGTACAGATAGGGGAAATCAATTACTGCCCAGGAATGTCAGAGTTGTGCTGGGAATATATATTTGCTCCCGTTCCAAGGTGAATGAAGATGTTGAGCTAAAAGAAAAAAATATTAGTGGGAGATCAGAGTGATTCTATGATCAGGGACAGAGCACTGTGATTAAGTACATTTCACAGTCCACCAAGCAGCAAAGCATGAAGATGCTCTGCATGGCTAAGGAAGGTATTGTGGAAAATGCTTAAGTTTAATGGAATAAAACTACATTTCAAAACCCACCTAGTTACTCTTGCATAACTGAGTGCTCCCTTCTTGCATGAGGTACGCTCGCTTTGTGCGTGTATGTGACTCGTGTTCCATCTCCTGCCCTTTTTGGTACTCTTTTGTGCTGTTGTGCAGATTGCTGAATAAGATACCTAACACTTGACATTCCCCTTTCTTCTTGCCATTAGCAACCCACACATGATGACAGGAGGATGGGCTTCATTGCTCTCAGGATCCTATCTCTTGACTACCAAGCACCTCTGTCCTCCCCAAACCAAAAAAAAAAAAAAAAGACATGCACACACACCCCCCCCCAGCATCACCAATCACGTCTACCGAAATGGTTCTCAAATACTGTATTGAACCTCTAAAAAATATCCCAAGGGACAATTTTACAAATAAGCTCAGTTTTGCACTGAATATATGTTATCAGGCAGCAGATGAAGGGTTCATACACAGCCAGGTCAATGCTAGTGATTTTATCTGCTTCTTTTGCTCAATCATTTCTTTATGAAATCCAGAGTTGCTAGCTCCATTAATATCAGTATTCAGAGCTCACATCCTATCCCTCTCCAAAATCATTCTAGCATCAGAGAACTCCTGCTGGGAAATACAATAGAATAAGAAAAATAAATAAATGAAATACCATCTACTGGCACACCAGCAGTGGTTACTTTATTCCTTATTTTCCCCTTTACATCTATAGTCCCTCCTCTCCATCCTTTTCTCCCTTGTGCTCCGCATCTCCACAGCTAAAATAGGAAATATCTATCAAGTGCACTTGTTAACATGCAATCACCGATTTCACTGATCCTTTCCTCCACAGGATGGGGCCATGTTTTCCAGATAATTAAAGATACACCTTGCAGTGACACGACAAGAGGGTGGTTGGAGTTTTTGTGTGTGCCGAGTTTCAGCATCCGTGAAAGGATGGGAACAATCCTCAGATGCATTGGTAAGATACACAGTTGGATCCTTTATTCCCCCGCTTGTGCAGTTATATACATTTTCCATATCTGTACACACGATTACGCTTATATCTGATAGGCTACAAACAAATCACGCACTGTTCACACGCCCCACATTCCCTTACAATTGGTAATTATGCACTAACGCCAATAGCAACAGACTGCCTCCATGTCCTTGAATACATCTTGTTTTTGCTAACTCACATCATGTGCACTATCAGAACTTTCTCAATGACTATTCTTAGCTGTCTTTTCCAGCAGCCTGTTAAATCATGCTGTTTTGCTTAAGCGGCCTAGTTGTGCTAATTCTCAAGCTACATCGACCCCAACATGTGTGGTTTTTTTTCCAATAAAAAAACCCAAATGATCACATTTTCATACCAGATCATTTTTTTTGCATAAAATGCCCCCCCCCCCCAATTGAAACATCTTGGCTCATCCGCTCTTGGTTTGGGTTTTTTTTGTGGCAAACTGATGCTATTGGTCTTCGGGGGGGGGGGGGGGGGGGGGTGTTTAAAAAAACTCCATGCAATTAAAAACATTCAGGGAGAAAGATCTTTATAATAAGGGAAAAGTTTCAGCAAGAGTTTAAGATAACACCCAACACCCAAGCGTTCTGTGCTATCACTCAGCAGGTGCTGCATTCGCTGCAGGAGGTTAATCCCCTTCCAGTCTTTTTCTGGGCTGAACTTACTGTAGGGGGCTTTGCCCTAAATGCTCCAGATCTCTCAGGGCCCATCCCTGAACCAGCAGCCCCACTGCTTTTTCCACGTTTACAGAATTTATGTGCTACTTTCATCACTTAACTACAGTCTTGACTTGTCATGTAGGTGCTACACACACATCACACAAACACACTGCACGTGCTCCTGTCGTACCCCATCCGTGCTCCCCAGCGCCTCTGCCAACAGCTTCCTTTCTCTGCCTTGATGTCGGTTAGCAAGACAGTTGTGATCCTGCTGCACAAAAATACTCCCTGGTACTAGAGAGGGCTGAGAAGTGTTATAAAACTCCTTTCTTTCCTTCATTAAC
Organism: Opisthocomus hoazin; assembly: GCF_030867145.1. Classification (NCBI taxonomy): domain Eukaryota; kingdom Metazoa; phylum Chordata; class Aves; order Opisthocomiformes; family Opisthocomidae; genus Opisthocomus; species Opisthocomus hoazin. The sequence continues at coordinate 11,293,640 of NC_134424.1, read as the reverse complement.
TTCTCTGCAAGTACTTCCCTTTCAACAACATCAAAAATAATGAAAAATCACTTTCCAAATTTTTTCACTCATTAAAAATCTAAATGCATTTTTATAGGCAAGCAGAGCACACCAAAAAGGATTTTGAACAAATGAACAAATGAACTAAGTGTTTTGAACTCATGCTTTGAGATAAATTCTTTTTGGAATCGCTATTTTTAGATGCATGTAGTTAGATGTGCTCTGCCTAACACCCAGACAAATGTCTGCAGTGTCCCTTTTTTAAGGTTGTTTTCCTTCAACTTCTACAGATTGAGAAAAATTACATCATGACTGTTTTCATGTTCAGTGCCTTCCAGAGCACCCTTCCTCCCTCTCTCCCAAAGGCTTTCAGCAGCCTCATGCTGGCTGGTTCAGAGGTTCACCTCTTCCTTCCTCAGCTTTCCTCAGCTATTCTGCAAGATGTCAGCTTCACTTCAGCCATCCAGCCTGAGCCATTTCCAATACTGTCTTGAAATAAGTCTGCCGAAGGCTGCCCCATCTCTTGGCACACTGCTCAGATCTGAGACTTATGAGCCTTCAGACAGTTGCATTTCACAATCAGTTGATCTAAAATGATCCCAGTTTCCACCAGTGACTCCATCCTAGAACTGTTTCTGGCATGTCCCTCTCTCCCCTCTATGAATAATAATGCAAAGCAACCATTTGATGTTTTTGTGTTTCGTTTGTGGAGTTTTGGCTTTTCTCTGTTTGCTTTTAAAGTTAGTCCCTCCCCTTTTTGTCCACAAATTCCCTCCAGCTGATGCTCTTCAAGCTCTACTGGCTCCCACTTCACCTCCAGATGAGAGGAGCTCATATTCCTTAATCACAGATGCACCTTAACACTCCCTGCACATGCCTTCTCTTTGGCCACCTTCCCCTTGCATTTCCTCTTAGGACCTCTCTCAAGCTAACAACTTTGCTCAGCCCACTAAGCCCCAAGTGCTACTCTCCCACTGCTCTTGCAGGCATTGCACAGCTCTGAAGAAAGAATAGGCCACAAGAGAAATTCAGGGTTATACTAGGCTAGAAGTAGATCAGAGGAAAAACACTGCCTAGAAGCCCTTGGCCAAGGTGGACACCATGGAGGGCTGATGCCCCTGGAAAAGAGCCACCTCCATCTGAACATCTAGCAACAGAGGCAGCGCAAGAGCCCAATTCAGAGCCCCAATGCCCCATGCTTATCTCTGAAGACCCTGAGAAGCAGTAGCCTTGAGCACTCACCAGATCCCTGTGGGTTTCTCTGTTCCTGGGGCTGTCACTTAGTGGCATGTCCACACACAGCACCTCTGCACAGAGGGAGTGCTCCCAAGGATGTGGGTGGGTCTGGTTCGGAGGGATGCAAACAGAGCGTGAAACTATCATCAGAGGCTATTAATGTTTTCTTAATGTGTGAACTGAGGCGGAAACAGAGCAGAAGAAAGAAAATTAAAAGCTTGCCTAACATGGACGGTACCTCCCCTACCACCCAGACTTTTGGAAACGTTAGCAGCAGGGGGTGGGAGAAGAGGGATCCTCCCTGACTTTCTTTCTGCTGCCATCACTGCAGGGAGTCCACGAGACACTAGAAAAAAGAGCAAGATGCTACAGCCTGCTCTGGCAGCTGCCCTATCTGGTCCTCTCTTCTGCTATTACTCAGAGCCACAGAAATTCATGTTAACACAGGATTATTGCTCCCTTGAATAGCAAGGCTCCCTGCTGGAGATCAAAAAGCAGTCTTTGGGGTGTGGGATCTGGCTGTTGCAGGAAAAATTACACCTTTACAGACCTCTGCCTCCAGTTTGAGACTGAGAACAGGAAAAAGCAATGCACTTCTATGCAAAAGTCAATATTCAGAATTAGTGACCTCTTAAGATGAGATTTTAAACACCTGGAAACAAGTAATATGACATCAAAGTCCTCCATCGTTGAACCTGTATAAGCTCACAAAGCATCCTTCATAAGGTACCTTGTTCCAGCCCCCACACACCCCTGTCCCTGCAGATCACTGCTTTGACTTTTCACAGGATGACTCTGGATACCACAGAAAAAACCCCCACCCTTTTTTCTGTGGGCACACTGTTGTTCATTTGAGCAGATAATAATTTATCTAGGGCAGCAAGTAACCCAGTGCCATTCCCCACGGGGCTGCTGGCAGGTGGAAGGGATGGCAGGCAGTGGGGCAGAGCCACCAGGGATGGGGTTTATCACGAATGCAAAGCATGGCCCAACATGGCAGAGCTCTGCTCTGGGACAAGGAGCAGAGGTGGTAAATTGTGAGCAAACTACTTTTAGGGGCTAATGGGAACATGAGATGGGATTTCCTGAACACCGTCAGGGCTTGTCTTTATATAAAGCTGCTTGCATTTAATTACAATCAGTTACATTAGCTACATCAGTCAATTTAATTAAATTGCAAGGACACTCATAAGTTGATTTAACTCTGTCTCAAATGGATTTAGCAAAAGTTGGCAAGAAACTAAATCACCATAAACCACAATTAAATCGACTGAAGAGCATCCACACAGAATTTTGCAGAAATTTAACAGAATCGATTTGAAGACTTGCTTTAAGTAGAGTAACTCAGGTACAGAGAAAGATGAACTCTGGGGATGAAAGTAAAGCGTCTAACGTTTCAGCAGCCCTGTCTAATGATGAGCTGTGAAAGCCCGCTCCTTTTTCCCCCCCATGTCCTAGCGCTGGCATAATCTTCAGAAACATTTGCCCAACAGCACCCAGCAAGAAATGGCCATGTCCTGGCCCAGGCACACGAGCTGGAGGTCACAAGCTGTGCACTGCACAGCTGCAGCCTGAATGGACAGAGCACTGGTGTTTGTTAGGACAATTTAAAAAGACTGTGGATTTGTGAGCCTTATTTAATCCACCTCGAATTAAGTCCCAGCTCTAAATGAGTGTGTTAGTCTAATTAGAAGCTTTTAGCACTGAAATTTTCAGTAGAAAAGAGTACACACACAGGCAGCAGATAACAGGACAGGCCTTTTGCAGACAAGTTACACTGTGCTGCTCCTTCGTGTGGCAGCAGCTCTGGCACACACAATGAACCGGGCACAAGTCTTCAGTGTGCACCAGAAACATCTTATTCTGTAACAAGAGTGGAGTGATAGGAGGGTAGAAATACAACTCCAGTTTTGTACATTGAACAGCTATGGGAGCACTTGGGCCCATGCAGGACAGCACTGGGTGGGTTACACCTCTCCTGGCAACATTGGGTGGGTTATACCTCTCCTAACAGGATCCATCCCAGTCTCCAACCCGTAGATGCTTGGAAATGGCAAAGCCTGTTTAGGATTTATTTATAAACCCAGTCACTTTGACCAAACTGCTCATCTGAGCTCCAGATTCGCTGGTACAAACCCCTTCCAGCCAGCACCAACGTCTTGCTCACACTACACAACTGGCACTTTTTTTCATAGCTGCATTGAATCTTGCCCTTGCAAGCACCTCTTCCATGGGACAGGAGTGGTCCCAACAGTTTTCCCAGCAAACCAAGTGATTTATGACAAGTCTAATGCCACTTTTTATACTGCTATAGCCTAGATTTACAGTTCACTGACTAGCAAGAGTAAAGCTGCCACTGTTTCCTTAGTGCTACAATGACCATTACAAAGGTACTCTAAGCAATGATGTGGCTGCCATAAAGTTTCAAGATCACCTTTTATTTCAGTGAGGAGCCATTTCCAAGTCCAAGCTCCACTGAAGGGAGGAAAGGAGAGAAAACTCATTGCCTGACAACAGCAGTCTGGGAAAGATCAAGTTTCTGCACCACCTCCAACTGCTCCAGCCAAAACCCACCACCAGATCACAAAAGCAGCAAAACCTCCTTGCACTGAAAGCCCTTGCACCAAAACCTGCAAAGCTTCTGGCTGCAAAGGGGGTCTCTGTCATCCCTGCAGGGTAGGCTCTGTGGTCTACTAAACCATCAGAGGCCAGCTCCTGTTACAGCTTTGCAACCTGGGCAAGTCTCCCCAGCTCCCCATACCTTACTGCTTTGTAAAATGTGTTCTTATCACAGCACAGCAGAAATGCTGGGAAGCAAGCAATATTAGTAAGTTGACTCAGCATGCCAGTTAGCATTCAGGCATTCATAATACCTAAACTGAATTAAGCCTAATACATACACACACACATTTACATTAAAAGTCATGCTTCCAAATGCTTCCATATTTACTTTCCTGTGAGTTTTAAAGTTTATATTTAAAGTAAAACAAACACCTGGAAATTTTGAAGTTAGCTTGTTGTGGAAATGTTATTTCTGTCTCTGCCCCATACTAGGTGAGATCAGGTATGCAGAAAGACAGCAGCAGCGCTGCACTTTTTAACCACAAGCAGTATGGCTCTGTAGCTGGCTGCTTTGTCAATCCACACACTCAGTAATGACAAATCTGCTTCTGATGAAGGTAGTTCCAGTAGCATTGCTTGGTTTGCAGCACCTTCCTCACTTTCCTGATGTCTAGGCTCTTTTCCTGTTCTAGAAAGATTAATTTAACACCATGCTGAAAGAGAACTAGCTAAGGAGGGAAAGCAAAGGGCACAGGAGTTGTTTTCTGCCAGTGGATGGTATAGGGAATCTATGAATCATGGGCCCAGACATGGATCAAACACTGTTGTGAACCTCTCAGCTCTATCAGGTTTGACCTGCTGTTGCATACCCATCAACTGAAGTAATTTCACTGATTTTCATGGAATATTTACCAGGCTCTGAAGGAAGAAAGCCTTCATTCCTTTCATGCTGCTGATGGAGGGAGCCATCCAGGCCACCTTCCATATTTGGAGCAGAAAGATCTATCCTTCCTTCCTCATTACAGATACCATTAGGAGAAAAACAAACAAAGTGCTGTGTTGCCTTATATAGCAAGGCCATTTCTCAGCATCACTGTTACTGCAAACAGCTCCCCCCCAAAAAAACAGGGGATGATGGACTGAACCAAATGGGCTGGTAGCAGCTCTGCATGGTGCCACACTCATGTGCACCAAGAACTGTAACAAGGGACCATGTACCCAACTTCAGAAATGGGAGAGGAGGCCACCAGGCATCCTAGACAATAACAGCACCCAAGAGCATCCCTCCAGGCTTTTAGACACCTGCTGCAGGAGGGTAGGTCAGCTCTGCTTCCAGGTCAGTCATTAACTGAAAGCATATCACCAGAGGGTGCAGAAATAAACATCCTTTCACTGGACCCACTGCCATTAGAGCCAACCAGGGTGAATTGCCTATGGAGTGTATTTCTGTGCAGCTCAGCAGCCATGAGGCACATCAGCTCAGGTACTCTGGGTGGGTGTCCTAAGTTCGTGATTGGTGTTCATGGCACATCTCTCACTTCTCACACTTCAAGATGAAAGAACAACACTTGCAAAGATCCAAGAAAACACTGTCTGCTTAGCACACCACCACCACAAAACAAGGTAAATCTTCATTTTGAGATATACTGTTATCTGTGAGGTCTTGTCCTAACCCCAAAGAGGTGGTCCAATGCCTCTACATTAAGGCATTTCCTAGACTAAAACCTTGCAGAGGGTTTGTTTGGGGGTCTTCCCCCTCTCTTTTCTAAACCTCACTTACTACACGTCAAACTAGAATGGAATCTGACAACTACTGCAACAGTCAACCCCTCCTGGAGTCTTTAAAAAAGTAAGTCTTGTCCTTGTCATTTCAGAGGGTAGTGAACTCCACAGCTCCTCTGTGTAGCTAATGACGTATTTTCCTTAATCAGTCTCAAACATCACTCTTCAGTTACATTTTACACTCCTTTTGTTGATCCCTATTGCCAAAACAGAAAGGTTGAACACTAATTTGTCCTTCTCTAGGCTGGTCATTACAATATATATTTTACTGATGTCCTTTCTTAAATACTTTCTTTTTGGGGTAGACTCAGTGTCTTTATTTTCTTTATTCCCAATAAAGTTTTTCCATTTCTTTAATTATTCTTCCATCCTCTGAATACTCCCTAATTTTGCAGTATATTTTCTAGTATGGAGTGACCGTCACCCATTGTCCACAGAATACGTCCAACAGATTACACAATGCTATAACAAGATCAGCCATTTCAGATACCACACATCGTGAGATTTGTGCTTCACACCCCAGAAACCTGATCTGGTGAAGCAAATCTCTCAGGAAAGACTGGCAAGCAGGACCAGAGGATCAGACTGCTGTAATTAATAGGTATTTCACTCCCACAGCATCACCCGAGGGTCATGCTCATCATCACAGCAAAGCTGCCTGACGGAGCAATGGGGGTGGCCAGCCCATCACCCAGGCAGCTCCAACACCCTTTTCTGATTGGGCCCTGTGCCTGCTGCCTTCCCAAGGGGCTCGATTTCTCCATGCCCTCCTTGTGCAGTCAAGCATCGAATATCAACCAGTGGCCTTCCTACCTCTTTCCCAAGGGGCTTATTTCATTGTCTAAGCAACCCTCTAGCATGAAGTATAAGGAGCTGTCAGCAGTACAGCTAATACAGTCATCACCCAAAAGCCAGCAGCCCTGCTCCATGCAGATATTTGTAAGTTATTAAATAATTTTAGACAGGATGCAAAGGTGGTGAGGGACCAAGATTTGCACAAAAAAAACCCTCTACACCCAAAGATCCTAAGAAAGTAATTAATGATTAACTATCATAAAACCCACAAGAGGGAAGCAAGGAAAAGTCTTCCACAGTCTCCTGCAGGAGGTACCAAGCTCATGCCATGCTGAGGATGGGAGGCACTAGCATTGACTGGCCCTGCGAGCCTGCTGCCTCTCCAGCAACCTCCGTTACTGGGAAATTTATCCTGGGGCATTTGACGTGCACTTTTCTCTCCTCAGCAGCTGATCTTGGCTGTAAAGTAAGAGCTCTAGGGACAGAAATTCTCTTCCAGTCCTGCTTCCTCCAAGTCCAATGAGTTTTTTGCTGTTGGCTTAGAGCAACACTAAAATCTCACCAGCAAGCCCACAGACATCACTTCCCTCCAATCCCCCCAGCTACCCTTTAATACCTTCAGAAGGGTGTCAGGAGCCCAGGGCTGGAGGACAAGCACTGAGTAGAAATCAGGTAAGCCCCATGGCACCTCCCATCCCTCATGTTGAGCTGGACACCTCTGCCAGTGAGCTACATGCTTAGAAACCTTACAGCCCAATCCACTTGCTACCTCACTTTATACGATTCAGGAGCAGCACTAAATTAGGCAGTGTGTTCAGCCCTGCAGCACCCTGGGACTATAATGGTGGGATGTCTCTACAGAAGAGACACCATGAGCTTTGTCAGAGCCAGCCCAGAAGCAAGCATTATGGCTGTCCTGCTACTGACACACCTGACCTGCTCGGTTCCTACTGACCATGCAAGAGCAACCAGGTGCACGACAGTACTTGTTTCTCCTAATGGCTGGGTCCTTTTTCAGATAAAATTCTATGAAAAGATGCCAATATGGACAAATCTACTGCCCTTTACAGAGACACATTATACTACCCCGATCTGCCTTCCAGCTAATCCCATGCAATGAACTGCTGAACTCTCTAACCTTCTCTTTTCACACAGACTTCCCTGGAGCATAAAGACAACAGAAATGTATTCACTCTTCATTTCAAGGTGGATTAAAGCTATGGGTCACAAGCTTAAAAAAAACAACACACCACACAACACCACACCCTGCTAGCTTCCAATGCTTGGACACAGATTTCCAACATAAGATAAGAGATCACATCATTACCCCACATTCACAGAGTGTCTCAGTGTCAGGCCCTGGCACAGCTCCAACCTGGCCAGGCACTGCCTGGGATGAGCATCCAGATAACTTAACGGCTCCTGCAAAGCCACCACTTCCTGAAGAAAGAAACACCCACAGAGCAGGCTCAGCAAATGGGATGTACAATATAGGAAACACTAACCTGGGAATACCTGGCTAGATATCAAGCAGTCTGGACTGGAAAACCCTCCCTGACACCTTGTTCCCCTTATCTGCTTTTATTACAAAGGAAAAGCCAAGCTCAGCTTTCAGCAGGGGACAGAGGTGACAAGGCAGGGGAATACATGACACAAAGGTGGTGGTTTACTGGGCATCACTTCTGACCTCCTGCTGACAAGATGAGCGATATGTCACAGTTTAATCCCATACAACAGTGCAGAGGGACTCCTGGCTTCTGGTCTGTAGGCATGTTTCTTCCTTAGATTAAGTCATTGCCTCACCACACTTTGCCTGCCCTTCTCACTTCACAGAGCTGAGACACACATGTAGCTTCGGGGGGAGCCCAGCAAAGCATGTGGACTTTTGTGAATCAGTAGCAATAGGAAAGGATGAAAAGCACTGGAGCCACCATCAGACAGACTGCTTTTCCCACTGTGCCAATACAGACTTAGATCAATTCATTTACTGTCACACACCAGCTACATACAATACTGAAATGAGCTAGAGCAAAGCTCCTCAGTGCAGCAGCATCCTGCCTGCATCCACTACAGTGAATTATGCCTGGGAGATGAAATGTATATTTTCCCCAAGCAAATATACAACATTGACATGTGCTAGATCTGTACAGCCAGACTGCCATTTACAGCTTCCACTAGGTGCTAAACACCAGGGACTTCCATACCCAAAACTTGTAATCACGGCTGTAAGGGAAGTTCTTAGACAAAAAAGTTAAAATACAAGACAGGACCAAGAAGAGTAAACTTTCTTCTCCCAGATAGTGGGCTGTTCTCCCAGTCTACTCAAGAAGCTTCCACCCACCTGCCCTTGAACAGGGCTGGCTCATCTTCTGTCCAGGAGGTTCAGATCAATATCCAGGAACACCACAGATCAATTTTTAAGAGGAGTAACAGCCATCTCACCCCCTCACTACACAGCTGCACATATATTATTTGCAGTTGCTGCCAAACCTCTGAAAGACCCCCTAGGGACCACACTAATCAATTTTTATTTCTAATTAAACAGATGCCTGCAATATGCTGGAAGAAACATTGGCAGAAGGGACTACCCAAAACAGATCTTTAGGAGGCAGCAGGGCAGGTATTTACGTAAACCAAGTAGTTGGTCTTTTGAGTAGGCAAAAGATGAAAGAGGCAATCTGCCAAGACACCTTTCCAACTTGGGACACAGATTCTTTCCCTTGCTCATTTCTTCCTGCCCTTAGCCACCTTCACAGCTCTTTGAAAGCAAGGTCTCCGAGGACTTGGTAAATGATGTTAGGATTTAATGGACTGACTGGCATGTCTGTATCACAGGCACTAATCAAAGCCTTCACTGAAGAAAGGTCTCGCTTTTACCGAATCTCCAGTTTCATTCCCTTCTGCCTTGAAGTCGGCAAAGGGGCTTCCTGGCTGGGGACACCCACCCTCTCTGGATGTCTTCACCTGCCTTGTAGAACACCCCTAGTCTCAAAGGGTTTAGGCCCATTTATTACACCCACCACTTACTACAAATCACACCTGGCCAGAGAACTGGACTCCGCAGTGTGGGTGTCTCCACCTCAGGCAGTGACCCCAGCTCCTCTTCACAGCCCAAGGGGGAAGCAGCCCCTGCAGACCCAGCATAGCCATGTGAAGCATGCATCTGGATTGAGGAAAGAGGAGATAAAGCACTGATTTCCTTTCTGCAGTGAGGAAAGGGGGCACACAGGAAAGCTGGGCAAACAAATACCATCCTACAGCATCTTCATTTGGAGCTTGCCAACAGGGAAAGCCTCCAACCATCTGCTTAAAATGAAGAGTTGGGAAAATAAAAAAGGAACCCGAGAAGTAAGAGTTGCTGACAGCAAATGAAAGCTGCCAGTACTGTAGCTACATGTGTCTGATGAGCTGAAAGGATGCTGGTGTGTGTGATGTCTCAAAACCTTGCACAAAAACACAAAGACAGAAAGTGTGATCAGAGGGCTAGCAGAGAACTAGAGTCCAGCAGACAAGCTCAGGCTGGCTGTCTGATGATGCTCAACAGCCAGATACAAGGACAACGACAAGGGTACAAGAGCAAGGCCAAGGCAGTCCTGAGCAGTGAATTAATGCCACAGCCAGGTAGCACACTGTCAGGAGTAAGCAATCCTCACACATTCCCATCTCCTAGCCTCAGACTTGAGCTACAACTGTATTTCTCAACACTGGCTTTAGCTTACAACTCTTATTTGGGCAAAGAGGCAGGAAAGGGTGGTCCATTTTGGAGGACAGAGTAACTAAATCATCACTTTTACAAAGTTAATTTTAATCAAGCTGTACCAAAGATTTCTAAGACATTCCACCATCTTTCTATCATGAGGCAAAGCCCACAGGTTGTGTTTAAACTCTTGTGTACCTTCTTGCATTTCTCCCAGTTTTTGCACCTTCTATTGCTTCATTTCTTCAAGTCCCAATCTTGAAGCTCTTAAAGCTAGAGGGTCTCTTCTTCCTTGTCAGTGTCCTTCAGGGGTTTGGGACACTAATAAAGATGACATAAGGTCTTAGCAGAAAGGAAGCCACAAAAACGAGAAAACTCCTCAGAAGAGGTCCATAACAACCTCAAGAATAATGTGGAGAGAGTCACATTAGACACTTCAGCATCACCAGAGTTGAGAGCAGAAGACAGGTAAGCTTTCAACTTCATTGTGGACTGCCAAGTACCTTGCATAAGTGCACAGAGCAGAGAATCTGGCTGACAAATTGCTTGAGTCACAGTGGCCCTGGACAGGTAAAGGCTTCATCCATGCAGTGGGGGGCTGCTGTGCAGCAAGGGCATCTCTGGTGCTTACCACAGTGAGATGGCAAATGCTACTGCAATGCGCTAGACAAAGAGACTCTGTGGACAAGGAGGATTGAAACATCCACTGGAAAGCTAGACCAAGGGGGTGCCAGGGCACAAAAGGGACAAGTGTCCCAAGATCTATTTGAAACTCCAATTGAAAAGAAACATTGCACTGCTCAGTCTCCCACGCCAATTCAAAACAGCCTCAAATTCTTATTTCCTCTCTACACTCAGATGTTACTATTAGACATAAGCAGTTTCCTGCAAATTAACTCACAGTGGGAAAAAGACTACTTCAAGGTTTTTTAGTGCTTAAATCTTGTTTCATTCCTCCCCCCCAAACAATCTTGAGAACCAAACAAGCTGTTGCCAAGCTACTTTCAATGATTTATTTCGAGTTTTACAGCTTATTTCAGTACTCAAGTGCAAGCTCCTGTTTGCAATGCAGTGATTTGTGCTGCTGGAAGCTGTATCCACTGCAGAGGCAGCACTTGAGAGTAGTTTGCAGGTACTTTACTATTCTCTTTCTTCTTGTTTTTTTTGAGGGATTTCTGGTGTTTTGCCTGAGACAGCCTATGTATATAGATCAAGTAAAACAGCTGCTTCAGAAGGCTTCCTCCTGTAGGTGTTCAGGATGAAGGTATGGGTGTTGAGGGCTTACAGAACAAATGTACCCACCTGACCTTGCATCCCTTCTCTGGGTTCAACTTTTGAGTTCCTCTTTGCTCAAGAGCAACACACTTGCAGGAGCTCTCAGTTGTCACCAGCAATCTTTCTCATCCAGAAGCACTTTGGTATTCCTCCTCCAGATGTCACGGGATTTCCATCATAGCTCACTGACAATGGCATTTTGCCTAGTGCAGCCTCTGGTCCTGGGCAAGAGGATTAGCATCATCTCTTCCACTCATCTCTTTTCCTGTGGTCTCTTCCCCTTCTCCTGCACTGGTGTTTATACCCCTCACAAACATTCGCAACACCCAAGGAAGCACTGTCATTCCTACAGGAATCCCACTGCGAGGTTTCCAGTGACACCTCACCCTGGATTTCCCCAGCCTGCAGGATATCTCACAGCCCAAGATGTAGCTGCAGTTTGAGCAGCTCTTGCATGCAGAGAGATATGTAGGAGCAAAGGTACTCCAGCGTGCACAGAGATAGGTTTGTGCTTGCTGTGGCCCTTTGGATAATGATTGTGATGACAGCCATCACTATTGCCAGAAAAGAGGATTTGGGGATTGCCATCTGAAAGCTGACTGTACCCACACAGGTCATGCAGTGCCCACACCAGCACTCCACCATCGGAGTAAAGCCAGCAAAACACCCATGCTGCTCACAGAAGTGCTTTGGTGTGACCAGTTTATAAGCCACTATCAGTTATCCAGAGAGAGAAGAGCAGCAGCCTCCCAGGTGACTCAGTAGCCTGGGAAGAGGGGACAGAGCTGCTCAGCTCTGCATGTAATTTGCCAGATTGCAGCCCAAATAACATGGATTCTTTAGCTCTAAAATACTTACACCAGAAGACTAAGCTAAAAGCTCCTTGTTCCATACCAGAGATTTGTATTTTACTGGGTTTACAGAATGTAAACTCCGTGTCCACAGGTTTCTAGAGGGGGCAAGACAGAGGAGCCCTGGGCAAGCCTTCTCCCTTCCCTCCAGGAACATCACTTCCCCTGCTCTGCTTCAGCTCCACACATAACTACAAGCTCTCAAAACTAATTTTAGAGCCTCTAACATCCAGGAAGTGGAAATTAGAGAGAAAAGGGGTTTTGCTAACATTGGGAAGATCGGATAAAGCAGACAGGCTCTTTTAGCTAGTTAGAGAAGCTTCTCGCAGCAGCTGGAATAATGCTGCATAGTGGGACTTAAGGGTGAGAGAAGGGAAAAATTGGAGAGGCATTTGCAGAAACACCTAGGAAGCTTTAAACTTGAGGAGGGCAAGCCTTATACATCTAATCATGCATCTTATAGCAGCTTTGCAGGGAACTGGTGAAGGGCAATAGATGCTCACTGCCAAAAACCATGACGAACTGCTGGCAGATGGCTCCGGCACCCTCTCCTGCTCCTCCTGTCCACAGGGATGGCAATGCAAGAGAGCAAGGTACACTGCATTGCTTGCACAGCGCCATTGCTCTCCATCTAATCACAGTGCAGCCAATAAATTTGCCACTGATGACAGTAAGATCACCCATACATCAGGCACGGCAGACAAGTAGACTGTCTTTCATTTGGGTGACAGCCAGCTTCTGCAAATGCAGGTGTCGGCAAGCAAGATTTTAACACACATCCATGTCTAGGAAAAAACTCACCACCACAACATACCACACAGCCCCCACCAATTCCTACTTCCAACCACGCAACACTTAAATGCTTCAGAAAAGCTGTCCTCATGGAGTTCAGTTACCATTGGGGTAGGCATTTCTTTAATACCTCTGATTTTGTACCAACCACGTGCAGCAGCAGTTACTGCATCCTCCCAGGAAGAAACAAGTTGTCTTTTTTCAAGGAAAGCATTTTTGTAAAGAAATATTTCCCCTCTCAAAAAAAACACTACACACAAAACAATCTTTGCTTTCTATTTAGTAATTAAATAAATACTGAAAACCAAGTTCCTCACATAGAAATTCATTTTAAAAGCACCACTTCATATCAACATGCAGCAGAATAGTACACACAAGTTTGGCTACCAAGATTTAGGATTAAGTGTTTTCCTGACAAGACAAACTGGTGGGGCCAGAGGGGAAATGGGTCATTTATACCCTCACAGATAGCATTATGGAAATAGCAAAATTTTGTATGCCAATTTGTTTCACTTAGAAAAACAGCACTAGGAAAAATAACAGCCAAGCCAAGAGGAAAAACGCAAAGTTGCTCTTACAATGGGATTTGGAGCAGCAGATATGTTCCTAAATTAAATGATGTTGAGCTTTTGATAACGGGGGAGGGGGGGGGCGGCGGCAGGAAAAACAAAACAACCACACACAAACCAAATCTGTTAACTTTTAGAGTTCTAGGTTCAGATGACTCCTTGGTTCCTGTGGGACTGAAAGCACAGGGAAGAGTCCCAGGACACCCAGAAAGGGTGACACAGCAGGCACAGATAGCTCAGGCCTAAGTTTCAAAAAATTTTAGAGGATAAATACAATTTCAAGATAAATTACTAGATAGATCCAACTTCAGGAATTTTCTTCACTTGACTGGTACATTGCCAAGCAGCACAGAAGTGCTTTCTCCCTTCACCCCCCTTTTTCTATGCAAATACTAGGGAGCAAACAAGAAACGCTAATTCATACAAGGACCAAATGCAGTCTTTATGCATCCTCCGTATCATTTACTCCTTGCTTTTCCTCTGAAGTTATGGAATCAGAAAATATTCCTGAAGGTGTCTCAAGAGACCACAAAGCCCACACTTTCCTCACCAATATTTTTGTGACGCTTGGTGCCGTCTTAAAAATGCAAGGAGCACATTCTCTTTTCCTTCAGAAGGTCATTAAAGAAAGTCGACTTTTACCAGACCCTCAACAGATGACAGGGAATCTCAGTCAATCTGTCTGTCCACAGTGACAACAAATCACTATGCAGGTAAGCCCAAGTACAGTTTTCCAGCTGCTGCATAATAGCCTCATCCAGTCCATCTTTCTATAGCTCGTCTTCCCTAATTCTTCCAAAGAGGTTAAAGAAATTACCATGAGAACGAGCTCACACAGAGAGAACGTTTCTGGTAATTTATAATCCCAGTTTTGGTCCTAGAGAATTAGCCAATATTTAATATACAACCTTATCCGAGCACCTCCACAGCAGAGCTTCATAAAAACACTGAAAGATAACAATCGTAAAATTTTGAAAACATAAATTACAGACCCATAACGGGAGGTTTAAGTCTCCAATTCACTTAGAAAAAAAGAGGAGCTATAAATTAGAAGAAATACAAGCTCTAGAAGAATAACTCTGTGCTAGATTTTACTTCATATACCCAGAATAAATTTCCATTATAGACAGAGGGAGATCTGTTTATTTTTTCCCTGAAAAATGGATGCCACAGAATAGATTTATCTAGAGCCTGATATATTATTTCTTTGCATGCCTTGCTGGATGGCAAAAAGAATGTAATTAAAATTAACTCCAAGACCAAGATGTAAACCACCAACACATTAGAAGTTGCCCCACAGGCTTTCTGCTAAAAGCACAGGTAACCACTCAGCAAGATGTCTTGACAAACAAATACAAGGATTCAGATTCCTTGGGATCATTTAGCTGAACCCTATTAAAAATCCCTCTCTCCATCTCTGCCTGAATCTCTGAAGCCAAGGGCTACACATCTGTAACTCTACGGCTCATGGAGAAATTAGTTGCCTTGAAATACAAATAGTTTTAAAACAACTAAATAGTTTAAACTGCCAGTGTGTGGGAGGAAAAAGTCATTATTTTATAGTGATCAGAGGTGTCTGAGGTGCTTCAGAGAACACACAAAGGCACAATCCCCGTAGACCTTACAATCAAATTAACTTAATTAACCATGTTATTTCCCTATTTCCTGGTAACTCCTTAAATCAATGAACTAAGACTTAATACCAAAGTACATAACAGGAGGTTTATTGATCATACCTGCACACAACACTGACTGATCTCCCAAAGTCAAGGCTTGGCATAAAACCTATAAAAGATACTTCAGTAGCAGACTCTCACTTCATTGTCCCCAAAGCCTTGTGCAGGTATCAGAGATAGGAAAGAAACAATGAAGAGGCAGGGACTGAAATCTTAACAGCAAGAGAACAAGCAAGCATGAGCTCAATGTTAGTCTATATTACAAAAAGCAAGAGAATCATTACAGTATTATTCAATTTTAAAATAAAAATTTTACATTTGTTCATCACCTCTCACAAAGGGGGATCCCAGAGTATTTTACAAGTTAATAAGGAAGCCAGATGTGCAGCCAGTCATTTCTCCACATCCTCTCCACACCTCCTGTGGCTACCTAAAGCCCAGAACAAACGAGCAGCTCCTCAGCCCGGACATGGAGGAGCAGAGGAGAGGCACAAATTTGCCAAAAAGAAAAGCTGCAGGGAATTTGCTTGCAAGACGATTCAGACATCCCCACACAAGGAACTCTAATGGGAGGTGTGCTTTACACCAGCTCCAGCCCCTCTATCTGTCACTGCCACATCTCCTCAGCAAGGGCACAACATCCAAGACCAGCAGGTCAATAGAAAGACCACAGGCACCCCTAAACACAGGGCACGTATCCCTGATCTTGCCTCCCAGCACAAAACACCACCAGCCTCTCTTTCCTTATTGCTGATGACTCTTCACTGTATCTTCTCTGCTTGCAGAAGTTAACCATGCAGCCCTGTAACATGGCATTGCCATGGCCAGTAACTGGCCATAAGCTCTGTATTGAGTTTGCAAGGCCTCAGCACTGAGGCTCACCAGGCTTGCCATCTGAACTTTTCTTGACCTGCCTACAGCTTTGTTTTACTCCATTCAGCTGTGGCAGCAGTTTCTCTAATTGACCAGGTGTCTATGGCTTTGCTGTAGATCTCTGTATGGTACAACCATAGTCTCACATGGGCATTCACAACAAGCAGTTATTCTATGAAGAATGAGATATTTCTGGTCAACATGATGACAACAGCACAGAGAAATAGCACACTTGAGAAGCAGGGGTATAGAATGTGGCACAGGGGAACAGCAGCACAGGGTGGCAACTGATGGGACAGACTTGAGACTGGAGACCCCAGAGCTCTGAACAACTTACCCATGATCAGTTAAAGAAATACACACCTGGAGCTGGATTAAACTGCTTGTAGGGATAATGAAGAGAACAAATAGCATCCAACACACACAAGCTGTAACATAACCTGAAGCTGCAGACTGATAAGCAAAGGTGCAAAAGTGTCTCGGCAAAGAAAAAATACCCTAAGCAGATACTAACTGAGCAAGAAAAAACATCAATATGAACATCATATTCCACCAGTGAGTAACGTGCACATATAGCACATATAGCAATTTTAACTGCATTATTATTCTTCCTTTTTTCTGTAGCAATTATAGCTGGACTAATAAGGATTAGGCTCTTACAATTTCAATTACACTCACAAGAAGTTGTTGGCTTTTTATACACAAGGTGTACTACTATTTCACCTGTAAAAAAAAAAAATCTGAGTACAACATCAGTTACACACAATGTAGAGCAACAGCAGGCATGAGGGGACCCCTTAATCCGCTTTCACCAGCTCTTGTCCAGGATGATCTATTACCAGCTTCTAATGACACTGAGGAGGTTGTTCATTTTCAAGTAGGTCAGTGACTCATCATTTTAACTCACTTCCCTCTGCTGAAAAATCAGTGAGCTCCTGAAACAGTATTATCCTGGACGATTGGTGTTTTAACATCTCACTTACGGGGCAAGTAGACCCCAGAGATGCCTTCAATGCTGGGTCACCACAGTTGGCCAGAAAGATGGACTTACTGTCTTGGTGGGTAGCAACCACCTTCTGGGAAGAGGACAATTTTGCACAAAAGTTTTTGTGGATCTGTCTTCTCTTGCAGTGAAATAGGAATATCATCCACTAGAAGAAAGCTGCACTGTAATAAACCCATCCAGACACAGCACAGTCCAGCAAACCACCTCCATTCTCTTGCTTACTTGGCTGCATAAATGAGTTTTCCTACTTCCTCTATCCATACACAACTTGTTATTCTCCACTCTTCTTCACATTCCTAAGCATGAAAGAGGTAAATATCTACAAAAAGAAAATCTCTTCAAAGAGTTCTGCCCCTTTATTCACATAACGTTGCTCAAAACACCATCAGCATCACTCTCACAGCACAGATCAAAGTATTTGTGTTGTACGATGGTGCCTATTTCGCCTTCAACTCATGAGCCTGACTAACTCACTGCGTCAAAACTGTTTAAGGGTTTAATAGCTTGCCGGTGGCTAACCAACATGGCTGGTTAGCAGCAGGCTGAGGAGGTGACAGGTAGATGGGGAACAGGACTCGCACACCAACTGTCAGATCAGCTCAGAGCAGTGCTTCGTCAGGGGAAATTTGCTGGGCTCCAGACAGAAATTCTGAACAAGGAAAGCTGTGGGTGGGGAAGAAGCAGGGTTTGCACAGGGGCAGAGGCTCTAGAAAGGAGTTTGCAAAGCTGATGGCCACCATCACAACTCTAGGGTGTTTTCCCAGCTTTTGCTTTACTTGGTGTTGAGGTTCAACAGGTCAAATGCTGGACTACTCCATTGCACAGAGGCACAGCTAATAATGATATTGCACCTACTTAAGGGCTACGAAAAGCCTCTAGCGCCAATAATAAGTTAGATTCACACCCAAAAAACCCTACCGTGTTCACATACAGAGGAAATTCCTCAACTGTTATAAGACACCGTAGAGCCAGCCATCACCACCCACCCCAGTAATGCAAGGGCTGCCTTGTCAGTAGTTTTGCCTTATACCTTGCTGAAGAGATTCCCCACTTCTATGCAGGGACTTTGACAACATGCCTGTCAGGCCAAGACCCAGGCACAAGGGACTTCCCTGCAGTGCAATTTAACACTACTCTCCCTGCACACTGCTGAACAGCACCTATAGCCAGCTGCATAAGAGCTGGATTTCTGTAAGAAACTTGCAGCTGCAGAGGGAGATAACAGTGAAACAAGCCCTTTCGCTCCACACTCCCTCAGCTCCCATCCCTTGCTCTGACCTCCACGCTCTTCACCACTATAACGACACAAAGCACCAACACTGCAGCTTGCAATTCAACATCATAGCATGATTTTGTGGGAGAAGAGAAGCGAAGGACAAAAGTGGCACCCTGAGGACTTTAAGCTCACCAGCTAAGTCAGTGGCAAGGCCACAAAGGGTGGTCAGGAATCGGTGTCCCCTTGCCCTGCTGGGAAACCCCCAGAGAGGGGCAGCTTCTTCAAGCAACAGTTGGGAAAGCAGATGGGTAACAGAGGATGGCACTCCCTGGCCAAAAGCCATGCTTCCTCCTAACTATTCAGAGGCAGCAACTGGATGGCAGTCACGGCAGTGTTTCCTGTTGCTGAAAAACTCCTGGGCAGTATGTGACCCTTGGCAAGGACCAGCCCCAAAGCGCAGGGCTAGTGCTGGCTGCGAGAGCAGCACAGGGCTCATCATGGAGCAAGCCCAGCTCTGCGAGCTGGAGACACACGGCTGTAGCACAGCCCACCCCCAGGCAAGGACACATTACAGCCAGCAAGCCTCACCTTACAGCAAGCCCTAGAGAAACAGAGCATCACAGCCTGGTTTGCTATTTTTTTTTTTGCTTACTGATCCCCAGCCCACTTACTAACAAGCCCCTGTGTAGGCACAGTGACAGTGAAGGAACTACATTAAAGTAGGACAGGATATGCCAAAAAGCCAATTACAATGGCTATTCAAAAAAAAAAAAAACCAACCCACACAACCCATGAGCCATCCCTATACATGGCCAAACACCCTTAGCAGGCGGGGGTAGGAAAAGCAGAATAAATACAATTAAAGCAGCAAGACAGACAGCTCAGCTTTGTGTTACACTTGAAATGCAGTCTCCGGAGGCTGAGGAAGCAGCATGACTGACTATGGTGAATTTCAAAATTCCTCAAAGGCAGGTTGCCTAGATGTGCAGCCAGACAGGCTGCTAACAGCGCCTAATTTACTAGAGGATTATCACTTGATATAACAGATGGAAACCAGATTAGATAGCTAGTAAACTCGCAACACAGATCATTACTGTAGAGGGAAATTTTTATCCACTTAAACAGAACTTTTTGTTCTGTCCAGCTGTGTGCTGCAATGGATTTGCAGCCCTGTGCCAGGAATACATTTTCTACCACATTTTGGTCATTTGTCCAAATATTTTGCACAGTTGGCATAGTTCCAAGTATGAAGATGTTAAGCAGAGAAGTTATGATCTGAGTGCCAAAACCTTTTAAAGTGCAGTCATTACTCATGTCCTACAGACGTGAAGACTGGGGCATGCAGAGGTTTGCAGACTGTTTTTTCAAGTGGCACAGAACTCCTCAGTCCCATTAATTTCAACTGACAAGAAAATTCCCCAGCACTCTGAGAAACTAAACAATAATTTTATTTTGTTCAAAGCCCTACACTCACTCGGGAACAGAGCTAGGCACAGGACCAAAAGGCCTGTGGCTTAATCCCCAATACTAACTGGCTAATTAATAAGTGCCAGCCACACTGGAATTGATGTAGTTACCACTGGACTACAACCTGATCTGTTGGGGAACATGGCAGCTATTTCATGCAACCAGGTGCTACTACACAAGGTGTTTGGATAGGATGTAAAGAAGGACACTAAGTCTATGAAACATGCTGGAGTAGCAAAATATGACCAGTAAGTTGGAGCAAGCTCACAGCATCAATATCTCATCTAAACACACGCTATGGGATTTACAGCATGCCTGAACTTCACTTTCATTTGAGACAACCTAGAGGCAGCACATCAGCCTCCAGACCCACGTGGGGACAAAGCCCAAACATGCTATCTGCAGCTACCTTCCAACCCCCTGAGAAGGAACCTCCATAACTTGTGGCTTCTGTGTTAAAAATCAATTTAAACCAGTTAGCCAAAAGCTGTTTGCAAATATTATTAAAAAAAAAAAAAAAAGGAAGGCAGGAACACCAAGTTATTTCTCTTTCATCCTTATTCACTCTCCAGCAACTTGTATTGATTTCTGCACTGCAGAGTTAAAGCAACTCTCATCTTTCATCTTCTCCAGTACTGCTAACGGCTCTGCCGTGGTCACTCACTCACTTTTCCTGGGGCTGAGCATTAGCTTTAAGATTTGTTCCTCCACTCCCCATTCCCTCTTATTGGTCTAGAAAGACTTCCTTATTTGAGTCAGAAGAAAATACTCCTGCAGTTTAAAGGGCCTCGGCCACTGACAGGCATAAGGAGGCAAATGAGAGCATTGTTGCAGTGACAGTATCCACAAGACCATATCATCTCTGGACACTGAGGTACAGAAGAGGCAAGGAGCTGTCAATTACATCCACATCCTATATATAAGGTGTGCAGGTCAACCATATACCAGCTCTGAGCAGCTGTGTCCTTCACCAAGCACACAGAGTTGCTCTTCTCCCAGGACCTGGCAGGATGCATCCTGCAGGAACAAGACCCCACAAAGCATGCTGGCTGCAATAGGTTTTTTCAAGTCACTGAAGACTGCCAGTCAGAGAGACCACATATACCCCTGCTTGAAGAGGAAAACCAGAGATGAAGGAAGGGTGAAGAGATAATGCTCCCAAGGGAAAGACAGAAGCAGCACTGCTCCCTGCCTTGCACAGGCGCCCCCATCACAAAAAAGGGAGGTCCATGAGCTTTTGGGGTTTTTTATGGACAATATGTACAATAAGAAGATTGACTGCCTCCTATTCCAAGATGAAAGTAAGCACAAGAATATTTAATCTAGAAGCAAAAAATTCATTCCCAATAGTGCCCTCTGTTCAGGATTAACACATAACCCTGGGACAAGCTGCTACAAATATTTACTAACTCATCCTCCCAGCTCTTTGCTATATTCATCCCACCGTGACAGCCCCAGGGAATTTCCCCAGATTCTCAGGAGTCAAAAGCAATGCATCTGGGCAAGATGGTTTTAATGAGGGAGCCGCCACTCCTAGAGACATCATCATTTCCTGGAACACACATAGAAAAGACAGAACCCGCATCAGGAAAGCACATTGGTACCAAGCAAGGAAAGAGCAATTTAGTATTGCTAATTTCTGTAAAACTGTCACACTGCCTGACAGTTTGCCTTATTCTTATTTTTCTCCTTGTTTCTTTGCATCTCATTTGTTGCTAAAGCTTCAAGACCTCTCCTGCAAGGGGATGTAAATGAAGACAAGCCCCCCATCCCTCCATGAGTCCATATACTCTGCTCTTGTCAAACTGGGACCAGAGGCATGAGAGGGGCCCCTCGATGCCCAGACACTGTATGATCACCTGAACTTTGCCCTGAGAATGGAGAAGTAGTCTGGGGTTTTGGTTGGGGTTTTTTGTTTGGGTTGGTTTTTTGTGTTTTTTTTTTAACTGGAAGACAGGAGAGAAAAAAAAAATCCAGAGGCCACTCTTAGCTCCATCCCACAGGACCCAAGTGAGATCTTTCAAGCTTGATGTAACCATTGCCTCTAGTAGCAGCTCCCCTCTTGGGATAGATGAGGCAATACTTGAATGTGAGCCAGGACCTTTACTTCTCTGCACAGATGAATGAAGTGTCACCAAGATGACTAACAGCATCATATGCACAAGAAAAGGTGGCAATATCTATAATCCAAATACATACTCAGAATAGCCTCCGACTCCAGCAACAACATGGCAGCCAGCGTTAAAATAACTGCTAAAGTGAAAGCTCTGTAATGCCTTGTTCACAGTGCAAATAAAGTTGTTAAGCAAAAAAGTCTGTTACTTCATAGACAACTTGAAGAGTGCAGAATTGAATTTATTTTGCAGCCTCAGCAAGAGGTTTCTACTCATCAAGACACAGCAGTTTAGCTGGCAGGGTCACCGACACCTCCACTTAAACACACAGATAAGATGTGGATCTAACCACATCTTAATGCACAGCGTTTCCTTGATCTCAAACAGCACATGGTAGCCCCCTTCTCCTTAAACGCAGAGTGGTCTTGGTGCAAAATACCTGAAGCTGTCAGAAAAATATGTTTGATGGAACCAATTTTCCAGTGGAAAGCTGCTCTCCCATGCTATCAGTGGAATCAGCAAGTTTTGCTGGAGCCAGAAAACAGTTTGGCTCAAAAACATGAGCCAGTAATTACTAGATGCCAAGTTCGTCTAACATTAATGAGGGGGGAGTCAGTAACAGGGAAATCACCATAATTGTAGAATTTATTTGTTTTAGTTATTTGAATCTCTTCATCTTCCAAAGACAAGGAGAGGAAGAAAAAAGTGGGATAAAAAAGATAATTTGTTCTCTTGACAAGAGGGCTGAAAAAAACAATCCTGCCCGAATTTTAAACAGAAAACTTTATTACTTTTCCTCTCAATGGAAGGAGTCCATAGGAAGATGAAGTATAACAGGACAAAATGCAGACCCTTCCAAGAAGGGATGTTTTATCCCAATGAGTGGTTCACCCAGGCCAAGCACTGCAGAAGAGAAGCTACCATTTCCAACACAGTCCAGCAGCATGGGATTTATTTTCCAGATCACACACTGCCAATCCTCCAATCCTACTTAAACCACCATCAATCCACAGTAGTGATACTAGTTTCAGGAACGCAAAATAGACATTTACATGGCATAGCTACATTTGGGCCAAGACCTGTATGCAAAAACAGTTGCCGTACATGCAGGGTCATCACCAGCATTCACTGGAGCAGGCAACACGTGGCTCCTCTGGGATGAGCATAGCAAGTTTTTGACTTGCTCTAGGCATTACGCAAGCCTTTCAGGCTTAGATCACTGCTCAGAGCTTCAAGGGCTAGGACTGGCTTTTAAAAGAAATTGCTCCATTTATGTGGTGCAGAGCTCCAGAAACACCTAATTCACTGTCTCAGGGCTCATCTACAAAGGGATAATTTCAGAGCTATACCCTGATAATTATTCTACTATAGTTACACCTCCATAAGTTAACTTCTGTTTCAAAATAAGTGATTTCAGTCTATCATAATGAAGTCAAGTAATTAACAAAGTCTTTCTCATCCTAAAACAGGACACCCATAAGAAGGTCTACACAGTCTTAACTACAGAAACAGATGACCTGGCATTGAGCACACACCCTAGCAGAAAGCCCTCCTTTGGCTATCCACCCACCAAGGCCCTGGCTGTGGGTATAACCAAGCAGCTCCCCTGCACTTGTGCCTACTTAGATCCAAACAGCAAATGAAAAAAGGCAGAGCAAATCATCCACCTCTTAGACTTGCTACACACCTCAATTTAACCTTAGCAATCTTCACCTCAGTGCAACCTGGAGCATCAGAGGACCTCTGGGTCAGCAGCTGCAATCACAGCTTGAGACTGGAGCTGTTTCAAGTATCACATCCACTTCCTGGGAATTGCCCACGTGCTTTTCCACTACGCTTGGGATGAGCTCATAGCAACACCAACAGGTCTGGAGAGCAATAAGCATGGCCTGAATCCAGACAGATCTGACAGTTCTTCCCACTCTGAAATTCTCCTGGCTCCCACAATTCATGGTTTCCATCATGGTCTTCAGCTTCCCGAAAGGTTCCCCCAACACTTCCCAGCCTTGGCACCTCTAGAGGGAGAACATGCCAAACCACTGCAGCTGACGCATTTACTCAGCACTGAGCATCACTCAGCATTGCTAATAAAATCTCCTTCACAAGAGGCACTACAGAGTGTAAGAGCTTAAGAAAGTGAGAGCAGAACTGCATGATGTCCATACAGTTTCATATGGCCACATTCTGTGAACACAGGATCACATTCAGGTAGTAAAATCTGTCAGACCACTTCAAAAACCAAAACAATGATCAATATCTGTCTTTAGTCAAATTTCAACAAGGCTTTAGAGTCATTATATAAAACCCTTGTGGCTTCATTCAAGTTGTGCAGGACTTCTCAATCAGAGCTAGATTTTATGATTGCTGAAGGACATGATCAGAAGCAGCAGCCCAAGCTCAGCGCAGCATGACAGTGTGACAGCCTGTGAGGAGTGGAGCAGCGAAGCACAGCGCTTGGGTGCAGCTGTTACTCCCTCACTTGATGGGTGCCAAATCCACATCAACATATTAATGAACGAAAAAGAGCCCATCAAAGTCTAGCAGGATTTGCTCTGGCTGTCCCATCAGTTTGATGAATGAACCTTACCCCTTCAGCATTGCCACCACAGCCTTCAAGCAATCCTAATTCCCCACCACACTTTACTGGAGGGTCAGAACCTCTATTTCCACATTTGTTTAAAAGCAGTGGCCTGTGTAACGAATATTACCAACAAACAGCAGCCCATAAATTCCTGAGCACTCCATGTGCAAGTCCTCATCTCTGACAAAGCTTGGATGCACCGTAAGAGTATCACATGCAGGACTATATTAATACGCTGCATTCAACAGACAAACATAACAGCCCTTCAACCACAGCACAGTTCAAACAGCCCTTCAACCACAGTACAGTTCAATTGCACGCTATTTAAGAGACAGCTATCCAGCTGAATTTCTTTACTGAAAATTAAGTGGCAGTATAATAGATCACGTCATTGTAGGTTGGGATGAAAAGACTCTGCAAGAAAATGTATCGAAACTCAGACTCAACCTAGCTCTGAAAGATGGTCCTAAGATGACTTAACAAATACAAAAGCCTCCATTCTCAATGGCTGAATTATTTCTGATATGGCAAGCTCAAAAGTGAACACTTCATTTTAAGCAGCAGAATAGTTCAACTGATTTCAAGTTATGCACACCACACAGATTGCAAGATCAAAATGTTTATGGGTAAGTGAACAAAAGACAACTCACATTATTTAACAGTTACTATTTTAGTTATTCTACACATCACACACACATCACAAACAACATGAAACTCAATGAAAGATCTTCTAATTTTCTGCTAATCATGCAAAACCAGCAAATTTTCATCTTATTGGGATGTTTCTCCTTGATGTGTGTGATTAAGTAAAGAAGCAGCCCATTTCCAGTCATAATCAGTTTCACAGCTATGGAGCAAAACACCCTGGCACACTGTTCTGAGGACAGAATAAAAAGCTGATGTTTATAGGCCAGCTGTTATAAACCCCCTCCAGACAGACTGTTGTGATATTTTTACCTTCTCATTATAAAAATTTTAAAATCTCTGCCAAAATCATAGAAAACCACCCCCCTGCTAAATTTTCCCCTGGGGTCCCACTCCTGCCAAATTGCACCTGCAGCAAGATAATGCAGGTAAGAAAGGGAGATCTGGCAATGGGTTTTTACTTTGTTGCCCTCATCCTGCACCATGAAGAATTTCCCTTTCCCCACGCACCACAGGACACCTCTGCCCATGGCTGCACAGCAGCCAAATGCCCCTATATGTGCCTACAGCTGTTTCCAAGGTAACCAGCACAGAGCTGTATACAAGAGAAGGAAGCAAACAGCAGCAACGTAACCCTGCAATATCGTCACTTTTTGGAGCAGGTCTGAGTTGCCCCTTTCCCCGCCTGCTTTCCAGTTGCCCCATGATTCATGCAAGGGGTGGGTAACTCACTTTGCATTTTATAATCCCATTACGTCAGTCTTTCTTAAGGTTTGGGTTGTTTGGGGTTTTTTTAACTAAAGCATCATATCAGACTTAAGGCGAGAGTCAAATTCTCTGGTTTTACTGAAGGAAAACCATCTGCGGGAGAAAGGGGAATTATATTGACAACTTAAATTTACACTCAAGCCCTGTATTCCCTCCCAGCAGAATGGAAAAATCTCATCGGTTTAGCAAAGGGCATCTGCCCACTACTGCAACCCATGTTATACAAATCATATGCTTCTAGGTAACACTTATTTTCACCAGTTAGGATAAAAGCATCTCCACTGCTGTCTGCAGTTTATTATTTCTCAGCATCCAGTTTCCAAATCCACTCAGATGTGCCAAAATCCCCACAGGCTTTCCCACCTGCCCACATACATTCATGCTCCCAAAGCAGAAATTAGCCTTTGCTTCTTTTGCTAATGAAAGCCTGGGAGCAGCAAGAATACAGTCCAAATCCTGCAGTCCTCACATAAAGGACAGCAGCATGAGGGGGTGAATCAAGATGGGAAAGGGTCTGTCATGGCCAACAAGTTCACCCTGCTGCCCCAAGAGAGGGCCAGCTATCAGAGAGGTAAATCAGCACCAAGATCTGGCCACACAGCTCTGTAGAGAGCAGTGATGGACCGAAGTGCCAGGATGTACACTCAAATATCCGCTCCCAGGTCCAAGACAACCCCAGTTAGAGAGCAGCAAATCAACCCCCTGACTTGGGAGTTAGCTGTTATTGATACAGGCTAGAGGGAACACATATTCCACCAAGAATTTCCAAGCCATTAACATCAATTTTTTTTTTTCTGCATGAAACAGAATAAGGAGTAGTATGTCCCACGCACAAGCCTTTTGTGGTGGGAAACAACAATACATTACAGAATGTAGCATTGCTGCACACTGGTAGGGAGTCACCCTCATCCCCCAAGAGATGGAAATCTTAAGGCAAAACATGTATAAGGAAACTCACTGTGAGTGATGTTTTGAAATGGCAATCATACTTCAGCACAGTTCACGTATATCTTGCATTTCTCTGTGACTTACCATGGCTGACCTTTCGAGTACCAACTGTGATTGATGAGGCTTCCAAACCAGCACTGAATGAAAGCAAATTGCAAGAGATACTCATCACATTAATATTCAGTAACTAAAATATACCACTCTTCTCATCACAACTGTGCTCCTGCTGAACGCCAGGACATTTCCTTTAGAAATTCAGGTACTGCAGTCCTCAAAGGAAGTTAACATGTCGATGGGCCAGAGCACACACGCCTGCAGGAGAAGGTCCCCAGCTTAGATACGTGAAACAAAAACTACCATATCTGCATAGCCATGGAGATACCAACAAGGCAGACATAACTTGTTTTGAATAAGGAAAGCCAGAAGTCAGTACTTCGTCATAGACTGGAGGTTGATTTGCAGAATCAAAGTCAGAAAAGAACCCTGCAGAGATTTCCTGGCAGTGTTATACGTGACATGTGAAACCTTCTCTAGCATCCTATTAAAGCCCATACCATACCTGTTAATACTGCAGTGCCACAAAAACATTACCAAATACTTCCTCTGCTACCCCTGCAGAGTTAAACGCTGTAAAACAGCCGTCAAACTGCTTGCCTTGGGGAAAGGGGAAAGAAGTTCGCTACAAACTCAGCACATTCTTTAGCAGGCATGTACCTCCTCCTCTTCTACACAGCTCACCAGCTCAAGCCTGCAAGATTTATTCCTCCAGATAAACCGTTCTACGATTAACTAAACGGTAACTTCCAAAGACCGACTACTCTTGAGGCACCCATGGAAATAAATGCAGTCTCACTCGGGAAAATGCCCAGCGTACTTGAAGGGAGGCACACCAGTCACAGACTCACTGCAGTGCTGGGACTGAAGTCAGAGGAAGGGAAGGTGAGGAGGAAAGGCATTACATAGACCCCAGAGATCAGAGCCAGTACTTGCACATGAAGTCACAAAGAAAGCAACCCGATAAACACACTAACCCAGTAGAACTGTACATCAAGGGCTCACCGCTGTGAGTGCTTCATAAGGTCCCTAAAGCCATCCCTGGTCCAGCAGTGCAAGAGCATCCCTGTCAGCTGCAGCAGGGCAGCGTTACGAAGCACTGCACCATAACAGAGCTGAATTCACTCCGATGGGTCTCAGTGCGTCGAGAAGGGGATCGCTTTGCTCTTCTACAGGACAAGATTTTTAACAGCTTCATCTCAGGTGGCTGGAGTCTCCAAGTGGAAGTTGTGGTCCCAGAGGGGTCAAATATCAGAAATAGATGGTGTTGTCCCAGAGCAGTGGGAGTAAAGCAGCATCATCAGAAAGACTCAGCAGCTGAACAACTGTCCTGACACCTTACAGAGCATCTGACAGCACAATTTCTCTCCATGCTTATTAACCAGCAGGACCAGAGAATTCCCTGATTTCTGCATTACTTGCACCAAACGATGCAACAGTGTCACTTCAGATATTTAGTAAGTCTGCTTACCAGCGCACAACCCAGAGAGGCAGTCAGGGGCAGGGATGCAAGACAAAATCCTGCCGTTAACCACTTGCACCAGAGCAGCTGAGGTTAGCAAGAGACACATTCCTGCTCCCTTCCGCCCATCCCAGATCAGCTCCTCCACCTGAGCCTAATGAGAGCACACGAGAACCACACTTCGTTTCGAGACATGAACTTCCCCCCCACCCTCACCTCTGTGCCTCTCTAAACCCAGGAGCCGGAGCGCGAGGTTTAACCCCCCTTAGGCTGTGCCACCTCGTGGATGTCTCCTCCCGACTTCCACGAGCTGGAGATCCAGCGTTTATTTAACATCACACTCTTGACCACGTAAACAAAATAACTGACAGTCACCGGGAGCACCAGTAAGCAGCACGACAGGAATGGGGCTACCGCGACACGTTCTCTGTGCAATTCACAAACCCCTTAATCCCCAGCTGGAGCTGGGCACTGGGAACCATCACCAGCTGGAAACAGCAGCGCCAGGAGCCGGGGAAAGTTAGAGCTCAGGTGCTGCAAGCCCCCCTAAATACCCAGCAAGGTCCGCGCAGCCACCTCTCGCTCCCGCTTGCCCCCACCATTCAAAGGGGGGGAAAAACCCCGAGAAGCGGAGACCAGACAAGTCCGGAGCTGGAAGGACAGGTTTGCTGCAGCAAAGTTTACCAGCACGGAGAGCATCCCTCTCCAGCCCCTCCACCCGCGGAGCTCCAGGCCAGCAGAGGACTGACCCCCTCCCAGGGAGACCGCCCCCAAAATAAGAAAAGGCGAAGCGGAGGGTAAACCCCATCCCCTCCGCCCCCCTTCCCCCCCCCGCTCACCGTCCTCCTGCATCCGCTGCAGGCACAGAGCGAGGCTCTTCCTCCAGCCCGGCATCGCGGCGGGGGCAGCGCTGCTGCTGCCGTTGCCGCCCCCCGGGGCAGCGGCGCGGCTCGGGGGGGCCCGGGGGGGCCGGCGGGAGCGGCGCTGCCGAGCACGGCCGGGCTCCCCGCCGCTTTATCGCCGGGCGGTGCATGCGGCGGGGCGGGGAGAGGCGGGGCCCTGCGCACACCCCCGGGCGCAACGCCCGCCCCGCCGCCAGCGTTAGGAAAAATTATGCATAGAGAGATGTATTTTATATGTATTTTTCCCCTGGCGGGGTCTTGCTTAGGTAGTACGGGCCCCCGCCTGCTGCCCAGCGCCGGGGGGTCTGCGGGTCCCGAGTCGCCAGCTGACGCTGAACGAACCCACGGCGGGGGGGGGGGGGTGCGGAGAAGGCTCTGCTGGTGCTCCCCGTCCCCGTCCTGGCAGCTGCCCGGCAGCCCCACCGCAGGGGTGCTCGCTCGCAGCCCGGGTTCTGGGGCAATGAAGTTCCACAACAGCCAGGCTGACCCATTGCATCTTTTTCACGACCACTTGCAGTCGAAGTGCGGGGGGAGGGGACTGAAAATCATCTTTGTCGTTTCTTCATATTCCAGAGGTTTCGGTGCTTTTACACCGACACAAAGGAGATGTTTATTGCATACGCCAGGGTATTCAGGTTTTTAATTTCCTGGGGGCAACATATCTCCGCAGTGACTAGTGGCTCTTTTCGTTCTTCATTAAGCGTTTTATTAGCTGGCTGGAAGGTCTAACTCCACATATCAGCCTCCCTTTGTGAGAGTGATAATATTAGGTGCAACATCTGCTATAATGTAAAATACTATGGACCAAGCTCTCCTTGGGGTAGCATGAGCTCATTCCAGTTTCAGCAGGCTAGTGCCTGACACCCCTGGGACTGGGCAGGGCAGCTGCCATGCCGAAGGAATACACCCGTCTAGATGCATCCATACGGACTTCAGCTTAATTTCAGCCCCATTTTTCCATCCCCACCTGAATGAAAAGCAGTTGTCAGAGGACAGCCGAGCAGCCTGCCGAGGGGCCGCAGCCTCACCCTCTGTGCTCCGCCCCCAGCTCATGTCTGAGCAGCATTTGCCATTTTGGGCGCTGGCAGCCAGGTTTACAGGGCAGCCAAGTGTGACACGGCCTATGCCAAGCTGGGCAGCAGGAGTCTGGAAACCTCTCTACTGCCCAGTGAAGGCTGAAGTGGCTCAACCCAACGGCCTTTTGGAGAGGGTCTGCTTGAAACAACCTCCGGCAGCTCTGTGCACATCCAGGGAAAAAAACAGTTTCTGCAAAAATGGGTCTGAAAGCAGAAACCTACTAAAGTCCACAACTTTGAGGGGAGTCTGAAGGAATGAGGATCCTAACTGAGGTACTTGAGTTAAATACATATGGCTAAATTAGCTAAATATTGTTTTATTCCCCCTTCACAGGTTTTTGAAGAGCAGAGTGGGAGCCGGGCTGGAGAGGATCTGTTTTGAAGTTACTATCAGCAGTGTGTTCTCCCAGCGAGTTAGGCTGGGATAATCATCACCCCATAAGAACAGCTCTCCTCTAAGAGTCTGCAACACTGCGGAGGGCAGACAGTGGCATGCAGCACCTGAGAACTGCACGAGAGGTGCCCATCACAGCAAAGCAGAGCAGCACTGTACAGACTGACTCCCTTCCGTGTTCCTAACCAGGGCGTTACCCATCAGTTTCAAGGACAGTGGTGGGAGTGATGGCACCTGGAGCCTTATTCCAGCCAGCTGGAGAGATCACTTCTAAGGGAGACTGCCCAAGGACTGCCAGCAGGAGCAGTGCTCAGACCTGCCTATGCCCTGCTATCAGCACAGAAAACTTCAGACAAAAAGATGGTTTTGCCCACATTTACCATCAGAGTAGAAACATCAGTAGGGATTGACTCCCCATCCATCTACAACTTCTTAAAGAGCTTCTTTCTTTACACTAAACGAGGCACATTTTCGCAGCTTGCTCCCCAGGGGAAAACACAGCCCTCCACAATTTCATTCCAAAGGTACCCGGTACCTCTGGGACTTGCAACAAATCACAGCTCCATAGCTGGATTGGATCAGGGCACATCACGCTAACTTATAGGAAGTTTGCGATATGCACCAAATATTCTAGCTGGCAGCAAAAACTCAGCAGCTTTTTAGAGAATGACTAATCTGAAGCCAGCATATATCCTGGTGGAGGGAGACGATGCCTGTTCAATAGTTAAAACGCAGCACATGGAGACAAACGCTGTTGAATTACATGACTGACTCAACCACCCACACAAGCAAATCACCTGCCCTTTCTGTGCCTTAGTTTCCTCAGCTGTAATTTAGAATTGCTTGATGATATTCGGATTCTGGGTATTAGAAAAGGATTCCCAGAAAAGTGATCTTTATTGATCTAACATTGCTCTCAGGAAAAGTAATGAGAGTCTGAGGAAAACATGACATAGGAAAGGGCTTTTAAAAGTAAGGTCAAATCGACACTTTTTGTACCTAAAAGCTCATCTGTTTTTGCCATTTAGACTGGCTGATCTCATAAGACCCTTTCCCTTAAATCTCTCTAGACCATCACGGCTACAACAGTACTACTTTTAAAGGACATTGGTGCCATAGAAATAATTAAACATGAAAACAGCAAGAAAATTACTAGCTCAAAATGTAGCTCAGGGCTTTTAACAATTGAGTTTGACACACACATTACTCTAGAAAGAGCCAAAGCTAGTGTGGCGAGGTTTTCTCAAGCACTGCATGTTAGCCTAACTTCAGTACTCACATGGGAAAGAGAAAACAAAACATAGCTAAAAACATCGTTAGTAAATTCATAAGCACAATCAACAGAAGACAGATGCCACAGTATATCTTTGGAGCGAAGTCGTGGAGGGATGTTTCAAGCAGCAGAAAGTCCATAGGAAACCTCAGAAGTTAATATCTGTGTCCCTGAGCAACGTTTAATCTGTCTGTATGACTGAAATGTCCAGCTGTAGGATTTTAGGCACCACAGTGACATCGATACTGCCACAACTTCAGAAGGAGCTGCTGTCCTCCCACCCAGCTGCACCATGGTTGTCAAACCAAATCTGTGAGGCAGACATTCCTCTTCGGCCACACGCGCTGGGACAGGATGGCCTGTTTTGACCAACTGAGGACTTCACTGTGGCCTGTGCATCGACTGTTTTGCCAGATGGTTGTCCTTGCCCCACTGAGGAACACACACAGAGTACAGCATGCCTGAAGTCCCAGCCATTTGCAAGTTGGGCAAAAGGTAAGGTCTCTGCCCTGCAGTGCCCGCAGCCTAGACGCACAGTGTGGCTCAGAACAAAAAGCAAGTTTTCCTTGCCTGTGTATTGGGGCATCTCTCTAGGGCTGGAGGAATGACGACAGGTCTTGAGTTGCAGGTTTGCTCTTAACAGGTTTGTAGAGAACACAGTCCCTACAGTCCTGGGTAGCTTCACTCTGCAGCTCCCTCCCAGCTGCTTTCTTTGGCATATGAGAGGAGAGAGCTGGGTCCACCATGCTTTAAATACCACTACAGCTGTAAAAAGAAAAGATGAAACCACCGAGTTTTCCAACTGTGGGAGGTGGCTACTGACCAGAAGTTCAGGTCTGTCACCAAGAATGCAAACCAGGCTTTTCAAGTCAGATGGATCTCACTCTCCCCCACACACTGTATGCACAAGGTGGCAAGCAATGATCTCGCGTGTGTGGTGAGAGAAGGCTCCCAAGCACAAATCCCATTTTCCTGCAAGGGTTAAAGGAGAATGTCCAGGCTTTTTAGCTTTTATTTTGACCTGTAGGCCTCCAGTCATCTCCAGCAAATTCTTCTGTCACTTTCCCTCACTTCATCAGCCCATAATGAGAATAAGCTGACTCCCTGCAACCAGGAAAGTTATTGAAATGAGACAGCCTTCACTTTCAGCTCCAAACCAAGTGATTCAAGAGTTCCCCTTTTGCCATTTCTGAGTCAGTGAGGATCTCACACTTGGGAGACCCTTAGGAGTGGTGTTCTGTCCTCCCACTACTCCCAGCAACTTGAGTGAAGATGTACTACTAGTGAGGGGGCACCCCACAAGGCCATACAGTTTCAACAGCGATCTGGAGGCATCATGAAACCCCTTGGGGAAACAGAGAAGACTGTGAGCTTTCCCCTCCCATATTGACCTCCTTCTACTGCCTGGCAGCATTCAGTAGCCAAGATCAAGCTAGAAATTACTTTGACCTATGTAATCCTGCACAAAGGAAATCTATTTAGGTATCTAGAATAATCTTTTTCTTTCTCTCTCCCCCTCCTGGACTTAATTAAGTAAAAGATAAATTTTCTTTCTCTACCAAGGCTGGGCTACTTTGCTAAGTGTTGAAGCAGTGCACCCGATATCCTTATAACTGTACATGAGCACACGGGGGACTATGGGCAACCTATTTCCATCCCACCATGACATACAAATAGCACACGGCTACTTTAATGAAGAACCAGTCTCTGCTTTCACCTCCAAGACACATGGAATTGGACTGGGGATATTAGGCATAAATCTGTGTCACAATACAGTGTCAGGGTGGTTTTGTTTCACTGATGACTGCCACACTCTTACCTGTGTGCAGCCGTGCGTCCCATAACCCACAGACAGCAGGGAACCGCATTGAGACCATGGAATTTAAAAAGAATCCTGTCATGGTAGAAGATTAAAGGCAATTTTGAAATGGATTATCTTCATTTTTCTACCACAATCAGAGGTTGATTAATAGCAAGTTTACTTGCTATACAGCTTGGTTCTGTTTTGCCTTAAACTCCAGCAATACAAACAGTTTACTTGTTTTGATGCCTGCTTCTTGTTAGAAACTTCAGGGCATACATTCATACTATGGATTTCTGCAGAAGTACTCATGTCCAGGTAGGTTTTGAAGGCTGGAAGCAATCTGTCATTCTGCCTCTTCTGGGTGATACTCATCTCTCTGAAAGGCTGAATACATTTTAGACAGACAGAATGCCTTTGGATTTCATTGACACAAGTATATAGCCCATTTATGGGCATCGTGAGGATATAGTCACCGCTGTGCTCTGTTTCTGCTGGAAGGGAGCTCAAGTGCTCCTCATTTCTGTCCCAAAGGCACACTTGGAGTCAGCTCCAAAGCTGGTTGCTCACCTCCTTCCTTGGAAATTATAGCATAAGCATGAAGGGGTTCAGACTAGTCCCTCACCTCCTTGCAAATTCATCTTTGTTCTGCAAGAGCCCTGTAAAGTAAGTGTGCAACGAGCTCTGAGCACTGAAGCAGTGAGGCTGCCTGCCAGCCAGCAAACCCAGTGGTATGACGTATCTCCGCTTTGAGGGTTCTTAACTTCTAGACACTGTTCAGAGCAAGCTGCCAAGACCATACACCTTTTCTGCCGAGATCACTAGACTGGATGTCCAGCTGGTGTTCCCAAACAAACATAATCTCATCACTTACTACCAACGCCCCACCACAGAGATTGCCCACATTTACCTCCTGGTGACTTATGAGCATGCAAGATGGTGCTGGGAGGACTACACAGAGTAGCAAGACAAAGCCAGAGGAGCTTTGCGTCTTCCTCACTGCTCGGCCAAAAACATCAGGGTTTAAGCAAGACTCAGAGGTCTGTGCCTCTTCCCCTGCTAACAGGGGGGTTAGGGCTGTGCAGTGCCCAGATCTCCACTGCAGCTGCTGCCTATTGATTCCCAGGCTACCGAGGCAGGTTTCAGAATTTCAATACACTGAGGTGACTATGTACATTACATGTTATTCTGTGTACCCTCCAAATCCAAGCAGTCGGCACAGAGCCTGAAGCGCTAGCAGCTAATAGTTGCTTAATACTGCTAACGTTCACTTACAACTGTGCAACAACAGAGACAACGCCATTTGGTCCCATCCTGTGTGAAAGCCTCCTCAGGGTGCCCAGCAGACAGCTTTGTCTGGGTTATTGTGAAGATGCTGTGTGATCTAGGAATCTGATTTAGGAAGACAGGAGAATTTAAAAACAAGCCTGAACTTACTCAGTCACAGCAATGCAAGCGCCACTTTTTTAACTTGTGATTGAAGATGCTGTTGCTGGAAACATGTTCTTTTCCTTTCAAAACTGCTTTCAGGACTCCCTCCTTCCCTTTTTTGCTTCTGTTAATTTCTCCCTCGCACATACCATGTTTCCTCTAAGACACACAGGCAGCATCACTAATAAAACGTCACCCATTTGCACCAAGTGTTCGCCTTCATGGAGTCACATAAGCAAGCAAGCAAGAACAGTGCTTATCACCACTTACCCACAGTAAAGATCTCCATACCACCCCATTGCAATTTAAAGGTTTTCACTCCAAGTATTCGCTTAGCAGCAAGATTTGCCTCTGGCTACATAAGGTTTCATCTCTGCTCCTCATTGCAGAGGTGCCTCAGGGGAGTTTTACAAACCACTTAAGTGAAAGAGTTATCAGGTACAGGATAGATGGCTCTGCACCATCAAGAATCCCAGGTATTAGACAGATCTCAGCCTGGGAAAGTTTCCATTTAGGACATACTCTACACTTTGCTTTGATTTCCTGACTGACAAACTTTTCTATGTGGGGAAGGATCTCTAAGCTGTCCCTACACTCCCAAACTGCATCTTTCTTGGTTACCAGCTGTGCAAGTAAAAATAGCTGCTTACCTGGGATTTGTCATTTCTCCCAGGAATAGCTTAGTGTCTTATAACAACCACGGGAGAAATACGCAGCAGAAGTACTTCTGTGCCATCTATTAGCATGACAGCAGGACCTACCATGCCCAGAACTCCATTTACAACTACACTGGAATGGAAGGGAGGACAAGACCAACCATCCCGAGTGCTCAGGCCAGCCAGGCTCAGGACAGCAGCTGGCAGGTTTGACTCCAACATGCTTGGTCCTGCTGATCCTACTCCGTCCAGACCCCATGAACTAGGAGCTGTGCTAAACGAGTTTGTGAGGTGAGTTTCAGTTGTGCTTCAGTGGCAGATGGCTCAGGACATGAAGACAGGCTTGGACCCACCCTTCATTCATGCCACAGTCTCAGGCTCCCTCCTGAGCCTCCTTTAAACCAGAGTGGGCATTAAGCACTCATGTCTTTCACCAAAAACCACTCGGAACTACTGCACTTGACAGTAAGCAGAGAAATACTATCCATCCATCTCTCAGTACCAAACATCAGCATTTGCTTCTCATGAAGACTACTTTCAATAATGCCACTAGATAAAAGTCAGTGTTTTCCTTTGCTCTGGTTGGTGAACAGAAGCAGTTCTGAGAACTGAGCAGGGTGCAGAAAGCAATGCTACAGCTCTGTCAACATATGTTAGAAGTCATTACTATGACTGTCTCGCTTCCTTGTCCTTCTCATTGTGACCCGGCTCCAGCTGTCAATAACACAGTAATGACTACAGCCCATTTCAGGTCAGGGAAGGAGGCAAGACAGCTGCAAATCATTGAGATTGACTGTTAGTCTTAATGGAAACGCTCTGTATTTTTGCATGTACATTCAAAGGGGATAGAAAAAGACAATAGTTGCCATTTCAGTGTTCTGATCTCTCCCCAGCTAGCTGGCAAGGAAACAAGTACTGTGGGCAAGTGTTAAAAGTAAAGCCGCTTCACTTCCCTGTAGTGCACATTCCCTCCTCCAGTGTTTTGTAAATACTGGAATTTACATTTTGTACGGCTCCTTGGTATAGCTGAGGAGTTGTTTGGCACTCATCAAGGCTTTAATAAAGCAATCATTGGACTTCTGCCTGATGTAGTTATTCATTTTGAAATATTATTCTAGTTCTCATTCCACTTGTCTATATTTGACTAATGGCAGCAGTGCCACACACATTTCCAAGCTCTCCCTATATACAGAGACTCAGTATTTCTTTTCTCAGTTATTTCTAAAATAACATCTATAATCACTCTAAGCTTTCTTTTGTGATACATATAGCAACACTTCCATGCCTTCTGGGCTTCTATTTTAAGTAAGCCTTGTATCAGGAGGCCTGTCCTGGGGACTGGAGTCCTGTTCAACAACAGGACAGGGATCACTCAAGCAAAAGAAATGCAGATTTCCTTAAGGTGTGTGTCTCAGTGCCCCTGCAAAGCTAACAGCCCTTTTGGATAATTCCTCATCTATTTAATCTTTAGTCTTAACCCTAGAAAAGCCATTGTCAGCTGTGAGTTTGAAAGGGTGGCAGCTGCTATGTTCGTGCTGCTTAACATACAAGCGCTTGCCCAACCCTAAGAAGAACAACGCAGAAGCCAAAACTTGAGTCCTGCTAACCCAGAATTTTAACTGGCAGCCAGAAATCCAGGGTCAGTTTTCTTGCAGTTCTGAGTTCTTCCCTTGCATTATTTCTCACCTAACCATACATGCACGAGACTGGGGGAATGAGGAGAAGAAACCACTTTACTCCTCAAGTGCTGGAGAGATGACAGGGAACTGCAGGGGAAGGCACTCATTTAAGGAAGGTAACCTCTGCTAAGTGCTCACCGCACCGCTGAGACATGATGAACTCCGTGGCTGTAGTAACAGTCTCGTACTGCCATCTATCGCGTTGAGATCCCATTACTAGCGCGAGTGACACCTCCGGGACACTACTGCAGAGGGAAGCTAGGACTGAGCCATCAACAGCCATCCCTTTCTTCCTCAGCGCCGCTGTCTCTTTTCCTGGGCAAGATTTTGCTATACAGCCTTTTGAGCATCCCCTCAAACACGCACGGTGCTCAACTGCTCTGTCCAGAAAGACAACTTACCTCCTCCACTTCATGTTTTGGGGGCAATTGATAGCTTGATGGGTAGTGAAACAACATTTTATTGCAGATCAATCTAACTGTTGGAAATAAAGAGGAATCCAAACTAGAATGGATCAAGGCTTTGAGCTACAGTGGGGGAAAAAGTCCTTTGGTTCTAAAACATCTAACAGCAGCTTTTCACTATCAGAATATCAGAGAAGGAATACATATAGAGGATAGTTTTGTTCTCTTTATAAATTAATCATAGCTGCCACTTAGCCACCTATGCCAGCATATGGTAGGTGACTGCTAGGTAACCAATGTCCATTTGGTAGAGAAACTCCATACCCAATTACGCTGATTTAAATCTCTCT
Source organism: Opisthocomus hoazin (assembly GCF_030867145.1). Classification (NCBI taxonomy): domain Eukaryota; kingdom Metazoa; phylum Chordata; class Aves; order Opisthocomiformes; family Opisthocomidae; genus Opisthocomus; species Opisthocomus hoazin. The sequence continues at coordinate 11,255,305 of NC_134424.1, read as the reverse complement.
GGTACATCAAGGTAAAAATTATCATATGCCAGAGATAAGTCCCGCACAAGTACGCAGATTTAGCCATTCTTATGCATCAGGAAATCACACATGGAGCCATAATTTGCTCAATTATGCAAGCCCATCTTCTGCTCAGTGTCAAGAACTAGACCCTTAACAAACAGAAAGTGTGCAGAAGGGATGTCTTCATGTCTGCATCTCAGAGCGCAATTCAAAGATCATTGATAGCAAACAGAACAAAGATTTTTATATATATATATATTTATTCTTAAAACGGACACAGGCTTTGGCACTTCTAGCCTGAGAAGACAAATGAGAAACCTCAGGCTAGTTTTGTGTGGTTCTAAGAAAAACAACACGCTGCTTTGTACCGAACTGAAATCACATCGCATTCCCACTTTAATGACATCATTCAATATCTGTTTAAAAAACACCAACAGCAATTCAACAATATTGAATTATCCACTATTAGGACTAGTAAATATAAACTATCCCCCCTCCTCCAAAGTAGTCTAGCCATGTGCTACAGGACCCAGATTCCTGCCACCATGTCAGGAAACCTGGATTTGCTGCCATGAGCCTGCTAGTTTAAAGTAATTCAGCTCAAACAGTGGGATATAAACAGAAGCATTTCAGGAGCAGTGCAGGTGACATAAACACGGCTTACATCATCACCCTGACACTAAATGAACATAAATAACGGGGTTTAAACTCAAAGCTAGAAAGTAGCCTCTTTGGAAAGTTACAGCTACAATGAGCATGTGTCTCTCTACTGACACAATCAATAGCCCAGTGTTTTCTTTAAAAGAGGAAAAACAGAGCATGAAGTAGGTATGTGAGATTTAAAGTTCCCAACTGTTATGCTCTGGTAGATGCCTTTTAATAGATACAACAGATTCAGATTAAAGACAGAGCTGTAAGAAAAGCAGGCATGCATTCACTGACAGCATCTTCATGGAGATGCAGATCAGTACGTTGGAATAGGAACACATTTCAAGTTAAAAATATGCTTTCTAATGGGAAAGCTACAGTGTGGTTTTGTTTTTTCAAATAAAAAGTCACAAGTTTTGGGACATATCCTGCAGCTTCAGCAATATCAATGAGTAGAAGAAGCAGCACTGAACCCAACCCGTTCTCATGAGCATCCCCTAGATTATAGTCTCCCCCTTCACTGCCATATTCCCCTCTCACCTTACCTCTGTCCTGCATTCTCTGCAGACAAAAAATGAGGCTCTTCCTCCAGCCTGGCATCACAGAACTAGAGACAAAGAAGTACAAGTCTGTAGTGTCTTGAAGGAGCTAGCAGATTTGCAGCTGGAATACAAAACCCGGTTTCTTTATAGGGCTAAAACTTGACAGAGAGGCAAGTCCATCTGTGCTTGCAAAGGCAGGAAAACTCGGCTTCATGCAAAAGCTCGACTGTGAACCACCCAGGCTGCATTTTGCTGCAGGGATGGAGCAACCTCACATGTCCACAGCAAAAGAAACAGATGGTGAGAGAAGGGTGGACAGATGAATGGGTAAGTAGCAAAGAGCTGAGGGATTTCTTAAAGGGCATGTTTGTCTTTTATGCCAGCTGCACAGAAGCCACAGACAACGATATATTCACAACACAATCTAGTCCAATAACTTAGGGTTCCTGTTCAGAGGATGAAAGTATCTACAGCCACCCTCCAATGTAATTGACAGGCCAGTTTTCTTTCGAACTTGTTTGCTTCTTACATCTCCAGCATAGAAAATGTGTTTATATCCCTTAGTACAGGGCAATAGTGAGAAACGTATTCATCTTTTGAATTGGTACTCAGCTTTTTCTTACACCTGTCAGACTTAAGAGCATGCGCACATGCTCCCCAAAGGAGGAAGGGTCACTATGCCCATTTTCCTCAAGGCTTGTTAAAATTCATTCTAAAAAAATCATGGCTATCAGTAACAGTTTTCTAAGCTAATTCCAGTTGCAACAAGTATGTCCCACCTACAGATTCTGTTGTAAGATGGCATTAAGCCTATTTCCGATTGAAGTTGTTGGATGCTCTCAGGGAATCCCTACTTTCTAGCTGTATTTGGAGGAATTACAATTTCTACACAAGTAGCACAGACCAGCACTCCTTCCCTCCTAACACATGCAACGAAAAAAGACAATATTATTGATACAAGACATGATTTCAAGTACATTATAAAACTGTACATAAAATACACGTTCCCATAGAACAGGACAAGGCTACTTTAAATCTCATTTCAGCTTAGTGTTAAATCACCATCAGATTTGTCTTCTGTGATCATTTTGTGCTTCGCAGGCAAAAACAATCTAGCACAAAAGCAGTCTGGCATTGCAACTTGTGACCCAAGAGGCAAAAAAGGTAGAGCCACACGTGTGCCAGGAAGAGGTTACAAACACTATTCTTACACACCACTTCTGGTTTTGACTTTCTGCACAGGATCATGCAAAAAAACTCAAGCGTTTATCAAAGAATATCAGTTTTTCTCCTAACCCACACACCTGCCAATTACACTCCCAAGTGATTTTAACTTTAACTCTTCGTGCAAAAAAATTAGCCGTAGTGTTCATCTAGACTTTTTACCAAAGGGTCTTTGAGTTTTTGTCTTGCTGCAGCAATTCAATGCTTCTGTGAACACAATGCTAAAATACAAAAACTTAGGAAATGCTTCAGGTGCCTTTAGGAAAATATACAGAAGCAAGTAAAAAAAGATCTGCTGGAACTTGATCTTGGGAAGAGATGTAATCTTTGCTATGAAGGAAATAAATGCTTTTGGATCTCTCGTGTTACAAGAATTAGTTTGCAAACAGTTTTGCTTGTGGCCTCATACACACTAAGTCTTTAACAAATCTAACAAACTAATATTCTAGCCAACCTAGAAGATACAAAATGTGGAAAGTAAAAAAAGTCCTTGCCCTATTTTAAAAATTTATTTGTTGACATAGCACAAATTCCCTCATATGATAACTTCTGAGATTAAAAGCCTGAAAGAAAGAAAAAAGAAAAGCAGGAAGAATTTCTCCATCCCTCAGAGAAACACAGATAAGTTGTGTTATGTCAAGTGGCTACAGAAGTGTGTGAGGACACAGTGCCTGCCCTAGCACCAAGGCTTATCTCACAAAATGTCCAGCTGTTATCTGCCCACAGTTTTATTTCATCTTAAAGCCAAGATGTAGAAAGTTAGATAGAACATCAAATCCTTAGGGCAGGATGAAACTTCAGTGTCTGTGATAAGAGAATCCATCTCAGAAAAGCAAATCCCCCATACATCAACACAATTTGGTTTTGGACTCCTTTAAGTTTAGCTGGGGGGGGGGCGGGTAGGAGAAGACCACACGAAAGCTTTGCAACTGATCAATTTCAAGTTTGTGCAGCATCTCTCACCAATCTTACAAGATGCTGAAACACCACCGTTTCATACAAAATCCCCTTAGAACAACCCACCACGATCCTCCATCTTCCTCAAAAATAATAAACAAGCTCTTTGTGTTGGTGCAGCTTTGTGGAAGTAAACACAATTAGGCCTTATGCTAAAATGAGCAGCATACTAACGAGAAGTGTTGAATCAATTATTCCCCAGGAATTCAGGGCTATCAGCAGTCTGAGATCAGACGTGGCAGTTTATACAGCTTCCACAGATTCCCCGATAAGAAATAAGCAAAGCACAGCCACACTGAATCTGTACTCTACACACAAAGAGAGATTCCTCCCTTTCCTCATCTCCTTTCTTTAAGTTAAACTGATTTTGTTCCACAACTTGGACATGTTCTTATGTCAGCTCCCCCTCCCTCACTGGAATTTTATGAATGCCTGTGGGCTGGATTTAAAAAAAAAGTGCCCAGAACAGCCTTCCACAGGTTAGAGTCAACATCAAGCCTTTTTGAGGGAACTGTATGTGTGAAAGCTTGTCAGTTCTGAGACCGTAAATACAAGACTGCCGAACTGGCGTTTACAAAGTGCTCTGCAAGCCATCTGTTGGGTGCACACTCGAGTGCCAAATCCCACACCGAGGAGAGCACGACAGCACGCAGAGCAACCCCGCGGCTCCAGTGAGCGTGGGGCTCCCCTCTGTCCGGGGCTGCTTTGGCACTGCCTGCTGGTCCTGCTGATGTTAACCGAGAGAGAATGCGAGCTAAAGGTTGTCTCATAGCACGAGTCCAGTTATGTACAGCATCAGTGACACTGATTGACTCATTCCAAACTCAGGCATGTCTAGTCAGACCTTTGCTACCCACAAAATAATCTACTGTTTCTCACAAGCACAGAAGTGCCAGCTCTGCGATCCTCGCTCACAGTAACAACATGAGCTATCTTGCAATTTCTTTCTAAGATTAATTCCTTTTTCTGCATCCTGTCATGTAACTACTCAGTAGCACCGCTTTTCCTTACAGCCCTGGTCATGCATCTCACCCTCAACCAGAAAGGAACATTTTAAGAGAGATTCTGACACCTCCCGGTCCTCTTTCTATCTTCACAGGTTCCCTAAGGCTATCCAAGTAACACCTGATACATAGAGGGCTGCTGAGATGATACCGAGCCATTTTCCGCAACACCCAAAACAGAAAATGTGCTCCTTCAGCATGGTTCAGACGGGGAAATACAAAACCAGGGAGGGCAGGAAGGAAAGAGTAAATAATAATAATTTTTTAAAATGGTTTGTAAAAGTGGAAAAGGAGAACAAGCTTCTCATATTACAAGAGAGGGTCAGTTTGCTTGTAAAGAATAAAAGTGCTTCTAGGAATTGAAATCAGGATGGTGTGGTAAGCAGTTTGCTAAGAGATATGGCCAGGTCATAGGGGGAAAATGCAGCAAGGACAGAATGCAGTGAGGAGCTGCAAACAGCCTTACAGAGGCTTAGGCAGGGCCAAGGAATAAGGAACCATGCAAGCAAAGGTCTGGTTTCAGGCATCCGAAGGGGAGAGATGACAGACAGGGGAAAAAATGGCTTCCAGAGTAGTAGCCTGAATAGACTCAGCATTGGTATCATTCTACATTTCAGTCAGAAAATATAAAGCATTAAAGTACCTGCACAGCTATCTAGTGTTACATTTCTAAACCCGGTCAGGCAGGGATCCTATCCCAGAGCCTCAGACTTAGCCAGTGGCCATTGTATTTTACAGGTCAAGTTTTCAAGAGATCAAGATTTCTTGACATGTTTTTGCACCTGGAGTTACAAGGAGGTACACAGGACCAAGTCTATCAGCTCTCCAGGAACACTTCATCTTATGAGACTCTCAGGGTAAAAATATTCCTGAGCGCCTGAAAGTGCTCAGCACTGGAAACCCTGATGGGTGCCCAGAGACCAGCGACACCGAGTCTAGCTGGAGGCCAGTAACTAGTGGTGTCCCCCAGGGGTCAGTACTGGGCCCAGTCTTGTTTAATTTCTTCATCAATGACCTGGATGAAGAGTTAGAGTGTACCCTCAGCAGGTTTGCTGATGACACAGAACTGGAAGGAGTGGTGGATACACCGGAAGGCTGTGCTGGCATTCAGTGAGACCTGGACAGGCTGGAGAGTTGAGCAGAGAGGAACCTCATGAAGTTCAACAAGGGCAAGTGCAGGGTCCTGCACCTGGGGAGGAACAACCCCATGCACCAGCACAGGCTCGGGGCTGACCTGCTGCAGAGCAGCTCTGCAGAGAGAAACCTGGGTGTCCTGGTGGATGACAGGTTGACCATGAGCCAGCAGTGTGCCCTGGCTGCCAAGAAGGCCAATGGCATCCTGGGGTGCATTAGGAGGAGTGTGGCCAGCAAGTCGAAGGAGGTTCTCCTCCCCCTCTACTCTGCCCTGGTGAGGCCTCATGTGGAGTACTGTGTCCAGTTCTGGGCTCCCCAGTTCAAGAAAGATGAAGAGCTACTGGAAAGAGTCCAGCGGAGGGCTATGAAGATGATGAGGGGACTGGAGCATCTCTCCTACGAGGAGAGGCTGAGGCAGCTGGGCTTGTTCAGCCTGAAGAAGAGAAGGCTGAGAGGGGACCTTAGAAATGCTTATAAATATCTGCAGGGTGGGTGTCAGGAGGATGGGGCTAGACTCTTTTCAGTGGTGCCCAGCGACAGGGCAAGGGGCAACGGGCACAAACTGAAGCACAGGAAGTTCCGTCTGAACATGAGGAAGAACTTCTTCCCTCTGAGGGTGACGGAGCCCTGGAACAGGCTGCCCAGGGAGGCTGTGGAGTCTCCCTCTCTGGAGATATTCATGACCCGCCTGGACAAGGTCCTGTGCAGTCTGCTGTAGGTGACCCTGCTTCGGCAGGGGGGTTGGACTAGATGACCCACAGAGGTCCCTTCCAACCCCAAACATTCTGTGATTCCGTGAACAAGCGAGCCCTGTCACTGTAATGTAGAACGTGAGCAATGTGGAGAAGAATTAATGCACTTCAGGGGGGAAATGTGCCCTCACACAGACACTGCCTCCAAATAAAAGGTGGGAATTAGTCAGAATCAGACCTATGATTAGTTTGGGCTTATTTTGCTCTCAGTGCTGTCACTAGGTGAGGTTTGAACAGGCAACAATGCATGATTTATTGAAGTAAGGCTTAATTAGAACAGTACAGATGTTTTCATTCCTTTGCCCTATTTTTCAGTGATGTTCATTTCTCTTCTTCCATTACAGATTAAAATAGTAAACCTTATGGCGCTAATACGACCTGCACTTTTCTGTATCTGTAGTCTCCCACCATTTCCTCTTCTCCTTTTAAAACGCCAAAAGCAAGACAGCTTCACTAGGGCCAGAAATTGCTCTTTCTGCATTGCACACTTCACACTCCCTGGAATACAGGTGCAGCTTACTTAGCGACTGAGCATCTCTGTCAGCTTTGCAATTCTGTGTCCATAAACTATGTAAATATGCGCCTGACCCAGCCTCCCAAACACAAAAGCAATACATTTCAAACACCAAAAGAACTGTATCTGATGCTTCCATCAGCTGTCACATTGCCACGCAACAACACTGAAGCACCGTGTATTTTTCTGCTTTAATAAAGACAAGTGAAAGGCAGCTTCCTTTTGCAACTCCAGATAATTATGATCTTCAGAATCACTTTGAATTAAAACCTAGCAGACAGGCCTTTTTCTTCATGGGGATGATAAGGGAGATGCAACAAGCTACCCAGTGTAACACTGAAACTCGCTCCCCAAGAGCCACCTGCGCTCATCTCTGAGGTTACGGAGCTGGCTCCAGCACATGTGGGTGGGTTTACGTTTGGGTATTAAGGACCACGCTCACCAGTCCTGCAAAGCTGTGGCTCTAACCGCCACCTCCCGCAGCACAGATTAGTGCAGGCAGAGGGCCGAGGACAGCAGGAGAGCCGCAGCACCTCATCCCAAGCACGTGGCTCCAGCAAGGCAGCGGCCACAAGGCTAAACCCAGCCTAGTGTGGAAGGACACGGCTGCCTCCTGCTCCAGGCAGCACTTCAGGTCTCACCTCCCTACCGCTCACGCATCAACAAAGCCAGGACAGAGAGGGTTTTCTTCTTCTTTTGCTGTCGATACCAAATTCAAACCACGTACTTCTTCATTTAGCCCCAAACCCAGCTCTGGGCTGGCCTGCAGTCCTGCCATTTCATCTCTGGCCACAGCGGTCGTCCCCAGCCCAGCAGCCCCAACGCACCCCACACCACCCCCGCCGGCAGCTCCAGCCCCCAGGCCGCGCACGGCCGTTTCCAACGGGGGCCCGAGCAGTTCGGCCCTTGCCCGCCGGTAACGCCTGCAGCCGCACGCAGCGGGCCGCGGCCGCCTCCGCCCACCCTCCCCGACCTCCCCAACATGGCGGCGGGGAAGCGCCCGCCTGCCCTCGCCAGCGCTGTCGCAATAGCGCCTCGCTTTCGCTGCGCTTTACGGTAAGGCCGCAAAGCGGGGAAGAAGGTGGCCGGCTGCAGGCGGTTGCCGGAGGAGCGGGGCCCGACATGGACCGGAGGAAGAAGCCGCTGGACGTGGCCGCCTCATCGGTGAGTGGGCGAACCTGGCCGCGGCCGGGAAGAAGCAAAAGGAACCCCTCCGCCTCCCCTCGCGGCTTATAAGGGTGTGAGGGCTGCCGGGCGGGCCTGGTCGGCGCAGGCCGGGTCCGGGGGCGAGCCGCCTGCGGGGCTGACCGTACCCCGGGGTGGGTTTTGTGTCCCCTCGCCTTAACCCCAGCGCGGTGAAATACACGCTTATTAAAGCAAACGCTGATTTAAAGGTTCGTGTTGTAACGTCACGCGTTCTGACGTTGCCTCCTGGTTTTGGGGGGGGGTCTGGGGAGCCCCTTGGCCTTCCAGGCCGAGCAAACGCGCTGCGCTCCAAATCGGAGTGAGCCAGGGCTGAATGTGCCCCCGTTCCTGATGTAACGATAAAATTAGGGCATGAGAGGGAAACGGGAGTTTGTTTCCTAATCAGCGCGAGGTCGGTATTGGGAAATGAAACCTCCGGGCCTCAGGGCCGGCGAGGTGCGGATCCCCCCCGCTCTCCGGTAGTCTGCTAGCAAGAGGCTGCTGCCAAACGCTTCCTGTTTCCAAATAAACGATGAGTGTAAACTGCTGCTGTACGTGAAAGATTTAACACTGAGTTTCTGGGTGATCACTTCTCAGCAGTGGGAGGAGAAGGTTTCATTTACAACCCTGTGCGTCATTGTTACAGGGACCTGAAAAGCAAATGCTTTAGTGTTTGGGACAAATGTTAATACCCAAGTCTTCCACTTTCCTGATTTAATGCACATCTGTGACATCTGTCTTCTGCAGGACTTGGAGGAGAAGTGGCGTGATGGCCACTTCCAGACTAGGCTTTTTGATGTAATTTCGAGACAGTCGCCCTGCTGGTGGTGTTTCCTGATGAAAGATGAGATGGGTGTTGGTCACAGATAGCAATGCTACTTATGTACTTATTAAAAAAAAAGAAGAAGAAAGAAAACCTGAAACTCTACAAACAGTATATAAAACATCTATTTTATGAAAGCAAACTTTTATCAGTTCTTTTCTGAGACAGGATTTTATTCATTATCTAATGATGAGAAGATTCCTTTTCAAATTAAGAAGTGTCATTTCATTAGTCGTTCTCTATTTGTTTGCCATTGGGATGCTGCTAAAATCTGTATGGAATTATGTCTCTCATTCCCATTATGTAGCAAAGGATAGAGGATATCTTTGGGGTTTTTTTTTTCTAAATCCCTAATCATAGTTTGCATTTTGTGTTTTTTGTGTATTGTTTGCTGTAAACTTGAGTAATCTTTATAATCAGATTAGTGCTTCAAAGTTCCACATAAAAATGCAATCAAATGCTCATATAACTGTAAACGCCAGACTGTCGTACTAGAAATAGAGTTATTACTTTATTACAGTAACTGATGTACGTGCATGTGATATGTCTTGGTTATTTATTTGTTTCTTTTACTGTTGATGTAGTTGGTAGACCTTAAAGCAGAACTCTTCCGAAAGCAAGAAGAATTCAAGAAAGAAAAGCTGTTGAAAGATGCTGGCATCTTTGCAAAGCCCAAAACTTCTAATAAGGTAGAAATCTTCTTCCATTGTTGTTTTTGTCATTGTTTCTCCTTAAAATAAGGAAGTTCACATTCAAGTCTAAATAAATAAACAGAGCTGTGTTGCTATTCAAATGTAAAATCAACGTTGGTGAGGTGGATTGAGAACTGGCTGAATGGCCGAACTCAGAGGGTTGTCATCAGCGGCGCCGAGTCTCGTTGGAGGCCAGTAACTAGTGGTGTCCCCCAGGGGTCAGTACTGAGCCCAGTCTTGTTTAACTTCTTCATCAATGACCTGGATGAAGAGTTAGAGTGTACCCTCAGCAGGTTTGCTGATGACACAGAACTGGAAGGAGTGGTGGATACACCGGAAGGCTGTGCTGGCATTCAGTGAGACCTGGACAGGCTGGAGAGTTGGGCAGAGAGGAACCTGATGCAGTTCAACAAGGGCAAGTGCAGGGTCCTGCACCTGGGGAGGAACAACCCCATGCACCAGTACAGGCTCAGGGCTGACCTGCTGGAGAGCAGCTCTGTGGAGAGGGACCTGGGAGTGCTGGTGAATGACAGGTTGACCATGAGCCAGCAGTGTGCCCTGGTTGCCAAGAAGGCCAATGGGATCCTGGCGTGCATTAGGAGGAGTGTGGCCAGCAGGTCGAGGGAGGTTCTCTTCCCCAGTTCAAGAAAGATGAGGAGCTACTGGAGAGAGTCCAACGGAGGGCTACGAGGACGATGAGGGGACTGGAGCATCTCTCCTACGAGGAGAGGCTGAGGCAGCTGGGCTTGTTCAGCCTGAAGAAGAGAAGGCTGAGAGGGGACCTTATAAATATCTCAAGGGTGGGTGTCAGGAGGATGGGGCCAAGCTCTTTTCAGTGGTGCCCAGCGACAGGACAAGGGGCAACGGGCACAAATCGAAGCATGGGAAGTTCCGTCTGAATATGAGGAAGAACTTCTTCCCTCTGAGGGTGAAGGAGCACTGGAACAGGCTGCCCAGGGAGGTTGTGGAGTCTCCCTCTCTGGAGATATTCATGACCCGCCTGGACAAGGTCCTGTGCAGCCTGCTGTAGGCGACCCTGCTTCGGCAGGGGGGTTGGACTAGATGACCCACAGAGGTCCCTTCCAACCCTGAACATTCTGTGATTCTGTGATGAGGATGTTCTTTAAATTTTTATCAACTCACTTCCAGCTGAAACTCTTGTGCACAGCAGAAAACTTAATTCATGCTTATGCCCATCTAAGTAATCTCTAAATCTTCATTCCCTAGGTAGCCACAGCTTTTGTAACTATAGGGAAAGATGTCTGGGGTTTTTTCCTCCAAGGTTTTGTATGGTTCCCTGAAGGATGGAGTAGGAGAGACTCTTCCAGAATCACTGAACTTTATTAATAAATGCTCTTCTATCTGTTCCTCTGTATTGTGGTGTATAATAATGAATACACAATTGTCTCTTTTTTTCACTCTTTACTGCGCATTGTTTTCTATTCAATCTTAGCTTTCTAGTAATAGAATATAGTATTACTGCCATATTTGAAGAACGTGCAGCATTTACAGGGTTAGACTGTAAACAGGCAAACCGATTGCATTTTATATCTAAAATGAAGGCAATAGAGAATACAAACAATTCATAGCTTTGTTATAACTTTAGTAATCAGCAAGATTGTTTTTATTATTTTGTTCACCAGAATAGATTTTGTCTGACTGCTATTATATCGTACTGCAGTCTGTGTAACTTTAGGACACACCTGCTACATTCTGCAGCACAGTAGGTACAGTCTCAAGTCAAACATGTTTAAAATGTTATTCACAAAGTCTTTCATGATTGATTTGTGAGGTTTGCATTATGGAGTGGAAATACTTTTTAATTGTTATAATTTCAGGTTTTTTTTTTTACTTCTTTATTTGTTGCTGTAAAACTGTACCCCACAGAAACCAAGCATCTGGAACAAACAAAACACAGGAGTTGCAAATCGAGCTGAGAAAGATGTTGAGCAGAAGACAGAAGAGGACCATATATTAGATAAATCAAGGTAACTCTTAGGCTCTGTAAGAAAAGAATGCTCTGTAGCACTTGTTTTTTAGTGTTTCGAAGAGCACATAAAGCAAGTTACGCATGTTTTGGACCAGCAGGTCTCATTAGACCACCCAGTAAGACCAACATCAATTGTACACTCTTTACGAGTAATGTACAAACTGCAGTCTCATGCTCTAGGGATATCTGCCCTCACATCATCATAGCTGTCTAAATATATGAGATTAAGGATTTTTGAAAGTTGTCTTCAGAATTAAAAGCCAGGGCAGTGATACATTAGAATTCTATAGCAAAGTGTTTCTTGCACGTGGCAGAAAATAGCTCACTTTTTTCCAAGATTTGACTCATCTTCTAAATGGGTTAGTTGTACAGTAAGATATATGTTGAAAATGCAATTTAGAATTCATTTTCTGTTTTTCAGTAAGCAGTTCCTAGCTCTTCAAAATTGTCTTGTACCATTCCAGAAATTAGCTAAGGTTTTCTCTTCACTTTCTAAGAATAAGTGTAACTCCATGTTATCACTTTCTTTTTTTCTTTTTATTTTTCTGTAAATCAGTATCTCATACCTGCAAATAATGGTCTAGCGTCCAGTATTTATCTGACAGACCGTAGTAGGTAAGTTAGAGGTGGGATACTTGTTATGTCGTGTTCCTGCCTACTTGACAAATTATATTTGAGATTAATGCTGTAGCTTCGCTAACATTTTCAGTATAAACTCTGGAATTGGATATCTGTGTATCTTCAGAAAAGTCAGTTAAGGTTCAAAAGAAAAAACAGGGATAAGTCAGCTTCTAGTAAACATTTTGAGCACTCCGGGTACTTTCCTCTTCCATTTATCTAAGGCTAAATTGGTCATTTTGAACTGTGTTTGGAATTGGTGGGATTGCAGTGTTAATGTTTTTTTTTTTCTTTTTCAGGAAGAAACTAGAAGAGAAAGCAAAGCTGTATGAGAAAATGACAAAAGGCGACTTCCCAGGTGAACAAACCTAGTCTAAAATGAGTGTATGTCTATATATAATTGTTCATAAAGTTCAACCTAAAAGGTGGCATTTTTGACTATCTGGTGATTTACAGCAGCTACAGTATGAATTCACTGCTTGTCTTCTTACATGGGAAATTTTTTTTTGAGTTATTATACAAAGTGATTGATATGGGTTATTCTACTGTGAAAGGGAGAAAAAATATAGGTACTAGAGAAAATAAAATTACTTTTTGAAGGACAGCCTGTCCTAGTAAAGCACTATGGGCTTGTTTCACTCATTCATTAAGTGTGTGGAATATATTCTGTTTTTTCAATATAGAATCTTAAAAAACAAAATTAATGTATTCTCCCTTATGCAGTCTTTGGATTGCATTGCTGATGTTCTGTCCTGCATTCTAATTCTTGGACCCTTATGAAGAGAAGAGGAGCAGGAGGGGAGTCTGGCTGGTCGATATGTGAATGCCAGTCATGCAGCTAATAGGGTTAGAGAATTCTAATCTGTCCCTTTCTTCTCTTGCTCATTCACTGCCTTGCAAGAAGTATTTACTAAAATAGAATCCAAATCTTGCGATTAATCTCCAGTGTTTTCTCTACTAGTGTCCATCTTTGTCGGTATGACCCCACCACTTTTCTCTGCTTTTCTAAAAATTACTCTAGTGACTGCTTAACTACTGCCCACGTGCCAAATGTTGAGCATTGAAAAAGTATTTGAACTGTGGCATAACAAACCCTATGCTTCTGAAATAATGAGCAGAGAATATTTTAGTGCAAAGACTGCAACCTTTTCTGTATTGTACGCAAACAATTAATTGCTTGAAAATACCCTAAAACTTCTATTCAGAAATAGAGGTTAGCACTGTAGAGCCAATTTATAGCTCCAAGTTTGTTTGGCACTAAATGAGCTTTAAGTATTCCCCAATAGTGTGGTCAAGGGCATTGCTGGCAGCTGAAAAGCTGATTGTGGCTATTTTGTATTGATTTTGTGCTCAGTTCTGTTCCTTACATGGCTGTTCTCTAAGAATCGATTTTCTGCCTTAGATGAAGAAACTGAGGATTTGTACCTAGTGGATTTCACTCAGAAGATCATAGACAAACAGCACGAAGTACAGGAACTGTATCAGAGTGAAACTGCTAGAAAGACTTCAGAAAGAGAGACAGATGATGAGGAAACTCAACCTGAAGTGGAAATACCACCGCCCGAGGACCCAGATGAAGAATGGTTGGTACTACTGATTGGGCTGTCTAGTCTGGTTCTTGACAATTGCAAGAGAAAATAATTTTATTCTCCAAAGTATGTGGAGTGACACCTCCTTTTTTTTTTTTTTTTTTTTTTTTTTTGGTTAATACTGCACATTAAGAAGAGGTGGTAATATACTTTCATTTCATGTCTCATTAAAACACAGTCAGTCCTTCATGTTACTTTTGTTTCCGTGTAGGTAACACTGCAATAGAATCTACATCCAGGATTTTGAGAAATAACAGTCAAGGAAATGTACTAGCAGTGAGACATTGTAATATCCTCTCTTATTCTCTGGCGTAGTTTATGGGAGTTTTGATCGCAGTATTGACACAATTTGATGCTTTGATGTTTTGAATGGAACTGTACTGTAGCAAAACTTCGCGGTTTTATTGTATCCACGTTCCCTTCTCTAACTGTGTGTGACTTAGAGAAGGAGCAGTTGTTTTCATTGTGTGACCTCCTGTTAATGGAGAGAAACCCAATGGAAAAGAACACGATTTTCCAGTATTTCTTCCACTGTTTAACTGCAGCACAGCAAATAGTCTGTGACAATTTTCTGTGATATTCCAAGTAACCACTAATATTTCATCCAAGACATTAGGAATAATTATGATACCAGTCTGACTAAACATTTTCCTTGCCTATTTGTTTTAAAATGCTTGTGGAACGGAGATTATACTTCTGGTAATCAGTTTAAAACAGCAGTAACCAATATGAAAAAAGACACCCCCGTTCTCCAGCTTATTAGGCTGAGATAAGATTTGCAGTGTAATGTTTCAGAATAAACTGGGAGAATGAACCCAGCAGAGCACCAGGAGGCTGCTAGGTTGGAAAGGCAGATACTCCATTTACCAGCATCTTACTGAAACTCAGGATGAAACTATCAGTGATCCAGCGATGAGCTCAAACTACTTTGTGCTCTCATCACCATAAGTATCAGAAATTTAAACAGATACATTTTACCATTCACATGGTGCTTTTCTATCATTGCTGACATCTCACTTCAGTGACATGCGTTATTATTAATATATTGTCCATCACAGTGAGGCCTTATCCTAATGAGGATATTTGGGTGCTAGCGTAATTAATGTTAATTATTCTGCAGCCATAGTTATATCTTTACTATAGAGAATGCAGACTCTTTTTTCTACTGATGTTACATTACAATAAAAACCTGAGGGCACTGAGTATATACTAAGTTGTAGATATCCTTAGAAATTATGTAGACGACTTAACTTACTAAAAGCACAGATCTTTAAAAGTTTGGGGTTTGGGTACTAGATTGCCAATCATACTTTTTCAGATGTAATATTAATTATTTAGAATGGGATAATTGAGGCAGCTTGATGCTAAAGAACTTTCTAGCATTACAGGACAATATAGCTCTTAACAGCTTTTTCGACAAGTGTAAATTAAGTGTTCAGTACTATGAAGAGTTGAATAAGAAGCACAATATGTGCTTCAAAGGAACATTTTGCTTGCATTTTAGTTAGCCTTTGTTATGCCCTTTGAAAGAATTCTATCAGCCTATTCTAATAGAGCTTTAGACTGATAATTTAAATATATTGTAGCAATTTCACATCTGCAAGAAGTCAATGCCGTATCATTATTTTCACCATGGGAAGCAAGTACTAGGCTCTGTTTTATTTTGGTGTGAAACCTACATGACATTGTAACTTTTGAACATTTTTTTAAACCATCTATTGCCAAGGCAAACGGCTTATAATTGTCTCATAAAACTGTCATATGCCCTGTTCAGAATGTATTTTCTTAACCTGTGAGTCTTTTAATTGAAAGGTGGAAGAAACTGTCACACATGGAGAGACTGAGAGGTGATGAATACTCTTTGGAAAGTGTCACTGCGTCTGTGTTCTGGTTAAGAGTTCTGTAAATCTGCAAATAATAGTTCTGCATCAAATTTCCTTTGCTTTCATTACAGGGTTGATTATGTTGATTTCTTGGGCAGATCTAGACGCTGTATGAAGAAGGATTTGCCAAGTCTACTTAAAATGGATCAGGAACTTCAAGGGAAAAGGTGTGGTTTCTCCAGTGGAAGTACATGTATTAAACACAGTACAGAAGTACAGTATTTAACATATGTATTTTTAATGAGAAGGGAGAGAGGGTGTGCTTTGTTACCACATTCTCAGTCCAGAATTGTTGATGCTACTACGGCTTTCTCTAGGTTTACTTTGGACAAACTTTGGCTGGTTACAACATTGTGCCTCAAAAAATAGACAGAATAGCTACAGAGAAATTGTGCATGACTGTGATTTTATAAAAACTTTTTATTATCAATTCAGATAGTATTCCAGGGCTTCTCTTTTCTTTCACCTTCGCAGCTGACCATTTGAAACACATGGCTGATGTAATGGTTTTCAGTTGCAACAGAATGGAGACCATAGATATCGAATAAAAGCCCAAATGAGATTTTTAATGCACTACTAAGGGCCACTTTTTAATGTAAACACTAAATCCAAAACATCACTTGCAGAGCATGGTTTGTAGAGAAAAGTTCTAACAAATTGATTTAGCAATCTCTCAGATATGTGGCACATCTTTTAAAACTGTGGTCCTTGTATAGAATAGTATTTTATTATACCTTCCAGAAAATGCCAAAGAAGTGATTCCTGGTTCTGTTTAACCTGGAAACTGATGATAGTCTTTTAGCAATTCCAAATTCATCATGACATTCCAAGTGAATTTGTTAGATCTCATTTGTTTGGTTTTGCTCTTCTGTTAAAATTATTATGGCAGCACTGAGAATTGCTTTCAGAAAATAATCTAAAGGTGCATCAGCTGAGCCCTTACTGTTGCTAAAGTGAAAATTCTTTCACACTAAGAACTCATTAGTGTGTTCTCTATAATTTCAACATAAGATGGAGAATATGAGTGCTTTGAAATTGCAGTCTCTGGTTGATGTGGATGACAGTTGGTCAGCAAAAACAGCTTTAGCTAGACAATAAAAGAAAAAGATCCTGCTGCTTCTCTTGGGCAAACACAAATGTTTCCCATATTGGATATTAATATTTGGCATGGACTTCTAGGGTAAATTAATGGCTACCTTTTGTTATTTCAAATACCTTTTATTTTCTTATGTTAAATGTGAAATGTTTCTGATTGTGATTGCTAGAATCCCAATAGATGCCAATAAAAGTATTTATTTCATCTCCTATGATTTGATAATGATATCATAAAGCTTCTGAGAAAGGATATTATTTTCTTTAAGTCTTTTGATGACATGTTCTACTAGTACCTTGTTGCAGAGGTATTTTGTATTTCTCTTTTCCCTGTGTACCATAGTCATCAACCCTGCATCACTAAATGGTGCCTACAATGATCTATGTTTTGTAAAAACTGCAGTAGTGGATCAGACCCAATCATACTTTCACTGTTTGATACTATAAAACTGATTAGTTCTGCTCTGTAATCCCTAACTTTTTTTTTTTTTTTAATTAGACAAGGTCCTGATGGGAATACTCTGTTATCTGAAGATATGAGAAGAGAACTTCAGAGGCAGCAGTGGGAAAGAGAGGAAGAAGAAGCCCTCAGAAAACCCATGGGACCCATACATTATGAGGACATTCGAGAAAACGGTATACTTCCGTACTTCGTATCACTTATCTTTATATCACGAATCAAAGAGATTGGTTTTAGAGAACGCAAGGGAAAGTTACTTCTTGTGCCTTTATGGCAAATTTCAGGTATGTGTTAAGCCATATGTGCAATAACCATTCAAATTACCAGTATATAAATCTAGATTTATTTTTCCTCAAATTGTATTTTTTCTCAAATGTATTTTTCAAATTTCATTACATCCTCCTGTGTTCTCCTTCAGGAAGCCTCACTTCATGCATCATCTAAAACAAGCCTATTTTAGCCATCTAAAACTAAGGCAGTGTATATTCTTGGGAGTAATTCAATGCCTGAAAGCAGGGTGCGTGGTGCTTGTAGTTACTGTAAATTATAAACTGAATGTAACTTAAATTTACTGATTTTCCTCTTCTTTTCAGAGGCCAGACAGCTTGGCGTTGGTTACTTTGCCTTTTCTCGTGACAAAGAACTGAGGCATAAACAACGGGCAACACTGGATATGCTAAGAGAGCAGGTAGGAGTTTAAAGAGCAAATGGGGGTATGAGGGCATCCTAGTTTTGGTAGTCACTGTCTTTGAGTTGTTTTAGAAGTTGTAAACTAGATGATGCCTGCAGCTGACTCCAGAAAAATGGGGCCTCTTTCCCTTTTGAAACATGGTACTTGATAATGTTATTTAGTGATGGAAGATACGTAGTTGATTATAATAACAAAGGAAGATTAATTCATGTTTTTCTTTGCTGTTAAGACACTTGATCAGAGAACTAAACGTGAACAGTTAAAAGAAAAAAGGAAGGCAGCTCTAGATGCAAGACTGTCTAAACTTCGAGCACGGAAGATTAAGAAGTTAAGGGAAGCTGGATTAGAGGAAGAAGCAGAAAAACTGGAGAATGCAGGTAAGATTTGCTGCCTTTTTAAGCTAAATGCTGCTTCATCTTCTACTTGATCGACAGACAGGCATACTGCAATTGATTTCGGTTTGGACATTCAATATATTGGTGTTATGCATTCTATATATACAATTAGTATAACTGTTAAGATAGCAAGAGTTCATATAATTGTGTGTAGATACAAAATTCTGCCAGAAATAGCATAATAATGCAGGTAGAAATGTGATGTGTAGATTGTAGGCTTTTTTTGATTCACACCTGAGACCAGGGATTAATTGGGTTAATTACACGGGTTGAGGTTAAAGCTGCTGAAATTTTACTGGCCTTTTCTTTTTTTAAGACAAAGTAGAAGAAAAAGTAGTAACAAATTAATTTTTATATCGTATAATATACGCTCTTACAGGTTCAGTGCAGTCTGTAAATGGGACATCCAGCTGAGTTTAGGATTTAGGATGATGAATTTGAGTTCTAATCCCACCTCTGCGCTGTCTCCCTTATGACACTACTAGTCACTTGTACTGTCTGTCTCCCACTGCAAAATGTAGCTAATATTTCACTGTGTCAGAATTCTATGCAAGTGATCAACTGTGAAGTGTCCTGGAAATGAAGAACAGTAATGTGCCACTGCTAACTGTTACTCTTGTTCAGAAGAATAAGAATGCAAATTGTTTTCTCCAGTAAATGAAACAGAGATAACATGCTAATGTTCTTATTTTTACCTAATTTCCTAGCTTCCGTATAATGCTGAACACATTCCTTTTGGGTTATTAGGCAGTAGATTTTCAGCAGGTTTTTTGATACAACTAGAAAGCTAATGAAGTGTCTCTTGGTAGATATGCTTCCTGATTATCTGGCTTACCCATTATCTTTTCTGAACTAATATGCAGTAATTAAAAAAAAAAAAAAAATGCCCCCCCACTCAGATTCATTTTATTATTAGAATGAAATTAGATACCTAGTATGAGCTCTAAATGTAAATAACTTGCTTCCTGTTCCTCCTATGAATTTCATATAGATTTTGTCCCATTACTAACAAAAACTACTCTCTCTTTCTGTAACATAGAGGTGAAAGGTGTTACTGACGAACCAGAAGCTCCGAGAGTTACTGCTGCCAGTAGAAAGGTTGAGGTGGTCATCCAGGAGAGAAGAGATACAAAGCCTGGCGTGCCTTATGTCCGAGAGTGGGATAAAGGCAAAGGTAAGGAAATGTAGATTCAGAAACATTTTTGGAAGCAATGTGCACACGGCTCCTTAGTTTCTCTTTTGTGACAAAGTATGGTAAGACTGAGAAACAATATAACACTTTCTCCCTTTGTATTGATGACTATCTAGTGTCCAGTGCAGTGATGGACAACGCATGCCCTAGTGCCAGTACCTGCTATAATGTCCCCATAATTTTTTCTTCTATGTGAGTTATTCTGTTTCTGGATGATCCAGAGAGGTTGACAGAATGACAAATTTAATAGTTTGTAAGACTTACTGTGTGAAGTTTTCTTGATGTTTTTCTGTAGTTTGTGCTACATGATGGCAGGATGCATGACACTGAAATAGGTACAGGACGATACTGAAAAGTGATGCAAGCAAAGACCACTTCAGTGCCAGTGTCCCATCTTGAAGCATCTTCCTTGTCACAACATCAAGTGATTGCCGTCTTCCAGATCCTTCCCAAACCCATTAATCCATTTGGCACCAGTTACCTAAGCTCATGCACATTCTTGTAGTCTGATGCCCAACTTCTAAGTAAAAGGAAACAAGGAATACGCAAAGCACACAAATGTTCACCTCCTTTAGTACTCCCGTAAGAGCGGCATTCCTGCTCTGTGTAATACTGGTATTTCCAGCTTCTGTTTACTTTTCACAGTCTCTCTTTTTGTGTTCAGCTAATGAACATCGTTCTGAGGGGAAACTTTGTGGTTCCATTAAAAAACAAAACTTTCATGTCCTATCTGTTAAATCTGTCCTGCCTGACGCTGTTTTTTCCTGCCTCTGAGGAATCCTAGTATGACTGACACCCAAGCAGCACTGCACTACACAACAAATATTACACTCAGAAAGCAGAGGACAGCTTACTCTAAAATGTGAAGTAAAATAACTGTGGTTCTCTGAATACAAATGTAACACAAGCATCTAAATTAGTATAAGAAGGAATAAACAAAACTTCTTACTCTTAGATGCTTTCCTCCTTACTATTTCATATTTTTTTATACTTTTACTAAAGCAAAGAAAGAATTCCTGCTCTGATTGGGGCTCTACTTTGCTACATCAGACAAACATGTAGCCCTCCTATATCAAAATTTTCTACTTAATTTCTTACAGAAGTCTTGGTAAAAATTAATACTGAAAAGAATTGTACTGGTTTTAGAGAGTAGGTTTGGGGGACATCTTCAGAGCAGGTTTGGGGGATATCTTTTTAAGTGTGGTGATCTTGAGCTGTCATTCCATTGCAGTACTTCAGAACTATTTTTAATCAGAAATCAACAGCTGTCATAGTAACTAGAATATCTGCCGCTGCCGTTTAAATAAAGAAGTTACTGGTTTTCACCTGTGCCTACTAGAGACAATCTCATCATCTCCATATTGTAGTAACTAAGCTCTTAATGCTTTGATTGGTTTCTATTTTGATTCACCCCAAACTAATTAGTCATTTTTCATAATCAATGACCACATTGTTAAAGGATCTTAAAGTGACTAGGATGAGTTACACAGAGGCTGGTGGTTATCTTCAATGCTCAATGCTTTTGTTCCTGCTCTGTAAAGAAAGTGCACTGTCAGCTTAGCCAACAGTCTAGTACTAATTTGTTTTCACTCCTTTCTGACTTACCTCCATACCCTGAAATCTGTATTCAATCTACCATTTTCCCTGTTTCTAACAGAATTGATGTTTGGACAATGGTCAAAGAAACAGGAAGAACTCAGAGATGAGCGAGATCCAGAATTTGCACCACCTTCTGATTACTTCATGGGACAAAAGAAAGATGATAATTACAGAAGTCAGAATTTGAACAGTCCTGAAACCTCCTCTGAAAAACTGGAAACGGAGACAGCACAAAAGCAACAGATGCCATCAGGGCAGGCCAACGGCAGCAGCACTGAAGATGTGCCACCGTCAGCGCAGCCCTACCACAGCAATGTTCAAGATGGGTCAGCAGCAACAGAGGCCTGTCACAGTGACGCTCAAGACGCGCAGTCATCAACGGAGGATGACAGCAGTGATGATGAGGATGTGCCGCCGTCAATGCAGGCTTATGGCTATGGTGCTCAAGGTGTGCCACCATCAATGCAGGCGTACGGCTATGGTGCTCCAGATGTGCTGTCATCAATGCGGGCTTACGGCTATAGCACTCATGATATGCCATTTCCAATGCAGACTTATGGCTATGGCGCTCAAGGCATGCTGCCACCAATGCACCCCTATGGCTACAGCACTCATGAGATGCCATTTTCAGTGCAGGCTTATGGCTACGGCACCCAAGATGTGCCACCAGGAACGGAGGCCTGTGGCTGCAGTGCCCAAGATGTGCCGCCGGGAACGGAGGCCTGTGGCTACGGCACCCAAGATGTGCCGCCGGGAACGGAGGCCTGTGGCTGCAGTGCCCAAGATGTGCTGCCGGGAACGGAGGCCTGTGGCTGCAGTGCCCAAGATGTGCCACCAGGAATGGAGGCCTGTGGCTGCAGCACTCAGGATGTGCCACCAGGAATGGAGGCCTGTGGCTGCAGTGCCCAAGACGTGGCGTCTTCAGCGCAGACCGACAACAGTGACACTCAAAATCAGGAACCACTTTACCAAAGTTTAGATGATATGCTGTCTTACTACAGACAAGTGACTTGAACTGACCAAAAAGGTAAGCAAGAATCGTGATTTAAAGAACTGAAATGGAATTACCTTCTCGACAAGAATATTATTTTCCCACATCTGGGAAAAATAAGTTTCTGTAAGTAGATCAAAATAAATCTGGAGACCTAAGCTACATCACAGCTGTACTTTTGCCTTCTTTTTTTTTTTTTTTTCCTCTTTATTAAAATTACGGGGTTTTCTGGCAGTACTTAACTTGGTTTAGTACATATTTCATTTTAACTCTCTGCCACTTACACCTGTACTTTGGGGTATATTAATGGCTTTCTTTCAAAAGATGAACTCTTCCTTTACTCTGTCGCTCCCTGGCTAGCTTCTGGCTTGGAGGTACTACAAGTTCAATGTTATCTGAAGAAATGGTATTGAAATGGCAGGCCCTCTGCTGCCAGATACAGAACTGTTTTAGGAAATTTGTTACCTACTTAATCTCCTGCCTTTAGGAAGTGCAGAATATTATCTAGTGAACAGTGGTCGTTCACATGATCATAGTAGCTTCTGCAGTTCTGAGGTCTGTATATAATTCATAATTCTGTGAAGCAAATTAGAGTGGAGAGAGGCAATGCAGAAATCAATAAATAATGATGGTTAGACTAAGAGTAAGTACTTCACTAAAGTAGAAGTCTTGACACCTGAAATTACTCTCTTACTGGTTTAGAAAATTATCTCATAATTCTCCAAGTGCATTTTACTTTCATCATCTGTTACATTTATGGCTTTATTTTATTTAATACTTTTTTCCAAAAACTGTGATATTGGAGTCGTCATACATAAAAGCTGACCAACCTCTACCAAACAAGCTTTTATTTCAGAATCTTAGTAAATGAGAATAACACTTCTTTGCCACATAGAATATTTTCATTTCTGATACCCCCATTTGTATTTTAAAAGCTCATACAAGGATAAGACCTAGAAAAGTGGGTTAGAGTGGGCAATTTCATAGGTTGTCTGAAGTTAAATTACATTGATAATGTCAAAATAGTGAACATTTGGATGAAGTAGTCAGCTAGCCAAGAGACAGAGGTAACATGCTATTCGTGCTTCAGTCAGGTCTCAGGCTGCTTTGCAAAGCCTGGTGAACAGCAGTGTGTTCAAGGTGCCTGAGCAAACTTAGCAACATGCAGAACACATTCGCTGTCCCCAAGCTCTGTTTTAACCTCAGCTAGTTAACACTAGCTTCCATCACACCACACTTCCATCTCTCCTCTATCGCTGGCTTTTGCACAGGAATTTGCAGACCAGGAATAACACATCACAGGAGGAATAACACACCACAAGAGCACCAGCGGTACCATTTTAAAGGCACAAAATACCCAAGTCTTTTATCCTTACCAAATGGTTAAGAGACTGGAGCTTTATGATAACTTTGAGTTTCTTTTTCTCTTAGCAGACCTAGAACTTGAGGATAGTATGGCACTGTTGATGGTCATGAAATGCACATGAAATGCACCTGAAATGCACAGAAAGCTTAGCAGCAGCTCATTGTTTTTGCTGCTGCTGACACTGACCTGAACTCAGCTGTTGCATGTGGCATTAGGGTGTATATTTCTTCCTTCCATTCAATCTCTTCAGCATGAATAAAGAACCTTAAAATAAATAACAATTGTATACTAATGACTGGAAGGAAGAGGAAGATGTTACAAACCCATCTGGTTTTACCAAATGTGACAGCATCAATGCAGGTTTTTTTCCCTCATAAATTTAGTACAATCTCAGGTTAGTCAACATCCATGAGATGGCAGTCTAATCTGGCTGATTTTCTGTAAGAAATTCTGCCAGTATATACCTATTTTCTGCTATTTATTTCATAGTAACATTGAAGTAGTCTCTGATGACCCTGATCAGAGTAGAATTTCTTCAAATGCTGTGTCACCTCACATTTAATTTTCAGTTTCAAATAGCTGCATTGTGCTTTAGCAGTTTTCTTCCACAAAGATAAGTGGTCAAAACACACTTCAAATTTGACTAGTTAGGAAAACAGTCATCTGGCAGTGCCACCAGTTGTTGAACTTGTACATAGAAACTGCTATTAAATGTTGTAATGTTTTGTAAAGAAGTCTTTGGTTGCCCACATAGCAATTGGCTTTTGCCTTGCTTACTAAGTTAGAGTTATTTGCAAAGACCCTACTGCTTCTTTAGGGTACCAAACTGAGTAAATTTCCTAGGTATCCACTAGTGGATTCCACTGCTGTGCCTCACCAGGGGGATCCCCACCTTTGTCCTTCTGCTTAAGTGGTTCAGGAACATGTCTGACATCATATTGACAGAAGTGACTTAATAGTGACTGTCATGTTTAAACTATTGAATTAGGGCAGCCTGGTTGCTACAGCACTAGCACAGGAACTAAAGGACCTCATTCAGATTCCTACCGTTGGTCTGAGAAAGCTTTGTTCAAATGATGTAACTTCTGTGCACGTGAGTGAGTAGCAGGTTTGGACTCAAAATAGCTTAGCTGTATGTTGGAATAAACATCTAAGATTTCACTTGTAAGGGGCAATTTCAATGTGTGAGGCAGGGTAGAATTGGTTTCCAGCTTAAAAACACTGCTTGTTTGAAGCAGGTAATGCATTTATAAATATTTTATGAAATCTATTGGAAAAACAATCCCTTTTGACCAGAGATGCTTTAACTAATCCATATTTAAATTTCATAGCAAGAAAGAATTCAGTACTATAGTGTCTTGGTTCCTACAAATAAGATCAGACTGAATGAGCAGTTCTGCTGTTTGAAAGAAATGGAAAAAAATTTTTAGAACTGATGTGTTTTGAAGCTTGCTGGGCAGTGCCGTGAAGCTTTTTAGGATGTTTTGGGTTATGTACTTGATGCTTTCTTAGCCATTCTCAGTCTAGAATTGCAGTAAATTACAATTATTTATTAATTAAGCCTCACAATATTATTCTGAAGTAAGATAATACCACTCTCCCCATTTTGCAGAAAGAAGAAAACTAAAATGTGAAACGTCTTATGCGAGGTCACAAAGCAGGTCTGTGGCAGAGCAGAAGTTCAAACCCAGTTCTCCAGGCTGCCTGACTTACGCTGGAGAAGTTTCATATTTAAGACCTCATATGAATGAGTATGTGGAAGTCATTCAGAGTAGGGTATGATTTCCTTGGAGCTGAGCTAACTCTGAAGAGTGGGCAGAGTACTTTAAAACATTAGAGCTTGACTTCACTTCATTATGGCAATCATGTCTTTCAGTGGATTTCCCTATAAAGAATATTTGTATCTATTCCACTACTATTTTAATTATTTACATTAATTTCCTACTGCCTCTGCGCTTTGTTTTTTTCTTTGCCCTTCAAACTGTGGGTAATTTTATGTATGGATGTGATGTAGGAGCTATATTGTCTTTGCATTAGTTTTAACACTGAGCTGGAGCTGCACTAAGGAATAAAATGCCATTTATTACATAGCATTATGTAAAAGGATACAATCAAAGTGCTCAATTGTTCAGCTTCATTTCCATAGCCTAATATTAAACACGGGAGGACTCTTGGCCAGGAAGGCAGTTCAGTGCCTGCGTTAACTAAAGCCTATTGAGAACAGCTCTCCCACAGCAGCAGTCTGTCACTTTGCCATTTGGTCTCCATCCCTCTTGTCTTGATTTTTGGCTGAAATGCTTTTGTATATTCTCTCATGCTGTGGACCACACATTTCTGTTCAATCTATTTCACTCTTATTTCACTCAGACCACCTCAAGCTAGCTCCAGTGTGATTGCCAACCTCATTCACTTCATTTATTAATTCCTGGGGTAAACAATTGCTTGTTGATTCATTGCCAATGTTGTATTTCTATGTTCCGGCCAGATCTAGAGGATGTTGTCACTCATTCCCTCTTCCTCCTCATTTTAAACCACCAGCCCAAAGTTACTTACTTCAACACCAACAGAAAGTTGGTGTGCACTAGGGCTACATTGGTAAGGATCTGCAACCATCAGTCTATGACTGGTCTAAGTAAAGTAAAGCAAACTTGTGTTTTCACTCTTCTTTGAGCATACAAAATTGTGGGTACACTGTATCTGCGGTTACATTTCATGTGTTGGAAGTGAGCTCTGCCTCAAGACGTACCAGTGGTGGCCCGCGTCCCCTTCGGTGTTCTGCAAAGAGCCAAGGGCAATCCCTGGCTCTTGGGCAACATATCTAAGGCAGCTTTGTTGTACATCATTGTGTGAATTTTTTTATGATGCACAAGTTATTTCTGTCCAAAATACAAAAATCATTCAAGCATGCTTGAATTTCAACTTTCACCTGCTCTCTCTGGCTCGCAGGACTCAATGTGATCTCCAGAGAAGTACTTTTAGAGAAGACAATTATCTGTGTGTCACCAAAGGCTGATTTTCATCCCCTTGGAGGGCAGCAGGGATCTGGATCTGACTATGAACTGTTAGCATGTCAGCTAAGGCTGCTAAAAAGTATCTGGCTGCAATTCTGTGATGTTAGAGGGAGATAATGTATCAATCTCATTGTCCTCATTAACTTTTTAATACAAATGTCTCTCCAAATCCTTTGATGTCCAGGAGGCCTGGTCCCAACACCAGTTCTATCAGTAGCTCTAGACTTGTTAAAATCTAGTCCTGCTGGACCCTAATGTCTCCCATCTTGTAGTAAATTTGGACCAACATCTTTCCTCCTCACCCTTTTATTGCCCTGTTGAAATTTTGTCTAAAATTTATGTCTAACCTTGACCTATAAGACCCAAGGTACCGACTTTGCATCTTAAGTAAAGAGCTTAAACAGAGGCAAGAACAAATGTAAAAATGTATCGGGAGTTGGTTAGCATACAGATGACTGGATTAATTTACCCCTGTGTCAAAGATGTGACCTCAAGCAGGCCATAGAAACTTGAACTTTCATAAAAATTCAATTGTAATTTAACAGTTCTAGCTGGAAGTTTACTTTGTAATTAAGAAAGTGCTTTGCTTGCTTTCTGTAATTAAACCAAATAAAATTCTGTTTTCACAGTCAGAGAAGTAAATACTATCCTTAGCAAATATTTAAGGAAGCAAAATAAACCCTATACATCTTCTGGAAAGTTTACAGTTAGTTTAGCTTCATTTAAAGAGAGGGATCCAGAGGCAATGCAAGATGTTGCTCTGGTGTTGTGCTGCTAGCCCAGCCACTAACTCATGTCATGACATAAGTTGAGAGAGACAGGTGCCTGATCATGTTCCACCACTACCACACTCAATTATTAACATGCTTTGACCTTTAAGTGCAAAGTGACTGAAATCTTATATATATTTATGGCAACATGGGCTTTCGCTGGCAGAAGTGTTGTATGACTACAACTGCTGCAGTTACCCAGCCTTCCAGCTCAGATTGCAGCTGCGACCAGAATTCAGAGAATGATCCTCCTGCTTGTATGGCTCCAAGAGGCTTCTAGCCTTTATCCACAGGTGCTAACACCATTCAGTGCTTATCCTGTATTGCTCTAGGTGCTCTTTTCACTTGGACCAGTGTAAATCACCTATGTTTATTCATATAGTTTGTGAAATATCTTACTGGTCAAGTGAGAAATCCAGAGTAGCTTCATCAGAGACACCAAGAAGCCAATCTGCCATAGGCGTGTAACAATTACAGAGTTTCACCTTTTGTGCTAACTATCTCTCCCTCATTTTGTTTACCCTCAGACCTCCCTTCATGTTTACAAGGACATTTTTCCCTTAGCTGCATCCCTAAGATGGCTGCACCCCTAAGACTGTAGCATGCAGGAACACCAGAGATCCTCTCCTTGATAGCATCCAGGGCTACCCCCCCCCTCCAAACCCACCAAACTAACACCAAAGCTGATTCAGCTAAAGCTTGAAATAACAGACAGGCATGGTGTTAGACCAGAAAGGGGTCATCACACTGTGCTGTCTTCTAGAAGAAACAGCTCCCCAAAAAATGGTGTCGTGGTTTGACCCGACAGCTAGCCACTAAGCACTAGACAGACGTTCACTTACTCCTCCCCTTCCTCCCACAGCAGAGTGAGGAGGAGAAATGGACAAAAGGTAACACTCACGGGTTGCAATAAAGACAGTTTAATAAGACAACAAAGGAAATACTACTAATAATAATTAATATGCAAGACAAACTATGCACAATGCAATTTTATCACCATCTGATGACCAGTTTGTAGCCAGTCCCCAAGCAGCGATCACAGAACCCGGAACTCGCAGATTTTGCAACTTTCACGAAACTCCCAAAAAAGACTGAACTCCCAGAAAAGTTCAAACTCCCACACAAGAGAGGATTCAAACTCATGGAAAAGGGAAGACTGAAAAAAAAAAAAAAAAAAAAAAAAAAAAAAAGACTCCTAGCCCCCAGCCAACCCCCATTCATAAACCGAGCATGGTATCCATGGTATGCAATATTTCCGTTGGCCGGCTTGGGCTGGCTGCCTGGCTGTGCTCCCTCCCAGCTCCTGCACACCAGCTCATCAGCTGAACATGAAAAAGTGGAAAAAAGTTCTTGATTTCGTAGAAACAACTGAAAACATCAGTGTTACCAACAAATCCAAAACACAGCAGCTATTGGGACGAAGATCATACCAGCTAAAACCAGGACAACTGGCTACCTAACTTCTGCACAAAGAGCATTCACAGAACCATTAACATAAGCCCTTGCACGGTTAGAGCTGGTTGGATGCTGTACCACAAAAATACAGAGGGCTGGGGTCCTTAAAAGAATTCCATGACAAAAGATGCCCAATGTCTGCCCTAGTACCTTGCCCACAGATGCTGCAGAACGCCTCCCTCACACGCAGTGCCGGGAGCGAGCACGGCCCGTGGGAGGGACAGGGAAAGCTCTGGGAAGTTCTTCTCTTTGGGGAGCCCTGGCTCCTCGACACCAAGGCACAGGCAGCCCGGGACTACGAGCTGAGGCCCTGCAGACAAGCGTCTCTCTTACCAGGCTAGGGACTTTCTGACTGTTGGGAAGAGGGTGCCCCGCGGCCGCGGTCCGACCGGCACCCGAGGGGTGACCGCCCGCCCTCGCGCCTCAGCCTGAGGCGGCAGCCGCCCGCCACACCGCGCATGCGCGCAGGCTGCGCGGCCGCCACCGGACCAAAGCGCATGCGCAGCGCGGCGGGCCGCGTACTCCGGCGGCGGCGCAGCCGGGAGGCTTTACCCGGCAGGACGCCGGGACAGCGGTGGCTGTAGCCCTGTGGGAGCTTCGCGGAGCCGTACCACGCCAGTAGTGCCGCGCAGCAGGCAGCAACGAGGGACTGCGTGCGGCTCCGGGAACTCCGGAGAGGAGACTCGTCCCCGGGGCGGCGGCCGGCCGGCGAGAAGCGATGCGCAAGCCGCACGCCTGCAATTAAAGGACGTCTCAGCGGAGGGCGCCGTGTGGGCGGCCGGCGCCTGTGCGCATGCGTCAACGGCGGGCTCCGGAGCTCCTGAGTTTGCGCAAGGAGGGCGCATGCGCGAGTCTGCCGCCCACAGTATTGGCGTGCGGGGAGTCCCGCGGCTGCAGTGCGCATGCGCTCAGGGGCCGCCTGCAGCGCCGGGGCGCGACCGCGTGGGGGCGGCAGAGCCCGGGAGCGTCCCGGCCGCTCCCCCCGCAGGCCGCTGCTGTCAGCCCCGGGCGGCTGGGTCCCGCCGCTGAGGGGGGAGGGCAGGCCTGCCCCGGCCCCCTCCAGGCATGGCCGGCAGCTGTCTTTCCTGCTCTGCTGCAACGGGGCCTTGCGTTTTGAGAGGAGGAAGAATGGTGCGTCCCCCGAGCAGTCACCCTCAAGGTAACGCCCCCAGCCCTCTAGAAACATCTCTTTAACAAGGAAACCCTCTCAGCAGCGCCTTGTGCACTGACAACCAACTTCCTCAGTCTCTTCCTTACAAACCCACGTCTCCTCAGCTTCCCCGTGTAACTCCCCACAGAGGCAGTCGAAGTGCCTCGCTGTTCACTGAAGCGAGCCCCACTTGCAGCGAACATCAGCCTTTCCTGTCAGAGAAAGGGAACCTGTGTCCCACCATTACCATTCACTCAGGTAAGAAGCACCCTACATTAATTCTTTCACTCTTAACTCCTACCTTTAGAGCATCATATTCCTTCCCTGAAGCTTCCACACCCAGTGTACTGCCACTGCTATTCATTTCAAAAATTAAATTATAGTCCCATAAGCACTGCCACTGCCCTTCTCCTCCCCCAAAGGCAATGCTGAGAATGTAAAGGAGCTGTAATGATGTCGCAATGCAGAAGTTCAACAAAAACAAGGTGTAGGTAACTATTCGTAGGACCAAGGCAAGTGTATGTTCAGCAGCCACTGGAACTATAGGGCATAACACCACAGTGCACTTAAGTACTCATGTGAAAGGGAGTATTGTTTTGGGTAGCAGTTGACCCCAAGGTAACCACTTTGCTGGTGATGGAAGGGTAACTGAAACGTTTTCTTTAGAGAAAACTTCCAGCTCTTGCAAGAGCATGCGCTGATACAGCCGCATCTTGGACACCTGCAGCTAAACCTGAGCCTCCAGACTAAAACTGCAGATTTTAACACTCAGGCCCTGATTCCCATTGTCAAAAGAGAGCAGAAGTTGAAATTCTCACAAATGACTACCAAACCAGCAGATGCACTCAGGCTGCATAAGGTCACACGTGGTCTTCAGTAAAAGCTTCATTTCCAGTATAAAACAGTAATGCCATTTTTAAAACAAAATCTACAGGTAAAGAGAGAAAATATCACATCTTAACAAAAAAGATTTATTCCGACTAAACAAAATGTACAATGTTTCCCCAATGACAACAAGATTTCATGACTCTCTGAAGTCTGCAGGTCCATTGAGTAACTTGATCACTTCTTACCCTGCAGTTTGATCAAACTACTTTTTGCCAGACTTCTTTATTCCACCGCTGGCTGCCAAAAGAAACAACACAACTGGTTAGACAACTGTTACAGAGCTTGGCTACAAATTTAGTTCCTCATAAAGTCAAATCCCCACGACACAACCTGTACAACTCAGATCCCCACAGGTGATTTGTTTTTGCATGTGTTACTGTGCTTGTGATCTCACATACTTTACTCTGAATGAGTAACTTCACATTAGAAACCAAGTTTCTTCTGGAACCAAATATGCCCCATAAATCTACAACAGAACTAAATATTTCAACAATTCCTTTGTTCCTCCATGGACACCCTCCATTGTTTATTTCTTATACAGCAGGAGTATAGTCTGGTCAAATCAAATCCAAGGCTAAGGGAATAAAATCTTCAGTATCCCTACAGCAACCAAAGCACCCAGTTGGGATCAAAGATCTACAGAAGCAGTTACTGGAACTATGAGAAATTTTATTTTAATTTCTATTATTGAAGAGACTAAAGCAGGGTGAAAGAAAAAAACAAACACATTAACACTGCAACAAGTGCAGCATTTTTTGTAAATGCTGGTTTTTACAGCATCTGTCACGTATGACCAGTGGAAAGCAAAAAAAAAGAATAGCAAGGCTCTAGCAAGACAGGCTGCAAGAGCTGATGGTCAACAGCAGACTTTGCACTGCAATATGATTCTAACAGCATTGCCCTGCTGAGGCTCTTGGGAATAGTCTAGCCCTCCCACAATAACACAGTAATCACTATCTGCTTTGGCAAGCGTTGGACAAGGACCAGATAACTGAATTTCAGTCTAAAAAAAGGCAGAGTAATCATGGCAGGAAAGCACTACGAAGAAATCTGCAAGATGAAGCGCCCTATGCAGAACAAGTTTAGGATGGTAAGGACAGAGAAGAGAGGCTCAGTGAATTGTTTTGCGTCAGTCTGTAACACCAAAGACATTCCCTGAGTCCCACACCCAGCACATTTTTTGTCTGCTGATAAATCAGAGGAGCTAGATCAATTTAAGTAAACAAGAAATATCCTGGGTCAGTGGGACTGGATGGCACTACCCCCAAGAGCACTGACAAGCTCTGATGTGAAAATGCAGAACTGCTGGCTAAGATTTGAAACTTATCATTACAGCCACGATGTCAGAGGACTCACAGACCACCGGCATAGCCCTCAGATACAGAAAGGATTCTGGAAAGAACTGGAGAACTATAGACCAGCAAGTCTGACCTTGATCTCTAAGAAGATAACAGAGTCTGTAATAAAGCAAACGGATAAACACAGTGTTGTGAAAGTTAACAGGACTCCCGTAAATAGTAAATCCAGGGGATTTCATATTTTCAAACAGCATCTGACAAGATTGCATAGCAAAGGCTGTTAGTGAAACTAAATTGCTATGGGATTGATGGAAAGGTCTTTCCGGGACCTTTCAAGACTGAAAGCTCGCTAAAGAATAGGAAACAAAGTGTAAAATTTAACAGTCTTCACAGAATGGAGAAGTGATTCGTCACATTAATGGAACACAGGTCAAAAACACCTGGAGGGAACAGGCATGGTGCACCCTTTAACATCTCTGATCCGATCATGACAAATGCTGGAGCAGTACAAGGCGAGCACACAGACTCACATTAATACTATCTGCTGCTACCCGAGACAACGGCTATGCTCAATGCACCGTCAAGTGACACCCTGCAAACCTTCTCCTGTGACACGGCGTACTTTACAGTCACTTAGGCAAAAAGGATTGAAGCCAGACTGATTTCCAGTCACGGGGTTTTTTTCTGCCAGGAATCTACTGCTCTTGAAGAAACTCATCCTCTAAGAGAACAAGTACTGGTTTTGTTAAACTTTCAGGACTGTAGCAAAGCCTATACGTAATATATCTGGAAAGAAAGGATGGTACGCTGAAATAAGGGCAGAAATGTCTCTGCATCATCCCACCAGAATAGGTTAGCGTGCCAGAGACACTGTTATACCTGCTAAACCAGAACCTGCACCAGTAATTTAGAGATGAAATTGCATAGTGGGGAGGAAAAAAAAAAACAACTTCAGCCTCTGTTTGTTACTTATCATCTGCTGTCGACTTATTGGTGTATGTTAAACAACCAAAAGGTACATGCCTTTTTACCTCTGTCATGTAAAAACGTTAAATTTTTGAAGCCAGCAAGCCCTCCATTTTCCCTATCAGTATGGCACCTCACTTACTGAGGGGCCCTTTTCCAGCAGCCTTTGCTTTCATCTCCTCAAGTTTCTTTTGCTCCTCCTTCTGCTTTTGTTTAAATGCCAGATCTGTCTAAAGAAAAGAACAACAGTGTTTGTTAACATCTCCTCCCCAAAAAAATTCAAAGACAACTGACAAGCAATGAGAAACCAATGTAAAGTTCTAACAGCAACAAAAACCTGACTGAACTGATGCGAGACAGCTGAATGCTATGAAATATGCAAAACCTTGCAGAACTATGGTGAAGTTTTTTTGCTGTACCAGAACGCAATAACTAAACTTTAACTTTGTATGTTTGATCGTTCTGAAATTAAACAAGTATCGTTTCCCATGGCATAATCTCATTCTGCCCTCTGAATGACAGATGTTTGCACTAAAACCATTCATTAATACGTCACCTGTGATACTGGGAGCCTAGCGCACAAGCGCTGTCTCACAGTAAAACTTGGATTATACAGGATGTAAGGAAAAAAGGTTGCTTTCACTTAAAAAAATGCATTAATTAAAAAAAAATTTCAGTGCATATGTCACTATTTTTGCAGGGTTTAATACATTTGTATTAGTTCCAAGAAATCTAATGAGACCGCTGGCAAATCGTACAGGCAAGCCAGCTGCTGAGCATCGCCGCTGGAAGAGCCTCCAGCATTCAGCAGAGCTCAGCCGTACCCTACCCCTTGGATACACATTCCTCACAGACAGCAGGGCTGAAAGGGACCATGGTCTTTTCCCCTGGCACTCAGGATTTTGGAGTAACTAAACTGAGGACCCTGACAATTTAGATTCTATAGATTCTTCACCAATCCAGTCCATGGGTCAACTACCTTTATAACTGGGGAGTTCTACTCTTCTTAGTTAAAACTTCCCACGCTGCAATGCAAGCCTATTAATTCCCCTGCCTGCCCCTCACAGAACAGAATATTCTGTTACTCTCTCCAGGTTTTCCACTGGGGTTTTTTTCTTGCAGACTAACATGTCTTTCCTAGTAAATCAATCCCTCCCATTTATCTACTTTTGTGGGGCTTTTTTTTCTTGCACTGTGTGCTTGCAGTATTGCAGTGTTGAGAGGAAAATAAATAGTATTACATCATGTCTGACACCCAAAATTTTGTTTATACATCTTGTATGACTTTCTTTATGTTCAGTGTGTGATCTAAGTGTCAAATCCTTTCAGGCAGACCTGGAGTTTAGCCAGTCATTCTCCCTGTGTTTTGTAAGTTGATTAGTCTTACCAAAGAAAGGGACTTAGCATACATGCTTAATTAAATTAATCCATTTTTTCAAACTTTGTTCAATTTGATTACTTTGACTACTAGTCTTGTCCTCTGACAGCCTGCGGCCCCTCCAGATTTTCTGTTTTCTACAAAGAGAATAAGCTGCACCATCAGTCAGTCAACCACCAACCAAGGCGCTAATCAATGTAGTACTTTGGCTTCGATCAAAGACAAAAATCTTGCAAAACCCCACTCACTATGCCCTTGCAGTCAGGCACTGAATTGGTAGTAACTGCTTTTAGAGCGTGGCATTCCAGCAAGCGGCGTGCTCACCTTCCATCACCTTTTGAGGTCCCGTTCCCGCCTTGCGTTTGGGAATGTTACATGAGCTAGCGTCAAGAGCCCCGACTCTACTGGTTTTCTCCTCATACACAGAGCACTGCCCTGCTACAGAACAGAATTGCCTTTGCTGGCCGGTTTTACCAAAATCCATACAAGCTATTACTTTTTAGATTATTATAACCTGGATGCTTGTAAACACTTCAATGGTTTTGACATTTCTCTAACAATACAGCTCACTCAGGAAGCTATGGGGTTTTTTTTTTTGCTTTTTCAAAGAGACATCCTATTTGCCTTTTCCCAGTCAGTGGTGCCTCATCCACCCTCCCCGGTCCTCAGAAGGAGCAGCTTTCACCCACACTCTGGGCCCTTACGTCCAAGTATATTTAACGTAAGGTTCCCTGGCACTCCATTTACTGACACTACTTGATAATCCAGGGTTTATCTGTATCCTGTCCTAGGTTCCTGTGACTGCGTGGATTTGTCAGACGTCAGGTCGCAGCCTGCTGCTTTGGCGAGGACGTTCCAGCCCCCTCCGCCGCACCTGATTCCTCCTGCAGCCAGCACCGCCGCATTTCCCATCAACTCAGCAGAAAATAAGACCCGGTAAAACCGGGGCGGCGGGCGGCAGCGCGTCACCTGACGGCCGTGAGCTTTACGGAAACCCGCAAAACGTGACGTTTCACGAAACGGGTCTCGCTACGGAAGGCTGGGCGGAGGGCAAGGGGGGAGATGTGAAGGCGGAGAGCAGCCCCGCCCGAGCAGCGCCCACGGCCCAGGCCAGGGCCGAGCGGTGCCCGCCCGCTGCCTCAGGGCCCCCCCGCCGCCGCCCTACCTCGTCCAGGTCCTTCGACTGCTTCTTCGGCTGCTTCAGCGGCTTCTTCTTGCCGCCTGCAAAGACAGAGCACGCAGTGAGGCCCGAGGGGGGGACACACGGAGGGGCGGGGGGCCCCGGGCCCGGCCTTACCCTCTCGGCCCGACATGGTGCCCGCTCCGCTCCGCCGCGCCGCCCCTCGCCCGGCAGCGCGCGCACGCGGGCTCGCTTCCGCCTGGCCCCGCGCGGCCGCCGTAGCGCTTCCGCCGCCGCTTCCGCCTCAGGCGCCGGGCCGGGCCCCGGGCAGGTAGGAGGTGCTGGCGGGGCTGGGCGGTGCGGCGGGGGCCGGCAGCTCCGGCGAGCTCCGCGGGGAGGGCTGCCCGGTGGGGAAGGAGCGGCTCGGCCCGGCCTCCGCCGCGTACGGAGCTCCGGGCCGCGCCTCGGCGAGGGCTGGCGGTGGGAGCCCCCGGCGGCGGGCCGCTCCCTCCTGCGAGTCGCCGTCTGTGGCGGAGGTGAAGCCGGTGCCAGTCCTGTTCGCCTGCAGTGTGCGTAGCAACTGGGCTGTAAACCTGTCGGAACGGTGTCTGTGCCAATGGCTGCGGGCGGAGGAGGCTCGTTCTCTTACAGGGGGAAGCAAGAGGGGACAAGGCGTGTGGTCTCCGTCTTGGGTGCTGTTAGAGCAGACTGAGGTTACTTTCTTGTTTCAAAGTCAGTTTGCGACTGTCTACAGAGAAATTCTTCTAGAAAGCTCGACTTTCTCCCTCTTTTTGCTATACTGTTTCAGTAACCTGAATAGTTGGTAAAACTCTTCATGTAGTAGTGCAATTAAAAGAGGGAAATGTTGCAGTCTAGAACGGACAGAGCTGAGCTGAGGTTATAGTACATGACCTGCAACCTAGAGTAAGTGTTATAATGGTAAAACATATGAGCAATGCTGGAAGGAGAGAGAACTTCCTTCATTTCCATGCTCTTGTGGTTTTGATCTACCATATTATTATGCATATAAACTGTCTGGTAAGATTTTCACAGTGCTCAGTGGTGTTATTGCTACTTGTTAGAATATCCATAACAGGCGGTGAACCGGTGGCGATCAGAATCCGTAGTCAGCTAAAAGCTGATCAAAAATGTCTTCCAGTAGGAAGAATCCTTTCCTGAGATACCTGTATTTGCACATGTGATGTCATTAGCCACCTAAAATGAACATGGAAAACAGTTTTAAAATAATTTTTTAAAAACTGTGCAACAGCTGTCAAGCTTTCTCAATAATCCATGTTTTTATATTACATAAGTAAAGCCTAATATAGTCATACTCAAACTTCATTTAAAAACTTACTTCAAAGTTTTCCCATTTACAGTTTTTAGAGTAACACACTGAGTAGAAAATTAAGATCTTTTTAAAAATCAACAGGCAATAAACCATAACTAGCAGTCTGCTTTTGCAATGTAAGTGAGAATTTTAAGTTCATTTTAAATGCAACCCTTGCTGTACATTTACTACCTGATATTCTTCTGATCTTGTGGCCCTTCGCTACATTTTACTTTTGTAGGCAGTCTCATGAGAACAGTTGTTGTGTTCAGTTTGGCACTTCTGTGTTCTCTCTCTGTCCTTTATGTTTTTGTCTTTGCATTCTTCAATACTTTGTGTATTTGTGGAGTGTAAGATAAAGAGACTGATCAAGCCCTGCTTCTTTTCTTACCAAGATTTTTTTCCCCTCTCTGTCTTTTTTCATTTTCTGTTGTTTTGCAGAATTGTTGGTACCTATGACATGGTACGCCAAACTCAAGCATGAAAGCACAACACAATATTCCATACAGCAGTCACTTCTGTGCTGAAGCATTAAATTACTCTGAAGCTACTACTGCTGGTACTGGATCTGCACATGATCACTCTTCACACAGTGAGTGAATTAGTAATCAAGAAGCATGGTGGGACTACTTATTAACAGCAGAAAAGCAGAAAGCTGTGGCAGAACTTCCATTTGTTGAAAATTGTGGCAAGTTCTCTAGGTAAGTAGTGGTGTAGAACTAGTGATGGCTTAGCCATTCTTGAGTTTTATGTGGCTTTGTACACGTGTAGTTTTAGGAGCTATTAATCAGCTGCATTTCAGTAACTTCTTTTTCTTCTTCATCCTTGTAGCACTTTTATTCAGTGATTAAATTCAAGACATGGGGCCAATGAAATACAAGTCAAGCGTGTCCTCAGTGTCCTGTGGTCTGCAGTATCACCGTTCATTGATAAAGTGGAGTCCAAAAATGAATTTACACATAGTGCGGACTTACTGCTCATCAGCACCGAAGAGGCCTGAAGCCAAGTCTGCGATAGAAGTGGCCACGGGTCTTCTTAATCGGCTGACAGAAGCTGGTACCGTTATGGGAAAAAACTCCCTGCAAAAAATGTCTGCAATGTGCAAGAGTTGGTGGGATAGATATGAAGAGTTTGTTGGAATTAATGAAGTTCGAGAGGCTCAGGGAAAAGTGACAGAGGTAAACATGGAGATAATGTGGAAATTTTAAAATTATGGGTTAAGGTATATGAAGTAGAAGCACTGACTGTGAGGCAAAAAAGATCCTCCAAGGAGAATCATGTCTCTTTTTCTACCTTGACTGTCTGCACAGATGCTGTGAGTGTGTTCTAGTCTATGCATATTGGTAAATGTAGCTTATTCCTTAGTTTGAAATGTAGTGTGGTTTGTTTTGGTTTGGGTTTTTTTCCCCAAATTCATATAATGAGTGATTTAGATCTGTTCACAAGTCTCTAAAATAAATACTCTTTCTTCTCAGGCTGAAAATGTCTTTATGATAGCTCGGGGGATAGTACGAGAGGCTCGTGAAAATGTAGAAGCCCAGCAGATCAAACTGAAGGAAATTCGGGACCGCTTAGACAGGGTCTCTCGGGATGACACCCAGTATTTGGAACTGGCTACTCTGGAACACAGGTTGCTGCAGGTAATTTGTTGGTACTTAAGCACTGGCAGCTGTGATGAAAACTTCTGTGCTTTGCTTCCGTCACTAGTGACTGCTTTTGCAGAGGCAGTTCAGTTCTGAAGTACAGTGATCTGAGTTAATTTCTTATGATACTTGTTTTAGTTAAGTATTACTGATGGTTTGATCTGCTATGCAAATTGTATATGTCAATGCTGAAATAGGGTAGCAAATTCGGAGAAGAAAGCTGAAGATGGTGGGCCTAGAAAATTAATTGTTGTAGCGGTTACCTGTTCTTGAGTCGTCAACAAAAAGCTGGGATTTAGTGAATTAACCTTCCACGTGATGAGAGAAGCTCCTTTCTGATTGTTAATCCATGAACACTCAGCTGCCTTCTACGTGGCTGCAACACCAAGGCAATTCAGTAAAGCTTTTGTCAGAGAGCAGCAAGAGCAAGACTGCTCCGTGAGGGAGGGCAAGCAAGAGGATGAGGTGACCACAGCGCAGGCTGGGGCAGTCTCCTCACCAACAGGACGCAGTCCTACGGCACCTCAGCTGGATGAGCCAAGCAGGGCTGGTGACAGGAGCCTGTTTATAACAGTCCATCAGTAAGAGATGAAGATGAGGTAGCAGCCAAAGTCAGTCCAGGAAATCCAGATGAAACTGCAGGAACAACAAGGAGCGGGCCTGGAAGCAGGTACACCTATGGCAGAGCTCAGGCAAGGAGTGGGTACCAATGCCTGAGCTTAAACTGGGCTCCTGATCAGTGAGTAGAACATCAGGAAAGAACTAGAGAGCTGTGGTTGTTTAAATAAGGAACCAGGTCTGCGTGGATGAGGCTTAAAGAAGAATAGAGCTCTGCATGACTGTGGAGAAAGAGAAAACTCAAGTCACCACTGTCCGTAACGTGATAGTGCCATCTTAGAAAAGAAATACACACTCGCAATAACGAGAATAATTCTGGGAGATGCAGGGAGAAGGGGAAGACATTTACCTCTGAGCAGGGTAAGAAAGAGAATGCGGAGGAGTAAGAAGTGTGTATGTTCATGAGATGAACCTATCCCAGACATCCTTTTCAGTCCTATTTTCAGTTCCCACTTACGAGGTTTAGAACTGAAAGGGAGAAGCGTGGTAAAGGTAGTGTTTAGAGAAGTAAGCAGGGCTGAAAAAGTGTACATTATGGGGAGAGAAAGACCTTGCCCACTCATACCCCTTATCAGTCGTCAGCATGTGACAGACTGTTGTGTAGAGGCTCTTCAGCTGTGATTTCTGATGACCTTTTCCATTTCTCAGTTTTGACTTAAAATGACGTCTCATTGACTTAAGTAGGATTAATAAAGAAAATCCCACATTAAAAGGAAAATTTCTGAAACAGAACTAATGGATGTTCTTAATTTCCGTTCCTCCTTCTTCACTGGGTTTTTGGGGTGGTTTTTTTTTTTTAGTTTAGACTTTATAGTTCCGTATTGTACTTTCTCCTTCAAATCACTATGTTTCTTGCAGGAAGAAAAGAGGTACCGAGCTGCGTATTTAAATGCAGAAGAATCTGAGAGAGAAAAATTCTCTCTTTTCTCTGCAGCTGTAAGGGAAAGTCATGAGAAAGAGCGAACAAGAGCTGAAAAAACGAAGAACTGGTCTATTATTGGTTCTGTACTGGGAGCCATTATAGGGGTTCTTGGTTCCACCTATGTTAATCGAGTAAGGCTGCAAGAATTGAAAGTCTTGGTGCTTGAAGCACAGAAGGGCCCAATAAACTTGCAAGAAGCCATCAAAGAGCAGGCCTCCAGCTATTACTTACAGCAGAAGGATCTCAGTGACGTCATAGCAGACCTGAAAAATGTGCTGCAAACAAGGACATCACAGGAAGCAAAAGAAGGCACTTTGTTAATGAAAGAAAACAGGAATGACTCCATAAAAATAGATTCTCTTTTAATTCCTTTAAATGAACAGCTAAATTACACTAAACAAGTCAGTTCGTGTCTAGGGAGTTTACAACAGCAGTTGAACAGTTTGCAGGAAGGTGTAGCGCAGATGACTTCTGAGATGCAGAGTGTTAAACTGGCAGTTCATTCTAGACCTGTGGAAAGAGTGGTGCCAAGGTCCTCAGTGGAGGGTAAGGGCCAGGCTTCTGCCGTGAGAGACGTGATTTTAGAATTGTGTGATACCGAGCAGAGACTGGAAACACAAATCAAGAGAAGTTCTGTTTACAGCACTGCGGTGACATGCGCTGTGTTTGCTATTACGCTGCCAGTACTTTACGTTATACTTAAAGGGAACTGATCTCTAATTAATTGCCACGATTTACTAGATTAATAAAAATAAACTTGCACTCCAGGTACTTAGAGTACAAGCCCAAATAAAGTTGCATTAGCATTTCTCATTATGCTTTCTCCTGTATATTTGGAAAACTTGAAAAGACTTCGTCCATCTGCTGCTGCAGGCTCCATGTTACCCATCTTTGTCATGCATTGTGTTTTTTAACTCCTCAAGCAAAGGAAATTCCACAGTTTCATCTGTTGATTTCATTCCCTGCTTCACTCTTTTACTGTCTAGTCTTGTATATCATGCCAATCAGTGACTTTCACTCTGGAGCTGTATTTGTGATTTTTCTGTTCAAATGATTCCTTTAATCTATTGTTGATCAAAGCACTTCATGTGTAATCCTTTATAATTTTTCTTCTCATTTCTTCCATACATAAAATATTAGGAGTAATTTTACCAAACAGGTAGGAATATTTGCCTTGAAGTTTTTGTTTTGTTGTTTTTTTGTTTTGTTTTGTGTTTTTTTAATTCTAGATGCAGTTACTTGCAGTGCGACCAATAGCAGGGGCCATGTAACTAAGGAGGATTAAAGTTACCATGATACAATGTGGCTGTACAGCCAGATGATATGTTTAAAATACATTTAAGTTACATGTGGTAATTTTTTCCTAGGACAGTTTGTTATGAAGTATCCAAAGGCATTGCTGGAGATGTAGCTATTTGTTACTGATAGCTCTGTGTCATTAGAGGCTTACAGGCAGGGAAAAAAGATTCAAATACAGAGGTGTATTAGGTATGATGATGTTCATTCTGCAGATGCAAGCCGGTTATCCTTTCTGTGCAGACTCCTTAACCCGTCATTCCTTAGGTATTTTGTGGTTTTAGTAATGATCTATGGAGCAATCACTTTCTTATCCTTACTAGTGTCTCACTGGAACTTTCTCCGATTTTTGTTATTTTTTTCAGTGTTGTTGTGTATGGAAATTGAAATGCTACTCTACAGCAGGTGCTGTTAAGCAGGTGCATTAATGGTAATGGCATTATGCAAACCACTCCAAAATAAAGGAGGAAGGATGAAGAATGGCTGATGGAGGAAAAATGCTTGTCTAAACAGCTAAATGTCAGTATCTGTGTGTGGCCTACCACAAAGTTGCTGGTATTGCTGTGATAAGAAATAGATTTTTCCCTGTGATGGTAGCAGATGAGCAAATCAGATGTGGAACTCCTGTTCTGAGCACTTCTGTGGAACCTTTGCAGACAAAGGGGCGACAAGCTCACTTCGTGGTATAATGCCTTTGTGTCAGCATTTCAGAATGACTAAGTTGTATTTAGTACACAGTCTGCTGTGGGTATATACTTTTTTTCTGTCAGTTCTTTCTAGTTTCTTCTGCCCAGTAACCGTATTAAAAGAGTTTGAGTTCTTGACTGTAAGCTCCTAAGACTTTAGCATCCAGACAAATATTGAATTTTGGGACAGGGACATTTGCTCTATGAAGCGCCAACTCCGTTTGGTATCATTAGATGCTATTATAACATGACTGAATAAACAATATTAGGAAAGATCTGTG
The DNA here is from genome assembly GCF_030867145.1 of Opisthocomus hoazin. Lineage (NCBI taxonomy): Eukaryota > Metazoa > Chordata > Aves > Opisthocomiformes > Opisthocomidae > Opisthocomus > Opisthocomus hoazin. Next base: position 11,213,149 of record NC_134424.1, on the reverse strand, counting down.
ATGATTCACTACATGAAGTATGCAAAAGGTGGTTTGGGGAAGGACCACTGCTGATTTATATATTGTTTGGAGTGTAAAGTGAATAACAAGCGTATGTCAGGGAAGCTGTTTGATCTGATGGCTTGGGAACCAGGATAAAAATTCCCATACACTTAGCTGCGTCAAGAAGTATACTTACAGATCAATACATTTTTTCAAATCTGTAATATTTAATTTTCTCATTTCACAGATAGTTTTACAGGTTATACTTCTTGCAGGAGCTTGACGAAAATCAGAGACAAGTGTGCAATTAAAGGGGAAGGGGTAGTACAATGGGTCTATTTGTAATTTGCTGGCAGTAGTCACAGAGGATTTTGTTCTGGTTTTGTTTTGTTTTTTCCTTCAGTTTAACTACAGAAAGTTAGGTTCCCTTATTCTGTGAGTGGCTGAATTTTAGATACTCCGCATCACTGGAAAATGTGGGTTATATATATGAGCATGGTTTTAAAATGCTGCATGTTAGGCAGCTAAACTTGTAAGCTGAGGCAGCACTCACTGAATTGTACTTGGTGGCATCAAAAATGAGTAGAGGTCCAAGGCTAAACTTTTATACAATAAATAAGAGAATACAAAAACAAGGATTGTTTATTGTTCTAAACAGATCTGCTTTCCACCCATTTAAAGAAGTATGATAGTAGGTAGCTTTAGCATTGCCTAGAGTCACGGGAAGAAGAAATCAGTCAATAAAAACAGTAGTAAATAAATCTGTGATAAATGAGAATTTGAAATGCGCAGCATGAAATTTGAGGAGAGCTGGATGGTGTGCTGCATACCAAGGTGCAAATAACTGGATGTCATCCTTTGTAGGGACTTTGGAAGATTCAGGAACAGATTCTGTGTGCAGGGTCGTACAGCTGGCAGAACTCACCGTTACGAGTGCTTACTGTGGTCCTCTTATTTCTGCCCTTCCTTGCTAAATCCTCAGATGTGAAGTGACAGCAGAATAATTTCAATTAAGGAAACAACCTTGTAATTAACTATGTCTATATAATAATTAGGAGGGCAGATTTGTATATTCCCTCAATCCTGGATTAATCATCACTCCACTGTGGCACTGATCTAAACGTGTAGTTTCATGCTGCACCATATGTGTACCCCAAAGCCAGAAGGTGTGGCTGCAGGAGTAATAGCTGTACCTTCAGCTAGCTGAAGGCAATATCCAGGAAGACACTAGAACATGGACTGTACACATCATCTGTTCAGTACTTTACGCTAAATCTTTGTCGTCGTAACGCAGGCAGCAAATACACAAGTTTGAATAAAATGAGCACAGCTGTACAGAGGTGTTTATCTGAGCACTCATGTTAGTTCAGGTACGTTTGCAGCGCCAAGAGTGATTTACACAACACACAGTGACATCTCAGTGCATGTTTCCTGATGATTCAGCCATGGCTAAATGAATAGTTCGTTACCTGTGCTCTTCTGGACTATTTTAGTGTTCTGTTGCGTACCTAGGATTATTAAAGAAGTTTGTAATAGATACTTGAGTTTCCCTTTTGGAATGAGGTCTCTCAGCTGAAGCTTTCCTCAACAAGAAAATTCTGCTTGCTAAGGCCTTTTAAGACTTCAGTTCTTGCTCTTTCTGTGAGCAGAGTCCTCCCTGGGCAGAATGGCTCAGCCAGCCCTGTTTCCCAAACGCTGATCAGCCAGGAGGGATGGTGGTTGCAGTAGTTCCTACGGGTCTAGTGAGGCTGAGGACTGACCTATGCGTTGTGTATAGGTCAGGGAAGGCCGGTGCTGATTCAAGTTAATTCCACTGTCAGTCAAGACGCAGAAGAAAAGTTAAAGAGGGATCCTAGTAAGAGCAACAGGAAGCGCTTTGATAGACATTAATTATAGAAAAATGGGTGGCAGCGGCCTGAGCTCGGCCCATGCTAAGTTATTTTGAGTTCTTACTGCTCCATGGGAAACCACTAGTAACTGAAAAGCAAACAGCCTAGTGGCCATGGAAATAACTTTTAATGAGGTCACTGCAGACCTCTAACAGTAGGTGCATTCTGAAGAGAAAAGTTGCCAGTCCTTCCACTCATGAAAGGAATAGCAAATGTTGCTTATGAATACAGGACAAAAGCAATTACATGTGGTGTAACAATGAGGGTATATATATTTATTTATTAACACTTGAGTTTTGAATGTTCTGATATTCTGAGATCCTGGTCGGAAATTGCAGCTGCTCTTGTTGATTTCATTGTAACTGTCTGGAGAAGACAGTTTATTTCACACAATACTTTCTAAAAACAAACAGTTCCCTCTTTATGGAGCTGAGGAGTGGTAGAGCTGTCCTGTTTACTTCAGAAACAGGATTGAGATGTGCAGTAGGAGTGAGGTTCATGAGCTAGGAAAAGAGGAGACAATGCTGGGTTTGTTCATAATATATTTAAAACTATGTTTTAGTGCCAGATTTTTGGTAGCAAGTTATGATCGTGACCTTCCTCATGAAACAAAGAAGTGCGATTTTTGGTGTTTGGCAACTGGTGGACAATTTAAGGTGCGTGCTTAAATACAGAAAAAAAACAGGTGGGCCACAACTTTGATTTTTAAGGTGAATTAAGCCTTCAGGTAATTATGGTTGTGGCAAGGTTTTGGAGTTTTCGTCGTGGGAAGTTTTTAAGAACAGTTTCGATAAACATCACTAGGTTTGATACAGATGTAGACAGATCCTGTCCTGGGACAGGATGGATTCAGTCAAGAGTTTTCAAACTTTTCGATTCTAAGAAGTGGTGCGTTTTTGTTGGGTTTTTTTTTTAATAAAGTGGGAGAGTCCATGGATGATTTGATGTCCTAGTCATTCTAGTGCAGGTTATCCTATAGCGCAACTTATAGCGGAATGAGGAAGTGTTTGTGCTGAGAAGATAATAGCTCAGTTTGCTATGGGTTGTGTGGTGCTGCGCACCAGGAGAGAGGGAGAATGCATCTATGCACAGCTGCAGTAAATTATCACCCTATAGGTATTGTCTTAGTAATTATTTTTCAGAATCAAATTTGTAAGGTCACTTCTAGACCAATTTTGAAGTACTATGCGAGGAGATTTTTTTTTAAGACTGTTTTTAATAGAGCTCTGCAGACTTCTGTTGTTAGCCTTTTGATGGCTGCAGCCTACACTGCCCTTTCTGTGAGTTTGCCTGAAGCAAGCTGGCCCATTAAAGATTATTCTATTTAAATACTGGCATATCATAAACAGAGGAACTTCCCTGTACTTCAAGACTTGTTTTTAAGAAAAACAAACACATCATCTATGTTGGTTCAGTGAGCTGTTCACTTAACCCTCTGAATAAGTTTGGTGCATGTGATCTACTTCATCAAATGCATCTAATTATTGCTCTTTGTGGAGGTGACCGTCACATTCTGTGTGGCTGGAGCCCTCACCTGTGATGTTGGAAAACTTGTTCACGGTGACGTTGGACAAGTCATGCATAAGTGCTTAGTCCACAGAGCTCTGAGATAAAGGGATTTTCACAAGCATCCCGAGCTCGTTTTGCTGTGATGTGCAGAAAGAAAGGTAAACCCGTGCAAATAGGCATATGCTCAGGCAGTCTCTTGCTCTGCTCCTGCAGGTTCTGGGCTGCTGGGCTCTGTTCAGGCTGCACAGTCTGCGAGGCACATTCAAAAGCAGATCCTTAAACAGCAACAGACTGCTGCTAGCAAAACTGTAAGTGCCCGAGTGAGGGTAATGAAGACCTTAATGTCATTTCTAAATGTTCTGACAAACTGAAAACTTGAAAGGAACAGAGCCAGATTTAAGGGAAGGCAGATGTAGTCAAGCCTCTATTGGTCCCTGAATTACTGCTCTAAATGTAGTTTATTCCCAGAAGCGACAGACAGTATTCAGATATCCCTTGTGACTTTCTTAACTCCTCTCATCCCCTGCTTGGAGGGGAAGAAGAGTAACAAGAAAATCAAAAGGAGCATAAGCAGCTGCTAGCCTTGTGATTATCATAATAGTTATGTAAGAAACTTAGCTAACCTGCTTAGAACAAGACATGAACAAGGGCTTTTATAGAGGAAGATCCTTTAGGGATTTAAATATAGTTTAAAAAGCTTCTGAACAAATGGAAATTAAAAAACTGTTGAAAATTGTTCCTCAATCTATTTGTTCTTTGTGTGATGCTGTTTTCAGCTGTGTAGTGCTTGAGAACTAGCTTTTTCTCTAGTTTATTTTTAAGAACTCTCAGAAGAGTTTTGTGCAGACCAGTGAAAACTCCTCCCTGCAGAGGGAATGTGTAATCCCATGGTGGTTTTACGATAACCTTGTCATTCCAGAGGGCTGTAAGTACAGTAACAAGGGTAGGAGGGGAGCTCTGTAACATCCTTCAGGGGCACAGAAGCTCTTCCTGCCCTGCTCCCAAGGCAGACCCCGCAGCCAGCTCCCTGACCAACCCTGCCATGCAACAGGAGGAGAACCTGCTCTTTTCCAGTGCACTCTCATGGGGCTTTTTGCTGCTTTTTAAGTGAAGCTTGCAGATGTTTTCTTACAGACGGAAGGGGCTGCAGGTTGGGACTGGCTCTGGAGGAAAGGCACAAAGGGGATTAGTGTTTTGAGTCAGGAATGTGTTGGAGCAAAGGAAAATTGTTTTTTTTTAAATGCTCTTAGTCACCAAAACTGGATTTTGGTGAAAGCAATTTGAGTGCAGTTAAAATGTCTCTGATTAGAGATTATAATTTTCTGTTCAGTGAGCTCTAACCTGAACAGCAATTCAGTGGGTAGGGTGTAGTAACAGGATGGCTTTGTCTGCGTGGGGAGAGGAGCAAGTAAGGGATCATCTCCTCATGAGAGTCCTCATGGGCTCTCTGTGCAGTGGGCCCCAAGGACTCCTCAGCATAACGACATGCCAGGGAGCGAAGGTGCACAGAGGCGGGCAGCAGCTGTCTCTGAAATAATCCTTCCTTTGGGGGACTGTGATCGTGGGGACTATTCAGCATCTCTAAACTTTCAAATATATTTTTTTCCTTCATGAATTAGTGGCTTTTTGGGGCAGAGGTGGGAGTATGAGAGGCTGATGGATTGTAACAAAGAGGGTAGATGTTTAATGACACTTCTGGACATGGAACTTGTACCAACTATGTTCCTCTGAAATGTCAGAAATGCACGTGGGAGGGAAGCCTGATTCAGACTTTCAGAGCAGCTTTGTGCCTTGAGCAGAGATCTGTAGCTGCATCTAGCCAAAAAGGAAAAACGATGGGCACCCCTGGCATAGAGCAAATCTGTACTTTGCAGAACCCAGGCCAGTGCCCGTTTCCTCTTCCTCAGTTTGCTTTAACCCACAGCTCCTCTATCACTTCTTGTCCTCAGATACGTCCTCTTTTTCCACACAGAATTTGTGGCTGGGTGGTGAAGCCGTAACTTCATATTTTGTCTGCGATTTCCAAATGTCTGACAATCAGCTCAGCAGGGAAATGGCTGTTGGGCTGTGCAGCTGTATTCAGTACCTATAGTCGGTCGCTGCGTGTATAGCAAGGCAGTTGTTAGACTGACTGTACATTTGCTGATCAACCACGCAACAGAGTCTGGGCAACACAGAAGTTACAGTGTGAGCGAGAAAAATGGGTGCATTAATTCTGTCCCTCTGTAGAGCTGTTACTGACAGAACTTACCCCTAATTCAGAGAGGTTTTTATGCAGTCAGTTCTCGGGGCAAGAAATGCCTCTGTCTCATACAGAGCACTCTGCTCTGCTCGTGACTGGAGCTCTGAGCTTCACAGGAATAAAAATCACAGCACGAACAGTCAGTTTATATCACACGTATTACTTCAGGCGCTTCTGCTTTGTGATGCTTTTGTCTCCGCCGACTTCCAGCCGGAATGGTGTGTTCTTCGCTGTTCTGTGACTAGAGATAACGATGCTTCTGTCACATTCTTGAGTCTTGCGAATGTCCTGGTTCCCACATCATCTGCAAGCGAGAGCAGCGCCGTACCCCAGCCGCCCGGTGCGGTGTTTATCCAGGCTGATTCCGAAAGGAGTAGGAACTGGTTTTGCTATCAGATTTTGCACGCGGCATCGCTGCAGATTCCCACTCACCCACACCCCTTGGTTGGAGCAAGCCAAGCGCCGAGGCTTGTCGAGCCAGACACCGACACATTGCTACGGAATAGGGGGCGAGAAGAAATGCTGCCATTTCTCCCAGAACACGCAGCTTGAAGTCCATCTCCCAGTCCGGGGGCTGCAAAGGCCGCTGTAAGAGCCCGCTGCCCCGCTCCTGTTGGCGGTAGCGTCCAGAACATCCCCCGCAGCCCGTCCCTCGCACGGCTTCGGGGTGACTCGCCCGACGCAGAGGCTCGTTGTCCGTTGGGCGCTCGTCCCGGCGCCCTGTTCAGCCGGCAGGGCCGAGGCAGGGCGCGGGATCGGGGCGCTGCTGAGGGGAGGCGGCCCGCGGCGCTGAGGGGGGCCCCGAGCCACGCCCCATATGGGGCGGGGCGGCCGCGAAGGCGAGGTCTCTGAGGGGCGGCCGCCTGCTATTGGAGGAGCCGGGCCGGGGGGGCGTGGTCGTCGCTCCGCGGCTCGGTGCGGGCAGCGCTCCTCAGCGACGGCGCGGCGGGGAGCGGAGCGGGGCGGTCGCCGCGGCAGGTGAGGGGCGGCGGGGACGGCGGGTCGCGGCGGGTGCGGGAAGGACGGGGGGGGCGGGCACAGGCCGCTGCCGCTCCATGCCCGGGAGGGCTCTGGCGACGCGTTGCCGGGGGTCAGCGAGTGGCGGCAGGTGCCGCCCGGGGGCCGCGCTTTGTCTGCGCGTGGGGGGATGGGCGCGGCCCCTCAGGAGCGGCGGGGCCGCGGCCCAACGGGGCGAACCGGCACAGCTCGGGTAGGGAACCTCCGGCTCGACTGCGAGGGTAAGAGGCCGTGAAGCGGGGTCGTAGCTGGGCGGGGGAGAGCGTGTTAGCGGGATGTTTAGCGCGATCTGGGCAGCGCTTGGAGCGGCGGCACCAGGCTGGTGGCGGGGCGAGGGCCGGTCAGCCACTTCCAGCACGGCCTTAGGCCGTGCTGGAAGGAGCTGCCCGTTCCTCGCCCGAGGAGCTGAAGGTAACTTGTCAATCCTTTTACTGATTAAAAATGTCTTCAGGGAGTCGCCCTGTAAATAATGGCTGAAGCCAGGCAGGTTTTTTTCAATAATAAAAAGAATAGCGTTGCTACTATTGTCGTATTCCTGAAACTGCAACCTCAGAGGCAGCAATAACTGCCTTCTGCAGAAAGTGAGGTCGCTTAATAATTAAATCTGGTTTTGCTAACTCGCAAATGCATTTAAATTATTAACTTGTGGGGGGGCTGACTTGTCCGCCTTCTTCAATCTGGTCAATGCTTTTTCCAGCAAGAGTAAAAAAAAATTAAAGTTAGAAGGTGGCTTTCTGATAAATACAATACCTTCAACTTCTGGAAGGCCATGTGTTTACCTTTTCCCCTCAACGCTGATTTTACTGTGTGTACTGGAACTGAGTGGTTAAGTGCTGTTGTTCTGGAGATCTCATTTTCCACCTTGAACACATTCCTTTTGAACAATTTGCAGCAAGTGTTCGGGCCCCCTAAGCAGGTGTGTTTTCTGTTACACTGGTGCAATCTGAGATCTTTCTTTTCTCAAATCAAAACTTTCTGTGGCTGCTGCTTTATCTTAGGGCAGCAGTCTGGAACAGGAGTAGTCCTGAGAGAATATCTGGACTGCTGCAGCAGTTACAAAGAAAGGGTCTGCAATCCTGAGTGTTGTAAAACAGCGGGGTCAGTATTTTACTAAACAAGGGCCTTATTCTGTGTCAGGTGGAGTGCTGGCTGAGGTCTGCTCATTTCTGGTCTCACTTTCTGAATGGAGGTCACAGGAGTCCTGTGTGACGCCTGGAGTATTAAATGCAGAAATCGATGAACGTTACATTAGTGATGCGTCTGTGTGTGTGACGTTGGGAGCTAAGCCAGTGATGGAGGCATTTGCCCTGATTCAGGAGGAAGCTGATGCACTGAGCTGTTGTGCTACGTGGTTTTGCATTCTGATGGGGAAATTGGTGTTTCCCCTTGATTGTTACAAATCAGGCATGCAATTGCATGAGTTTTAATAGGGTTGTTTTGAGATGCTAGGAGTGTCTAGCAGAATCCCAGGAGAAGAAAGCAAACAGGTTATGGACAGAGAATAATCTGG